>NC_134405.1:161636288-162836288 GCF_038048845.1 Mixophyes fleayi
GAAAGATTCCAGGCAGCAAGTACAGGGAGATGCACAGTAAAGTACCAGGTTCACAGATGAAAACAGGGCAGCAGAATGTATGTTGGGATCCCAATGCAGCATGATCACAGGAGTAAGGCAGGAGGAAGAATCCACAGGGTGCAACAACAGGATATGACATCAATAACCAGCAATGTGTGCTGGGAGTGACAGGTATATAAAGGGAAATGAGAACACACCCAGGTGCATGGAATAATTAGTGACAAGTTAACCCCTAAAGCAAACAAGAAAGGCACAATAGCAGCACCTCTGGTAATCAGAGGTACTGCTGCAATACAATAATAAGGACAAAGGCAGGAGCTGCCAGGCAAAGCAGCATGTAATGCATAAGCTTGCAGGCAGATCCTGACAGTACATTCCCCCTTAGGGCGGATTCCAGACGCCCGATTAACAAAAATGTCTAAATTCGTCGGAATCATAGTCCACAATAGGGGGCCCGGCAGAAAAGTCCTCGTCCATGGGCGGAAAGGCAAAGGAGACCATGCCAGATGGAAGCTGAAACACTGCAGAACCTCCTTTCTTTTTACGTCCTCCCCTTTTATGGGACTTCCTCAGGATTGAGACCTGAGCCAACTGGGAGGTGCACAATGGTATCTCTTGACCAGGAAAGATAGGTGATATTGCTGACAATGCAGAGGCCCCGCAACTTGGCATAGCGGGAGGAGTTACAAACTTGCTGATTACTGCCTCAGAAAAGGATTGTAAGTCCGATAAGATGGGATGATCCGTCTCAATAAATGGGTTTGCCCATTCCAAAGCCTCTCCCCTATAATGGGATATTAGGAATAGTACCTGTCTCTTAGGGCTACTAACATGGCTTGGTACGGAGGGGATCTGTGAAGCAAAAAATCTCAGAAGGGCATTCAATTGGGAAGGATGCCCCTCAAAGAAAGGTGATGGTTCAGACTTGGCACACTTGGTAACAGATGGTTTGAACTTGGCAGCAGGCTTGGCAGCAGGCCCGGACTGGGAGGCAGGCTTGGCAGCAGGCCCGGACTGGGCGGCAGGCTTGGCAGCAGGCCCGGACTGGGTGGCAGGCTTGGCAGCAGGCCCGGACTGGGCGGCAGGCTTGGCAGCAGGCCCGGACTGGGCGGCAGGCTTGGCAGCAGGCCCAGGCTGGGCGGCAGGCTTGGAAGCAGGCCCGGACTGGGCGGCAGGCTTGGCAGGGACAGCACTGAGAGAAGCCTCGGGGCAGACAACACTGTGAGAAGCCTCGGGGCAGACAGCACTGTGAGAAGCCTCGGGGCAGACAGCACTGTGAGAAGCCTCGGGGCAGACAGCACTGTGAGAAGCCTCGGGGCAGACAGCACTGTGAGAAGCCACAGGGCAGACAGCACTGTGAGAAGCCTCGGGGTAGACAGCGCTGTGAGAAGCCTCAAAGCAGACAGCACCAAGTGGTAACTCGGGCTGAACCGCATAGAGTGGCGACTCAGGCTGAACCGCATAGAGTGGCAACTCGAGCTGAACCGCATGGACAGGCAACTCGGGCTGAACCGCATGGACAGGCAACTCGGGCTGAACCGCATAGACAGGCAACTCGGGCTGAACCGCATAGACAGGCAACTCGAGCTAAACCGCATAGACAGGCAACTCGGGCTGAACCGCATAGACAGGCAACTTGGGCTGAACCGCATAGACAGGCAACTCGGGCTGAACCGCATGGACAGGTAACTCTTCTGGAGCAGACTAGAGGGACAGGACCCCCTCTGGAGCAGGCTTTAAGGGCAGCGCTCCCTCTGGAGCAGGCTTTAAGGGCAGCGCCCCCTCTGGAGCAGACTAGCTCAGGAAGAGAGACAGCGGCTGAAGACTCGGAACTGGAGACAGCGGCTGAAGACTCGGAACTGGAGAAGGCGGCTGAAGACTCGGAACCGGAGAAAGCGGCTGAAGACTCGGAACCGGAGACAGCGGCTGCAGACTCGGAACCGGACACAGTGGCAGCAGACTCGGGACTGGACACAGTGGCAGCAGACTCGGGACCGGACACAGTGGCAGCAGACTTGGGACCGGACACAGTGGCAGCAGGCTCACGACCGGACACAGTGGCAGCAGGCTCACGACCGGACACAGTGGCAGCAGGCTCACGACTGGACACAGTGGCAGCAGGCTCACGACCGGACACAGTGGCAGGACTGCACACAGTGGCAGGAGACTCAGGACCGGACACAGTGGCAGGAAACTCAGGACCAGACACAGTGGCAGGAGACTCAGGACCGGACACAGTGGCAAGAGACTCAGGACCGGACACAGTGGCAGGAGACTCAGGACTGGACACAGTGGCAGGAGACTCAGGACCGGACACAGTGGCAGGAGACTCCGGACTGGACACAGTGGCAGGAGACTCTGAGCAAGAGGCAGATGATGGCACCTCGGAGCAAGAGGCAGATGATGGCACCTCGGCACAGAAGACAGAGGCTGGCAACTCGCAACAGGAGACAGAGGCTGACACCTCGCAACAGGAGACAGAGGATAGCACCTCGCAACAGGAGACAGAGGCTGGCACCTTGCAACAGGAGACAGAGGCTAGCACCTCGCAACAGGAGACAGAGGCTGGCACCTCGGCACAGGAGACAGAGGCTGGCACCTCGGCACAGGAGACAGAGGCTGGCACCTCGCAACAGGAGATAGAGGCTGGGACCTCACAACAGGAGACAGAGGGAGTTGGCGCCTCAGGGCTGGAGCTGGCGCCTCAGGACAGGCGGCTGGAGCTGGCAGATTGGGTCTCCTCCCAGAGAACAGGAATGCTGGAGCATAAACAGATTTGGAATGCAGAGAGGAAACAACAGGAGATGGTTCAGTAAGCTGACGTGGTCTACCGATAGGACAGTCCTCCAAGAAATGTGCATTGCTGGCACAGTAGAGGCACAACTTGTTTGTTATTCTGCGTTGTCGCTCCTCTTTGGTCAGATGGGGGCGTGGACGACCTGTGAACTTGGAATTAGTTACCCCATAGTTCTTAGAAAACAGCAAATTTGTAGAAGCACTTTTAAGAGGTGCTATTTGCACAGGTTCATCAGCAGAGAAGGTGGATTGAGACAGATCAGCAGCTTCTGAATTAGGAGAGACAGAATCTGACAGTCTCCTGAGTATGTCCATAAGCAAAGTGGAAAATTTAGCCAGCTGGGAGCGTAACAGGATTATGTCCATTTGTAAAGCCTGTAGCTGTGGCAATTCAAAAGCTGGTAAAGAAGACATGTTCCAAAGGTAAATGAAAAAATGAATTGGAGAACAAAAAAGGTCCCGGAATAAAAAACTTTCACCTGACTCCTAAGCTGTTTTTTGGGCTGGTTATACTGTCACGGATCAATGTAGAAATACAGCTAAGGAGCCATTGATAGGTCAAAAAAAAACCCAATGTTTATTGCTGGAGAGACTGAACAGATGATATAATAATGGTCTTGTAGAAATTACCAGGTATACACAGTTGCAGGTAAACAGGACGTGTGGAAAGATTCCAGGCAGCAAGTACAGGGAGATGCACAGGAAAGTACCAGGTTCACAGATGAAATCAGGGCAGCAGAATGTATGTTGGGATCCCAATGCAGCATGATTACAGGAGTAAGGCAGGAGGAAGAATCCACAGGGTGCAACAACAGGATATGACATCAATAACCAGCAATGTGAGCTGGGAGTGACAAGTATATAAAGGGAAATGAGAACACACCCAGGTGCATGGAATAATTAGTGAACAAGTTGTATCCTGACCCAGAATGTTCCTGACTTTTCATCTGCCTGTCGTTTGGTACTGTGTTTTCTTGATTGTTGCTGACCCGGCTAGTTATGACAATTATTGATTTGGCATTCTGCAGTCCGTTGTGTACCAGTCCTGGCTACATTGACCAATCCTGCACTTTGAAGCCAGCTTGTCTCACCTGGAGGCAGCGCAGAGCACTGTGACTTACAAACTTAACTGCAGCAAAGACCTAACCTCCTTGCGGGGGTCCCTGGTGAAAACCAATGGTTCGTTAGACTCTGCACCTCTGCTACCGCCAGCGTTAATCCAGGTGGGCCAAAGTGACCCACATTATCTGCTAGAATTGTGACAATTGTTTTTTTAATTGAAAATGCAATGATGGTTCAAAATCCTTCATTAAGACGAGAGTGTAAACAATAATAAAAAAATCCAGATCCAAAACCTTTCATGGGGCAAAACCTGTAACAAAACCAAAACACGAAGACGTTTTAGAACCCAAATATGGGGGTCAGTGCATATATATATATATATATATATATACATATATATACATACATATATATATATATATATATATATATATATATATATCAGTGTCTGTTAGTAAATATCACTATAGAATATGCTGATTAAAAATGTCACATTGTAAGTCTTCTGTCACAAGTATCACAGTTCTCCCCATCTGACAATGTTTCAAGTGCTATCTTTGAAATCAGCTTAACAATATGAAATTAATTTTAAATTTCTTCAAAAAATAACCAGACAGGTATTTGCTGTTGTGTACATAGATTTTATAGGGCACGTCACATGTACTTAGGGCAATATGGAAATCCTTTTTCCACTGAACGTCCTGCATCTTTAATATGAAGGTCAACGAAATTATCAGACATATTTGCTGCTTCTTTGGCATGTTTTTATTATATTTGTATATAGCTCATCTTTGTATTTTTGTTGGCATGGAAACAGGCATAACAAGCCAGCAAGAGGGAGAAACCGAAATATGCAAAGTTTATGTCCATCCGACAGATAGATGAAAAGTTACACAGGTAAGGTTAAATGTCTTTAGAAGGTTTTGGTTTAAATTATTCTTCACAATAAAATGAGTGATGTATATCACAATATCTACTAGTTAGTATTTGTATAATTTACATTTGCTGTAAAACAATACACGTGAATAAATGACTATTCCAGAAAAAATTCAAAGCACATAATTGTTCTAATATAATTCCTATCAGTAATTGACAAATTATATCAGAAAAAAAAACATGTTGCATTGTCATTTGGAACTAGTTATAAATGAATGGGTATTGTTTTTTATTAAGGATTTTTTTTTTTATCTGTACCTAGTTATAAACATACATTAAACTTAGAGGGGAATTCAATTCTTAGTGAAGTGCCACTGGAGCCTCTCATGATGAGACTCCGCAGTGACGTTCTGGTTGGAATCTCTCTAATTTTTCCTCACAGAGGTGCGAGTGACAATGAGCAGAAGTTTCTCTACCATAATAGCTAGAACTGCGCACAGCAGCATATTGTGCAAGGTTCTGAGGGCGCTTCATGGTTAATTATATTCCCTTTATAATTTCCAGATAGGTATTACCTCTCACTTCATACTCCAAATATTAAGCAATAGAGAACAATTTAACTTTTCTAAGTTCATTGCAATTTACAGTAAGCCCCTCATTACAAGTTTGCTCTATATTTTTTTTTTCAAGGATATAATTACAAGAGTTTGTATGGGAGTAGACTGAGTTCCACTAGCTCCCAAATACGCCTCACAAATCACATTCTTGGATGATGCTTATATAAGAGAGGAAGATGCTTGGGCATCTTCCTCTCTTATAATCTATAATCACTTAAGGCTAAAATTATGCTCCCTTATTAGATGGTGTCAACCATGCAATCCAATGCCAATTCCAACCATCTCTTGGTTAGCCTGAAATAGATCTGATTAAGGTACCGTATATACTCGTGTATAAGCAGAGTTTTTCAGCATACTTTTGTATGCTGAAAAAGGGCACTCGGCTTATACACGGGTGAACTTACCTGGTGTCTGGTCCCTCGGCTTCAACTTCTGCATATGCGTTCCAACACAGGAAGTTCGGCATTTGGAACGCAAACTTGCGTTCCAAATGCCGAACTTCCTGCTGTTGGAACGCATATGCGTTCCACTGCCGGGTAAGTGAAAAAAAAAAACTCTCTCTCTCTCTCTCTCTCTCTCTCTCTCTCTCTCTCTCTCTCTCTCTCTCTCTCTCTCTCTCTCTCTCTCTCTCCCTCTCTCCCTCTCTCCCTCTCTCCCTCTCTCCCTCTCTCTCCCTCTCTCTCCCTCTCTCTCCCTCTCTCTCCCTCTCTCTCCCTCTCTCTCCCTCTCTCTCTCTCTCTCTCTCTCTCTCTCTCTCTCTCTCTCTCTCTCTCCACCATGTTCATACATTTATATCCCTACCCCTTATATACCCCTTTATTTAGGTTAGGTTGTACCCAATGCCAATGATTTTATAATAATTTATGAATGTTCCTTGTCATCTACTGTTATTTATGGTTTAGCTAAAAATGATTTCATAGATTGAACCTATCATTTTTATTTAGGTTTTTAAATTAGCGCTCTTTTCCACCCTAGGCTTATACTCGAGTCAATAAGTTTTCCCAGTTTTTTGTAGTAAAATTAGGTGTCTCGGCTTATATTCGGGTCGACTTATACTCGAGTATATACGGTAACTATACTTCCATAATGTCCTCCTGACGTCATACTGATGTTCCCGCCGCCGCTGAAGAAGGAGCAGCAGCTGCAACATCTCGGTAAGTATATGTTATTATAAATGTTATTATCACCTTTTTTTTTCTTATTCTCCATTCCTTTCAACTACTAATTAAAAATAATTTTTGCCAGGTTAGCTCACGAATGCTTGAGTGAGATCCTGCTGTCTCAATGGGTATTGGCTAAACTTTCCTGGAGGCGCGGAGTCTAACAAGATGGAAGGTGTTCACCAGAGATTCCCGCAAGGGAATTTGAGGTTCCGCAGCTTCCACCCTGCCGGTCGCGGCCCCCCAGGGAAGTTCCCAGTGAGACAGAGAGAGCAGATTACACCACAGAACAATGATCTAATTCGGACATCAAATGGTGATAATAAAGATTACAACTTTATTATAAAACATAAATACAAGAGTTCAATGAAGACTTGAATAAATTGGAAATGATGATCACAAAGATATGCAAAGAGTAATATCTGTCAGCAACTTTCAATAGTACAGACTGCGTACGTAATGATCAAAGTCACAACAAGTACCACTAGGGAGTGGAACATAACACAAGTTCAGTGAAGTATACTGGAGATGAGCAGATAGTGAAATCCAGGTATGCAGAAACGATGAACCTCAGCTTACCACAGGGATGTGGAATGGAACTGCAGTAGTCAGCGGTGCAGACAGAGTAGATAGCAGGCGTTGCTCATAGCGATTACCACAGGCAGAGGAACAGGTATGCAGAGATCAATGGAGTCTAAACACACAGCAGCGATGAAGCACAGCTTACCATGGATTGTGGAACAGGATAGCAATAATCAGCAGTGCAGGCCGAGTAGGTAAGAGGTGTTGATCATAGCGTTTACCACAGGCAGTGGAACAGGTATGTAGAGATCAATGGAGTCCAAACACACAGCAGCGATGAAGCACAGCTTACCACGGATTGTGGAACAGGATCTGCATCACAGAGCAGGCATAGAAACAGGTCAGGTATGACTTGAAGAACCAGCAAGGCAAAGGTGAAAGGAGGGGCCTTATAAAGGGAGGCTGACCAATGGCAGAACTGACTAACACACAGGTGAAGTAATCACAGGTGCAATCGTGACTGACAGCCTGCGCTAAGAAGAGATATTTAAAGCGATAGTCAGTATTTGAGGCTCGGGTGGAGATACCCGGGGAGCAGAGTGTGACAATTTTGAATGTTACTAGAGTCGTTGGGGGGGGGGGAGGGTTCATCACAGGGCCATTTTAACAATAATATATATATATATAATGTATGTGTGTGTAAAATGTGATCATATATTAGTGCCCCCTTAACTTACCTTTTAATTGCCTAAGTCCGATCCCTTTCACGGAAGAGGGGACCAGGGAGGGAACCGGACCATGACCACAAAAGGTAAGTTTTGTTTTTGTTTTCATTTTCTTTCTACCGGATTTTTTTTTCACTGCCTTGAGCCCCCTTTCCCCCTGGGACCCCGGGCACCTGCCCATCGTGCCCAGTCGGAAAGACGGCCCTGGTTCAAGGGGGGGGGGGGGCATCGGGGGGCCCTGCCTGCTTCATTTGTACTGGGCCCCACGATTTCTGATGGCGGCCCTGAGTCTGAGTATTTGGCTTAACAAGAATGGTGGATTCAAACAGAGACATAGCCATGTGAAAACTTGGGATTTTGTATCTATGGTGGAACACATCGGAAGATGTATGGATGCAATATAAAGAGACATTGTCCCACCGAAATACACTGAGGTGTTTGACACTGTAGGCAAAATGTGAGGGTACAGCTGAGTGCATGAATTGTGGGGACTGATAATGTGAAAAGGAGTGCACTGGTTGAACAACGCGTAACAGGTAATGAGGTACACTGATGTGTTGGCAACGTTTGAACGACGTGTAGTGTGCGATAAGGTATAAGGATGTATTGGCACTGGTTAAACAGCATGGAGAGCGCAATAAGGTATACGGAGGTATTGGCACTGTTAAGGCAGTAAACAAATGGATACAACGTGCTATATAGCAGTGACCCTGTAGAACAGAGATAGACAGCAAGTGTAGCGGTGTACATAAACACAGATGACGATAACTAGCAGCCGGGATTGGCACTACGCAATCTGCCTGGCACAACACCAATACACTGCTGGAAAGTCTTAAACCCCCACCGGACTTTACCAGAAACCCTCGCAAGAGCATATGAACTTTGCTCAGCGACGACCTATGTGGCGCTCCAGCGTAATTGGTTCCCTCCGTAAAAGCAGCAAAGTACTGGTATGAGGACCAGAAAACACTGCAGATGGAAATACGGGTATGGGTGTGCTGCTGTCAGGGAGACTAGACAGTAGAGTTGAAGAAACACGAATAGCTGCTATACTTCCTAGTATACCCAGCATGAAGGGACTCTCATTGTTTAGAGTTACGACCACCCTATTATCAGAAGCGCCGTAAAGTGGCGGCTGGCTTATCATATATTTGCAAATGTGTGAAACTGAGAATTCTGCACTTGTATGTACAAGTAGAATAGCAGCTCCTTTACTAGTTCATTGCTGTTTGCTGGGGGATTTTCTACATTTTTTCTTTTCTGGATAACCCCATCCTTTCAAGCACCTGCTGTAAACCTATACATTGATTGAGCAACTTCCATTTCTGTATTGTTATTTGAGAGGCATGTTCTGGTATCAGTAGCTGATGGGGAGTGCTGGTCCTCTATTGCCATTTGGAGGCTCTTGGGGTATCTCTTGTGTCTCTCAATTTAAAACACATGACTGTATGACCCATTGTATAATGATTCTCATTGTTTAGTGTTTTAGTGTTAGTACCACCCTATTAGCAGAAGTGTCATGAATCACTTGCTGGGAATCACTTGCAGGTGATTCCCAGCAAGTGGAGATATGGTCACCATCTATATATCCACAAATTCACAAATAAAATAAGGTCATACCTTGTCGTTAGAGCAATCAGCTACAAGAGGATGTAGCATGTTGTGGTTAATATAACAAGTCATTTTTTGGAATAGATAGATAGATAGATAGATAGATAGATAGATAGATAGATAGATAGATAGATAGATAGATAGAAATATATATATATAATTTTATTATTATTACAAAAATTGGACTGGTTGATCCAGGAGGAGTTTTATCCGATTTCCTTGTCAAATTTTAGATACAATTTAATTTGTGTATTTTTCTGTGATGAATAAAATTACAAAAAATATTTGCCATTTAATGAGCTTTGCCTTTATAACATGATTTTTAGTGGATATATATTTGTCTTTTTACTGCCTGATAAATAGATACTGTTATCTTACACATACTTTGTAAATCATTTTATGTGTTTGCTACACAGCAATTTACGATGGAAACAATGGCTTTATACATGAGCTTACTTTGTACTTTGTACCTCAGCTTACTGAGTATTTCCTAAAATATCCCTAAGTATACATGAACTTTCATCTTTATGGAAATGTTTCCTAGTTAACTGATTTATATATAGTTTATTTTAATCTGATATCATGCCCATTCTTCCTGGATATTATTGAATCTTGAGCTACATGTATTTATTCACCCACCTGGCAGGATTGAACAGAAATTACTAACTATAACCGTACCTCTTCAAGACTAGGTTTGAGTGGCACTTGTAAATCAGCACAGCAGTGGATTGGTTAAGAAAAGCTAAA
Organism: Mixophyes fleayi; assembly: GCF_038048845.1. Classification (NCBI taxonomy): domain Eukaryota; kingdom Metazoa; phylum Chordata; class Amphibia; order Anura; family Limnodynastidae; genus Mixophyes; species Mixophyes fleayi. Next base: position 161,646,426 of record NC_134405.1, read on the forward strand.
AAAAAAGTTTTATATATATTATTGACAGTGTTATGCAAGACATAAGCATCATCAGACACACAATAAAAAAAGATTGAGGTGGAGGGTAGCGTGTCCTAAGAATGTACATGTGAAGGCCAAGCTCTGGGACAATCACAGCTTTACAGCAGCCTAATAAACTGGAAACCTTGGTGCCTGTGTTCAAATTCTCAAGAGAGCAGAATGGCCCCCATTAACATGAAAACACCAAGGCAGGACCTTTGGACCAAAGTTTTCAGCCTAGACATCCCAACTTTCCCTGGGGCAAGCTGATGCGCGGCTACCTTTTCAAGGACCTCCACAAACAAAGGCCCCCTTGTTATCTGCAGCACTCATGTCACATCTGCCTTCTGTGCTAGAGGATGATGCTGCATTAACTTTAAGTGTCATGAAAATTTTATTGTACACACTTTAAACTGGTTATCTGAGCTGGTTAAATCACTCAATAGGCTGTTGCAGGAAAACAATGAAATTGAGCATACTTGCCAACTCTCCCGGATTGTCCGGGAGACTCCCGCATTTTGCGAGAGTCTCCCGGACGAGTGTGGCAATCTCCCTGATAGGAAGGGGGAAAAATTTAGTTTAAACGCCGCGATTCACCCGGAATCGCGGCGTTTAGCCCCGCCCCCACTGTAAAATGACGCGATTTGCGTCATTCCGTCACGGGGGCGGGGCCAAAATGACACGATTTTGCAGCCCCACCCCCTGCACGCCCACGTCCCAGCCGGCATCTCCCGGAAAAAGAAAAAAAAATGTTGGCAAGTATGAAATTGAGTTACAAAATATTAAATGACCAAATATTAGGGTTTGTCCATGCTAAAATAATATCAGACTGAAAGGGAGGTATTCAATTTTTCGACTTGACGGATGAAAAACTCGCGCTCTAAAACTATTACCATTAATACGGTAATTACTCGGTGAATTTCAGCTCGCAGCTCCCTGAGCTGCGAGCTGAAATTCAGTGAGTAAATTACCGTATGAACGGTTTTTAAGCGCAATTTTACCGTATTAACGGTAATAGTTTTAGAGCGCGAGTTTTTCGGCCGTCAAGCCGAACAATTGAATACCCCCCAAAGAAGTTCCTGAATCAGTCCAGCAGGCTGGCTTACTAAATTATAATGAGGGGTCACTCTGTCCACATTAAGGAGCAGATTATTAAGCAATTTGTTGACCTAATAATCTGTCTTTTATTATTGTCGACTTTCCAACGCTGTCTATATTATGGTAGTGACCATGTAAATGTCGATCATTATCACACCCTTGTGGAGTGTTAAATCGGGGAAATCAATTAGCCTAGCCGTGCCCCCTTTTTGAGCACAAAATCTCTTCTTAGTGGATCTGAACAAAAAATGCTTACTAAAAAAGGCTTACTAAATTATAATGAGGGGTCACTCTGTCCACATTAAGGAGCAGATTATTAAGCAATTTGTCGACCTAATAATCTGTCTTTTATTATTGTCGACTTTCCAACGCTGTCTATATTATGGTAGTGACCATGTAAATGTCGATCATTATCACACCCTTGTGGAGTGTTAAATCGGGGAAATCAATTAGCCTAGCTGTGCCCCCTTTTTGAGCACAAAATCTCTTCTTAGTGGATCTGAACAAAAAATGCACTAAAAACTTTTTATAGCTCTGATACTATTATTATTATTTGAAGCATACATATAATTTTGCAAAAGTTATGTAAAGAAAACTACATGTTACACCAAAACAGGGACAAATACAGGGGCGCACGGAGGATTTTTCAGGGGGGGTTTCCTCCACCCCCGAAAAAAAAAATCCTAGAGACCTGCCGCGTATACAATACAGCACCGCCGCGGACGCTTCTTAGACAGCGCCACGGCTGCTGTATACTACAGTGCCGATATGTAGGGCGCTTTTTAGTGTATGGGGGGTTTCTGGGGACCCAGAAACCCCCCCTACGTGCGCCACTGAAATAAGGAAAAAGATTTTGGATTGAAAATATGGATGGAGGAAAATTGCTCTATTCCCATTGATCCTTCTCTCTGGATTAACCTCCATATTTATTTTTTATTTTGATGCAACAAAGTATCACTGTCCAAGTATGCTCAATAATATGGTGTTTGAGGTGCACTGTATTTAACAGTTTAACAAAGTAAGCAGAACTTAGTAATATAACAGTATTTTAACCTTAACAGTATAAAAAAAGAAAAATCATGGTAATTTTGTTTAAGCAGCTCCCCCAAGCCATCATATGGAAAATAAATAATTGTGGACTGCAGGTATGTACTTTTATGTATGAATGCATTACAAACGTAATAGCAGTTGTTGCTATTCTAAGGTAAGCATGCCAAGATCTTCCCATTTATAACAGAGTTGACACCGCTTCCAGTTTTTGTTTAGAATCAGTTTATTTATAGCCTACCACATGCAAAGGAAGCCGCATGATTTAAATAGTACAGATGATTTGAGAAGATCAGTGGTGCAGCACGGAAATTCCATAGACAGTGCTTGTTCTGTTGCACATTACCAGCCAGACTCGTCATTTGCACTGAGCATGCTCTCGTATTAACCATTTCTGTACTAGGCCCACTGCAATGTACTAAATATGGTACTATGCAATTATGATAACCATTGGATAATATATAGTATATTAAAACTTGCCAGTATTTGTACGCTGGTTACACATAGGATAATACTGTTGTTCCTTCCATGCACCAAGAGACAGGATTGCACTGTTTTAACCATGTGCATTCCACAGTCAATTGTTATACGTGAAGGCCCAATATACATCCTAATATCAAAAACTGTTAGTATTCTCTCAGTATTTTACTCAACTTACAAATTTATATTACAGAGAAACATCATACTATCTGCTCAATGGTTTTTTTTAAAAAAAAAACACAGAAAATATATAATGACAATATTTTATGACTGTGTAACACATACATTATGGAACACATGTACATATGTGTCTTTATAGCGCCACACACCTTGATTCAGCTATCAGGGACTGGAAAGTGTTCCACATACTATCATAACTAAACTCATAGTGTACCCAGAAGACCCATCCGTGTCCTATATGTGGGCTTAGAACTGTTACATTAATTAATGCACATTGCCTTAAAACAATCTTTCGCAACCTTATACAGAGACACCTATAGGCTTTATAGAGGTGGATTTCATAATAAACATAAAGTATTTATATATGTCAGGAAATAGCTTGTATCAAAGCAATTACTGCCAACATACAGAAGAATGAACAGGGGCTTAAATTACTCCACATGTGGAAAATTGGAAAGACTGTACCCCCACCTGGTACATCTAGAGGAAGTTTAGAGGTAATAAGGGTGCAAGTACTTCACTTCAGATATGGTCAGACTAGCATGTTTCCTGACACTACTGGGATAGGGTTTGACATATGATGAAGGAAGTTTGCAAAAAATTAAAAAGTCCTTTTTTTGAATTATCAGTGTCAACTCTTTAATGGGAATGGACGTTTTGGGCTTGTATTGATTTTAGAATATCCTTTTTTAGATGTATTGGAATCGTTAACATCTAGTGATTCAGAATCTGTTGTAATAGGGTTTATGTATTAAGCAAAATTAATTCAATAACCCAATATATTTTCTGATAAATTATTTTTTATAGTTATCCTTTTAAACGTTTTCTAGGACACAATCCAAACAAGTCATTCTGTTTCTACAGATTTCAAGATTTACTGCTGTGACTAATGGTATTACTATTGCATAAAATAAATTCAAACAAGCTCATTGATTTTACATAGTGAAACCATCCTATTCAGGACAAACGTGGCTTCAGGTTTTGAAGGCACCAATCTTAATGTAATTAGGTCACCAATAGTACCAATTCAGAGGGTGCAAATAGTGGCGTTCATAGGAGATGAAAGTGTTTTGTAAAAGAAACAGGGCGCCAGCCCATTAATCTAAATTTCCAATTATGTATTTGTAGGTTGCAGCTATGCAGATGTTTGCCAATGGCGACTGTTTTATAAGGTAGAAAGGTCAAGTCAATGGGCCTTTTTAGGGAAATAAAAGCTTTGAAAAATGTTATCATATTGCAATTTTCATTTCCATGACTTTGATCAGATCTGGATTTTGGAAAGTGACAAACAGAATTGCAGGACAGACAGGCTATTCCCAACAGCAATTTTTAAATATATATATATATATATATATATATATATATATATTTATACATATGCACATACATACATATATATATATATATATATATATATATATATACATATATATATATATATATATATATATTTATATATATATGCACGTGTATGTATATATATATATATATATATATATATATATATATATATATATACATGATGTATGTATGTATATATATATATATATATATATATATATATATATATTTAGTTATATATACAGTTTACAATTACAATTTACAGGATATATTGGAGTGGTGCATTAAACTCTGTACAGTGAGGGCAGTGGGTCAACAAAAGTATGTAAGGCAGAACATGTAAATCTTGTTTTATCTTGACAGGAATTTCACAGTAAGCATGAAAGGGTGAAGGACAGAAAATTGCAGGTTAAAACGATAACCAGCTCCCATGCGTTTTGTAAGATCTTGTCCAAACTCCTCAGGCCTGATTCATTAATGAAAGTAAGGCAACAAAAATGTTCTCCTGGGCAAACCATGTTACAATGCCAGGGGGGCAAATTAGTTTATTATTTTGCATATAAGGAAAATCCTTGATAGCTTAATTTGTTCTGAACTTTAAATTTGATCTAGGACATGCCCTACCTCAATAATAAATCTGTCCCCACATTGTAAATATACCTCCCCCTCCAATACAACTTGGTTTAGCCAAGTTGCAAAATTACTTTTTTTGCTTTACTTTCCTTAATGAATCAGGGCCCTCGTGTCTAATGCCATGTTTCAGTTCTGGAAAGTAAATTAAGCTAAATGAGATGCCATATTTTCTGCTTTTATGATCTATTGACAAGGCAGTGACATGCAAAAATGCAAATGTAACCAGCATACAGCATATAGTGCAGCTAACTACAGTAAAAGCAATAATATAAGTGGCAAATCCAAAAATGGCAATTTTGCTTATAAACTTAGCATGTCTGCTGTTCTGATGAATAGATGGAAACAATTATAATATTATTTTTTTTATTATATAAGTGAACATTTGATAATATTTTAGCATCCCTGATAGAGTGGCTTTTTCACTACTAAACCTGTGACTTGGGAAACTTTGTCATTGAGCAGAAGCCATTGATGGGTTAGACTACCCTCTTCATATTAGGTGCTTGCAAAGAAAGTCTATTTTACTTATGGCACCAAAAACATGAACAAAAAAATTGTTATGAAAAGGGCATAACAAGTGGTAACTTGCAGCTGTATGCCAAAAGTAGAGTGCAACAAATTTTAAAATGTGAGCAATACAAAGCAACTACATATTTTCCTTTGTTTCAACTTGTGCAAATGGTTACATGTTGGTTTATTACATTTTTAATTGTGTGGAGACAAGAGCAGGGCTTTTTTCAGAATCAAGATCTTGAGTGCTAGATCTATATATGAGATGGTATATTTTTAAATGTATTTTTTATGTTACAATCACATTGATCAACTTACTTATATATCATTATCCCCTTCTTTATATCAAAGGTTACATGTCTTTCTAGATCATCTAGGGTCTAACACAGAAGTTTAATATTAGTCTGTCTGGCCTGGTGAGCCCAGGACAAAGTCATTTATTAAAATCGCCCTAAACAGTCTACCGTATCTCTGTTTTGAATATTTTTTTCTTCTTTTAATGTTTATTTTTGGTCATTATCTTAAAGTTAATCAGTGGACCTTACTTACGATGCACACTGGAGGTGCAATGCAAAAAGTCTTGCTTTTGCATCAGTGCACTTGGCTGGTCCAACCAGTACAAAGCATGGTGCATGCCTACCCTCTGCTCTCTGGAAACACCGGCAAACCTGTACATTTCACATTAAAAGCCCAAACCCCTACCCCTTTATTACATCCCCTTTTAATAGCATTACTCAGTTTTCCTCCTACTGCTTGGTTTAATCTCATAATTTATGTAAACCATAATCTTAAATTAATTATGAGAGTTAGGTGGCATCAGGACTTTCTTAGATTAGGTGGTAAATGTATCATACTCCAGTTTTGTCAAGTCGCCGGAAATCGGCGAGTTGACAGCTAAAATTTAAAGCGGCGCTGCCTTGTAAAGGGAAACTTGCCTTTACAAGGCAGCGCCGCTTTAAATTTTAGCTGTCAACTCTCCGATTTCCGGCGACTTGACAAAACCGGAGTATGATACATTTACCCCTAGATGTTATTATCAGCTATGATGTGTAATTTTTATTTGAGGATTTGTTTTACATTGTTACAATTGAGCCTGGAAATGAACTTCTCTGCTGACATTCAAATGGTGGGCACAAAATGTGCCCTATTAACAGCAATAGGATAAGGCTTGATCTATACCAGGTTAGAGCTGCTGCAGAAGTCCTTCTACTGAGTGAAAATTAGACACTACATGAAGAATCCCTAAAAATTAAGTGTTTTCAACCTTTCGTCTCATCTCAATAATCTTGCTCTGTAAAATGAAATCTTATTTTTGCACTGCTCCATGAAACTACGTGCATCAGTGCACCTTCTCTGCACTTTGTAAAGAGCACCCTTACTCTGCCAAACTTCCCCCATCAGCCAGTGAAAAGTTGTGTTCCTCTGTAAATGTTGTAATCTTTCTCCTCAAACCCATGCAATTTGGTAGCAATCTAGGCACACTTGTGGAAGTCAGGGCACCTGGCACCAACAAAGGGTCAAATCACAATACTTCAAATACTGTCATTGGTCCAAAACTTAAACTAGAAGTACCCAAGATAGTATAACCCAACCTAACCATGGTGCTTTAATATGACTAGAGATGCTCCGAAAAACCGAGCCCATTCGAACATTGCAGATCCAACTGCCAATTCGAACAGAATCGGTACTTTTGCGTGCCCTCGGAACTGAAAATGAGGCAAAACATCATTGTTGCGTTGTCGGATCTCGTGAGTTTTGGATTCTATAAGTACCGCCCTCCACGGAGATCCGGCTCCATTTCACAGACATACACAGAAGGGGTAGCAGCATTCTTGGTAGTCTCCAGTGCAGTTGGCCAGCATCATTACTCAAATAGAAAGAGAAGGATTGGCAGTGTTCTTGGCAGTCTCCAGTGACATTGTACTGTGCCATAGCTCACACTGAAACAGAAGGGGTGGCAGTCTATAGTTTCAGTGCCATTACTCAGCATCATTGCTGAAACAGAAACAATAGGGGTACTCAGTGCCATTGGTCGCATAGAAACAGGGATAACAGTGTTCTTGTCGCTCTCCAGTCTCAGTGCCATTGGTCACACAAAAACAGGGTTAGCAGTGTTCTTCTCACTCTCCAGTCACATTGTTCTTGCCACTCTCCTATCTTAGTGCCATTGGTCACACAGAAACAGGGGTATCAGTGTTCTTGTCACTCTCCAGTCACATTGTTCTTGTCACTCTCCAGTCTCAGTGCCATTGGTCACACAGAAACACGGGTAGCACTGTTCTTGTCACTCTCCAGTCTCCAGTCACATTGTTGGATTCACATCAGTCCACCGAAGACCAGGAGCACCAAGCAGCTGCTGGCACAAGTCATGATGATACTAATCCCTCTACGTCATCTGATAAAGCCTATGTTCAAGTGCTGTCACTCACCGGACTGTGAGCGCCACTTCCCGTGTATTCAGGAACCGTGGCCGTCCGCCATCCTGAGGGTCTGCACATGTGCAGCCCTTATCAAACCTTCAGTACCTGTTGCTTTTAATTGATTGGATGATCAGGCAACCCTCCCTATTTAAACCACCTGTGATCATTACCTGGTTGCCTGATCTTGGAGTCTCATTCCCCATGAGCCTCTGAAGGTGTTCCTGTGTTCCTCGTGTATTCAGCTCCTGCTGATTCCTGTTTTCTGCTATTGTGGTTTCCAGACCACTTCAACTCTCCTGTGTTCATCGTGTCTGCACTCAGCTGATTCCTATCCGCTGCCTCCGTTACTTCTACAGAGTTCCTGCTCACTTCAACTCTCCCGTGTTCTTCATGTTTCCAGTTCCACTTACTACTGCTTCCTGAGTATTGCTTCGTTCATTCTGGATTACCTGCCGTGCGCTGCACCAACCTGATTACCGCTTGCACCCTCCAGTGGTCTCTCCTCCTGCCGGCCTTCAGCCGTTCAGGTATCCCTGCACGTCTCTCTGACAGCCTGCTCTCCTGAACCGCGATATGCATACTTTCCATTGACTTTGCTTGTGTATTGCATATCCATCTGGACTGAGTTGTGTTCTCCTCCGGAGCCTCCTATCCACTGAAGCTATTGTTACCATTGACTTTGTTTCCTATTGCCTGGATAGTTATTGTGACTTTGTATACTTAAGCAGTGCTTGTTAGTTATCGTTGTATTGTGGATATCATCGTGGGATCAAGTTCTGTGTGCCCCGTGTATACTCTGCTTTACATTCATCTCCTCGTGCCCCTCCTCACATATATATAGCAGTGGTACAACTTGCTGACGCAGACCACTGACTCCTGTTCCCTGTGTCACCAGTTTCAAGTTTCCTCTCACATAAGCAGTGGTACAACTTGCTATACGCAGACCACTGACTTCCCTGTTACCTACCTTCACCTGGATTCCATTCCTTCACCTAGACAGCGGTACAACTTGCTATACGCAGACCGCTGACTCTCACTACCTCCTCGCTACTCCTGGATATTCCTCCTCACTATAGCAGTGGTACAACTTGCTATACGCAGACCACTGACTTTCCTCACATTCCCTTGTCCATCTGGTTCCTCGTGTACATTCATCTACTCATTACCAGTTGCTGCTAGTCATAGACTTTCCTCGAGCATTCTCTCACCATCTGCTGTTTCTCCTGTTCCGTTGTCACCCTGCTACCAGAGAACCATAGTACCAACTATATTACTCTGGTAAGTCCATCATCTGGTGATATCCTGGGCAGAGACTCCTAGTGCCCGTGACAGTAAGATCAGGCCATGACAGACCCAGGTGCGGAACCTACAGCTAAAGAGATGCTGCAGCATCTGGTTACCCGTATGGAACAACAGGATGTTCGCCAACAACATTTGCTGCAATGTTACCAGGCATTAGCCTCCCAAAGAACGTCTCTGTGCAAAATATCACAGCTACTGTTGATGCTCCTGTGCCTTCCTCCGTTTCCCCAGTGCCATCCCAGGTGTCTACTGCTTCCACGCTTCACCTGCCTCTCCATGTTCTACGAAATTAAAAGTTTGTGCTTTTGATGTTACAGTTTGCTTTGCTACCAAATCCTTTAAGTCCCAAGCACTTATTGACTCTGGAGCTGCAGGAAATTTTATTTCTAAATCCCTCGTGAATCAATGGTCCCTACCAGTGATTACTTTGAAGACACCTATTACTGTGACTGCTATCGATGGATCACGCATTATTAATGGTCTCATCACCCAGAGTACGTCTCCAGTAACCCTTCAAATTGGTGTATTACACCAAGAAGAAATTTCATTTTTAATTCTTCCTTATACTACCAGTCCGATTGTATTAGGCCTTCCATGGGTTCAACGTCACTCTCCCCAGATTGACTGGCACACTCCTCAAGTTACGTCTTGGGGGCCTGAATGTCATCATCGTTGCCTCTCTCAAGTCGTTCCTCTCAAAATACAGCAATCCTCCATTTCACCTTCCTCACCGGAACTTCCTCCTCAGTATGCTTCTTTTGCCAATGTATTTGATAAAACTCAGTCTGAACGTCTTCCTCCTCATCGTTCGTGGGACTGTCCGATTAATCTTCAACCTGGCAAGACTCCTCCCAGGGGACGTGTGTATCCACTTTCATTACCTGAAACTCAAGCTACATCTGAATACATCCAAGAGAATCTCCAGCGAGGATTTATTCGACCTTCTACCTCTCCCGCTGGAGCCGGGTTTTTCTTCGTAAAAAAGAAGGATGGATCATTACGCCCCTGCATAGATTTCCGTGGACTTAATGCCATAACTATCAAAAATCGGTATCCCATTCCACTAATTACTGAGTTATTTGATCGTATCAAGGGAGCCCGGATCTTTACCAAGTTGGATCTTCGTGGTGCCTACAATTTAATTCGAATCAGGTCCGGTGACGAATGGAAGACAGCTTTCAACACCAGAGACGGGCATTATGAATATTTAGTAATGCCCTTCGGGTTATGTAATGCCCCCGCTGTTTTCCAGGGTTTCATTAATGAGATCTTCCGGGACTTGTTATATGTTTGTGTCGTCGTCTATCTGGACGACATATTGATCTTTTCGCAGGACCTGCCTTCTCATCATCAACATGTGGCAGAGGTCCTTTCCAGACTCCGGGAAAATTCATTATTCTGCAATTTAGAAAAATATTCATTCGAGTTGCCCCAGATTCCATTTCTGGGATATATTGTCTCCGGAGTTGGTCTTCAGATGGATCCAGAAAAGGTGAATGCTGTGTTACATTGGCCTCAGCCAACTACTCTTCGTGCAATTCAGCGTTTTTTAGGTTTTGCCAATTACTATAGACGCTTCATTTAAGATTTTTCCTCGATTGCATCTCCTATTGTGGCCCTAACTCGTAAAGGGGCCAATACTAAACAATGGTCCTCTGAGGCTCTTCAAGCCTTCCAGTTTCTCAAAGAGTCCTTCTCCTCTGCTCCTGTTCTTCGACAGCCTAATGTGACGCTTCCCTTCTTCCTAGAGGTAGATGCCTCTAATGTTGGTTTAGGAGCCATTCTCTCCCAAAGATCGGAGCAACAAAAATTCCATCCTTGTGCCTTTTACTCTCGGGGTCTTCTGCCTGCCGAGAAGAATTATACCATCGGGGACAAGGAGTTGCTGGCTATAAAAGTAGCATTAGAGGAATGGAGATATTTGTTGGAGGGAGCTCGTCATCCTGTGATAATTTTTACTGATCATAAAAATTTGTCATATTTACAGTCTGCTCAATGTTTGAATCCTCGTCAAGCAAGATGGTCTCTTTTCTTTTCTCGTTTTGAACTAATCATAACCTTCAAACCAGCTGCAAAAAATAAAAAAGCAGACGCTCTATCTCGAGCTTTTGTGACGTCCTCAGACGTTGAAGATGGTCCCAACCACTCTATATTAGACCCCAAATGTGTTTCTATGGCTGCTTCTTCCACTAAGGTGCTACCATTTGGGAGAACCCTCGTGCCTCCTGCTCTTAGGAAGAAAATCCTTTCGTGGTTTCACTCTTCTCATTTTTCTGGACGCTCTGGTGAACGCAAGACCTTTGAAATTCTTTCTCGAAGTTACTGGTGGCCTTCTATGAGGAGAGATGTCAAAGATTTTGTGGCTGCATGTGATTTGTGTTCCCAGTTCAAGACTCCCCGCAGAACTCCAGCGGGTTTGCTTCAACCACTACCCATTCCGTCCAAGCCGTGGACCCATATTAGTATGGACTTTGTTACTGATCTTCCTCCTAGTAAAAACTGCAATACTATTTGGGTAGTGGTGGACAGATTTTCGAAGATGGCGCATTTCATTCCTTTGACTGGTTTGCCTTCTTCTTCTACTCTGGCTGATTATTTCCTCAAAGAAATCTTCCGTATTCATGGATGTCCTTCCGAGATTGTTTCACATAGAGGAGTACAATTCGTTTCCAGATTCTGGCGGGCCCTCTGTAAGACCTTGGGTATCCGATTATCACTCTCATCCTCCTACCATCCTCAATCAAACGGACAAACCGAAAGGGTCAATCAAGATCTTGAGACTTTTATAAGGATGTTCTCTTCAGCCAACCAAGACAACTGGGTAGAATTGCTTCCATGGGCTGAATTCGCTCATAACAACATGTATCATGAGTCATCTTCTAAAACTCCATTCTTTGTGGTTTACGGTCACCATACGTCTTTTCCGGAATTTCCTGCCCTCCCTCCCACCCAAGTTCCTGCTGTAGAGACTGTTTGTCAAACCTTCAAAAATATTTGGTCTCAGGTCAAAACCTGTTTAAAGAAGACATCTGCCAGATATAAGTCTTTTGCAGATAAAAAGAGTCGGGCTATTCCACCACTGAAAATCGGAGATCGTGTTTGGTTATCAACCAAAAATATTCGTTTGAAGGTCCCATCTATGAAGTTCGCTCCTCGTTTTATTGGTCCGTATAGAATCATTCAAGTGATAAATCCAGTTTGTTTCAAACTTCTACTTCCTAAGAACCTTCGAATTTCCAATGCCTTCCATGTGTCTTTGCTCAAACCTCTTATCATCAACCGTTTCTTGGTCCCTCCTTTAGCACCTCGGCCAGTTCAAATTATCAAGAGGAGGACTTTGAGATTACTCACATATTGGATGCAAAAATTTCGCGAGGAGTTCTTCGTTTCCTCGTTCATTGGAAGGGCTTTGGTCCTGAGGAGCGTTCATGGATCAAAGCAGAAGATCTCAACGCTCTAGCTCTTCTTAAGAAGTTTTATTCCAAGTTTCCGGAAAAACCCGGTTCCAGGTGTTCTGTGCCCACCTTTAAAAGGGGGGGTACTGTCACTCACCGGACTGTGAGCGCCACTTCCCGTGTATCCAGGAACCGTGGCCGTCCGCCATCCTGAGGGTCTGCGCATGTGCAGCCCTTATCAAACCTTCAGTACCTGTTGCTTTTAATTGATTGGATGATCAGGCAACCCTCCCTATTTAAACCACCTGTGATCATTACCTGGTTGCCTGATCTTGGAGTCTCATTCCCCATGAGCCTCTGAAGGTGTTCCTGTGTTCCTCGTGTATTCAGCTCCTGCTGATTCCTGTTTTCTGCTATTGTGGTTTCCAGACCACTTCAACTCTCCTGTGTTCATCGTGTCTGCACTCAGCTGATTCCTATCCGCTGCCTCCGTTACTTCTACAGAGTTCCTGCTCACTTTAACTCTCCCGTGTTCTTCATGTTTCCAGTTCCACTTACTACTGCTTCCTGAGTATTGCTTCGTTCATTCTGGATTACCTGCCGTGCGCTGCACCAACCTGATTACCGCTTGCACCCTCCAGTGGTCTCTCCTCCTGCCGGCCTTCAGCCGTTCAGGTATCCCTGCATGTCTCTCTGACAGCCTGCTCTCCTGAACCGCGGTATGCATACTTTCCATTGACTTTGCTTGTGTATTGCATATCCATCTGGACTGAGTTGTGTTCTCCTCCGGAGCCTCCTATCCACTGAAGCTATTGTTACCATTGACTTTGTTTCCTATTGCCTGGATAGTTATTGTGACTTTGTATACTTAAGCAGTGCTTGTTAGTTATCGTTGTATTGTGGATATCATCGTGGGATCAAGTTCTGTGTGCCCCGTGTATACTCTGCTTTACATTCATCTCCTCGTGCCCCTCCTCACATATATATAGCAGTGGTACAACTTGCTGACGCAGACCACTGACTCCTGTTCCCTGTGTCACCAGTTTCAAGTTTCCTCTCACATAAGCAGTGGTACAACTTGCTATACGCAGACCACTGACTTCCCTGTTACCTACCTTCACCTGGATTCCATTCCTTCACCTAGACAGCGGTACAACTTGCTATACGCAGACCGCTAACTCTCACTACCTCCTCGCTACTCCTGGACATTCCTCCTAACTATAGCAGTGGTACAACTTGCTATACGCAGACCACTGACTTTCCTCACGTTCCCTTGTCCATCTGGTTCCTCGTGTACATTCATCTACTCATTACCAGTTGCTGCTAGTCATAGACTTTCCTCGAGCATTCTCTCACCATCTGCTGTTTCTCCTGTTCCGTTGTCACCCTGCTACCAGAGAACCATAGTACCAACTATATTACTCTGGTAAGTCCATCATCTGGTGATATCCTGGGCAAAGACTCCTAGTGCCCGTGACAAGTGCATAGTGGTTTTAAATCAGGGAAACAAAAATGTAAAATGAAATCTTTTACCTTGGTAAACAAATAACATCTGTAATCAAGGCAAAGTTAACTGCAAAACAACATAAAATTGCCAACATGCCATTCTACACACGCAGTGGCAAGGAAAGAATCAGGCCTTCACCTTTCTGTATGAGTGCTAGTTCTGCAAGTGTCAGTGAGGCATCTCCTTGTAAGGTCAGTCATGACGATCCAAAACCTTGTCATTCTGAGTGAAAAAAAGACCTGTCCAAATACTTTTAAGTGTAAAAGCTGAGCTGGAGAAAAACAGTATGGCAGTAGAAGAAGCTGTATGTTCAGATTCAAAAATGACACAAATCCTTGAGGAGAATCTATCCACGAGTGCTATGCGTAAGCCTAACCTTTCTGATAAAGAAAGGTCATAAAGAAGCCTCCTTTCAGCATTTCTGCAGATTGTGGATGAGCAGCCCAAGTGTAACCATTGATACACAAATTCAGGATGCCACTTTGGATGTGCAACAGGATGAGGGGGATATTTGTGTAGCTGATGATGGCGCTAATGAGGATGTTGATCACGATGTTGTTTGTGTAAGTCCTGCACCAGTGGACGCAGTTCTTGCACGTAATAAGAAGAAGGCCATTGTCATGCCTGGGCATAAGACCGAAAAACCTCTTATGTTTGGAATTATTTTTACCCAAATCCTGACAAGAGTTGTCTAGCCATTTTTAGCGTTTGCAAAGCCACAGTCAGTAGAGGTAGGAACCTTAATCATCTACGAACCTCATCCATGTTACACCATTTGAAGTGAGTTCATGGGAAGCTATTGGGAAAATCTGAAACTTATGCTAAAAAAATAACAACAAACAGTTCAGCATCAGCTAGCTCCCTTCTCTCAGCTAGATCCTGGCACCTGCAATCTACACCCACAACACCTTCCTCATCAATATCCTCACTAGCGATCGGAGTTAGTCCTGCATCCAAGTTGCTAAGGCCAGATGATTCATCCACTATCCAAGATTCCGCAGAAGATTTCTTAAGTGTTAGTCCCGCTACTGCTGCTGCTGCTGGGGGTGGATCTTCATCCCAGAAGCAGACCAAGAAGAACACTACTAGTAGTTTACAACAATTGACTGTTAAACAATCCTTTGAAAGAGGTAGCAGGTATGAAAGCTGTCACCCAGTTGCAAAGCAGATCGCAGATGCAATGGCGACTATGCTAGTATTAGATTTGCGTCCAATATCCACAATTAATGCAGCTGGTTTTAGACAGTTAATTGAGGTCTTGAGTCTCCGTTACCAAATTCCATCACAACACCATTTTACTAGAAAAGCTATTCCTCACCTCTACCACAAGGTTCATAAAAATGACACCTCTGCCATAACTCTACCTGATCCTACTATCAACATCCAAAGAATGGTAGAGGATTATTTTAACAACAGCATACAAATAGATACGTCAGTCCCTTTATATAATCGGAGGAACAAAAGGCAGTTTGGAGGCCTAAGTACAAGCTCGCTTTGCAATACGTAAGCTGCCCACCCTCCAGTGTGTACTCATAAAGAGTTTTCAGCACAGCTGGGAAACTTGTCAGCGATTGGCGTAGGAGGCAACTTCCTAAAAATGTGTAAAAGATGATGTTCATCAAAATGAACTACAAATTCCACGAATACATCAAAGTACAAAGACTTCTCTAATGGTGGATTGAAGCGGGGATGAATTAATATTGTGTGAGGATGATTTACACACTTATGAGGGTGAGGATGAGGATGATGACAACAACATCTTGCCACTCTAGAGTTCATTAACTGTACTGATAGCTTAACTGCCTTAAGCCCATTGATAGCTTGTTTTGTGGGGCCCAAACAAACCTAGCACTTCAGCCACAAAAATGGAACGCCTTGTCACTGAAGTACTTGGTTTGTTAAAGTGTGCATGTCCTTTTTAGGATCCAAC
The DNA here is from genome assembly GCF_038048845.1 of Mixophyes fleayi. NCBI lineage: Eukaryota > Metazoa > Chordata > Amphibia > Anura > Limnodynastidae > Mixophyes > Mixophyes fleayi. Next base: position 161,662,290 of record NC_134405.1, read on the forward strand.
ATAAGGGTGTGTGGGAGTGCCCAATTAAAATTTTATCTTGCACCACTTTTCTTTTCTGCCGCTGCTGTGTGGGATTATTTCCTAGATGTGCTATGAACTGCCGTGTGTTTGTGCCATTGCTCTGTCGATTAGATTGCAGCAGCTACAAGAACAATTTAATTTGCCCTGCCACCGACTGAAGCAATAGGTGGTAACAAGGTGGAATTCCACCCTTTATATGCTTCAGAGGATGGAGGAACAGCGAAAAGCTATCAGTCTTAGCGTTCATTGGTTTGTTAAACTGTACCTACTACCTCTCCTGTTTCTGTGTGAGTTTGTCAAAACTTTTTAACATACTTCCCAAGGACAATTCCATCTTGCACTATTTGACATTTTGGGCTTGGTCTTTCAATTTCTGTAACAATTGAAAATTTAGGTCCCAACAGTACATTATTAGGTCGCCAATTCACTTGGTGGACAGTATGATTAGGTAGATTATTCAAATGTGGACAGAATAATTATAGGGCTAGAGATATGGTTAAGGAAAGGGATAGGGATAGGTCTAGGAATAGGTACAGGTGTAGGGATAGGGACAGGCCTAGGGATAGGGACATGCCTAGGGATAGGACCAGATCTATGAGTAAGGATAATACTGTCTACATTTGAATTGTCAACCTAATAAATGCTGTCTACATTGCAATTTATGTCCTAATAATACTGTCAATGTCAGTATATTGTCAACTTTATAACATAGTCTTCTCTGCTGCCCATCAATCATATTATGTCAATCCAAAATAAGGGTGGGTGGGAGGTCCAAAAGACAATTCCATCTTGCACTACTTTTCTTTTCTGCCACTGCTGTGTGGCAATGTTTCCTAAATGTGCTATGAACTGCCAAGTGTTGGTGTTGTTACTAATCAACAGAGCAACCAGGCAGCTCACTGCAGTCTTAGAGTTCATTAACAGCACTGATAGCTTAACTGCCTTAAGCCTATTGTTAGCTTGTTTTGTGGGGGCCCAAACAAACCAAGCACTTCAGCCACAAAACTGGCACTCCTTGTTTCTGAAGTGCTTTGTTTGGCAAAGTGTGCTGCCCACACTCCAGTGTGTACTTAGAAAGAGTTTTCAGCACAGCAGGGAACAATGGCAGCGATCAGCGTAGGAGGCCACTTTCTAAAAATGTGTTAAAGATGGTGTTCATCAAAACGAATGTCAGAATCCACAAGGAAGGCCTTTACCGCCAATTACATCAAAGTACAGAGACTTCTGTAGTGGTGGATTCCAGCGTGGATGAGTTAATATTGTGTGAGGATGATGTACACACTGATTAGGGTGAGGATGGTGACGATAACAACTTGCCACTGTAGAGTTCATTGACAGAGCACTGTTGGGGTTAAGACAGCTAAGCTATTGGTAACTTGTTTTGTGTGGACCCAAACAAAGCAAGCACTTCAGCCACAAAAGTGACACTCCTTGTTGCTGGAGTGCTTGGTTTGTTAAACTGTGCATGTCCTTTTTAATATCTAACATAAGGGTGGGTGGGAGGTCAAAAGGACAATTCCATCTTATACCACTTTTCCTTTCAGCTACAGGTGTGTGGCATTGTTACATAAATGTGCTATGAACTGCCGTGTGTTTGTGCCGTTGCTCTGGCGATTAGTAACCAGCCAACTCACTGCAGTCTTACAGTTCATTGTCAGCACCTTTAGCCCATTTGAAGCTTGTTTTGTGGGGCTCAAACAAACCAAACACTTCAGCTACAAAAGTGGCATTCCTTGTCGCTGAAGTACTTGGTTTGTGAAACTGTACCTGCTACCCCTCCTGTTTCTGTGTGAGTTTGTTAAACCTTTTTAACATGTGGGTGGGAGGGCCCAAGGACAATTCCATCTTGCACCATTTGTCTTTTTTTTCTACCCCTGTTGTATGGCAATGTTTCCTAGATGTGCTGTGAACTGCCGTGTGTTTGGGCTATTGCTCTGTCGCTTAGAATCCAGCCAGCTCGCTGCAGTTTTTGTCCGAAAGTGGATGAAAATAATACTGTGACCTGTGAGGTGTTCAAAATTGACTGGAAATGACTGAAAATGAGTGTTATTAAGGTAAATAATAATGTAAGGACAAAAAAAAGAGCAAAATTATATGATTTTAGCATATTTTAGCAATCTTTAATAAAAATACAGATACAAAACCAAAACCAAAACACGCGAGGGCGGTTTTTGCCAAAACCAAAACACAAAGTTAATACACATCCAAAGCCAGAACACGGGGGTCAGTGAACATCTCTAAATATGACTAAAATGTCAGCGAACTATACAAATGTCTAGTGAAAAATGAATAATCCAATTATTTATATTGCAGTGTTATTTTGCCATATTGACCAATTCTCTCTTATTTTATGTCACATTTTTAACAAACTAAGATATTTATGTATTATAGACTACAACATATTATTGTATATTATCATGTATTTTTATGTCTTAATTTTTTTCAGAGATAATGCTATTTTGTTCACCCTTACACATTAAAAGTAAGATACTACCTGCATTCTATAGCTTCAGTTCCTTCAAATGAGATTAATAAAATATTTCATGTTTCTGTACAGATATTTTATTATTACACAGTACAGTATTTTGAACATTTCTGTAAATGCAATCTGTGCAGATAAGTGAAATAGGCACTGCTCTGCCATCTAGTGGTTTGCTGGATCATTTACTCAGAGTAATAAGATTTCCGGCCTGCTTTGCTAACTATTTTCTCTTGAATTCGATAAATTCGCCTTTTTTTATATGTTTAGGGGCACATTTATCATTAATCGGCAAAAGTGAGAAATAGTTATCAATCCTTATCGCAAGGATAAGGATTGAACTATTTCTCAAATTTATTAAAAAGGGGTCACAGAAACAGCAGTTCCGATAAACTGCTGTTTCTGTGATAGAAAAAATCACACTTACCCCCCTCTTCGGATGCGCTGTCTCGGGATCTCCTCTTCGTTCCTCTTCTTCATTCAAGCCCATCCTTCTGCGCACAAAGTCCCTGCTCTGTCTCTGCAACGATAGTTGCAGAGAGAGCGCGCTGAGTGACAGGGAGGGATCATGTGATCCCTCCACACATGCGCTGTCCAGCTCTGCTCTCCGGAGCAGAGCTGGACATAACGAAGAAGAAAAGCTTCAGCAACAGTTCCTATGATGTATGCCAGCTTCAGCTGGCGTACATTTACATAACAAGTTCCCGAAAAATATATTTTTTCGGGGCTTGTTAAATGGCGGCCCCGAGCAGTCACCATTCTGTTGTATGGTGACTGCTCGCAAAAACGAAGTGCAGAGAAAATGACTCCTTTTCAAGATTCAACAGTGCGATAGGCCTTTCATAAATGGCAATTTGACACTTCGTTTACCTATTTACACGGTAAGTGCACGATAGTGCAATACCGTGAATTGTTAAATATGCTCCTTAGTATGAAACAAAAATTAAGTTTTCTACAATAAGATATATGATATCAAAACCTCTACATAGTTTTGATACACCTTACAATCGATATATCACTTGGAACTTTTATGTAAGCATTCTTTGGTGGAACTTTATCATCAGCCGAGGAATCGACAATTGTGCGGCGCCTGTGGAGCTATACTACGAGCGGTTCTATCGGAGAAAGCCCCCACAGCCACACGCCAGTTCCAGCCGAATTAATCAGCGTGTGCTATCTCCTGCTTCTATGCCGTATACATCACGGCCAATTTCAACCTGCTTGCTACATCAACATCTTGCTCCTAATGAAGATTCTTCAATCAGCCCAAGTATCGGTAACAACCTCTAATCCCTATATATTCCTACGTTCATTCACTGCAGTGTTTTCTGGACTCTTTTTTATTCCACTTTAACAAACAGTGAGTAGCTAGCTCGCTACAAGCAAGCAAACATATTCAATTACCTCTACACCCAGAATTTATGCTCAGCAATGTTCTATATCCCCATAGTATGAACTTGGGACATACAAGTGCACATCTATATTTATCTTTATTGCTACTTATTCAGTTGCCGATTTTATTGATATCATCGGATCCATATCTGTATTCTATGGTGCATGTATATTTTTTTTATTTTTGTTATGTGTTTATATTTTTTAATATACTATCATTAATAAATGTGAATATATGCTTTATGTATGAGTATGCGACTCATGTCAATTTTCATTTAATTCACTAGTTTTAGCGCAGACACACCTTTGCATAGGAAAGAGACTTAGCTGCAACTGCCTGTAGGTGAAAGGAGAGTGAGAGTGGAAGTAGAAAAAGTCAGCATGCAGCTGTGTGAGTGAAGAGGGAGACTTCACAGTGGGAGATTTGTGCTGGAGTGGTATTAGGAGATATAAATAAAGTTGTTTATTTCATCATAATGAGAGATTTTCCGATGCCCATACATTTGGCAACTGTGATTGTACTACTATGTCTCATTCTGCTTAACACTGAATGTTCTTGTTACTAAACCTGCATATGCAGGGGCGCCAGCTTTTTTTAAAATATCCTCTGTTCTGAAGACGACTGAGCTAAACCTGGGTAACAAGTAGGAGAAACTACAATGTTAGGAGCCCAGGGGGGAATATTTACTAAACTGTGGGTTTGAAAAAGTGGAGATGTTGCCTATAGCAACCAATCAAATTCTAGCTGTCATTTTCTAGTATGCACTAAATAAATGATAACCAAAATCTGATTGGTTGCTATAGACAGCCTCTCAACTTTTTCAAACCCGCATTTTAGTAACTATACCCCCAGGAGTATACACCTATACCACCCCACAGACAGTCAGATAACTAGATAGAGAATTCAGCAGTACTGTTTAGTTCTTCTACAGGCAAAATTTAACCATGTGAACAGGTCCTGTCCATAGCCAATCAAAGCCTGCTTAGACTTTTTACATATGCAATCCTAAATATGCTGTGATACTAATTGCTTTTTTTATAACTAAGCACTACCCTTTTTTATGAACATATTATTAGTTATACCGATAATCAAACTTACTGTGAGTGCTAACACTGCTAATATCAATTTAACTCCATTCAAAACAGTTACTGTTGCTAACTTGTTGTTTCTATTACTTCAGGCTAGAGTTTGTCTCGTTGTCTGGGACTTCCTATCCTCTATTGTCTTCTTTTTTCCAGGAAACATTAAACAGAAGTAACAGAATTGACTTCCTAAGTAGATTGATCTTTCTCACCTCAGTACGAGGTCAATATGCCAGGTGAGGTGCTTATGGCAAATCTACAGAATTTATAAAATATCATTGGATACCAAGCACTATCTGTAGCTATAATTAGCAGATGTCATTTTGGGGTGTCAGGGAATTTTTCTAATTGACATTTTGGTGTAGGGAATGTATTTTTATTTATTCCCATGAATTTAAATTGGCAACTGTCACACTGTTTTTTTTAACCTTCTTCTGAATCAATACAGTTATAATTTTTGAAAGATTGAACTTCACGGACCTGTGTCTTTCTTCAACCTTACCAATTACATAATATGCACTAATTATGTGCCATAACCTTTGACACTGAATATCCCTCACTTGTTTTGAAATCCTGCAGCGGATCCCTGTGAAATAGAACTCACTGCTTGCAGAAAGCAAGGTGTATAAACCCTTTAAAATAATAATGTGGTAGGGGAGGAGAGAGCACTGAAGCTTTGTCCAAATTTACCTTGTCAAGTTAGTCTGACAAAAAGTGGGGCACCCTACGGAAGAATGAATAACAATAGGATGGGAGGTGAATTGTCACAAGTGGTGTAGCAGGAGGAGAATGAACAAGCATATAAAGACACCAACAACTACAGGTCTAAATCTTTTGCCTAACACTTATGCAAGTTTGAAAAGGTTTAAGTTGTATTTCAGGTGGCTTCACTCTGTTAGATACAATGCAGCAAAGTGGTAAAACAATGAAGAATATGTGTTTCAGCAGTTAAAGCAGAAAGTTGTCACTTTTCATCCATGGTTTCAGTAACAAAGCAAGAAGAATATAGACAATGATCCAATCAAAAGGAGGAGGAACCCATGCCACAAGATAACCATTTAATAAACTTCACAAGACTTTACTTGCAGTACTTTTGTTAAATGTGATTGTCATTTTTAAGGCCAGACGATAAAAGTATATAGTCCTTACACTGAAACAGATGTGTCTGAATATCTGCCCATTCTGTCTTGTTCCAGATGTTGGATCCAGTACATTGTGTGTACATTGTGCATTGGTGACTGGTTTCTAATATTTGAATGGGTGTTTGGTACCCTATGCCTGCTGTTCAAACTGCAGACAAATTACATGCAATGCACTGGACATCCTATTTCCAAGGCTGCCAAGATGAATTTTTGGCCCTGGTACAGAAACTTCTTGGGGTCAAAGGGGGCATGGACACACCAAGTTGGTAGCTCTTCCCACTACACAGGCAGGCCAGGGTTCACAGGAAGCCCAGGTCCAATAATTTGGGTCTGGGCTTCCTATGCTCCCTCCTAGTCTTGGCATCCCTGCCTATTTCCACTGACAGAAAAAGTATGCCTATCCTTGGGGTCCCTGGAACAGATCATTGCTATTTCGGGTGATCTTGTTTCAGGTTCCAAAACAGATGCATAGTTATATTGGATCACTGTTACAACATCAGTGTGTAAATGTGTTACACATGTACCATGGCTGTTGGTTTGGGACTTGTTGGGTTATTCTGTTTTCTCCTTCATCCGGTCTGGGGGACACTGCTTACCATGGGTTGATGAGGGGAGCTTGGGAGTTGGCACCTAACTAGTTAATTTAGTACTGCTGGCAAACCCCTCCCCTCTACAAACCCCCTGCCTCTTCCTGTACAGTTTTTTTTTAGGTGCCCTGGAGTTTGGGCAGCCTTATTTTTTACTGCTTAGTTTAATGTTTAAAAATTTATTTTTTTCCTTTACTTTTTACTTTTTTAGGTGGCAGCGCTGGAGTGTTTTCTAATATAGAGAACACACTCACAGCTTGGCAGTGCAGGCATTCCCCTGTCAGCTGAGAGCCAGCGGTTCTCACTGACAGGGGCTGAAGACAAGGTGCCTGATTGAAGGGAGTGACAAGCGGTCTCATGGACCGCTGCACTCCCATAGCCTCGGGTAATGAAGATGGCGGCGGCCATCTTGGATTTCGGCAGAAGCAGCCCAGAACTCAGCGGCAGTCTCCTCTTCCATTCAGGCAGCCTCCATTTCAGCCAGAAGGACGCTTTGGTTGAAATCCTGGGAAGGTGATGCGGAATCGAAAAGGTCCGTTGAAATTATCCCCTTCTCGGCTGCAGGTTTGTTCGGCCTGGAATTAGATACCCTTATTTCCCAGGCCACGGGGGGCAAGAGCACATCCTTGCCAGTCTATGCCAGCAGGAGCCACGCCCCGAGGGGTAGCTCCCTTCGTCAGCCCTTTCGTGGGGCCTCTCCCCATAGGGGACAGCCCTTTAGAGGCAGGCAATCCAATTCCAGAGGCTCCTCTACCAGAGGGAGGTCCTCCTTTGCATCCAAACGCCAGGCCCCTAAATCTCAGGAGAAGCCTGCCTCCTGACGACCACCCTGTATTGCATGGGGTGCCTGTGGGGGGACGTCTGTCTCTGTTTTACAAACAGTGGGCAGTGTCTTCCCAAGATCCTTGGATTCGGGGAATTATTTCAGAGGGGTACAAAATAGACCTTTCAGACCCGGCTCCACGCCGTTACTTCCAGGCCCCTCTTTCCCGAAATCCAGTAAAAAGACAGGCTATACAGGATTGTGTAGCTTATCTTCTAGCTCAGAGGGTCATCGCCAAGGTTCCAGATTGCCAGATAGGAACAGGATTTTATTCCAACCTATTCCTAGTCCCGAAGCCGGACGGCTCCTTTCCCCTATCTTAAATCTGAAGGGCCTCAATGTTCACTTAAGGGTGGACAAGTTTCGGATGGAATCTCTAAGGTCAGTGATAAACGGCCTAGAGAAAGATCAGTTCATAGCGTCCATAGATATAAAGCACGCGTATCTCCATATTCCCATTTGGATCCACCATCAGTCCCTTCTCAGATTTTCGGTGGGATCAGTTCACTATCAGTTTCGGGCCCTCCCCTTTGGCCTATCAACAGCGCCAAGGGTCTTCACAAAGATTATGTCAGTGATGGCAGCATGTCTTCACCTGCAGGGTGTTCAGGTCGTTCCTTATTTGGACAACCTGCTAATCAAGGCTTCCTCAGAGAGTTGCCTAAGCTATCACCTATCCCTCACCCAAGCGGTTCTCGAGGGTCACGGATGGCTGATAAATTTAAGGAAATCCCAGTTGGTTCCGTGTCAGCGCATGGTGTTCCTGGGACTCATCATGGACACCAGCAAACAAAGGATATTTCTCCCAGTAGAGAAGATCACCTCTATTCAGAAGGTAACCTCCCAGGTTCTGTCTTCTCCCAGACCCTCAATGCTCTTGTGCATGAGGCTACTGGGAAAGATGGTGGCCTCCTTCGAGACCATTCCCTTCGGTCAAGCTCATTCTCGATGTTTCCAGTGGGACCTATTGTCGAAGGGGTCAGGTTCACACCTACGCCTAGATCTTCAAAAGATTTCTCTATCCAAGAGGGCGAGAACATTTCTTCAGTGGTGGATGTGCCAGGATCACTTGAATGTGGGCAGATCCTCCGCACCTTGGTCGTGGATCATAGCTACGACGGACGCCAGCCTCAAAGGTTGGGGGGCGGTGGTCCTGCACCTCCGGCTCCAGGGATGTTGGTCGGTTCAGGAGTCGGCTCTCCCAATAAATGTATTGGAATTGAAGGCCATTCTTCTAGCCCTTCAGGGAGCACAATCCCTTCTTCAGGGCCACCCAGTCCGTATCCAGTCCGACAATGCCACGGCCGTGGCATATGTCAACAGACAAGGAGGAACCAGGAGCGCAGCGGCGATGGATATCGCAGCCCAAATATTGGTTTGGGCAGAGCTATATGTTCCGGCAATATCAGCAGTTTTCATTCCAGGAATAGAAAACTGGGAGGCGGACTATCTAAGTCAAAACCAGATGATGTCGGGGGAGTGGTCACTTCACCCGGAAGTCTTCCAATCTCTGGTTCACAGGTGGGGTCTTCCAGACATAGACCTCATGGCTTCCAGACACAACAAAAAGGTCCACAGGTTCTGCGCAAGGGTAAGAGATCCCCTAGCGGCGGCAGTGGACGTCCTGACGATGTCATGGGAATTCAGGATGGGATATCTGTTTCCTCCGATCCCCATGCTTCCTCGCGTCCTCAGACGAGTTCGACAGGGTTCCCTACCAGTAATTCTGGTAGCCCCCTTCTGGCCACGGCGTGTGTGGTTCGCAGAAATAATATCTATGGCGGAAGGTCCGGGATTCCACCTTCCGTATCGTCACGACCTTCTTCTTCAAGGTCCATTCCATCACCAGAATTTACATCAGCTCAATTTAACGGCATGGCTGTTGAAGCCAGCCTTTGGAGGGCTAGAGGGTTTTCTTCCAGTGTAATTCAAACGTTGATGCGAGCTAGGAAACCAGTGTCATCTCGCATCTATCACCGGATTTGGAAGGCATATATTAGATGGTGTGAAAGTAGGACATACCACTCGTCCTCCTTTCGCCTCCCTCGCTTGTTAGCTTTCCTTCAGCATGGCTTAGAAGCAGGCCTTAGATTAGGCTCCTTAAAGGTTCAGGTTCAGCCCTTTCGATATTTTTCCATACGAAGTTGGCTGACTTACCAGACATTAGGACTTTTTTCCAAGGAGTTCTCCATATACAGCCTCCTTATGTCCCTCCTACAGCTCCATGGGATCTCAATCTGGTTCTGGACATGCTCAAGGGACCCCCCTTCGAGCCTTTGAACAAGGCGGATTTGAAGTGTTTGACCTGGAAGGTCCTTTTTCTTCTGGCTATTGCCTCTGCTCGCAGAGTTTCTGAATTAGGAGCCCTGTCCTGTCGGGAACCTTATTTGGTGTTCCACGAGGACAGAGCGGTGTTAAGAACCCTTCCTTCCTTTGTGCCAAAGGTAGTTTCGGCTTTTCATCTAAACCAGGAAATAATTGTTCCGGTTTTCTCATCCACTTCTCATACGGATCAGCAATCGATGAAAAAGTTGGATGTGGTTAGAGCTCTCCGCATTTATGTTAAAAGAACTTCCCAGATTAGACGGACTGACTCACTGTTTGTTCTTTATGACGCTAATAAGAGAGGCTGGCCAGCCTCAAAACAATCCATCGCCAGATGGATTACGTCTACCATCAGGCAAGCTTATATTAATGCTAACCGTGCTGTGCCGGAGAGACTTACGGCCCATTCCACCAGATCGGTGGGGGCCTCGTGGGCAGCAAAGAATGGAGCTTCTGCGGACCAGCTTTGCAGGGCAGCCACCTGGTCCTCTGTCCACAACTTTACCAAATTTTACCAGTTTAATATATTTGCCTCTGCGGATGCAAATTTTGCTCGTAGTGCTTTACGAGCAGGGCTTTCAGAGTAGTCCCACCCTTAGGGGGCTGCTTTGGAACGTCCCCATGGTAAGCAGTGTCCCCCAGACCAGATGAAGGAGAAAAGAGGATTTATGTACTTACGTTAAATCCGTTTCTCTGATTCCGTCTGGGGGACACTGCGATCCCTCCCTTCTGTTTTTCTTCTGTGTGTTCTTGTGTGACTGCCCTTTTTTATCTTGGGCTTGTTAAAACTAACTGGACAGGAAGAGGCAGGGGGTTTGTAGGGGTTTACCAGCAGTACTAAATTAACTAGTTAGGTGCCAACTCCCAAGCTCCCCTCCACAACCCATGGTAAGCAGTGTCCCCCAGACGGAATCAGAGAAACGGATTTAACGTAAGTACATAAATCCTCTTTTTTTAAATTTATTAAAGAAGAGGTGTGGGTTTTTTGGATGGTGAATACAGCTGAGTTGTATTCTTCTTTTGAATTTTAAGATGTAAGGACCCATTTCCACATACTCATATGGAACCCATAGTAGTTGTAGTCTGAACAGATGTTCTGTGTTCCCAATCATATTGGGCCTGATTCAGAGTGGAACACAAGCATAAGCATAAATTGTGAGAAATATTGCATGCAAGAGTATGCGTATATATGCTGTATTCAGAGTTGAAGATGTGTTCAGCTCTGAATGGGTAGAAGATGCGTCCTCATGATGACAGACATACCACTCAGACATTTAGATCCAACTTGCAAATTTGTACAAAAATATTTTATTTTATATGTTATGAACACAATTACTATGCAATATTATTTAAACTTGAAAAAATGAGCTAATACAGCAGAAATAACTTCTCGAAATGCGACTGAATTAGACATATTGTTGGTACCCAAGCAGGACCACTGTGAGAAAACAATTACTTTAAGCAATGTATTAGTGCTTCTTGCCTGTTTGCTCACTTGTGTTGTCTGTAGAATACCATAACTTCAAATGAGAAAACCAGAAAACCCAGGTAATACGAAGCTGACACAACCTATAGAAGCCTCCATATATAACCTTTTGTGTGTGCAAATGTACTAACAGTTAGAGATGTCTATTCACATAAATTATATGATGTAACCAAGTGTGATTTCTAGGAAATTGACGATTCCAAGTTAAAAGGTACGGTCCATTTCAGACTTTATGAAATTTGAAGGATGACGTGATGAAAAGCCTGCACATGCTGGGACAGTTGCTGAGCAAATCCACATGCCACAACATTTTCTATGTTAAATATGGACTGCCCTGCCCAAAGAGTGATACTAGATGTGTGGTTCATCACAGTTTAACAGCCTATGTCACTTACAACTCAGTGAGATGCTAACAGTTTGATATATTTTATGTACTGACTTAATAAATAATACATCCGTCACCTACAGTCATGGCCAAAAGTTTTGAGAATGACACAAATATTGGTCTTCACAAAGTTTCCTGCGGCCATCAGTCAGTATGTGGCCCAGAAGTTGATTGACAGCATGCCAGGGCGAATTGCAGAGGTCTTCAAAATGAAGGGTCAACACTGCAAATATTGACTCTGTGCATAAACTTAATGTAATTGTCAATAAAAGCCTTTGACACGTATGAAATGCTTGTAGTTTTACTTCAGTATACCATAGCAACATCTGACAAAAAGGTTTAAAAACACTGAAGCAGCAAACTTTGTGAAAACCAATACTTGTGTCATTCTCAAAACTTTTGGCCATGACTGTAAATAAGGTAAACATGTGCTATTGTCATATTTATCATTAATCATATTTTAAACTTTTAAAGTTAAAGTTGGTGTTCTAAGTAACACAGACCCTTAAAACAGGATTTCTAAAATAATATCCATTATCAAATGCCTATTGTGTCAACAATATATTCACATATCTTATTTCTGTACCTGATCATGGTTACATAAAGACCTATTCTTGTCTTTCAAACAGAAGAAGCAATGAACAGGAAGTTGAGCAAAAGCACATTTCCTGGAAATGACTTAATAGGAAATGAATTATAAAATTTCCAGAGAGATGCTAACCGTGTGTACTAGGAGTTTGACCAATCTATCCAGGGCCCTATTGGGTTAATGCAGGATACCAACCAGCTGTGTTTATTAACTTTTACAAGAAAGGAAATGTTTATCACATGCTAGAGCTCATTAGGGAACTTGCAATACAATGTATGTTACAAAGAAACAATGGCTTAATGGCTTATTGTATTTATTTATTTATTTATTTATTTATTTATTTGATATGTGATTCAACCTTGAAATTAATTTGACAATTTTATGTGTATATTTTCCATTTTACCTCCTACACTTTATGTAGTAATTATAGCCTTTTCTGACTAAGGGTGTGAGAAAATGCATAAAAGCAATTGCTAGCAGTTGGTTCCAGGTAGGAAGGTATGAGCAAAGTTGTGACATAGTTTTGAGTAAAATGGAATGTTACTCCAGAATGGACCATTTCACAGAGGTGCAAATTTCAGTACAATCTTCAAGTTTCACTTTTGCTTCAACATTCCGCATAATGATATTTCACACTGTATTTGTAAATTCTGCAATCTGTATTAGGCTGAATTTCTAGTCTATAAATACAGCTGGGATGCCGACAGTGTCACATTATTCTGTTCTGTAATGGGGTTAGAATAAAGAACAATTCCATGCAGAGGAATAATGTCAGGGAAAATCTGTGTGGAAAAATGTATCTATATATTTGAAAACTTCAACACATGCATTGATAATAGAAGGAGCAATATTTTATTTCAAAAATTTTTTGTCATGTGGAACATAAATATTTTACTATCAAGAATTTTATTCAGTTTGCCCAGAGATTGTGACAGTTTAAAAAATTCTTTTTTACCGCCAAAACTGTTTTCCTGGACCACTTCACACTAACCTGTTCTTTAAAAATATGAATTACAAACTCAGTTATTTTAGACATATTTTTTATTTTCATCTTTGTGAACCATGTGCTATAAAAAAGGTGCAGTTTTTAAATGACGTTTACATTGAATATTTCTAGTGCAGGAGAGACCCATCAAACAAAGCAGTGTTTCCCCAAGTTAAAAATAAAAATAGATAAAAAAGTGAATTTTTCCAAAAAATGTATACAAATTTACAGCTTGTACCTACAGCTCTATTATTCCCTCTTATCTGATATAGACCACACATATATAGTATCGCTAGAAGTCAAACTGATTTAATTTTAGGTAAACTAATGGGCTTACACTAAGAGTTAAAGTTAACCTTAACTTGCAACTTTGCATGCAGTCAAAAATGCATCCAAGCAGTTATGGTTTTGTAGCTGTATTGTGAGTCTGAACATAAAGACATCTTTAAATCTAGGGCCTGATTCATTAAGGAACTTAAATTAAGAAGTTTCTTATTTAAGTCTCCTGGACAAAACCATGTTACAATGCAAGGAATGAAAATTAGTTTTCTGTTTTGCACATAAGTTAAATACTGACTGTTTTTTCATGCAGCACTCAAATATCAACTTTAAATTTCAGTGTACAAATAAGCTAACAAGTATTTGTGTGCTACATGAAAAAACAGTCTAGTCTAGTCTAGAACTTACAGTCTAGTGGGAAAAGGGCACAGCTGTGGTAAAAGAAGTGAGTGGTACAGTGGATGTGCAGTGGCGATAGAGGTAGATCTATCTTGCCATGGCATGTAGGATAGATTGAAGCAGGGAAGTATGGGTGACAGAAATGCCAGATAGAAAAAGGTTGCAGTACTCAAGATTGAGATGATGATTGAAAGGACTACACTTTTGAATGCACCCTTAGTAAGAAAAAGGCCATTCTAACAATATATTGAAGTTGGAGATGACCACATTAGGAAAGAGACAGGATGGGATGAGTAAAGTAGAGTGAAGAGTCCAAGGTGAGAACAAGGCTGCTATCTTTGGAGGCTGATGGAATTGTAGTGTTGTTAATGCTAAGAGAAATTAGAGGGGAGGTGGTGACTCTGGAAGCAGGAAAGGTAACAGAGGTAACAGGTCCATGAGTGCCCTAAGTACCCTCTTCTCGCAATGTGACCTTATCTTCTTACCTTAACAGATTAGAGTTTGAGGGGCAGAATCTTCTGCTCCGATCAGACTGGGAATGGGGTGCTAAGCAGTGACATCATAGCCCAACGCCACACTCCCAGCATATAACTGACACAGTGAAGCAGCAGAACACTAATCCATGTCAGTGATCGGCACTCAGTGTGGGAGCATTACTCAGAAAATAACAACACTGAAAGGAGAGACATTATGTCACTCAATCAGTGTGTTAAATGCCCTAGGCACCGTACAGTTCTGGGAGAGAGGAAGATGATACGCTCAGTTTTGGACATGTTGAGTTTTAGGTAGCCTTGGTAGATCCATGCTGAGATAGCAGAAAGACTGTTGGTCAAATGAGACCAGTGGTTGCCGTGGAGCAGTATGTGCCAGTATGGTATATAGCTCTTCTCCCCACTCCATTTGACCATTTGAAGTTGTTGTCCTGTTCAGGAGCTTAGCTTACAGAACATGTGAGCATAACATTAACTGACACCGCTGCCTGAGCAGCAGCTAAGTGATCGGCTCAGCAATCGAGTCTTCTAAGGGAAGGGGAAAAAACTCTTTCCTGACCTTTTTGGGAGCTTTGGGTTTCTATATATGCATTGATGATGTCAGTGCCAGAGCGATTTGCACAGAACAAAAAGAGACTCTATACAGCATATCAGGAAAGAGGTGAGGGCTACTCCACCAAACTACAGGCAGCACCTTCCCTTGCAGAACAGATAATAGTGAAGACACAACACACCAGGAGCCACTGAATTAAACGTAAGTGGCTATTATTGATTAGGCATTTTTAACTTACTATATTTTAACTAGGGATGCTCAGGATAGTTTTTTGAAAACTAAGCCCCCATGAACCTAGGAAATCCGAGTACCGAGCCGAAGTAGCTCGGTACTTTTGCATGCACTCGGAACTGAAATTGGGACAAACTGTCATTGGCACCTCGTCGGATCTCGCAAGTTTCAGATTCCATAAGTATCGTCCTCCACAGAGATCAGACGCCATTTCACACACGGACACAGAAGGGGTAGTGTAATACTCTGCAATCACAGGTATATTACTGTATGCACTCATTCAGAAAACTATAGTTCCCCATAGTGCCTCTGCGAAGTTAAATGCAAATTGTGTCTGACATTTTTTGGTGGAAAGACTGCAAACTACCCCAGGCTGCTCTCTACAGCTCAAGAATGTACTAGAAGGCTTCAGGGAGATTCTTGGGGAAAAGGGGAGGAGCCAAAAACGGACTGGCTAGAGAGAGAAGTGATGTTGTGGCTGCTGGCTGAACTAATAAAGGATCTTCCCATAAAGAGCCACTGAATCTATGGCTGAATTGGTGTCCTGAGGGATGTTGGCAGTCAGTCTAGAAATAAGCATCTTTGCAGTATAGGAAAAGATCTAACATGTCACTGTCCATGAGATGTCATATGAAGACAGATAAGTTTCTTTTGCTTTACTATGTTTAAGTTATTTAAGTGAGACCTCAACTGTGTTATTAAAACCTTTGACCGGGACTGTAATATTGCTATTGAGAGGTGTTATAGCACTGGCTAAAGGAAGAGTTTGTTACAGCCAAATCTGCTGTATTTAAGTTATCTACAAGCTGACTGAAACTGCCTAAAATAGATGCTGATGAGAGAATTGCTAGTTGTTTAACTAGGAGTTCCTGGGAGAGAGTTGCTTATTCCATTAGATGGATTGCTAAGTAAACTACTGATTTCAACTTTGCAAGTAAATAAGCTTCAAGTGTCATCTGAAACTTTGTTTAAACCTGTGGATTATAATTTACCCCATTGGGTTCTGTATATGATAGAGTGAACTAGAAAGCATCTAACCTGAACAAGCTGGTTTGATCCTTGTTGCCTCTCTGCTGATTTTTGTCTTATAAGTATAATCGGTATAATTGCACTTAAAGTATTGTATTAATGTTAGGAACCTCTCCAGCCGGCACAACACAACCCGGAGTCTACTCTGCCAGTCAGGTGTTCACTGGAGCCCCTGATGGTGGGGACAGACTGGGCCGCAGACTGACAGAGGGTCGTGAAGTGTGTACCGGCTGGGGAGAACCCAGGCAAGAAGAGTCAGGTCCACGCAGAGATCAAGGGCCGGCAGCAGATAGCAGTATCGATGAACAAGCTGAGGTCAGAGGTCACAGGCAAAGTAGCAGAATGGGTAAACAAGCCAAAGATCAGGGTCACAGGAAACACGAGCGAAGTCCAATACAAAGCCACGGGTCATACACAGAAAGTCAAATATAGATATCAGGATACAGGAACTGGAACTAGCAGGTCAGCAGACTGGAGCACAGAAGCTATAACCGGCAATGAGGTAGCAGACCTCATTGCCTTAAATACATAGCTGGCCCAATAGGAACTTACATGCACCCCTGCAGACTAATGAGCAATATGACTCCAGACCAATCAGGGCTGGTCCCTGATAGCTTGATAGTTACAGGCATTTAGCCTGCATGTGTGTCAGACTCCTAATCAGCCCACAGGCTGTGTCCTCTGTCGCGCCTGCGCCCGGCTTCCAGCACTGACGGGACAGAGCTCTACAAAACAGGCGTCCGGCCGTTGCCTTGGCAACTGCCGGGTAGGAAGGGGAAGTGACGTCCCGGTCGTCATGGTGACGGCCGGGACGCCAGGGCACATGGGAAGCGAGCTGCGGCGGCTGTGAGTATCGCCGCGGCTCGTGACAGTACCCCCTTTCTTGAGGAGGGGTCAAGGGACCCCGACACCCAGGTTTTTTTGGAAATTTCCTGAAGAACTCCTTCAATTGTTTGGGAGCATGGAGTTGTCTCCGCGGAACCCAAGAGTGTTCTTCTAACCCGCGGTTCCTCCACTGTACCAAAAAGTGCACCTGTCCCTGCACTTTTTTGGAATCCAAGATTTTCTGAACACTGTACCTCTGTGGCTTGCATGAAGACTGGGCTTGAGCTGGATAAAGAACTGGTTTTAACAGAGAACAATGAAATGTGTTTGGAATTCTTAACGAGCCCGGAATTTTTAGCCTAAATGCGACAGAGTTCACCTGCTTGATGATGGAAAACGGCCCGATGAATTTAGGGCCCAACTTCTTGCAAGGTTGCTTCAGTCTGATATTTTTTGTAGACAGCCAGACTTTCTGACCAACTTTAAGAGAGCAGGTGGTACGGTGTCAGTCCGAAATTATTTTTGCAACAAGTGAGGCTTGTCTTAAAGATGAGTGTACTTTCTTCCAGATAACTCTGAGATCCCTGGCAGTGGAACGGATCTCCTGGATACCAACGGACTGGAGTGAATACAAAGAGTTAGATCTGGGGTGGAAACCATAATTGCAAAAAAACAGAGAGGTTTTGGTGGACGAGTGACAGGAGTTGTTACAGGCAAACTCCGCCCAGGGCAACAAGGAGGACCAGTTGTCATGGAACTCCGACGTGTAGCATCGCAAGAACTTCTCCAAGGACTGGTTAACCCTTTTAGTCTGGTGGGGGGGGCTCTCGTTCGTGAGCTTACCTTGGACGTCTGCGCTTGTCAGGGGTTTGATAGGGATTGGTGCTGCCGTTACGGATTCCTCGGGTGTTCCGTTTGCCGATCTCTTTGTTTCTGTTCTTGGTTTTGCCGTGGCACAGCCTGTGGATAGAGAAGAGGAAGGGGGGGGGGAGAGAGAGAAGGGAGAAGAAGAGAGAGAGAGAGAGGGGGGGAGAGAGGGAGAGGGAGGATGTGTGGGGGTGTTGGGGATGTAGTGTGGAGAACACAGATTGGCTAGTACCTTACAATATACTTATAGGGCTTCTATTAGTTTATAGCTCTTTTGCTGGTGTGAGTTAATTAGCCCTGTTGTCGGCCCTATTGGCACTGTATATTGTGGGGGTAAGGTACCTCCTGTGAGGGGTGTGGTTATATATGGTTGAGGGGTATTTAAAGAGCTCTTATATGGCTAGAGCTGAATTAAAGAGGCAGTATGTGGTGTGATGGCCTCTGATGATATATTCTGTTGCTGTGTGGATTGGGATAAGGCGTTAATATACTATGTGTGGTGGTGAGTGGGGATGATGAGTATAAAGAGCGGTGTTTGGCTTTTGCTGATGAGCTCTTATAAGAGCATTTGGTATCTTACAGCTGATCTTGTTGACCTGTGGTTTGGGCGCTGCGGTCAGCGGGTCTTCTTGGCGTTTTTACCGGGCGATGTTGTGGCTGTGGATTTAAACTGGGATGTTCTTTCCTTTGCTGTAGTCGCCTGTGCAGGACTTCCGGTTTTGGTGGAGCGCAGACTGCGTTCCACTGCGGTTCCTGTTTGTTTCCTTGTGAGCCTTCTTACCCCTTCGTTCCTGGAGCTATTTGTGGGAAGTGATTTCCAGGGTAGAGGTGGCTGTTCAAGTAGTCGTTTCTTGTAGTGTGTGGGGGTCCAACGCGTTTCGTCCTTAGACTTCGTCAGGGATGTGTCATCTTTGTGTGCTTGTGTTTTTATACTGAGAGGTATTCTGGAAAAAAGAGCGGGAGTGCGGGCGGGCGGGGGGGAGGGGGGGGATCGCTTTATGTTTATTATGAATATTGGAGTTTGATTAGTGGAGTGGAGAGTGGGTGGCTGGGGGCTTTAAGGTGGCGTGGCGTGGTGTGGTATAGTTTACTTTTATTCTAGATGTATTGAAGTTTGAGTGCTTTTGGCGGATGCGGGCTGGCCGTTCATTGATAATTTAACTTCGGTGTAGTGTGTATTGGGTATTATGACAGGGGTGACGTATTGGTTAGAAGCCTGTGGGGAAAGTGTGCTAGCATTAGGGGCTGGGGATTGGTTGGGGGATAAAATGGGCGTTGCTGATTGTTAAATTAAAATATGTGGTGGATGCGTCTTATACCTATGAGGGGGTGCTAAGGGTTTTAGGTGTGGGGTGGAATAATAGCTGTGGGATATCGGGAACGATGTGTGTATAAGGGGCGGGGCTTAATTACGGGGCTGTGTGTTGGTGGGACGGGTGTAGCGGGTCCATGTGTTATCGCCGCTGCCTATATTGAGGTGAGTATACTGATTGTTCTTTAGATATGTTCAGTTTGGTTACTGACTAAGGATGTTGAATATTATATTGATGTATTTTATTTATAACTATGTGGTGGGGGCAGATCCTCTGAGTGTTAAGGATTCTTGGAGTTTAATGTGGGTGGGTGGTGGGGATTTTTTTGGGGGTGGGGGGGTGGGGGTTTGGGGGTAGACTGCGTGATTGATGCTGAGGGAGACCTGGTACATAATTTGATAATTAAGAGGGATGCGTTACGTGAGGGCGTTTAAGATTGGGTTTTAAGGTTGGGGTGTAGGTTTGGGGATAAATTGTTAGGTTTTAATGGGGGGAGGGGCGCGGGGTGGTTGAGCTGGGATATGTTCTATAGTTGATTTGGTGTTGTCTGGTTAAGGTTTTGGAAATTAGGTGCATTATTTTATTTTTGTTCTTATTCTCATATTTTTATTTTTATTTTTATTTATTATTATTGTGGTTTTATTAGGATTAGTCTAGGGGTGCTTATGTTATGGGTGGGAGGGGAGTTGACGGGGGGGGGGGGAGAAAGGGAAAGGAATATACTTACAGAAAGAATCCTAGATCAAAGTCTATGTTGAGGCCTTGCGGTGTGAGGGTCCCTAGTGTGTGGATCCATCTTGCTTCTTCTTTTGAGATTTGTTTGATGTAGTCTCCTCCTCTCCATGGTTTGTGGATTTGTTTGATTCCTATGAATTTTAGTCCTGTTGGGTCTTGTTGGTGTGACTTTTTGAAATGTTCTGATACGCTGTGATTCTCCATTCCTTTTTTTATGTTTCTCATGTGTTCTGGAATCCTCGTCTTCAGGTTTCTTATTGTTCTTCCCACATATTGAAGTCCACATGGGCATTCTAGTAGGTAGATTATACCTGTGGAGTCGCAGGTCATTTTGTCTTTTATTTTGTATTCTTTACCGTTTGTGTTTGATCTGAATTCTGTTGTTGGTTTGGTTGAAGAGAGTTTCGTTGTCCTGCACACCAGGCATCTGTTGCAGTGGTAGTATCCTTTTCTCCCTTCTTTTAGCCAGGTTTCCTTGTTTATCTTTTCTTTGTCGTTGGTGGGAATGAAGCTGGTCGTTATCATGTTCTTTAGGTTTCTTGCCTTTCTGTATACTATCCTTGGTTTTGGTGGTAGGTGTTCCTTTAGTTGTTCGTCCTCCATTAGGATGTGCCAGTGCTTGTTCAGGATGTTTTCTAGCTTTTTATGTTGGCTGTGGTAGTTTGTGATGAAGAGTGGTGTTTTGTTTTCTTTTTGTTCTTTCGGTTTGTAGTGGAGTAGGTCTTCTCTCTTTAGATTTTCTGCTTTTTCTAGTTCTTTCTCCAGGTGATCTTGATCGTAGTTCCTGTCTCTGAATTTCTGTTTCATTGCCTCTGCTTGTTCTCTGAAGGTTTCTTTGGTGGAGCAGTTTCTTCTTAGTCTTCTGAATTGACCTCCTGGGATGTTTTTAAGCCATGTTTTGTGGTGGTTGCTGTTTGCTGGTATGTAGCTATTGCAGTCGACTGGTTTCAGGTACGTTTTGGTTTGGATGGTGTTGTTCTTGATGTAGATGGTGAGGTCCAGGAAGTTTATTTCTGTCTTGCTGTGACCCTTTTAGTCTGCCCATTTGACTGAGGGTGGTATGCTGATGACAAACTAATCTTGATTCCCAGGAGGGTACAGAATGATCTCCAGAACTGCGCTATGAACTGAGAACCCCGATCGGAGACGATGTCCGTAGGGAGTCCATGGAGGCGGAAAATGTGTTGAATGAATAAGACGGCCAAATCTCGAGCAGTAGGAAGCCTGACTAGTGGAATGAAATGCGCCATCTTGCTGAACCGTTCTACCACGACCCAAATGGTATTGTGTCCCGCAGAGGGTGGTAGATCAACTATAAAGTCCATGGACAGATGTGTCCAAGGTTTAGCAGGAGCGGCTAACGGAACTAACTGCCCTACCGGGCGAGTCCTGGGAACTTTGTTCCTGGCACAAACTTCACAGGACAAGACGAGACTTTTGACGTCAGCAGACAGAGACGGCCACCATACAGTACGGGAAAGGATTTCCAGTGTTTAGTAGATGCCAGGATGTCCAGCAGTCCGACTGTTGTGTGCTTCAGCAAGGACTGTCTTCCTTAGATGAACTGGCACAAACAAACATCCTACCGGAGTGTTATCAGGAGCCAACCTCTGGAACCTTTGTAAGGTACAACTCAAATCTTGAGTTAATCCGGCATGGATCATTGACACAGGAACAATAGGCTCTGGGTTAGTGACTGGAGCATGATGTGCCAGGAAACTTCTGGACAGGGCGTCCGCTTGAATATTTTTAGAACCAGGACGATAGGTGATAATAAAGTTGAATCGGGTGAAGAACAGCGACCACCGAGCCTGACGGGGGTTTAGACGTTTGGCTGACTGTATATACTGCAGATTCTTATGATCCATTATGACGGAGATCTGGTGTGCAGCGCCTTCCAACCAGTGTCGCCATTCCTCAAAGGCCCATTTAATTGCTAGCAATTCTCGGTTTCCTACGTCATAGTTGGTTTCCGCTGAGGAGAATTGGCGGGAAAAAAAAGGCACATGGATGCAAGCGGTGAGTCTGAAGATCTTTTTGTGACAAGATGGCTCCAGCACCGACGTCAGAAGCATCTACCTCGAGAATAAACGGTACCTTAGGGTCCGGGTGTCTGAGGACCTGAGCGGACACAAAAGCTTCCGTTAGGGTTTTGAATGCAGTTATTGCTTGCTGTGACCAAACAGCTGGATCACCTCCTTTGCGGGTCAAGGTGACGATAGGAGCCACGATGTCAGCAAAACCGCCAATAAATCTCCTGTAATAATTGGCGAATCCCAGGAATCTCTGGACCGCTTTGAGGTTATTGGGTTGTACCCAATCCAGGATTGCCTGGACCTTGGTTGGGTCCATGGAGAAACCTTCTGGGGAGATTATATAGCCCAGGAAAGATACCTTCTTAACCTCAAACTCACATTTTTCGAGTTTAGAGTAGAGGTGATGTTCCCGTAGTTTCTGTAGGACTTGTCTGACATGACCCCGATGCTCAGACAATGAATTGGAATATATGAGAATGTCATCTAAGTAGACAACAACAAAGTGTCCCAGGAACTCACGTAACACCTCATTAATCAAATCCTGGAACACAGCAGGAGCGTTACTAAGGCCAAATGGCATGACCAAGTACTCGTAGTGACCCGAGAGCGTGTTGAACGCCGTCTTCCACTCATCACCTGCTCTAATGCGTATGAGATTATAAGCACCACGAAGGTCAATTTTTGTGAAGACAGTTGCTCCTCTTAATTGGTCAAAGAGTACAGAGATGAGAGGAAGGGGATAGGTGTTTTTAACCGTAATCATGTTCAGCCCTCTATAATCGATACAGGGTCTGAGTCCACCGTCCTTCTTGGACATAAAAAAGCACCCTGCTCCTACTGGAGACTCGGATGGCCTGATGAAGCTTTCTCCAGATTTTCATCAATGTACTCCTGCATGGATTTGGTCTCTGGACTGGAGAGAGAGTACAAACGTCCCTTGGGGAGTTTAGAACCTGGAATTAACGCACAGTCGAACTCCCGGTGTGGTGGTAGAGTATCTGCAGCCTTTTTAGAGAAGACATCCCAGAACTCATGATACTGTGAGGGAAGCTGCTCCGGAATGGACTGAACCACACGTAGAGGTAGTGTCAAACAGGACTGTGAACAATAAGAGCTCCACTGGACAATCTCTCCTTTTGCCCAATCTATGACAGGGTTATGGCGGGATAGCCAAGGGTGGCCTAGAATCAAAGGAACTGACGGGCATTCGATGAGGCGGAAGGCTATGGATTCGGAGAGCCCCAATGCTCAATTGTAGTAGCGGGGTCTCCCAGGTAACCTTACCGCCTGGCAATGGAGTACCATCTAGACCACATACCATGATGGCGGATTTGAGTTTAACCCGCGGAATTCCAGCAGAGCGGGCAAACTCGAAGTCCAAGAAGTTGCCTGCAGCTCCACTATCGATGAAGGCCGACAGACCCACAGAACAAGCACTGAACATGAGCTGTGCAGGGATCAATACCGCATTTTTCGGGGAGACAATTTGCAGACCTAAGTGAACTTTCCCCTTGTTCCCTAGGCATGCCCGTTTCCCGACTTGTTTGGGCAGGAACGGGAGAAATGGCCTCTTGTGCCACAATACAGACATAAGCCTTGTGACCGTCTCCTGTCTCTTTCCTCAGGGGAAAGACGATATGCTCCTAATTGCATTGGTTCCTCACCATCCTGGGAAACAGGAACGAAGGCGGATGGAGGTGATGATGTCTCCTTTTCAGTTTTCCGCTCCTTATACCTCCTGTCAATTTTAATGGAGAGGTGCATCAGATCCTCCAGAGAGCTAGGAGACGGGTATTGCACCAACGAATCTTTAATCTGTTCGGATAGGCCGAAACGGAACTGACTACGTAAGGCAGGGTCGTTCCATCCACTATCAGGTGACCATCTACGGAATTCAGTGCAGTATTCTTCTGCCGACCGCCGGCCTTGTTTCAAGGACCGTAGATGAGCTTCCGCGGAGGCAACTCGATCCGGGTCATCATACAGTAGACCCAATGCCTTAAATACACAGCTGGCCCAATAGGAACTTACATGCACCCCTGCAGACTAATGAGCAATATGACTCCAGACCAATCAGGGCTGGTCCCTGATAGCTTGATAGTTACAGGCATTTAGCCTGCATGTGTGTCAGAGTCCTAATCAGCCCACAGGCTGTGTCCTCTTTCGCACCTGCGCCCGGCTTCCAGCACCGCCGGGACGCAGCGCTACATAACAGGCGTT
Organism: Mixophyes fleayi; assembly: GCF_038048845.1. NCBI lineage: Eukaryota > Metazoa > Chordata > Amphibia > Anura > Limnodynastidae > Mixophyes > Mixophyes fleayi. Next base: position 161,686,565 of record NC_134405.1, read on the forward strand.
CGGCCGTTGCCTTGGCAACTGCCGGGTAGGAAGGGGAAGTGACGTCCCGGTCGTCATGGTGACGGCCGGGACACCAGGGCACACGGGAAGCGAGCCGCGGCGGCTGTGAGTATCGCCGCAGCTCGTGACAATTAATTTATGTTTGCATATTGTTGAACCAAGATTTCTAAAATGTGATTTATTTTGTGACATGTTGAATAACATTGCATATTGATGGTATTGTGCTATAACTTTTCTTTGCTACCGCTATTGATCTGCTGCTGTGGTAAAGCCTTATGCCACAAGCAAAAAGAATAAACTCACAATTTTAATCAGTTTTTGCCCTTTGTTCCTTCTTTTATTCCAACACTACGGGGGGGGTCTTTGCTTCACTACCATACCACCAGACCTGTAGAATCCTTCCTTATACTACTTTTGGGGTGCCAACCATCTGCCCCGTTACAGTAGCAGCGTTCTTGGTAGTCTCCAGTGCCATTGCTCAACGTCATTGCTCACACAGAAACAGGAGAGGTGGCAGTGTTCTTATCAGTCTCCAGTGACATAGCTGTTGTCACGGCGATAGGGTTTCTGGAATCCGTCTCGGGACCCCTGGGACTAGCTGTGGCAGGGGTGTAGTGGAATCTGGGGGGAGGAACCACACAGAAGATAACAGCTGGAATCTGTACACAAGCAGTTGAAATTAAGGTGAATGCACACGAGGAATAAATTACCAAAGTATTTATTTCAGCAGGCAGAATAAAGCTGAATTTATGCAAGGGTTGAGATCTGTATACAGCAGACAGCAAAACAACAGCAACTGTGGCAATCAGGAACTAGGAAAGTGTTGCACTGGCAATTTGCAGAGTGTAGGAGAAGACTCATATTCTGCAGAGGAAGCCAATTGGTGGATAAGATCAGGTGTTCAGACTCAGCAGAATGTTTAGCAAATGTCTCACCCAAGTTGGCAGCCTCCAGTACTGCAGACAGAAGTCACACTTCTCCCAGGATAAAATGCTGCATTAGACTAGGAGGGAGATGTACGGTGATATGGTACCACCGGGTGGTGTAAACAGGACTAAGACCCCGATTTGTGACAGCTGTGGTCATTGCTCATACAGAAACATGAAGGGTGGCAGTGTCCTTATCACTCTCCAGTCAGATTGCTGAGTGCAATTGCTCACACAGAAAACAGGAGGGGTGGCATTGTTCTTATCAGTCTCCAGTGACATAGCTGTGCGTCATTGCTCATACAGAAACAGGAGGTGTGGCAGTGTCCTTGTCACTCTCCAGTCACATTGCTGAGTGCCATTGTTCATTAAGAAACAGGAAGGGTGGCAGTGTTCTTATTAGTCTCCAGTGACACTGCTCAGTGCCATTTATAACACAAAAACAGGGCTGGCATTGTTCTTGTCACTTTTCAGTCTCCAGTTACATTGCTCAGTGCCATTCAGGGCCAGACTGGGACTAAAAATCAGCCCTGGCATTTAAAGTACACAGGCCCACCTCAGTACCAGCATAAAAGAAACCGTGTGCCGCCGCATATCGGCGGCGCCAAAAAGGGCATGACCACATTGTGTTGTGGGTGTGGCCAACATGTGGCATTGATACATATATTATAATAAAACATTACATTTATCACGCCCTCCCAGCCACATCACGCCATCCCCAGCCCACTGGGGATGCTTCTGATGTTGCTGACGTCCATAAGGGTGGGAACTTCCTGTAGAGTGAGCAGCGAAGCTCTTTGTCTCACGAGATTACCAAATCTTGTGATACTTGGAGCTCCTCAGCTTCCTCTGCAGGCTGTGTCCTGTCTGGGAACTGAGAGCAGCTAACAGTTCCCTTCCCCTAATCGGAGCTGGATTAAGGCTCAGGTGCCCCGGGGTATTTAAGACAGCAGGGCCCCTATTATGTAACATGGTTATCATTTTAGACAAATACACAGGCAATACTGTGTGCACTAATGTTAGAAGCACACAGCTCTGCCTTCACAAGTAGTACGTTGTGAAGCGGGACATACCTCCCAACTGTCTTTGCAGTCAAACCAAATCCTGAGTAAGTGAGACAGTGTCAGACGCCGCTCGGCGGCCGCCCACCCGTCCGCATAGGGAACCAGACGCGTCACTTCCCCTTCCGCCCGGCCGGCCAGCTACAGACCTGAAAGCGTTTCCATTGCATGAAGATAGCGCTACGGCGCTAAAGGATGACAAGCGCTACGGCACTGGAGCTATGACAGCACTACTAGTGCTGAGGGCATTGGCTAGCAGCACTATTTAAGCCTCTCTGACCCCACCTCCTGTGCCAGAGTTTCAGGTCCTTTCCTGTCCTCCAGCGTTCCAGTGTTCCTGTGATTATCTGTTTCCTGACCTTTTCCTTCCTCCAGTTTATTGCCGTTTGCCTGTGACCTTTGTGACCCGGATAGCCTTAACTACCCTTTTGGATCTCCCTTTTGTACCTCGCTGTCAGAACGTTATTGACCCGGCTTGACTCACTACCCCTTCGGATTCTCCTTGTGTACCTGCATTGCCCGCACCGTTGCCGAACCGGCCTGTCTGACATTCCTCTCGTACTTCGCTATCTGACTTGTGGAAGGACCGCGACCTGCGTGTTTCCTGCAGCTAAGTCCATACCTCCTTGCGGGGGTCCCTGGTGAACACCAGGGGCACGTTAGACTCCGCACCTTCCTCCGAGTAGTGCCAACGATAGCAGGTACGCTATACTAGTCGTGACAGTAAACTCTGGCGATGTCTACCGAAGGAACTGGTGAACCCTCAGCCCGGGACCTTCTCATCCATTTGGCTCAGCGAGTAGAACAGCAAGAAGCAGCCCAAGCACATCTACTACAATGTGTTTAAGGTATCGCTACACGCTTCGATGTTTTACAAGGCTCTCTGCCTGCTACTCCAGCCATTACCACCTCCTCAGTGGCGTCTTCTAATGTGGTTACTGTATCCACTGCAACTTCTGGCATGCGTATCCCCATGCCTGAAAAATACGATGGAGATCCCAAGAAATGCAGGGGTTTCTTTTGAACCTGTGCTCCATCCAGTTCGAGTGCAGTGCAGGAGCATTTCCTTCAGAGCGTACGAAGTTGGCGTTCATGATCTCCCTCCTGAGTGGTCAATCACTAGCCTGGGCTTCGCCTTTGTGGGAGAATGGAGACCCTCTTCTTAATAACACCAGCTCCTTTATTGAAGCTTTTAGGAGAGTCTTCGATGATCCTGGGAGAGTAGCCTCTGCTGCCACCAGTTTGCTGAACCTGCGTCAAGGCAACTTATCTGTCGGGCAATATGCCATCCAGTTCCGGACCTTAGCGTCAGAGCTGAAATGGAACAACGAGGCGCTGGTCGCAACTTTTTGGCAAGGTCTAATCGACCGTATTAAGGACGGACTAATTTCTCGGGATCTTCCCTCTGACCTTGATACCCTAATTGCGCTATGTATTAAAGTAGACCTACGTTATCAAGAACGCACCCAGGAACATCCTGTCTCTAAGCGGGTGGTTCCTCGTCTGGCTCCTCAATTTCAAAATCCAGTTTTGCCTATGGATGAACCCATGCATGTAGGACGTTCCCGTTTATCCCCAGAAGAAAGAGAGAGGCGCTTCAGGCAGCATCTCTGCCTTTACTGTGGTGATTCCGGACATGTTCTCAAGGTCTGTCCTAAGAGACCGGGAAACCCGTCCTCCTAAACGGTAGCAGGGAGGCCGGTTTAGGAGTATCCACAGTTGCTCCCTACTCAAAAAACACCCCTGAGCTTCTTATGGCAGTCACCCTGAGCACCCCTAGAGTTCCCTTCTCCACCACGGCCTTTGTGGATTCCGGCTCCTCCGGGAACTTCATTTCTGCCACTCTTGTTGCTGGGCTTCAAATTCCAACTCTCCCCTTGCCTCAATCATTATCATTAACGGCAGTGGATGGGAACCGTGTCAGCAGTGGCTCCATCTCCTTCATCACCTCACCTATTCGGTTAATGGTAGGAGCCCTCCATAGCGAGATGATTCAGTTGTTGGTGTTGCCAAAATCCATCAATCCCATTATATTGGGGCTTCCATGGCTACGAAGACACTCTCCGCAGATGGATTGGGATCGAGCTCAGGTTACCCGTTGGGGTACAGGATGTCATCATAGATGTTTACCTAGTGTTCTGCCTCCCTGTTCCCAAGTTGTTGCTCAGTCCACGGTTACGGAATCAAGCCTTCCAGCTGCATACGCCGACTTTCAAGATGTATTCAGTAAAACTGAGGCCGAGTTATTACCTCCCCATCGGCCCTGGGATTGCACCATCACCTTGCTTCCCGATCAACCTATACCCAAGGGGCGAAGTTATCCCCTTTCTCGCCCAGAGACCTTGTCAATGTCAAGGAGAATCTGGAACGTGGTTTTATTCGCAAGTCTACCTCTCCTGCTGGGGCTGGATTCTTCTTTGTCAAGAAAAAAGATGGGTCTCTGCGCCCATGCATTGACTATAGACCCCTGAATCGTATTGCCATCAAGAATCGGTACCCATTACCTCTTATCTCCGATCTATTTGACAGGATCAGCGGGGCTCAAGTGTTTACTAAATTAGACCTACGAGGGGCCTACAACCTCATTCGTATAAAGAAGGGTGACAAGTGGAAGAACGCCTTCAATACGAGGGATGGTCATTTCGAATACCCGGTAATGCCCTTCGGTCTTTGCAATGCCCCTGCCATCTTCCAGAGTTTTGTTAATGACATCTTTCAAGATCTGTTGTATACCTCCGTAGTCGTTTATCTAGACGACATTCTAGTGTTTTCTAAAGACTTGAGTTCTCATCAAGAACAAGTGAGGGAGGTCTTACGAAGACTGCGCAAATATCATCTCTATTGCAAATTGGAAAAATGTGTTTTTGAAGTTCTCCAAGTGTCCTTCCTTGGGTTTATTGTGTCCGGCTCTGGGTTACAGATGGATCCCACCAAGGTGTCGTCCATCTTGAATTGGCCTCAACCGCAGGGTCTTAAAAGTATCCAAAGATTCATTGGATTCGCCAATTATTATCGACAGTTCATCCATGATTTCTCTTCCATTATTGCTCCAATTACAGCATTAACTAGGAGATCTGCCAATCCAAAGATATGGTCTCCGGAAGCTGTTTCTGCCTTTACTACTCTGAAGAAAGCCTTTTCCTCGGCCTCTGTTCTCTCTCAGCCGGATCAACAGCGACCTTTCTTTGTGGAAGTAGATGCCTCTTCAATAGGCATTGGAGCCGTGTTATTCCAAAAGACACCTTCAGGTACCCATTCTCCATGCGGGTTCTTCTCCAGACGATTTCTTCCCAACGAGATTAATTATGGAATTGGAGACAAGGAGCTTTTCGCTATTAAAGCAGCTTTGGAGGAATGGCGACACTTATTAGAGGGAGCCTTATTTCCGGTTACCATCTTTACAGATCACCGAAATTTGACATTCATTCGTGAAGCTCGCTGTTTGAATCCTTGGCAGGCCCGCTGGGCATCATTCTTTGCTCGCTTCAATATGATTCTTACCTTCTGTCCAGGTGCTAAAAATGGGCGGGCAGACGCTCTATCTCGTTCTTTTGATGATACAGACCACCTGAATCCATCGATTCCTCATTGCATTATTGACCCTTCTAACATCGTTGCTATTACCAATACTGTGAAGGATGCTCCGCCCACAGGGCGATCATTGGTGGAACCACAATTACGACTCAAGGTATTGCGTTGGGCCCATTCGTCCTGTATCGCGGGTCACGCTGGCATAAAGAAGACCACATTCCTTCTCTGTCGTCGTTTCTGGTGGCCTACCATACGTGCTGATATACGGGACTTTATTGCAGCATGTACCATTTGTGCCCAACACAAAACTTCCAGGAAGGTTCCTGCTGGTTTGCTCCAACCCCTGCCTACGCCTGATGCTCCCTGGGAGAGTATAGCCATGGATTTTATTACTGACCTTCCCTGCAGTTCTGGATTTAATACCATCTGGGTTGTCATTGACCGATTTTCTAAAATGGTGCACTTCATTCCTCTTTCAGGTCTACCTTCGGCCAGTCACTTAGCCGACACATTTATCAAGGAGATCTTCAGACTTCCTGGTTGCCCTAATGAAATTATCTCTGACAGGGGAGTGCAATTCATCTCCCGGTTCTGGAGGGCCTTCTGTAAAAAACTGGGTACGGAGTTAAAATTCTCATCGGGATATCACCCCCAGACCAATGGTCAGACCGAGTGGATCAACCAGCATTTAGAGACTTTTCTTCGTTGCTTTACCGCTGATAATCAAAGCAGATGGTCACAATTCCTTCCCTGGGCAGAATTCTCACACAATCACCATGTCCATGAATCTACCGGGTTTTCTCCATTCTTTATTGTGACCGGGATGCATCCTATTATCCCAGATCCGTTTCCAAATTCTTCCTCCTCAGTTCCGGCGGTGGACTCACTCTATCGAGAATTCTCTCTCATTTGGGCCACAACCAAAGCAGCTCTGCAAAAAGCATCACAGCACCATAAGACCTTTGCAGATCGCCACCGAAGAGCTACTCCTCTATTGAAGGTAGGGGATCAAGTATGGCTTTCTACTAAAGATTTAAAACTCAAGGTACCATCTATGAAAATGGCTCCACGTTTTATTGGTCCTTACATCATCTCTCAAGTTATTAATCCTGTGTGTGTAAAGCTAAAGCTACCTGCTTCTTTACAATGTCATAATACTTTTCATGTGTCCCTACTCCGGCCATTGGTGCTTAACAGGTTCTTTGTACCTCCATCTCGACCTCCTCCAGTTCAAACCTCCTCTGGAACAGAGTTTGAGATCAGCCGGATTCTGGATGTCCGCATTCGCTACGGGCGACAACAGTTCCTTGTGCACTGAAAGGGATTTGGTCCGGAAGAAATATCGTGGGTGGATAAACCGGACCTTTATACTCCCCAGTTACTCAAGAGATTCCTCCAAACAAGGGGAGAAGGAGGAGGGCATACTGTCAGGCTTCCCCTTCCGCCCGGCCGGCCAGCTACAGACCTGAAGAAAGCGTTCCTGTTGCTAGGCAGCGGGACGCTGCATGAAGATAGCGCTACGGCGCTAAAGGATGACAAGCGCTACGGCGCTGGAGCTATGACAGCACTACTAGTGCTGAGGGCATTGACTAGCAGCACTATTTAAGCCTCTCTGACCCCACCTCCTGTGCCAGAGTTTCAGGTCCTTTCCTGTCCTCCAGCGTTCCTGTGATTATCTGTTTCCTGACCTTTTCCTTCCTCCAGTTTATTGCCGTTTGCCTGTGACCTTTGTGACCCGGATTGCCTTAACTACCCTTTTGGATCTCCCTTTTGTACCTCGCTGTCAGAATGTTATCGACCCGGCTTGACTCACTACCCCTTCGGATTCTCCTTGTGTACCTGCATTGCCCGCACCGTTGCCGAACCGGCCTGTCTGACATTCCTCTCGTACTTCGCTATCTGACTCGTGGAAGGACCGCGACCTGCGTGTTTCCTGCAGCTAAGTCTATACCTCCTTGCGGGGGTCCCTGGTGAACACCAGGGGCACGTTAGACTCCGCACCTTCCTCAGAGTAGTGCCAACGATAGCAGGTACGCTATACTAGTCGTGACAGACAGCCACCCAAATTCAGGACTGCCCCACCAGATTCAGGACAGTTGGCAGACTGTCCTGCTCTCTCCTACCTGTCTTAGTCACTTTCACCGCTTGCAGCAGCTGGTTTCTTTAGCTCAGTTCTTTCTTGTCTTTATCCTGGAATATTGGATGCCCAATTCTGATAAAAATGGGGTACATGAGATTTAGAAAACTCCAACTCACGTTTTATAATTAGGCCTCCCTCTAGTCCCCACAATAATAATATTTACATTTAATAAGCATACCTATTTCCCTTCAACCAGCCCCAACATTAAATTAACAATATACCCATTTACTCAAAACATATTTCCCTCCCTGCAGACAGTCCAAGCAATAAATTAAACAACATTAAAGTTTAATAAATCTAGCCATTTTCCACAACCATCGCCAGCAATAAATAATTCATATTCACATTTAATAAATAGCCTTCCACCCCGAAATCAGCACCATATTCAATTGATAGCCCTAAACCACACCAGCAGGAAATTAAAGGTTCCTTCACCTCAACTTAAATAGTTAGCCCCCACCTACAGTCCACTATTAAATAGCCTACCTCCCACACTATATTAAGATCCTACCTTCCCTCACATATTATATTAAAATACTGCGCGCACAAACACACTAATATATCCATGCCCCCCACACACACATACTAATATATACATGGCCCCACACACACACACACTAATATATACATGGCCCCACATACACACACTAATATATACATGGCCCCACACACACACACATACACTAATATATACATAGCCCCACACACACACACACACACTAATATATACATGGCCCCACATACACACACTTATATATACATGGCCCCACACATACACACTAATATATACATGGCCCCACACACACACACTAATATATACATGGCCCCACATACACACACTAATATATACATGGCCCCACACACACACTAATATATACATGGCCCCACACACACTAATATATATATATATATATATATATATATATATATATATAGGTCCAGACTCCACACAATGTACTGATACACAAACAATTGCCAGCCGAACACACACAGCCCCCAGTGAGAGACACAGCCAGCCCCCCACCAGTGAGAGACACAGCGACAGACACAGCGACAGCCAGCCCCCCCTGTGAGACACAGTGACAGCCAGCCCCCCGTGAGAGACACAGTGCCAGCCCCCCCCCAGTGAGGGAAACAGCGCCAGCCAACCCCCCCAGTGAGAGACACAGTGACAGCGACAGCCGCCCCCCCCAGTCAGACAGAGTGACACCGACAGCCAGCCCCCCACCCAGTCAGACACAGTGACACCGACAGCCAGCCCCCCCTTCCCAGTTAGACACAGTGACACCGACAGCCAGCCCCCCCGTCAGACACAGTGACACCGACAGCCAGCCCCCCCAGTCAGACACAGTGACACCGACAGCCAGCCCCCCTACCCAGTCTGACACAGTGACACCAACAGCCAGCCCCCACAGTCAGACAATGTGACACTGACAGCCAGCCCCCCCCAGTCAGACAGAGTGACACCGACAGCCAGCCCACAGTCAGAGACACACTTACCTTGTCACAGCGCACTGCTCAGCGGACAGTGTCAATGTGAAGTGCGGCCAGTAATCACATGGGACGCGCACCACGTGACAGGTGCCGTCCCATGTGATTAAAATCACATGGCCGCACTTCACATTGACACTGTCTGCTGAGCAGCGCGCAGTGAGCTGCGCTGCTCGGACAGACATCCTGCCCCGCTGGACCGGCCCAACTAGCCATCGGCCCTTCTGGCATTTGCCAGAAGTGCCCGATGCCCAGTGCGGCCCTGGTGCCATTGCTAACACAAAAACATGGGTGGCAGTGTTCTTGTCACTTTCCAGTCTCCAGTCACATTGCTCTGTGCCACTGCTCATACAGAAAGTAAACAGGAGGGGTGGCAGTGTTCTTGTCACTCTCCAGTCTCAGTGCCATTGCTCAGTGGATTGCTCACACAGAAACAGAATGGGTAGCAGTGTTCTTGTCAGTCTCCACTGCAATAGCGCAGCGCCATCGATACGACAACCAGCTGCTGGCACCAGTTATGATGATACTAGTCCTTCTAGTCATTTACTAAAGCCTATGCTCAAGGGCATAGTGGGTTTAAGTCAGGGAAACTGAAATCCAAAAAGCGAACTTTTACATTGGTAAAGAAAAAAACACCTCTCTAATAAAGGAAAAGTTTACTCTAGAAAAACATAAAATTGCCAACCTGCCTTTCTACCCAAAATATTAACAAGCATACCAGCGTCAGCTAGCTCCCTTCTCTCAGCTAGATCCCAGCACCTGCAATGTACACTGTCATCATCCTCACCCTCATCTGTGTGTACATCATCCTGACACAATACTAATTCATTTCCATAAGCATCCACCATTACAGAAGTCTCTGTACTTTGATGTAATTGCCGGTAATGGCCTTCCTCATGAAATTTGTAGTACATTTTACGGCAGAGCTGTCGCAATTTTTGGGCAATTCTTTTACACCAGAACAAATGTCAAAATGTTGTGCTGACTCATCTGCATCACCAATGGGTGTCTTGGGAAAGCTAAGTTTTTTCCTAGCAGCAGTTGCCAGAGAAACTGAAGGAGATGTTGTTGTGTCATGTACCACTTGAGCTGTCAACTTGCTCACCTGGAGCTCTTTGCATCTCTTGTGATCTGGGTCAATTGGAAACAAAGAGAAGACATAGCTCTTAAACCTAGGATCAAGCACAGTCGTCAAAATGTAGTGATCCGATTTCAAAATGTTGATAACTCTTGGATCATGGCTAAGCGAATAAAGTACTTGATCTACAAGTCCGACATACTCTGCGTAATTGCATTGTTTCATATCATCCTTCAATTTCTCAAGCTATATGGTATGAAATTTACATCAGTTACATTCTGCTTTGCACAAAATTTTGGAGGATTTTGTGTTACTTTATTGTGCCATGGCTAACATCGAAGTCCACACAGAGAATGAAGAGTCACTTGAGCCACATGATCAAAGCCTGTTGCTAGGGTTTCATGAAAATTAGGTACTACCATATCAGGGGAAGAGAACATAGCGATTGGTTAGAGAAGGTGCTGGAGAGTGATGGAAAACTGTTCAAAATCAATAAAGTTAAGATTTCTATAATTTTGAAGAGGCTTTGCTGGAGTTTGTCAACAGAGAGGTTAAAATACTGGGAGTAGCTGATAAGGTGATGTTCAGAGAGTTGTAAAGGAGTGTTAAGGAATTCAGAAACTTTATTTCTCACCATTGTCAGTTCAAATGGCCACATTGCACATGTGACACCCCAGCCAAACCCTGGGTATCCATAGTGTATTGTAAAGAAAATGATGTGTGAGAATTACCATGGCTCGTATACATTGTTAAATGACTTATGTTGCTTTAACATTTACAGGGATATAGCCATTATGTGTAACTAGTGAGTGGTGATATTAGAGCTGAGGTTCCTTTTAGAAAAAAAGAGGAGTGGCTTCAAGTAAACTATGACCTGGGAAAAAGCAGTTGGGAGCTGATGTCTTAGAAAGAAAGTTCTGGATCTCTGATGGAGAGAGAGATGAGCTTTATGATTGACCTGAGGAGGGACTGAGTCTTCCCTTTCAGCTGCTGACAATCTCTGACAAAAGCAGGCTGAGAGAGATTAAATCAGTTTTGTTTTACACCTACCCACCGCATCCTTGTATGTATAGTAGTAAGGGGCACACATTGACTGTATAAAATCACCCTTGTTTCCAGGATACAACAGAGACTTCAAGTCCAGGAAACCCATTCAGTGATAATTTATATCCAGCCACTATTTCTCTGCCGAAATAGCCTGTGGGTTTCATTTCAGAGAAATATTTAAACTAACAAGGAATAAGTGTCTGGAAAATTGATAATTTCTCTCAGGCTGATTGTTGCAGAGAAAGTTACCTGTTTAGTCTGCAGAATCTAAATGATCTCTCTACTGCCCTTCCTGAGAGAAAAACACCCAGATAATTAAAACCGTTAACTGTCATAGATGACTCTTGCTGCATAAGGAATGAGATGTGCAAAACCTACAGATCTTAAATTGTATGTTTGGTTGATCAACAAATAGACCACTCTCTCAAGAAATCAAACAGAAATAAACTGCGCCATAATAAGTGTACTTAGTTTGTGTGGCACATCTAACAGGAACCCACTCCAAAGTATAGCGAATTTAAGTCCATCATCTCTATTATCCATAAGCTGGCTGCAACATAAAATTACTGTAAAATTAAGGACAACCTGCCATATACACCATTGTTACTGAAAGGTATTAAACCATTTCATGGGACATAACTAAGTTGATATTTACTGCATAGTAATTTTCCTAAGATCAGAGTTTATGGTTGCCTGGATAAACCTGTGTTTATATTGTGTTCAGTTTGTATGTTATTTATATGTGTAGACAAATGTGATTGTAACAGTTATTGTTATACCATTATTCATACTTAGGTCTTTGAGTTCTTTTGACTGCAATGTCTGCAATGTGTATCTTTGTCAAATGCATATAGTTTAAAAATTGCAATATTAGTTTAAGAATAGCAATACCTTGTTAAGTACTTGTTCTGATATCTGAAAGTCCTCCAAGCTAACCTCTGGGGCCTTCCCTCAGAATAAAGTGAAGTTTCTTGAGAATACTGTTGTCACTGTTGTGTTGTGGATATTCCTCCTTACCTTTCAGGTCTCACAAGAATACAAAGAGTCTAACCTGTGAAGACAAGCACTGTGGCTTGGTAAGGTGCAACTTACACCACCCTAAATCACACTACACTTCACAGGGTAGCGCACACAAATAGATGCTGCTCTATACATGTTGGTAATTAATATAGCACAAAGAGATGCTGTGCAGTGTGTGCAATAACATTGAAAGGCTGTAGATGGCAGCATGGTTCCTTGATTAAAATCAAGATTCTAGAGCACTGAAATACTTTTAATTTCATACATATAATGCATCTAAAATAAAAGATTGGTGAAACTTCTGCAGAATGTAAATGATATCTTTCCCGATTGCAGAGTTTCTGCTATAAAAACACAATTGTAAAATGTATGCCTTCTGTTGGCATGCAAAAAATTGTAAACTTGATTCTACCATATTGCGATATTAAATAAGGATTTCACAGTGATCAAGACTAAAATGTGTGATTTATTTAATGTGGAATTTCATTTTTAATATTCAAACACATTAAATATTTTCATAAGCTGTATATTTTGTTCAGTAAAATTTCTGGCCCTATATTACTGAAGATTATTACTGTGTTGCTATTATATTACTGTAAAACAAGCTAATTTATATATGTTTGCAAACTCAAAAATGGGCCTAAATACTTTTTTCAGATAATTGTTGACGTTGCTGCCTCCCAACTCTTACATACTGTGGTCCTGAGTCGTTAAGGCAGGCATACTGAGCGCATCATGGAGTTGTTTGCAACGGCTCGTAAATCGGCTCTGCATACTCTCGGAGTCAGCAAGCAGCGGATCTCAAGATACGTGTGGTGTTGACTATGGGTGTAGGTTCACTCTGCTGTGCTAGACCAGACACTGCAGGATTTGTACAATACGTATGTGGACTATGAAATCTCAAAAGAATGTACAGGAATCAGTTAATGCTACCTGTCAATAATATAGTCATTTATTATTAGAAATGGAAACTGCATAAAGAAAAAAATGTTTACATTTTTTTTTCTGTTGAAAAACATTTATTAGGCTGTCCTTAATGTCTGCTGTACATAACATACATTTTTACAGTTGCTCCTGATTGCAGACACATGTTATAGCATGCATGCGCTACTGACCCTGGACTTAGACTAGACCAGGGTTTCCCAAACCCAGTCCTCAGGGCTCCCCAACAGTGCAGAATTTCCATATCTCCTTGCTGGAGCACAGGTGTAGTCATTACTGACTGACACATTGTAACAGATCCACAGGTGGTCCTAATTATGTCACATGTGATCCAGAAAACCTGCACTGTTGGGGAGCCCTGAGGACTGGGGTTGGGAAACCCTGGACTAGACCCATAGCTGGTGCAAGAGATACGGCAGAAAAACAAGAAACTTTCACAAACGCAACTTTCACAAACGCAGAGCTTCATTTTGATGTGGCTGCAATCGCTTCAGTTTGTCATGCCCACATTGTGCATCTAGTACGGGCACGGGCCCATTCCCCACCCCGTTCACTCCCCGAAATTGTAGGCCGTTGTAACTGTCATTAGCGTTGGCATACACAGCAGACATGCTTTCGTTGACGGCCGAGTGTCCTCGTTCTGGGCATGCACAGAAGGGAATTGCGTACAATACGCACAAAACAGAGATACGTCCCTTAATGACTTAGGCCCTGTATGATTATTATTCATTTATACAGGCATTGCATCTTAAATGTTTGTAAAAGCAAAGTGCTTGAGAAAATGTTTCTTAGGCATAATTAGTTGGACAAGCTGCAATAATACCAGCTAGATCATCACATTCTTAATACATGGAGTACAGTTATTGTGAACAAAAAAGCTATTAGCAATAAATACAAATTTTTTGAAAGCTTACCTGCACTTTCAATAAATAAATGAAATCACATTATAAAACATTACTATTTCTAAAATGGATATTTCATAATAACCCCAACAAAACAGTCAAGACTCAATCCATCCCCCAATGAAGTTGCATCTTTAATTTTGGAACATGTAACGTAGAAAAAGGAAAACAAATCACATACTAAGCTGGAAGATTGAAAGTGATACTATTATGGAATACTTATAGGTAACCTATCAGAAAAAGAGCCATACTGTGTTGTAATTTTGCATTGATTTGCTATTAAATGAAAGTAGTGATAAAGAAAACAGAGAAAAGAAATTTACTTGTGATTTTTGTCAAAACTGTCCAACTGATCCAGATGTGGCCCTTCCTGGCTTTATTTGTGGCCCAGACAACACCCATAGGCATAATTGTATAACAGAATTCTTTTAGCAGTATTCTACCCACCAGCACATTTGTTCAGGTAAATACAAGGACAACACCGTTGTGGTGGATGTTACAAAGGAAAACTGGAACATAATTATTGTTTTTATTACTTTTATTAATATTTTATTACCCAGTAATTAAAAATCATTGTTTTATGCAGCACTGTATAATATAAAAAATGGTATTAAAAAGTCACAAAAACGATATACTGTACATACAGTGAATACCATTTATAAAGGACCTTCCCTTATAAGTGATGTATCCCAAGGCTACTTACAAATTCCTTTTTAACAAGTAATTAGGCAAGTACAGAGCTAGCTATGTGAAATGTGTATCTGCATATTAATAAGTAGAATTTGTTCTTGCAAAAGGTGCCTCCCTTATGTTGCAGCCAGAACCAGTTTGATAAGAAAGTAGCTGGTTTATTTGAATTGCCTTGACCTAGATCTCATTTGTCCTGAACTGCTTTAACCTGATGACATCTAAGTACATTCCCCAATGAGACCAGGAATTTACTAAATGTGGTGATTGTGGGCATGAGAGACAGAATGCAGGGGCACATGAACAGGAGGGAACAATGCAACAGGTATCAGAGGAGTTATCAGTAGTAGCCAGGGCCTGATTAAGGGTTCTGGCCGCCCTAGGCTAATACGGCCGCAGCGCCCCCCCCCTCCTCCGAATATATAGGTGTATAGGAACACTCCTGAATATGAATGTTCAGGTGTATTCTCCAGCATTCAAATTTAGACAGATTGTGCCATTGTCTCTTACCTGTCCTTGCTCTTCTCTCTTGCAACTTTGTTATCCTCTCGTTGGCTTCTGGAAAGTTGGCGTCCTTTTTTGAAAATGCAAAAATGTATTATAATGCAAACCCTGAATGATTAGGCCCTTTAGGTAAAACAAAACACTCCATTATGGCCAGCTAAAAGTACCCCATTGGACAGGCATATATAAGCAATATCTGAATATTTGTTGTCAATCAAATACAAACCTCTACCAGCCCCATCTCAATAATATTTAGTATTCTAGTGATTGCTGAGACCACCCATGTGACCACCACACAATCATGAGATTCTGCCCCCCAAAGCTGCTCTATTTTTTAAAAAGCCCCTGCAGCCATTTTCCTTAACCACAACCCCCCCCCCCGCACAGCCATTTTCCTTAACCCCTGCTGCAGCCATTCTCTTTACCTCCCACCCTGCATCCATCCCCCTTGCAGCTATTTTCCTTACCTCCACTCTGCTAGCTAGCTATCCCCCCCGTCACATCAAAACTCCCCCAGTCACATATATCAGCTCCCCTCCTCTGCCCTCCTTCATACATATCAACCTCTCTACCTCCCTATAGATTTTCATGGCAGCCCCCCCTCCCACCCTATAGATTTGTATGACAGTCCCCCTCTCCCTCCCTATACATATGCATGACAGTCCTCCCTCTCCCACCCTATAGATATGCAGGGTAGTCCCCCCCCCTCCCTATAGATATGCAGGGTAGTTCCCCCCCTCCCTATAGATATGCAGGGTAGTTCCCCCCCTTCCTATAGATATGCAGGGCAGTTCCCCCTCCCTATAGATATGCAGGGCAGTTCTCCCCCTCCCTATAGATATGCAGGGCAGTTCCCCCCCTCCCTATAGATATGCAGGGCAGTTCCCCCCCTCCCTATAGATATGCAGGGCAGTTCCCCCCTTCACTTACCAGTAGTTGTGCCAGCGTCGCTCCTCTCCTCAGATCAGCAGATAGGAAGTGAGGACGTCCTGCTTCCTGTCTGCTGCACAGCAACAGGCAGCCTGGCGATTGGCTGTGTGTTGCTAACCACTGACCAACAATGCTTTTGATCGTCGAGCCCTCCACCCCCCCCGCGGCGATCCCCCCCCCCCCCCCGCGGCAATCCCCAGCGGCGACCCCCCCCCCCTCCCCCACCCCGAAAAAAAAATGAAGGGGAAAAAAAATAAAAAAAATTTTTAAAAAAAAAAATTTCTTTTTTTTTAAAAATAAAAATACCCACAGTGCAGCGCCCCCCGGGACCCAGCGCCCCAGGCTGCAGCCTGGTCAGCCTAGTGGTTGATCAGGCCCTGGTAGTAGCACTTAGAAAGATTTTCCCATATATAGTATGCAACACCCAGATCATGCTCTATGAAATGTATGCTTCTAAATTGTAACTGGTACTGTATTGTCAGAATATAATCCTGTTTGGCAATAACCTGTATGGCAATAAAATGAATGAAGAGGATATCTTACACCTAGGCTCACAATCTGAATGAAAAAAATTAACATATGGCATGTGAGGGCACAAAAAAGATTCACTGTAGAGGAGGTAGAAAATACAAAATCAGAAGCAGAAGGATCTTTAGCCAGGAATGCAGAAAATATCCCCACAAAGCAGGAACAGAAAAAGTAAGAGGAAAGCATTAACAAGACAGTCCTATAATTAGGCCAGTTAGGGACAATGCTTCATAGGCAAAGCAACCCTCATGTTAGCTTGGTGATTCAGCCTTTGTTTCAAAAAATAGAAGCTCTACACATAGGAGCAGGGCCGCCGAGAGGGGGGGGGTACATTTTACCCGGGCCCGGGCTTGCCAAGGGGCCGGGGCCGGGCCCTCGGTTCTAATTTTTAATTTTTTTATTTTTTTTTTATCTTGCGCTTTTTTAATGTATTCACTTAAAAAAAAATTCGTGGCGGGGGGGGGGGGTCGGTTCGTTGGTGGGGGAGCTGGAACAATAAAACAAAAAAAAAAATACTCACGTGACCGCGGCGCCGCATCCCTCCTCTCTTCTTCTCTATTCACACTGACTGTCGGGCGTGACGTCATCAAGTCACGCCCGTCAGTCAGTGAGGAGCGCCGGACAAGACACAGCTAGAAGAAAGAAGAGCAGACAGAAGAGAAGAAGAGAAAAAGAAAGAAGCTGACAGGAGGTAAGTAAAGAAACAGAGAGGCAAGGGGAGGAAAGGGACAGTGCTATAAAGAAGGGGGAGTAAAACAACGGGGGAGAGAGGCAGAGAATAAATAAAAAAGGGGAGAGAAACAATAAATAAAAAAGGGGAGAGAAACAATAAATAAAAAAGGGGAGAGAAACAATAAATAAAAAAGGAGGAGAGAAACAAAAAATAAAAAAGGAGGAGAGAAACAAAAAATAAAAAAGGGGAGAGAAACAATAAATAAAAAAGGGGAGAGAAACAATAAATAAAAAAGGGGAGAGAAGCACAGAGTTAAAAAAAGGGGAGAGGCACTTTTAATAGTGGGGACTATTAATTTAAGATGGGGTGGTTTGGGGGCTATTGAATGTGGGGGTGAGTTTAGGGAGAATGAGGTCTATTTGTTAAATGTGACTATGAATTTATTAATGGCAGTGATGGTTGCGGGAAATAGGTATTGGTAGGCTGTTTGCAGGAAGGGAAATAGGTTTATTTATTAAATGTGAATACTATTATTTTAATGTTGGGGCTGGAGGAAGGCCTAATTATTAATCGTGGGTGCTATTGATTTAACGCCGGGGCTGGCTGTAATTTTCTAAATGTAGCCATTTTTTTCCCCAAATAGGTCCTCCAACATTTCAGGATCCGAACAAGCCGCAACTAAAGAAAGCAGCAGTCACAGGTGGTGAAAGTGTAAAGAACAGGTAGGAGAGAGCAGCAGAGTGTGTGAAATGTTGTGATTCTAGTAGGGACAATGGGAATTTTTGGTGAGTGTCGTGCCCAATGTAAGGTGCAGGCCAAGACTGAACTCTTTGTGTACACACTGCATTCTTTGTATACTACACTGTGGTGCTAGATGTCTTAAAAGTCAGGAGTGCTGGGACATATGTGACGCTCTGGTGAATTCAGGACCTAGTGATTTTGATGTACTAGCCACGCCCCAATGGCGCATTGCCACGCCCCAAATGTATGACCACACCCCCCCAAAAAATTTGCACCGGCGGCAGACTAGCCACGCCCCAACAGCGTATTGCCACGCCCCTGAATGTACGACCACACACGCGAATCATTTTGCGCCGCTTTTTAGGGCTTATTCGACTATGAGGGGGGCCCCATGAATTTGTTGTACCCGGGCCCTGAATTCCTCTTGGCAGCCCTGCATAGGAGTGCCTCAATGTTTTCTATCTGTCACCTGTAGAGATACTACTACAATTGAATGTGGAATCCATGTTAATCTGTTTTTAATTAAAATATGTCATACTATTTTTATTAGTGGTCAATGAAATGTATACTAATGAATACACAGATAGGATTTTTTCAATGACCATACGGTCATTGTTGTACCCATGGATGAATATATCTGTATCTGAATATGCATTTTCATTTATTGTAACAAATTCATTTTACTTATTCATATTGTACTAACAATATAGTATTTCAGCCATTCAGTTTTTATTTGGGCCTGCGATCACATATCTTCTTTAAAAGACTGCAACCTTTTAAAGTTAATTTTACTGTTAAATAGTCACTTCATGTATGGATTTATTTTAATACCTATTTGTCTAAAGTACTTGGGATGATGTTGTGTCATTTGATTCATGCATAGTATATGTATATATAGAAAGGCCATAATAGGGTTTGTCCTGCAATCTGCTCCAAGTGAAACCCTTTAAAAACTTTGCTTAAGACCTATACACCACTTTCCTGATGAATCTGGGTGTAAAATAACTTCAGATCTAATGTGAATGCACCTTTCCGTTTTTTATTGTTTTAAGAATATATTGCATTATTCCTCTATTTATTTATTGTTGAATAAAGAATCTTAATGATGGTACATGGTCGCCGAGCTGGTTACTTCCAGGAGAGAATTACTTGCCTCGGGTAGCTACCAAAGACACACCATGAGCGGCCAAGTCACTCTTAGTCCTGAAAGGATGAGTTGTGAGGCAAAAAGCTGGAGAAGGTAGAATCATGAGGGAAGTAGCCAAGGCTGATGTTTTGCAGAAGGTAGGATTGTGAGAGTCGAAGCCAAAATCCATTAACAAGCAAACAAAACAGGACTCATGAAGCACCAGCTGAGAAACAAAATCACAACTTTGCTTGTACAAAGTTTGGTAGGTATGAGTGCCTTACAAATGCTGTCTACAGGTGAGGTCTCTTAGTCCTAGTTGACTTGACCTTTGGCAAAGTGCTGATTGCTGTAAGTGAAATAGAATGTGCAGTTGGTAGTATTGACGTTGCCCTGCCACCTATCGTCTGGAGCTGATATTGCAGCAGATCCTCACATATACACTATGATATTGTTACATATACCACACATCTGAGAAGTACCACCATTTATTTGAAACAAACATCAAATTTCATACGCACTACTAGAACACCTATGACAGGTGAATTCTATTAATGTAATTGTCCATGTTATTGTTTAACGCCTAATTCTGAAGTCTTTCTGCACCAAATTTCTATTGTCTTTGAAGCATCTTATTCTGGCTGCAACTAAAGGACCATTTGCTGATTGACTTTTGACTCTGTTTTATATAATCTTCAGAATCAATTCACTCTTGATCTTGTTTTAAGACAACTGACAGTAGCAAAATTATTTGAAATAATTTTAAAAAGTTACCTCAAATCCTAATACTTTTGTTGTCCTGTGCTTGTCTCATATCCTGTATAATCCTTTTCATGGTCCACTGGATGAGATTCTGCTATACAAGCCTGCTAAACAGGATGCAACACCTGCTGCCTGGGTACAGATGCAATGGCCAGGAGGCATATTACAGTACACAAACAAAAGGCATGTTTACACAATAGTAGCAGTGGGTGCAACCCCACCTGGCAACATTAAAAAATATACAATAGACATAAAATACATACATGCATGTTTAATACATTACAGTCCAAACAATATTAAACACAGTTCAGACGAGAATGGGTGTCCAGCACGCTGAACACCTATCTCCTCACAGATACTCAGATCTGTTAGTAGTAATGTGATTGTAGTCAGGCCACTTACTGCAGCAATTCATACACTGAGAAGATGAACGCCAACTTCCATTTGGATGATCAGTTCATACATTGTATCTAAATGAGTGAAGTCAAGAGGAATTAGCTGGTATGGGTGTTACGTTTTCAATATGTGGGCACAAGAGCTTACAGAGAGAAATGTCTTAGATTATTTCAGAAACAACTTTTCACTGGAGAGATGGACAAGTAGCTCTTCACTTCTAGCCACATTTAGAGAGATCAAATCAAACATAAGGCATGGGGCCATTCATATGTGTGTGTGCATATATATATATATATATATATATGCACACAAACTGAGTTTACAAACGATATTACAGCAGAAAAAAAACACTGTATTCTTCCAAAATGTAAGTGATTAGAAATAGTGAAAATAAGCATCCGATATATCAGACCAATCTGATTGTTAGAGAACTAAATTACATATTAAAATTAAAGATATGTAAGAGTTGGTATATGAATCAGATTACATTGTGCTGACAGTAATTTGATATGATTCATATCTCTGAGGAAGTGCCATTGTCTCCAGGTGACCTACTAACCCATTTTCAGTCTTGACACATTTTTGCTATCAGCGCTAATACTGATAAAGGTACTGTTCTAACGTAAGAAGATTAACCGTAGTTTCCTTTGAATGACTCTACCGCAATACCAACTACAGACGACATGTGGCAGTGCACCACCAACACTGTCCATGGCAGACTCTCATTCACTTACTGCAATCAGCACTTCTGCAGAAGGTCAAGTCAACCAGCACTAAGAGACCTCACCTATATGCAGCCTGTCATGAATTGGGGTCTTAGCCATGTTTACGCAACTTGGCGGTATCTAATCACCGTGCATCTCCCTCCTGTCAGAATGCAGTATTCTAAATCCTGGGACAAAACATGACTTGTATCTGTTGTACTGGAGGCTGACATCTTGGGTGAGACATTTTACTACATTTAGCTTATTCTAAAGCACCTGACTTCACCAATTAGCTCCCTCTGCAGACTATAAAAGTCACCTCCTATACTCAGCTAATTGTCAGAGCAACACTTTCCTAGTTCCTGGTTCCAGCTTACCACTGTTGCTGTTTGTTTGTTGCTCATTCTGATCTGCTGCAATACAGACTTCAGTCATTAACCCTTCGTGTGAATTCAAATTCATTCTGCCTGCTGCTGTATAGACTTCAGCCATTAACCCTTCATGTGAATTCAGCTTCATTCTGCCTGCTGCTACAGATGTCGGCCATTAACCTTTTGGGGCGTATTCAATTGTTAGCGTTAACGCTAAAAAACGAGCGCTCAAAAAATATTACCGTTTATACGGTAATATTGCGCGCAAAAAGCGTTAATACGGTAGTTTAGCCGCGGAATTTCAGCTCGCCACTCAGGGAGCGGCGAGCTGAAATTCCGCGAGTAATTACTGTATTAACGCTAAGATTTTTTGAGCGCTCATTTGATAGCGTTAACGCTAACAATTGAATACGCCCCTTTGTGTGGATTCATTATATCTGCTGCTGTACAGATTCTAACTTTCTGACTCACCTACTGGCTATTTTGGGTAGTAGGTTACTGCGCTGAGTCTTCCAACTTCTGAAGCTATCTCTGTGTCTCTGGGTACTGGATTCCAGTTCCAGGCTTGTCTCAAGTTCTGAATTCTGATTTGCCCGGGGCCAGTTCCAGGCTTATACAGCTCAGGAGGTAGTCACCCCTGATAATCCGCTGCCTGAGTTCTGAGCCTTCCCAGTCCCAGTTTTGGTACTAAAATCATCTGAGTTTCTGGATCTCTGGAGGTACTGAGTCTCTGGCCGTGGGTTCAGTCCTTCTATTTCTGCATCCATGTTCCAGTCCACCAGGTCCAGATTCCAGTTGTTTATTTCAGTATGGAGTCCAGTCCAGATTTTCTCCTCCTAACATCTGGTATACAGGAAGAGAGCACATCCTCCATGAGCAAGACCTTCATCCGGCCCTCTAGTTTCCACTTCATCCCTTCCACAGCTAGTTCCAAGGGTCCCGAGACAGATCCCAGAAACCCTATTGCCGTGACACAACCTTTACAAGGCCCTCATTCCTGTCAAGTTTTACCAAGCTTTGCACAACCAAAGTTTGAATTTGCATTTCTCTGTCGGTTTACTGGATGTGGTGTGGTCTCAGCTAACTACCACAGCCAAGTGGTTCTCTTCTGGGAGCCACAGGCACCGTGAGAGATACATTTCACATTGAAAATAAGTCGATAGCACAAATATATAGTAAACTAAAAATGAGCAGGGTTGTATTTACCAAGAAAATCATAAGAGGTCTTAAACTGTTGGTAAAAACAATCTCAAAAAAATGTAAATGTTAATTTTATAGCAGTAATTTGTCCATTGTAAATTTTAGCTTCATTTTTATACTTTGCAATCTTGCAGACATGTTTCTCAAACACTTGATCTCAAACTCTTTTAAAAGAAAGAAAACAATAATTTAAAAAAGTCCTTGGCTTGATGCACAATCCTATCTAATAGAATTAACTCAATGGTAGACATAAAAAAGAAAGCAGTACCATGACATAAAACCATGTAATATTAAGAAACAAAAGCATAGGGGTAAATATAACAAGCTGCGAGTTTCCGGCGGGCTTGAGAAGTGGAGATGTTGCCTATAGCAACTAATCAGATTCCAGCTGACCTTTATTTAGTACATTCTGCAAAATGATAACTTGAATCTGATTGGTTGCTATAGGCAACATTTCATCTTTTTAAACCCGCCAGAAACTCGCAGCTTGACACATTTATCCCATAGAGTTCAATTTCCACATTGAAATCAGCGGGCATAAAAATTCTAAACATAAGGATAAACTTTGCCTCTCTAGAGGCATGTTGGTAATATGATCAACACTTCTCAAAGTATTTTTAACTGTATAAATGCCAAAAAAGTTAGTTATGAAGAATTAAAACTGTGAGCTTTCCTAAAGTGAAGAGGGCAAACTCTTTTAAGGATCTTTTTATGCAACCAACATACTGTTTCATACAGATGTATTGGGGCTGATGCAGAGTGAGACATATGCCAGTTTGCATAGGGTATCTTGCTTGAAAACGCTCTGTGCATGCCCAGAAAGTGGGTGCACACATATGTTCCTATCCAGACTTGCACATTTCTGGCACTTATGCATATCTGCTCCTGGAGATACAGAAAGGGGGAGGGAAGGGGCATTCCAATGTTGGCTTAATAATGTAATGGTATGTTTACGCAAATGTGGATTATGCAGACCTGACGAAAAACACATATACGCCATTTAAGAGGTGTATCTTTCGCACTTACTATGTCAAATGTCAGTTCATGTTTTACCCACAAATCCTATATTTGGGCTTTAGTGTAAATAAAGCATTGGTGATTTGGAATGTCTTTTGCAATATTATATACAGTCAATTGTCTTTTAAATGATCCAGTAACTTCAAATGTGCCAATGTCTTTAAATATTTTTTAGCGCTGCGTAATCAGAATTGTAATGTGCACATAATAAAATAATGGCCTTCCTTTCTTGCTGTTAGTACCGACTCTTGTTTTACTACTGTGTTTTTTCTCAAGCTCATAAGCCTGTTTTTTTTTTACACTGCTTTTACATTTCACACTCACTTCATTGGTTAGCAAATCCTCTATAGGTAGTTGTAAAGCCTTCTGATAAACTTGTACAATTTGTGCATAACTATTTTCTATAAATTGCCTGTAAATTATATATCTAGATTAGCACATTTTCTATACAACCTTCTGAACTGTACATATTTGACACTGTTAAGCTGTCTTAGGAAAAGATATCTGACTGAAAATATATTAATTTTGCAGTTCATCTTGTACAAAAATGATGATACCCAAACAATTTACTGGAGTGGAACAAAATTCCATTTGAACTGCAAATAATATGCATTGCTACTGACATGATCGAAATGTTGCAATAATAAGTTTTTCTCTCCTTCCCAGATGAAAAAATATATAATACATATATATATATATATATATATATATATATATATATATATATATATCTATCTGCCAAAGGACCAGGTTTGTTCCATGGGGATTGTATTTGAACTACATGAAAAGATCCTCCCCACATATTTATATACATAAATGTTTGCATGTCTTGGAACAAATCTGATGATCATGTCAGCATCAAAAATCTAGAGGAAAAAAAATCCTTAAATTATAAATAATTATAGGTCAATATGTACTGTCTACAAGATATGGCAAATATATATATATATATATATATTTATATATATATGTATATGTATATGTATAAAATATGTAGGTATAAAATATATTCAAAGGCTTACAACACCAGTTCTGTGTTAGTATAGAGAAGATTCATCGTGTTACAGTTTGTGATTTTTTTATTCTAGCAGAACAATCACATTCATAAAATATGTATCATCTTATATATATCTTATATATATGAAGCTTGTTGTTTAACTCTGGATTGTAGGAATGGATCAATATAAGCCAAAAGGTGCAATGCTAACTAATCTCAGAAATCATTGGTCTCTAGGGTGGATTGACTTTATCCTTTCGGATTTTTGGTAATTAATAAACACATTGGAATCCTCTGACACTTTTGTAAGATATACTTATACTCCTTTTTGCTTAGAGCTTTCTGTTATTTACAGTATTGAACGTTCTGACTTATATATAGTTGGAACCTTGGGAAAAGTTTGATATGTGCTAGTATCAGCAGGATTTTTATTCTATTCTTCTTCATTACAATTCCCCCTCGCTTGTCGCCCTTTCTACCTATATTGTGGATAAGGACATGATTGGAACTTTCTGAGGATACCTGTGTGAAAGGAACTTTATCTATAGTAGATACAAATCTAAGTTATATTAAAGTGCTAAAATACCTTTTGTAATATAGGAATTTACATTTTCACAAACAGCATGCACAAACAAACATGAGAACTGAAAAAATTATGACAAATATGGCAAACAAAATTGATATTATTTTAAAACAATTCACAAAAGCCCAATATATTTAATACAAGTGCAGATTTGTAAAATGGGGAGATTAATGAGCTAGGAATAAACATGGATACATTATTAGTATGGTAGAAGTCAATAAAGTATGGGGATTAAAACTTGGGAGTGGTCTTATGTACAATGGTGTATATGGTGTGTATAGGGGGATATGGTAGGAGTAGTCTTAGGTGGTAGTTTACAAGGGGACAATCATCTGCATGTAACAAGCCACCGGAGCGTTTGGGCCAATCACCCCCACCACAAGCATTCGCAGAATGCTTCAGCAGCCATGGTATGCGCAATACTTACAGTGGAAGGCCCTGCTGGAGGAAAGAAGAGCATGGGAGGAGGCAGAAGAGGACTGGTGTCTGGAGCTTAGGAGAGTGGTGGGACATTCGGGAGGCATCAAGGAGGAGAAGGAATCCAGTAAGAGTGGTGTGTACCTCAGTCCTACAGTTTGGTCAGTGGGGTCACAGGTTCAGAGAGAAACTTGTGGGAAAAGTGTAAGGAGCGGTGGGCACAGATGCGCTTTATTCAATCCTCCTATTCACCCAGCTGCTTGGTTGCTATAGATGTTGCATAGTCATGTTACTGAATTTTGCTAGCTGCTAAAATTAAAGTTGCAGATTATTGCACTTTTTCTTTTCCAGCGCCTTATAGTAAATAAGCCAGATAATAAAAATATATTTTAGCTCTTGAGTTTTAATTTACTATTTATCTTTAATGTATACTATTCACTTATCATGGTAGCTACTAATGGGATAGTCAATATCATGCGCCGGTCTAATTATATATATTATGTATATGAAGGATTACAGATAATTGAGGATATGGGGAGTAATTATTATAATGAAAATTGATTCCCTTTCTACATTACAATATAAATACAATAATCTCCTTTATATTTTAGATTTAGAACTTTATTATTTGACTATTATTGCAATTTATGTAAAGTAAGCATTCTTGGCAGTGCCCATATTTGTATATAGATATTGATTGAGATAGAACATAAAAGGTCATAACATAAGTAAATTATAATTTACTTAATGGTAGTGATTCATGTAACATGGACTGAAGGTGAATGACCATGGCTGATGAATATGTTATTGGTCTCCATTCAATGGTTATTTGAAGAGTATATAAATGAAGGCATGGTGATCTGGTAAAGAGCTCTGGAGATGCTGCCTAAAGCAACCAATCAGATTCTAGCTGTCATTTTGTCAAATGTGCTAAATAAATAATAACTAGAATCTGATTGGTTGCTATAGACAACATCTCCACTTTTTAAAACCTGCAGTTTAGTAAATATACCCCCTGGACTTACTCATGACAGTGGGATAATGAGTAAGTAATAGTAAAACTTTTTGACTTGACATCAGCAGGGGGTGTCCAGTGTTCTATATATGTTTGTTATAAATACAAGTGTCTATTGTGAGTGTCAGGTATAACGTGCACCTGGGTAGAGAGGAGTATGAGATTATCTCCTAAGCACGTTTCTACTATATGTGTAGAAGGTTACTCAGTAGTATCGTTACTTGGGCAGTTATTCTGTAATTTGTAATCATATAGCTCTGTTGTAATAAATATTTTGCCAGAGGGGTTTATCTATGAACAAGTGCACCCCATCATTCCTGTACATCCATACAGTCTCTTTGCATAACAATTTGTGAAATTTCATCTGTAACAGGAATGTGCATTTCAGCCATAATACAGAGGTCACATTGAAGTCCTTCCCACTGTCAATTCTAGATCAGTCCCCTTATTCAATTACATATTTTCCTCTTTACTCCTAAATACTGCTTGTTAGAAATTCATTTATGTCTTAAATAAGTCTTGAGAGAGTATGGGAATTTATTCTGCTCCTTAACATTTCTCCTTGCTTGTTAGTCTCCACTAGAGAAAATAATGCAGGAAATGCATTTGTACTCTGTGTGGCAGTGTGATTATTGTTAACTTAGTTGCTAAGTTTATTTCTGAAAATAACTAGACATTGTCATTATTATATGCATTCAGATGTTGACCATGGTGTAACATATTCTGCCAAGTTCCCAGCAAAGCAGGGTATGTACTAACTGTACTAACATATTTTACATCCAGTAAATGATTAAGTATTGCTGCACATCATATTCATGATGCTATATATATATATATATATATATATATATATATATATATATATATATATTATATATGTGTGAATATGTGTGTGTATGTTATATATATGTGTTACTTATCCAAAAAACACGGCCCCAATTTATTTGGTTTTATTTGTTTTTCCTTATGCTATGGTTGCTGACCCATACTTTTCTATA
Organism: Mixophyes fleayi; assembly: GCF_038048845.1. Taxonomy (NCBI): domain Eukaryota; kingdom Metazoa; phylum Chordata; class Amphibia; order Anura; family Limnodynastidae; genus Mixophyes; species Mixophyes fleayi. The sequence goes on from NC_134405.1 coordinate 161,714,352, forward strand.
AATATTGTAAGTCACTGTTCAAATTGGAGCTGATGACATCATAGGATCCAGCAAGTTACCAATGTAATGCAACCCTATAGATAATAAAAAATGATACAAGTCATCTCAATGTTTTACATTCCTGCCTAAATGTGCACATAAAACTCATATGGTAAATGGCTTGTAATATTCTTATAATGTGCAGTACCAATGGCAGATTCTGATAGGGATGCGGATAGGGATGCACAAGACTATACCCAGAGCTTACATGGGTATAGTTCACAAGGCTCAGAAGTAAGCAAGTCACCTATGGTGTTTTAGCATATTCCTGAAAAACTGTGTAACCTTTCCAACTGGCCAAACCAGATCTATCTGTCTAAAGTTTGTCTCATGTAATTGCTAAAGTGGGTCTGTCTAATTCAATTTCTATTCTGACTCACACAGACTTTTATGTAGAGGGTGGGTCTGTGGTTAAACTAGCTGACTATCACTTTTGACTTTCCCTTCTTGCACATATTTAAAGTTGTGTCTAAATGAACCAACAAGGTTGACCTTAACGAAACAGGTAATTGAAGAGGGGTATATTAAATAATAAAGCACATAGAATAACAAAAAAATCTATGTGTGCAGTGAATGGAATGTCAGAGCGGCAGTTTTATCCATGGTTATAAACAAATTTAAAGCCCAAACATATTCCACAGCATAAATCTAATTTGCTTGATATTATGTTTATGGCTTTATTAACCACTTTGGCAAACCAGGTTGCATTGTTCAGCGGCAGGATGAACATGATTTTATGTTAATTTTTGTATTTATCTTTTTATTAAATGTCCATAAAAGGTAACAAACAGAAAAAAGTACAATATACAATAATCATTTACGGATACAAAATTGTTCACCATTGTACAATGCAACCATTTTCTTTTAAGTGGATACAATGGGAATGGGGGAGTGGGAGGGAGGAGAAAAGGTGTTGGGGGGGGAGCTTTCCCAGGCAACTTATTGACCTATGGTTGCTGCTCTGCAATGTTAATAGGAAAAATAAATCAATGTTATAAGGGCATGTGGGGATGGGGTGGGGGGGGTTGTGCCTCTCAAGGAGAAACATGAGCGGACACCAATAAAAATTAATGGGCTCCTTCCTCAGAGTTCTGAAGGTGTGGGGATTATGTAAGTATTATGACAGTGATGCTGTACTTTGGCCGCAAGTAGCAGCAGGCGATGAACCAGCTCCCCAGATTACAAGGGGGGGGGGGTCCCACCACCTCCTCCCCACTGTCCTGGGTCCCTGGCTGTCACTCTCCACAAAGGTTCTGATCCCCTGATACCAGCCTGATGTTGCTAAGCTGTGTCTTGTCTCTGCTGTGTCTCCTCTGGGTCCTAGTTTCAGGCTACACATTCAGACACTGGGAGATGTGAACAACAACTCCAGAGGGGGTGTTACAGTAATTTCAGTCGCTCTGTCAGGATCTTGGTAAGAATTTTATAATCAGTATTTAAAAGAGAAATTGGTCTGCAAGAACCAGGTAGATCCCTTTATCATCCAGGCTTAATTAAAACTTTGAGGAGAGCATTGTTAAAGTGTGTTGGAAGAACTTGTTTAGTGATAACAGTATTACAAAAGGATTTCAGGGTATCAGTGATTAAAGGTAGCAATATCTTGAAAAACTCCCCCATAAGGCCATCTGGACCAGGGGGTTCCTAGTTTTCAAATGTTTTACGACGGAGATTATTATCTCTTTGGTTATTGGTTGACTGAGGCTAGACATTTGCTGCACAGATATTTGAGAGTAAAGTTGCCCTGACAGTAAAGTTGCTCATAAAAAGATTTAAAAATATGTACTATCTCCTTACCATTATATTTCAATTCACCTGTGCTGTCCCACATTGACATAATCATAGTAGGAGATCTCGTACCTTGCAACAAATTGGAGAGCAAAGGACTCCCCTTATTGCCATATCTGTAGAAAATATATCGACCCATTTTAATGTGTGTGTTCCCTATTTGGGTAACTATGTTATCAAAGTGTGTCTTTTTGTAATTGTACCATGATTTTGTTATAGGGGTCGGATAACTTTTCATTGTTTGGAAAGCCTGTGTAAGCTCGCGTTGAGCTGTTTGGTACATCTCGGACTGATCCATTTTACATTTAGTGGTGTAAGATATGATCTCTCCCCGGAGAACTGCCTTCGCCGTCTGCCAAAACAGAACTGGATCAGTCACATGATCTCCATTATTCTGCATGTATATGACCCAAGCAACCTCCATCCTATGTTTACAATTTTGCGAGGCAGCCTAAGTTGGGAAACGCCATTGTCTATATTCACCCAATGCATGAGTCTTCTCCACTGTCAACCAAATAGGAAAGTGATCAGACAGACTTATCGGTTCAATTTCTATTTTAATGATTTTAGTTGCCAGCGACATAGAAATTAAAAAGTAGTCTATCCTGGAAAAAGTATTACAAATTTAAGACCAATATCTATATTCTAAATCAGTAGGATGAAGCAATCTACAAATATCAATAACTTGTAATTGTTTTGCAATATATTGGATACCCACTTTATATTGGCAATGTTGTCCTAAAAATGAGGTCTGTCGATCTAAGAGCTGTGAGGCAACCATATTAAAATCTCCCCTTAACTTGGAATCCAGATGTGTGTATTGCTTACTAACAATATTGAAGAAAAAGGATTGTGATAGGTATTTGGTGCATATATTTTGCAGAGGATACAGCATGAGAGTGTCCTCTAATATGATATACCTCCTTTCAGCATCTGTATAGTGATTATGAACATCAAATTGAGTAATCAAAATAACTATTCCTCTAGATTTGGAGTTAAAGGACGAGTAACCAACCACTTGTTGTCTTACCCTGGTCAATTTGTCGTGCTCCGGGTTCGTCAGGTGTGTTTCTTGTAAGAAGGTGATGTCTGAGTTTAATTTATTAATATACATCAACATTTTCCTCCTCTTGATTAGAGAATTAATTCCCCTTCCATCCGCATAAAACATACCAATATATGTATAGAGATTAGTAGGATACTGTGAAAAAGCAGCTAGTTGTGGGATAGGATGGGGTAAGAAAAGGACAGAAGGGGAAAACATTAACATGTTATTCAAAAACTGGTTTAACCTTGAAAAAACCTTTGTACTTCAGAGAGATGGCAAGGAATGGTCCTTGCATGACTACATGAGATGAGACTCCCGGGAAAAGTGTGTGTCAGGATGAGAGCATAAATCTGATATGCTGAAATAGAATATTGGATGTCAGGACCCAAAATAACTCTTTGCATGAATACCTAAATTAACCTGATCTTCAATTCAGATAAAGGTGTGACCAAATGAGCCCAGGAGGAGATAATTGAGTTAGGTAAACCCTGTGTGAAGAGACCAGCTTTAGATATGCAGATCACAGACATCCATTGTATTTGATCATGTATTTCCCTAGCTAATGGACTTCCTTTCAATAGGTAGTGTAAACACAAACTAACCCCTAGGTGTAAATTGGAGAACCATATGCCTAGAGGAGATCCTGGTAGACAGCATATGAAAGCCTATACAGGTATATAGAAATGTGAACTTGAAAGGAAATTAATTCATTCTTCATATTTTGGGAAATCTGGATGCCACTCTGTACTGAGGGGCCAAAACCACACAAGGGTCTTGAAAGATAGATACTAACTACACAGGGAACAGCCATAGGCACATGTATTTCAGGATGAGATTGGATATTGTTGTAATTCCATTATGTTTGGTATTTAAACGTGCGGGAGATTATGACCGGTTTATTGAGGGGGGTGTTATTTCTCTGAGATATATCTGTAAAGAATTACCAACAGGTCAAAATTTAGGAATAGTTTGACCAAACCTGAGGTAACACCCAGGGGACATTTCCGCCCCCCACATTAGCATTCACACTGCCCCTGTGAATGCCATGCCATTTTAGTTTGCTTAAAAACCTGTGTCTGGAGGGACAAAGTGTCAGCTTCTTGGGGAATCAATCTTATTGAAGGACTGTCCATCTTTCCTGCCTGCCCCAGGCATACAGATTATTATTTGTAAGTAATGCTCTGTACTTTCATCCCATTTGTTTTATAACTGTTTGCAATTTTTTATTTGTATGTCAAATCTTTATTCATTATTTTTGTTATCTGTATGCCCTGTAACTTTTGTATATTAAATCTAAAATTTAATAAGTTGTGTCCTTGATACTCTAAAGAATCCATAGCCTTTTTAGAAGAGATCGCTCGACCAGGTTAACCATTGGAATGCCAGTATGTGATTTGTTGATACATTTGATTAACAAGCTGTGTGTGCTTGTATGTACATTTGTGTAACAGTCTGGAGGTGTGAAGAGTTAACCCTGTGTGTGCTGGTGTGGGTCTTGTTAGTTTGTGGATAACTAGAAGCCTGTGTGCCAGTGTGGGACAGTATATTGGGGTCCTATTGCCCGTACCCAATAGGTGGTGGCTGTACCTGAAGTGTCTGGGGGGTGTGAGAGCGCTGTGTTTGGGGGCAATTCCGTAGGTCTATAACCTGTGTGATAGGTGAGAGAGACTGCGGGCTGAAATCGTGTGTGACCTCATACAGCAAACACCCCAAAGTCACGGCAGCTGGGAGCGTGTTCGTGACAGTGTGTATGAAAACTATCGCAGTGTAAGATAGAAACGAGGTAAGACAACCACATAGACCTAAAATTCGCAATATAAACTACACATGAGTAGTGGGATAGAATGCAATATAGGAGCAAATAGATATAAAAACCAAGATCTCTAGGTGAAAAGGGACGACATAAGCAAAGTTTGCTGAGTAATATCTGGATCGGTGCTAACAGTAATATCCAGGAACCATTAAATCTAGGCAAGTTTCATACTCAAGTTCAAGCCTAGTATGGAGCAGAAGAACAAAAGAAAACAACTTCTATTTAGCTGCATGCTGGTCCTTCGGCAATTGTTTATGCCCAAATTCAATTAAAGGGATTAAAGTGCCAACATAAATGCTGGAGAGAAACAAAGCCGATATCCAGTATTAAACAAGTCAAAGTTGAAGCTGAGTGTAACACAGAATACTTAGCTGTCCAAGTCTAGGAGATCAGCATGCGGATTAAATAGCTGCATCAAGAGTAAGTCTCTCTGAATCTTCTTCAGCTAGTGATACCTAAGCATTATCTGCATTGTTAAAGTCTTTAAAGTCTTTGTCGTTGAAAATGCACAACCTCGCTGGGTAAAGAAGAGCAAATTCCCGACCAGCGTGCACCAGTTTCGTACAAATGGGAATCATTTCTTTCCGTGCCCTGGATACTTTCGAGGAGTAATCTTGAAATATAAGAAGATGTTTATCTTGCCAAGAGAGTTTGCCAGCTTGTTTTGTGGCCATCCATTAGTGTACTTTATGCAAACATTTAACAATCACACTCTACATCTACCGGCTTTAGAACGCTGCGACTTTGCTGGAGTAGACAAGCTCATAAATTTATCCATGGTTGGCAAAAAGGAAGTATGAGAAGGATTTCTACCGTCAAACTGTTTTGTAGTCAGAAAGCAAGGACCATTAACTATGAGTCCTTCAAATATTTTAATTCCAAAAATGATAGAGGCCTTTGTGGTAGATAAGCTTGATAGAGGCAGATTGTAAAAGGTAACTATCCACCCATGAGCTGCCTCTAGGTGGTCGTATATATGTAGAAATATATTAACTATAATATGAAAAATAAGTCTTAAATTAGTATGGTTATGAGTTTTATAATACTCAGAATACTGGTAATTATTAAACAAATTATCCAAGGGTGTGAGGTTTGTAGTGAGTCTCTTTGTGATCATCCGGCAACCAGAATCTGCTGTTGGGGTAGTGTTCTTGCCTGCATTATGAGTAGACTACTGAAAAAGCTTAATAGGGCCCTGGCTATGTTATTAGGACACTTGGGGATATGGTAATTAAACATTCCTTGATTACAGTGGACCAGGTTTACAGATTAGATTGGGTGCATCTTACAGATGAGAGGCTGTAAGAGCAGATATATTGAAAATTGAGGGATTTGCTTACAGGTTGTTTGTCTATTAAAGGACCACAGTGTTGGTAGGAAAGCATTGCGGTCAGCAGCTAATACATACAGCGTTTTCACTGACCTCCCCCTTCAAAGTACATGTGGCTCCTCCTCCTTTTGTGTTGGGGACCCCTTGAACTGTTTTGTGTGGGCATGTCATTGTGAGTCTATAAGGGGTGTAGTATCTCTGATGCCAGATTAGGTGCCAGCCATTCAGTAGGGGGATGATATCCTAGGTTTAGTGGATTCCTGGGCCATTTGGCCATCCAATCTTTTGGTTTAGTATTAGTCTGTTTAACAGAAGTCACATTTTGCTCTTTCCGCCACCATTTCAATTTTAATTAAAACAATCACCTTATTTGCCAAATTTATATCAGTGTCTGTATACAGTAATAAGTTTAACGTTAAAAATAGGTTTATTGTGCTGTGGAAAGAAGCATCAACATTATTCTGTTTATAGCATATCTTAATATCGTTTTTAAAACATGTGTCAAAATGAAAATGTTTTGATGTGGTTCTAAAGTGGAATAAAGTTAGTCTTTGTACTGTGCGCCTCTTAAAATATTTTCTCCTCCCTGCAAAACTAAGCCCACTTCTAGTAGAAAGTAGTGAACTGGGCAAACGATCTAGACATACCAATGTGTCCATCCAATGTACTTTGTGAATGAGGTACTAAATTATATGTGCGCAGGTTTGAGCAAGCTTTGTGTTGCTGTATTTTAGCTTTGGTATTGAAGAATGGGCAAATTCTGCAAATTCTTCAGCAAACTGAATTTGCTTCTAAGACATTACCCATACAGGCAACCTTTTCAAACTACTAATGACATGAAAAATTAAAATGTTTACAACATTGTTGAACCTTACTCCATATTGCACTAGTATAAGTCCTTAGCATTGAACATCCCTCCATTTCCAGAAATAGACAACTAGACACACACATAAGGGAGGAAACGATTATCATATATACTAATGGCTTGGCATGACTAGTGTGCTTGTCTTGTTCATAGAGAAACTTCAACAAACTGCTCAAATCCCTTTTGTTTGATATTTATGAGTTTAGTTTACATTATGAAATTGCCTTTTCTGCTTCATAGAATATTCAATGCCACACACAGGCATATTTATTCTTATGCTATTTTGCTATTTGCATAGCAGATTATGTTTTTTCTATACCTTAACACCCAAACTCATACAAATACTCTTTTAAGTAATATTTTCGTATAGGGCAGGGCAACAGCAATAATGCTCAAATGTTAAAACATTCTAATTGCTAATTTCAAGCTTTATTGGCCTGTAACAAATATAAATTTCAGTGTTTTGTTCTGAGGTTTCTTGATAATGAAATAAATAAATAACACGGAACTCCGCAAAGCATTTTCCGTATGTATAATATATTGGTGTTTTATATTCCATGACCATTTTAACATAATGATTCAGCTTCAGGCTGTTAGGAATCACTGCTTGTCTCTCTTGTTCCCTGTTCACATTCCTTCCTTTTAAGGGAGTACAAAGAGTCTGTGCAGAAGACCTACAGCTTCTAACAGCTTCTAACAGTGACTTGTCTATGGGTGTCCAGCATCCTCAGTGACTTCAGAAAAATCTTTCATCTTCTCAGATCTTATTCAGATATCAAACTATAAAATGAAAAACATGCTATGCTATCTGCAATATGCAGAAGAGTATATCAAATAATGACAGGGGCATTCTTTCCATGCTTTCATTTTAGTTCATGATTTCTATTAACTCGTTAGCAATACATTTTGCCATTTATGTAATATATAAAAATGCATTGATTTGGGGTAAGTAAACTATGATAATAAGCACACTCATTTGCTTTATGTATTGCTATTCATTGAATTCCTAATTTGAAAAAAATATTTACTGAATTTTAGAAAAATTATATCTGATTTCCGCCTACAAATAATATTTATGCTGCCTGAAAATACAATACACTACAAACACTTCCTGCTTCAATTATCCTGCAGTCTGTATAGTATACTTATCATTTAACACAGCGGAGGCAAGTATTCTGTAGGAACTAGTGACACTATCGAGGATGGAGAATTTTCAAGTGATATCACTAGTCCTTAGCAAGCTGCAGTCTTCTGACGCATTGCCTCTCCAGTGTGTAGGTGATGGGCTCCCTTTAACATAAGACTGCTTACCCATTGGCCTGCGTTTACATAAAAAAACCATGAGTGAAAGCTGCATATGATAAGGTATGTACACAGTATGCAGTTGATATGCTTCACATGCAATATTCATAGGGTTAAAATGTGCTGCATGTCTTAGCATGAACTTGTGAATGTGTCCAGTGCATGACTCCCCACTAAAATATATGACTAGCACCAGTGCAACACAGTCAGAGCTAGTTCTCATTAAAACAGGGGTACATTATGTGTGCTAAAGTGGAAACCAGCATCAAATGAGACAGGCTGGACCCGTCATAGTCTGAACCAGCAAGGTCAGTACAGACTGGAACTTCTATGGGACATCCCACAAAAAAAAGAGCACCCCATCCTAGAGACTAGCAGCCCTATACTGAAAAGAGCAAGGGCTTTTTACAGTTTCCTGTGGGTTCTGGGTTAATGGAAGAAAATTGTGGCCAATTCGACAAATAATTTTGATGTCTATTTCAAGCACATATTAACCCTAGGTATACTACTTGTGCAGCATATCAAAACAAATGTTTACAAACTTTTCCCCGGTTGGGTGTAGGTATATCTGTCGTAAACCTGGCGCACATGCAGATCTAATGCTTCTTGAGATTCCTTTGCCTAGGGCCTGAAAGAGGGTTCAGGCACCTAAGTCTAATATTCTGATAGTGCCCCTCACCTTCCAGACCAGGCTAACATGCAGTAGGTGAAAAATAACTCGTCCCTAATTTAAAATCCAACTTCCTTCACTCCTCTCCCACCAATGTTTATGTTTCTGTGGTTTCGAAACTCAATTCCACTTGGTTTTTCAAAAGGGTCACAGACAACTTTGTCACTCATGACCAAGTGCTACTGAGAGTGAGGCCGTGATGGCAGGTGACGGGCTGTCACACCTGCGCCTGTTGCCATCCTTGTCCGCTTATTGGGTTAATCAGGCCCTGCCTTTGCCTCAGTATATGGAAGTAAATAAGCTATTTTTTACAAGCATCTTTATAAAGCTCTTTTTTTAAAGCATATGCTTCACCCCATAATCTTTAGACAGTCAATTTAAAAAGTTGATTGGTTTATCATTGTTTTTTGGTTTTAATTACTTACCTAGACATCTTTGAATTCTTCCATCTATACCAACGATAGAAACTAATTTGCATCCCCCATAGGCAATCACCAATACCTCTGCTATTTGTTTTGTTCATTAAAATGTTCACACATTTTCATTTGTTTGCATTAGTTTAAGAAAAAGCTTGAAAAAGTTATCTTTCTATGTCATGAACAAGGACATAAAATGTGATTAAAGAAACACTTACTGTGCTTAGCAATTAATATGATATTATGAATCCTTCATCTCACAATTATCTAAATATATAGCTTTTGAGTTTTACACTTTCAATTAAGCTGCCAAAATGTTCTAATGTTTTAGGCCAAACCATTTCATTTCATAATAACAGTATTGTATTCTTGTAACACAGTTAGTTATCCAATTAATGTTTAAAACACCACAGCAGTAGGCTACCTGCAGTTAATTTAGAGTCTAATGTTCAATGTATTTACATAAAACAACTGCAACTTTTTACTATGACGCTTTCAACATTGTAAGTAACTCAAAGGAAATCCTACAACATGGTAATATTTTAAGAGAGTAAGGTACTTTGAATGCAAAATGAAAATTATTTGATTTACATTCTTATATATAATTGAGAAAAATTAAACTAAAACTGCTAAGTAAAAGATAATACTAATAATAATTCATAGTGTGAAACTGCAAAATCTGTAAAAAAAACATTAAAAATATATTATAAATTACATTATAAATGGAACTGATTGTCCTATGAACGGTTCAGTAATTTAAGAAACAGGGACATTAATTCTGAAAACAGGGACATTTCTAGGGACAAAGCTTACCAGTGATAAATCTCAGGACTGTCCCTGGACATTAGGGACAACTGGTTATGTAAATAATAATTACACTGCTCACTTGGTCAGTTCTGAAAAACAGGGACATTAGAATTTAGGACAGTTGGAAATGATGATTTTACCTCCGATGCCCTGTTCTTCAACCGCATCCCAGCTCCTCTTCATAGCGGTGAGTCTGTCATGGCTGACAGACACCTCAGGGTATATTTACTAAACTGCGGGTTCGAAAAAGTAGAGATGTTGCTTATAGTAACCAATCAGATTCTAGCTTTCATTTATTTAGTGCATTCTACAAAATGACAGCTGGAATCTGATTGGTTGCTATATTATTATTTATTATTATTAGTGTTTATTTATAAGGCACCACAAGGTGTCTGCAGCGCCGTACAGAATACAGACAGTGGACCATATAGAGTAGAACCATACAGAACAATAAACAAAAAATACCAGGACTTAAAAGCTCCCAACATAGCTTACACATTGAAGATGGAGCAGAAGAATAGGTAGAAACAGGAGGGAAGAGGGCCCTGCTCGTGAGAGCATACATCCTAAAGGAAGGGCAAACAGACAGAGAAGCGAGTGGTGGGATAGTGGAAAAGAGGTGAGGAAGAGGTGAGTTTTAAGTTTGAAGGTGCACAAATAGGTATAAGGAACATGTTTAATTTTCAAACCTGCAGTTTAGCATGACCAGTATGCAAGGGGTGTTTGCTATCATTTTAGACAAATACAATGCAATTCTGAGTGCACTACTGTTAGGTGCACAAAGTTCCCCCTTTGCGAGCAGTTGCTGAACATACTCGCTACTATCCCTGACTGAGGAGTGCAGTCACACAAAATCGGGATCACTCCACTAGTATCAGGACAATTGTTAGAGTGTCCTGTTCTCTCCTACTTGTTTACTACTTGTTCTTGCAGTTTTCACTACCTGTGATTGCTGGTATCTATAGATCAGTTGCTGCTTGTCTGGATCCTGGAATGTTGGGGCCCAATTTGGAAAAAGGGAAAATTCCAACCAGCCCTAGCATTAAATCAATAGCACCAATATTAAATAATTAGGCCTCTCCCTGCAACCATCACCAATATTAATAGCATTCACATTCACATATACTTATTTCCATCCAACCAGCCCTGACATCATATTAATAGTATTCACATTTAATAAACCTGTCCCCCAACCAGGCCAACATTAAATAATTAATATTGAATAAATAGCCTGCCTTCTCCCAAAACTCAGCCCCATATTAAATTATTAGCTCACAAACCACCCAGCATTAAAGGTGCCATCATCCCACGTTAAATTAATAGGTACCACCATGTCACCACTGTTAAGTCAAATAGCCACCACCATCAACCCACAAATAAATTAATAGCCCTCAACCACCATTAAATAATCAGTCGCCAGCCTCACTCCACCATTAAATTAAACCCCTCACACACCTACCTTCTTTCACCCAGCACTGTGTTTGAGAGGTAGACTGTTCTGTCTGCATCTCTTGCAGACCGGTTATGCACACATGTGGTGGTGTGTCTTTGGTGCGCTTCCCATGCTAGGCAGTGTTTCAGTGAGGAAGATAGTTGGAAATATAGCTGGAGGGTGGAACCATACCATGCCCCAGGATCATCCCATTCACAGGCCTGAGGGGGAGGGGGGTTTACAGTCAACTGGAAACCCTCCATAAGTGCATGCCTGGAATAAAATGCTCTAACATGCTACAGGTAGGTTTGATTTTTCTACTATGTAAGCATGTCTGTAAAGTAACCATAATGTATGTCAGCCATTACAGGGTTTCTGAGATGAAGAGAATATAGGATGCTGTGGGAGGCAGGAGCATAAAAGACCACTCTTTCATCATCATCATTTATTTATATAGCGCCAACATATTCCGTAGCGCATTACAATTGGGGACAAACATAGTAAACTAATAAACAAACTGAGTAAAATGGACAAAGGTGAGAAGGCCCTGCCCCAAGCTTACAATCTATGGGACAATGTGAGTCTGACACATGAGGTTAAGTCTACATTTTGAATTTTGCCCAACCAGATTGCAAAGGTAAAAGTGACTCATAAGCTAAATGATCCTGTCACACAACAATATTGGTCAAGGGGTAGTTGTCTTGTGTGAAATTGTGTAACGGGTGGTAATAGGGTAATTTAGTGAGGTTGAGAGGGTGGTTGAGGAATATTATAATCTTGTCTGAAGAGATGGGTTTTCAGAGAATGCTTGAAAGCTTGTAGACCAGAGGAGAGTCTTATTATGCGAGGGAGAGAATTCCATAGAGTGAGTACTAAACTGTCCTCTCACACCCTTGCACATACTAAATAGTAACATTTATTGGGGGATATACCCTTTAGGCATGGGTCCAATCTCCACAAAACACCCTGCACAGACAGACCTATATTCATTTGATAATATTATTAACATGCTGCTGCCGACCCCCAGAATATTTAATGTTAATACCATCTGGTAAATGGTTAAGGACTCTGTATTTTTGTATTTGTAATATAAAATTTGTGTGATGTAACCATGTGGCGTCAGGGATTTACTTTCGGGGTAGAAAGGCCCCATTAAATATGTGGGAGATTTGAATCATAAATGCTATGTAACATAATGGCAACTCATGTATCAGTTACTATTAGATCCAATGTGCAAATTGGAAAAATGGTAGACCAACTGAAGCCTCATAAACCCCTCCAGGTCTTCTACGATCAAAGACAATATAAGGAAAAAAAGTGAAAAATAAAAATATAAAATTGAAATAATATATACTTGTTCCTGCCAATATTAAATATTATCTCTATTTCTTCCTACAAACTGTCTGGGAGTGATGGGCAGCATAATAATAACTCTTTATATTATGGAACAGAAATTCTGTAGGTCCATGCTAAGCAAGAAGCAGCAAACCCGTGTTCAAACAGCAATTATTTCCAGATGGAAATTGAGACACTACTGTGGACGGAGGCAGAGTACCATTTTAAATGAATACATGGGGATCTGCTGAAAGAGGATAAGTAGAGTTTTTAATGTTATATTGACTTTGTCTATGAACATTAATAATATTATCAATACTAAATAAGTTTTTATAGAATAGAAAAATATGAATAGAAGCTCATTATGTTCTCCACTGGTGGTTTTGGCTACATATTCATAATCGCTTATATAACTTTCCTGAACATTAGCCAATTGCTGTGCCAATTACTGTAGATTAATAGCAAAACCAAATGAAAGGTTCTCACTCTTCACCAGTAATATGGAAAAACTTGGATCTAACTCATTTGTGTCTTAGAAGTGATAAAATCCACTGCTTAATTGTTGAATACAATTCACAATCATTTAGCAAATCCTCAGTTATTTATTTTGTGCAGTCATCATATGTCAATGATAAATCTGCAAGAAATGCCTCTTTCATTTATTTATTTATTTATTTATTTATTTGTTATTCATACAGCTGTAATCTATTCAGTCCTTCCTTGGATTACAACCTGGAGTTGTAATGTGGCCATCCATTGCATTGTTTAGAATGTTGTGTGTCACAGCAAGTGAATTTACTTCCTGGATGTTATAAGTGAACTTTGAAGTATACTGTACACAACAGTGTCAAACTGGGGTAATTTGAGTCTAAAAGAGTACATCATGATGAAAGCCTATATTGCAATAGAAAACATGCCATGTATCATTTTTTAACCACACATTCTTAATGTACCTATTGTATCATCTAGAATAGTGCTATTCCTAATGATGACTGGAGTAGAGGTGGTCCTGGAGGTTGTGAGCACTCACCAGCACCTAAGAAAAATGGGCCTCATTTATAGCTAGAAGCAATCAAAAAAGGAGCAAATTTGCACCTAGGTAAAACCATGTATCACTGCAGGAGGTGGGGGGTGTGAAATGTGCAGACAGATTAGGAGTTGGGATGGAGCATGTTCTAGTAAAGTTCTCCAGAATTGTGTGCTACATGCAACCGCAGCCAGTATTCTCCCTGCAAGCAACCAAAAAAATAAATGTAGTTGCACCCCTTGCACTGCAACATGTTTTATTTAGGAACACATTTACACCTTTTTCTTGCCCAATGTAGCATACAGCGCAGTGGTTAGCATTGCTGTTTCACAGCGCCAGGGTCATTGGTTCAAATCCTGACCAGGTCCCTATTTGAGTGAAGATTGTATGTTCTCCTTGTGTTTTCCACCCACACTCCAAATACACAATGGTAGATTAATTGCCTGCTGCCTAAAATGGACCCATGTGTATGTGTGCTTGTGTCTTGGGGAATTTAGACTGTAAGCTCCAACGAGGCAGGGACACATGTGGTTGATACATATTCTGTGTACAGCACTGGGGAATATGGTGTCATTATATAAATAAATGATAATAATAGTAATAACTAGTTTTTAGACTAACTATGCGTCATAGTGAAAACCACTGGAGTTATGTTTTAGTGCGAGCAGCCGCTGAACTGAGATGTAAATGTTGGGTCACTGCTGCCCCACTGAGAAGCTCATACTGTTGCCTGAGTGTAAACCTTAAAAAGGGCAGTGAAAACATCCAAATCTTTCTACATAGTTCAAATAATAAGCTTGATTGAATTGTAAATTTACAAAAGTAAAAATCTCACCTCATAGTACAATCATTTTAAATAAGTAAATTAATTACCGTATAAACTCGAGTATAAGTCGACCCGAATATAAACCGAGGCACCTAATTTTACTACATAAAACTGGGAAAACATATTGACTGGAGTATAAGCCTAGGGTGGAAAAGAGCGCTAATTTAAAAACCTAAATAAAAATGATAGGTTCAATCTATGAAATCATTTTTAGCTAAACCATAAATAACAGTAGATGACAAGGAACATTCATAAATGATTATAAAATCATTGGCATTGGGTACAACCTAACCTAAATAAAGGGGTATATAAGGGGTAGGGATATAAATGTATGAACATGGTGGCTGTATTGTTTGTTCATTATGTAATTGCACTGTAAATTAAAAAAAAAAAGAGAGAGAGAGAGAGAGAGATAGAGAGAGAGAGAGAGAGAGAGAGAGAGAGATTTTTTCACTTACCCGGCAGTGGAACGCATGCGTTCCAACAACAGGAAGTTCGGCATTTGGAATGCAAGTTTGCGTTCCAAATGCCGAACTTCCTGTGTTGGAACGCATATGCAGAAGTTGAAGCCGAGGGACCGGACACCAGGTAAGTTCACCCGTGTATAAGCCGAGTGCCCTTGTTCAGCATACAAAAGTATGCTGAAAAACTCGGCTTATACACGAGTATATACGGTAAATTTATCGGTTGAATGTAAGATACTGAGGGGCATATTCAATTAGCTTTTTGAGTGCGCGTTCTTGCGGGTATTACGGTACCGCATTAACGCGGATTTTCGTTCGCAACCCTATGGGCTGCGAACGAAAATCCACGTTATTGCGGTACCGTGTATTACGTTTCGCGGCTGTTCCGGCGCGTTACCGTGAATCCAAAAGCTAGTTGAATATGCCCCTATGTTTCCAATGCCATAGAAGGTCACAATAAGACGAAAAGTAGGAGTGTGCCTACAATAGTTTACATTCAAGCACTTTAATCATTTACTCCAGGTTGCAACTCGATGGGAGTTCAAGAGTGCATTGTTGAATTGTTAAAATAACTTGGGATGTATCAGTTGCTTTTCTGAAGTAATTTATCTCTACCCATGTTTCTTATGAAGTACTGCCAGAGACCTGTGGAGACAAACATCAACTACCGCAAGTGTAAATGTAAGGAAAACAACTTCCTTTAATATTGACGCCCACTCACAGTAGAAACACCATAATTAAAAGCAAATAAAACTGACTCTGCTTGTGTTGTTTTATTAAATGCGAAGTGTGAAAAAGAAAATAGTGATGACTGGGGATGGGGGAACTGTCTTAGTGGAATTTGGAACAAGTATGTGCTGATGCAAGACCAATTGTTTAATGCATAAACTCAGGATGTGTAAAATAGCTTGGATGTTCATCGCATGATCACACTGACACTATTCATATTCATTCTAGTTATAGATTAATATTGTAATACACTAGTGCTTATTCTATATATCAGTGTCAAATAGATAGTGTATTATTTTTCAAGCTTGTATTTTATTGTTTTTGTTGAGCACTGGGGTCATGAGTTTGATTCCCAACCATGGCTTTATCTGTGTGGAGTTTGTATGTTCTCCCCAAGTTTCTGAGGGTTTCCTCCAGGTGCTCCGGTTTCCTCCCACACCCCAAAAACATACTGGTAGGTTATTTGGCTGCTATTAAATTGCCCTTAGTCTCTCTCGGTCTGTGTGTATGTATGTTAGGGGATTTAGATTGCAAGCTCCAATGGGGCAGGGACTCATGTGAATGAGTTCTCTGTGCAGCGCTGCGGAATTAGTGGCGCTATATAAATAAATAGATGATGATAATGATGATGATATAATAAATTCTTTCATTTTAGTATAAGAAACAGCAGCACAACACTTTTAAAAATAATTTATGTATGAGGGTATTGTTTGGGCACCAGTATGTATTAGCAGAGCTCTAGTATTTAGGACTTATATAAGGAGCTGAATGGGCGGACCACACAATGGGGAAAGATGTAGAAAAGCCTCACAATCCAAAAGGATCACTAGAAACATTTGCTTTTATTTGCCCAAAACATATCAGTGATACAGATATCTTAATATATGATCTATATGTTCTCTATGTTTTGGATTGTAATAGATGGTTTGCGCATGATTTTTAAACTCATTTTTGTATTGTCTATCATAAGCAGAGTGAAATGGCTCTCATTAGTGTAATTTGGCAGTATTCTATAGGAAGCTCAGATACACAATTAGCTTCACAGGGCTTCAATCGGACACTGATGAATGGAATGTATTATGCTCTGGAACTTAATTTAAAAAGAAAAAATAGAAAAAATACATATATATCTAAATAGATAGATAGATAGATAGATAGATAGATAGATAGATAGATATAGATATAACCTCACTGAATTTTTGTGAGCCACCGTTACCAAAACTTATATCACACAAGAACAAACAAAAAAAGAGCACGTAAATTATTCTTTAGTTGAGTTCATTATGCGCTCATTTATTGCTTTTTCTTGTGCTGTATAGGAAGTGCTTGTAAAGAGTAATATACATTTATTAGATTTGCCAATGATTTGGTCAGACCATGCACCTATTTTTCTGATTCTAGCTTTGGCAAAAAGCCCCAAGGCTAAAGAGATTATTATTATTATTATTATTATTATTATGTTACGGGGGTGACACTTATGAATGTATCGCATACGTGTGACATTCTCACAAGCGTGTGGTTATCACGTTTTGGTGAGTTTATGTTCATATAGCTTTCTCTCTTTTAACCACTGATCTCCGCCGTCTCTTCCCTCCAGCAGTCTCTTTCTTTCTCTATCACATTAACTATAAACCGACAGCACAACAGCGTTGGCAAGCAATGGCTCTCTATCCCCGGGCTTAAAGTGCTAGCTCTTCAGAACAGGGACGTATGCAGTCCCTTCCTATAGAATGTTTCATATTGTGCAATGAAACTGGTGTACTTATTAGAGTTTATGTAAATAGGGCTCAGCCTGAAATAACCCACTAAGTTCATCATCATCATTAAGGCACTGTTAAAATAATAAACATAAAATATTACTGTTTTTGGGGACCATGTCTTTTACTTTATACTGCACAAATAATCTGGTGTCCAGCTAATCAGAATGTACTGTATTTATGCTAGCTGTAGAATATGTAGAAGAGCCTTGACCAAGAACTTCGAGTTGCTCTGTCAAATATCGAGCCGAATAAAACGATTGTGTTCATTAAAACAAGCACAGGTATCACATTAGTTGCAGATAAAAGTTTATATTAATTAGTTTTAAGATTACATAGTTAATATTAGTAATAAGAATTTTTTTTTTATTAGCTGCGATGTTAAATTCAAAATAACAATTAAATGTAATTTCTGTTTATGCACTTTGTAATTCCTGCTTTTTTTTGTATATTTTTGCTTTTGGTGAGCCGCGGAATTCTGAGAAGGGCTTAGGTGTGTCGAGGGTGAGAAAAGGTTGTAGAGCACTGCTGTACGGCACTGCAGAACACTGTGGCGTATTACAAATCCCCAATAATAATAATAATAATACTGAACCTAGTTTTTGCACATTCATAACTTGACAGTGTACACACATATTTCCATGACAGTTTGTGATTACCCTTGTAGTTTCCTATTTATTCTTAACAGCAATTCTTTTAACCAAGTTTACATATACAGGGCTTGATTCAGAAGTAAGTCCCTTTGCGTCCTGTATCGTGTGTGAAATTTCTCTGAGCATGCTCAGAAGGGGACTTTATATGTGTGAACGCAAATGACACTTACCACTGCCTACTACTTGAAGGGCGGAAAGGGGGAGGGAAAGGGCAGATTAACGTAGACAATGTAAAATATGGGTGTTCCAATGCGGATGTGGTCGAGTGGGCATCTGGTATGTACGTGTTTTTTAGGTGTATCATTTGCAACAGCTACAGGGCAGGTGTAAGTGCCGACTGATAGTGATGACTACACATATGCATGCCACTAGAGTGCATATAACATCTGTATGCAAGGAAGAGAAAGTATTAAAATGGATTATATGTACAGTACGCATTAAGAACATCCTGATTTATGCATTTTTGTTTTTAAAAAAAAAACATTTTTATTAATGATGATCTTATTATTGTTGGTAATTTATTTTATAATTCTTTCTTTATATGTGACAAGTACCATATAGCCAGAGTGTACTTACACCCAGATTCAAATTAAAACTTATCTTAAGACCCTCTTAAGACCCTCTTATATTTGAATATGTGCGTACACGTTACGTGCATTTTTTTATTTGAACTCAAGTTGCGTTACATTACTTTCAAAGATGAATAATGCTCACAGTGAAATAACTAAATAAACACACTATTACTAGCAGCCTCGAACTGGCCTGCTGGGCAGCCGGACTATCTACGGGTAGGCCCGGCGAGTTGAAGCTCCGCCCCCTCCGCTGTTTGGGCGGAGCTTACGTTGAACACCTGACTGGCGATATCGGCGGTGACACTCTCTGCACCTATGCTGTCTCATTCATGAGAGTATAGATTCAGTACATCTTAATGTACAGGTAAGCAATGGATTTCCCGAGCGCTACCACCCGCGCATGCGCGGTCCAGCACACAGATCGGGACTGTCAGCAGTGGAACAAATAACGCCTAGTGCCGACATGTAAGCCAGCAATACCCACCTGATCTCACCACCTATATCGGAGTACACACACGGAGATCAGACTCATCAAATCATCAACGCGGAGACCAGACACATCAACACCACGTCGACCTACCACACCAGGACCTCGTTTAAGATCCAGAGTACCCCTTTAATGGTAGTTTGGGGCGTACTCACTGCCATTGGAAGGTAATTGCACATGATTGCCACATCTGAACGAGTCATCTATACATCATATTGAACACATCCCTGACTGCACTATTCAAGGTCCCAGAGAAGAACTAATAGAATAAATAGAACTAATAGAGACAATACCCGTGCTCATTTCTGTTCTCCAACGGGCACGGACATTAACACAACCATCCTCCTCTCCCAATACCACGTTCTTCCATACTCTTGTGCATTTTTTCCCTCAAAGCATATCTTGCATTGTCTTATCAATTGCACACAACTGTGTCATACAATGTTACACTGTACCATTTAATACTACTTATCACTGATAAATAGGGCACACTGTGCACCATTCAAGGTTACCCATCAATCATCCACCCAATACCCTTAGTCTTTGATTCACACTAGACATTATTCACTATTGTACTTGAGCGTAAGGTGATATCCCCTTTTCCAATGGATTCAGGGATGACTCTGCAGGTCCTGTGACATTCCGGTTTGACCAGTGTGTTGATGGCTAGCACAGTGTTCCCATGGATATGTTCAACACATTATGACATTGTGCTTAAAAATGCTGCGTCTGCACATTCCATCGTCGCCCTGTCCCCCAAACCCACCCCCGCAATCCCTGCTCTAATCTCATCCCTAACTCCCCCTTCACTTAATATTGTGTTTATATTACACTATATCCACTGGCTGAGACGCTTTAGGTCAGAAATTTTAAGAAGGTACAGAAAAATTTCTATCCAAACACATGGTAAGCCCCTAGCCTGGACGGGGAAGGGATCAAACACAGAGAAGGAATGATTCCCTGTGCCCCCATCTAGCCCAAGTTGTCATTTCTAGTCACTCCCAGCATTGTACACAGCACCACATGTCTGCTGTCAGCAGAGGAACAAGCTTGGACATCTGTATTCAGTGACACAATCCATGCACATAACAGAGAATCCTCAGTCACAGGTGATGTGATGGATTTCCCAGGTTTCTGCAGTGAAAGGCAAATGAATGACAGAGCAGTGATATAAAACAGGAGTGAGTAAAATAATGTCGGCTTTAGAAGCCATAGAGAGGTAAGTACAAAAACCTACACAAAAGAGGCTTAGGTAGCCGGTAACTTTACAGGCTACCTGATGCTGGCCACACGCGCCTGGCTGGCCACAGCTCTATGATGGCTGGCCACCCCCCCTCTGGTGGGCCCCTAGCGTTGCAGTCCCCCGGTGGGCCCTTCATGCCTCAGTCCGACACTGATTACTAGCAACCCTGCTCATCATGTAGCAAAGCTGTAGTATAGCAACTTATAATGTAGCATGTTGCGTATCTGTAACTTTTTCATGTATTTTACTGACCTGTAATAAAATGAAGGGGTGTGCATATAGATAATGTGATTATCCTTCTGACATCTGGTTTATTCTGACCCAGAGGGTATGTCTAGAACAATCTGCTACTCCTGCAGTGCTCTCTACCGAAACCTCCACAAACAGCCAGTGTTTTTGATTATGCTTCACTAATAACAAATGTGGTATGGCGGCACCAACCAAGAATAAAACGTAAGGGGTGGGATTATTCAATAAAGCATTTTAAGGGGATTTTGCGTGCTATTTCCTAACCACTGAACATGCATTTCTCATGTACATGTAAATGACCACCTTAATTAATAAAAGACGAAATTCTGATTGTTCTATTTATTTTTTACACATATCCTCCTTATCCTATCTTATCAATGTTTATGCTTGTTGTGAAGGATCATTTATTTACTAGTCTGCAATCAAACCGGTATCATGCTGCATAAAATTACTTATCAATGTTTATACTATTATTTTGTCTTTTCTTCATGAGTTTTCATTATCTGATCTATTCAGAAGTGGACAGATCCACTAGCAGTCATGGGAGGGAGGTCATTAATCAGGCCAGTCACTTTTTCTGTGCTGACATATACGCCTGTAACCTGCAGCAATGAAAAATAAGAGCTTATTAGATTGCATCTATATAGGCTATAGCCATGTAAAAAAATCTTGTACGTCATTGGCCAAGCCTATAGCATACCCAAAGAAGCTGGAACATGTATATTTGCCTATCATTGTGCCTGTATTTATTTTCTTATGCTTTCTGTGTATCCTGCGAGTTTTGTGTCTCAATTGTCTTTTTTTGGGGTATATTGCCCTATTTTTCTTTCTACGATATGCCATTTTCTTTCTGTGGTAGGCAATTGTCTTTTAGGCTCCATGTCCCCTCTGCTCCCAACTGAAGGCAATTGACTTGTGGTCTCCCAGTCCTCTCTTTCATACATTTAGACTACTGTGTTATGTGACTGATAACTTTATGAAGTCTATGTGTGGGGTTTGGGTGTGGCCTAGCTAAATGGGTATGGTATTTTAAACTTGTCATTTCGGTGTGGTAAATTTATTCAGTCATAGTGGTGTGGTCACTTCAAATGTCAAATAGGTGTGGTCCCTTTATTGTGTCATACGAGTACTTGGATTACATTTTATAAATATATTAGATTACATTACAAAACACAAGAGTAAAACAACAGGCTACTAATGCCAGTTGAAATTAAAATGCATAAACTATATTAAGGTTTTCTCTGGCATGTTTTCTGTGTCTGTGAAAACTAAAAAGAGTATTATACTTCTCTTACCCCTTTGTTTTACTTGGAAATTCCCTCAAATGTTGGCATTATATAAAGGTTAGAAACAGTATTTATATTTGCTCTATGTGTATAAAAGCAGATAAATTATTGTGTTGTTATTATTACTATCACCATTGTTTATAGTACCACCATATTACACAGCACTGTACAGAGAATATCATTCATATCAGTCACATCAGTCCGTGCCCCATTGAAGCTTACATTGTAGTCAGCAGGCAATTAACCTATCATTATGTTTTTGGATTAAAGGAGGAAACCTACACAAACAAAGGCAGAACGTACAAACTCTTCACAAAATTAAACTCCCCAGCAGTAATGCTGACCACTGAGTGGGATGGGAAGCAGTTAAACAAGGCATTATATACACTGGCGTCAATTTTCTGCACTATACTAGCAGTTCTAACTCTAGTGGAACACATAGAAAAGGGTTTGAATCTAGAAACCACCATTACTCTCATCCGTTAGCATGCAGCATTGTTTCATTTTTCCAAAAAGCTTCCTACTCCATTGAATTGCTTTTACCACAAATTAATGATTGAGGGAGTCTAATCATCTTGCAATGACCTCCTTAACGAAAGTTAAACAGCAATTACAACTGCAGACAAAATGTATTAGTTTGAAATTCAGTTTTATTGACTTTAAAAAGCAATTCAAACGACAAGACCTTAAAAGTATCAGCCCAGCAAATGCTTGACAAAACTCCAGCTTGACTAGAGTGGACTTTACAGCAACGTTGTTGTGACAGGATCACTATTAAATGACTTTTGGTATAATTTTATTTAAAGCAAATAGCACAGGCCGCTGATTTATATAAATTGCCAATGCACTTATTTTTTGATATTGTGTATATTGTGAGATAGGAAATCGTTATCTCTGAGACCAGGGTAGAAAATTAGTTTTTTCTGTTTACCCTTGCTAAAGGATATACCTTATTTCTGATGTATATATCTGATACAATGAGCCTGTGTTTACCAAGTATTTGATGTATTGTGATGTGGGGAAGTGGCTTGTTTGGTTTTTCTTTGTTGTTCTGTGGGAATGTGTATTCGGCGACTGTCTGAAGTATTCATGCCAGTCAGACCTTTTGACTTGCTAGTGGGTCTCCTGCCTCTGAAATAAGATCCAGGAAATCACAGCAAGGTTTTTAAGAATGTCATTGCTAAGTATAAATATTAGTGGCTTTGCAATGCATGTAAAAAAATATATATATAATATGGGGGTCACATTTCAACCTTTAACAACATAGAATGATTAGCACCAATTAATATAAAAAAATCTTTAATCCACCAATTAAAATGTAATTATGACTAGTAAGAAATTAAGTTACTTAAAATTATTCCAAACTAATTTACATACAGATTTACAATATGAGTGTGCAAAAAAAAAAAAGTGAGGGGGCGGGGGGGGGGGGGGGGGGAGTAGATGGGAGAGCTCAGGCATCTGTCTTTTCAAGTGTACCATACATGTCAGCTGCAATCTCAGTCTCACAACAGAAAGGCTGCAGAAACTATAACTACAAACATTTACAAACTAACTTATTATAAATAGGGGGTATTGATTAAAAACAAAATGTGGATTTTCACTTTAAGCAATGCCTTTTATAGAGTTGAGAACTGCATGCAGTCGCAATGGGAAAGAGTCCTCGTTCCTTTTCTCTGGGTCCCCTGGAGCAGCTGAGAGTTGTGACAAAGCATTTGCATTTGATGCCACCTCTCAGAGACAAGAAACACTCCTGTACAAGTTTTAGAGCTTATTTTTCTACCTCGATATAGAGGACAAAGAACCCGACAGAGGGATAGAGTAGTGACAGTACAAAGAAGGTTTATTCCTGAGTAGACAGACAATTTTCTGGTTAATGTTTGGAAGACAAAAGAGAACGGTTGAGAGGTCATGACATCTACATGTGTTTTTCAGATCTATAAAGAGCCATAACTTCTTACATAATAAACAGTATTATTGTATGTTTTGTAAACATATTTTAAATATAACTTTTGCAGTAAAATCCCTTTCTACAAAAACACTTGAGGACCCATCATTTGAGCAGCATGGTGGTTTAGTGGTTAGTACTTCTACTTCAGCACTGGGGTCATGAGTTCAATTCTCAACCATGGCCATATCTGTGTGGAGTTTGTATGTTCTCCCCGTGTTTGTGTGGGTTTCCTCTGGGTGCTATACTAGTAGGTTAATTGGCAGCTATCAAATTGACCTAAGTAACCCTCGGTGTGTGTGTGTATGTTAGGGAATTTAGACTGTAAGCTCCAAAGGGGCAAGGACTGATGCAAGTGAGTTCTCTGTACAGTGCTGCAGAACATATGGAAATAGGAGTTTGAAGTTCAATGTTTAATCATATAGTCATTTTGATGTGCTCAGCTATCTTTTTTCAGCATGAATTTAGTTTTATTCTGATAACTAAAACTGCTGATCCAAGAAAAGTTATATATTTAATTTTAAGTTTGGTCATATGACAGCTACTGTCATAGAATATACTTAGTCAGCCGTTATGTCATTATTTTGAAAAAAAAAAATCATATCTCCAGAAGGAAGGTTGAGAGCTGCTGGTTCTTTTTACATAATTTTATGCTTGGTGATTGTACTAGCAGTTAAAACCATTATTGTGGAGGTTCCTTAATCTTCCAAAGACCACATGTGGTTTTAATTAAAGTATATAATTATTATGCTTACATTTTATTCTTTTTGCAGCCGCTTTAAAGAAAAGCATATCTTCATAATATAAGCAATTTGTAATCAATTTGTTATGTAATTATGTAATAATAATAATAATTATTATTATTATTATCATTATTATTAAAGAGGTAAACTGATCACCATTAAATGAATATTATATTGCTGTGATTTTCGATATTTCATGTTTTTACTTTGCTGCCTTGCAAATGACACCTTTGTGTGTATGACAAACTTGCTTCCCGGAGTGAAGCCGCTACTCTGGGGTGCCGTGTTGGACGTGCACCCGTGGGTACATTTGGGTATAAGTGCAGGCCATTTTCTTAAAGGCTTGGTCAATAGTCTTCAGACAATATTTCTGAACCTTTTAAAAAAAAATAATTCTACTAGTAGCAAATTCTTAAACTTCCATTAACATGTTATTTTTAGTCTTCTTTTAAATAACATCCATTAACTGGTATTGTCAACCAACTAAGCCCCTAGTTTTAAGCCAAATAAAATAAGCAACTGCGCTTAGAAGAGGCCTCAGCAGGGGCTTTGCTCACAGAACAGAGCTGAGGCCTCTTCCAAGCAAGAGTCTGGCTTGCTCCTATGAAGTATTCCTATTGGCCCCTATGAGTTGAAATGGCAGGGAGAGCTTTGCATCCCTTACGGTTATATCGTTTTTGCCCTGCATTACGTTTGCCTGCTGTGGTGTTAATATCCTATTCTGCTGATTGTCTACCTGTTGTTTCACCCTGCTTGTTCCTTCAGTCTCCTAGTCTGCTACCCGTTTGGACCCCTTGGCTTGTTCTTTGGACCTTCCTTACTCGCTGCCTGCCCTGAACTTCTGACTAGACCTTGACCTTCCTTTTCACTCACTGTACTCAACCATTTGCATTGTTACTGGTTACCCCGTGCTACCTGGTTGCTAAGATAAGCTGTTATTACTCTGGGTTCGAGACCTGGGGGTATCCGAGTACCTGTGAGCATATCACGCGCTATGGGAAAGGTAGCTTGCTATAGGTGAAGACCTCTGTCTGCCTTGTTCAAAGAGCTTAACTAGTTTCCAGCAGGAACCATAACACTACACCGTTTGCTTATATTTATATCTTTATTTATATTTTTTCTTTTCTTTTTATTGTAATCTCTTTTAACTTTTTGCCACATACATATTACCATTTTATTACACTCATTCTGTTATCTCAACTTTGGCAATTTCTCTGTATCTATGCCACATTTTCTATTTGTTTTGGTAGTTTCTTTATATATTTGTTGCAATGGGTTGTCTTTTTTGGCTTTTGGAACAGTGTGGTGGGAGATGGCATTTGGGGTGGGATTGTTAGTGGTAGTATTTTTCTGGTTGTATGATGTTTTCTGGGAGATGTGGGACTGTATGGATGATCATGGCGGTAATTGTGAGGGGGAGGTTAATCATATCTGTGTTGTTGTAAGGTATATGATTTATGTCCATACACTATGTGTGTCTCTAATGTGTTTTGTGACCACGCTAGGTGTCTACTAGGTTGGATAAAGAAAGAGGTATCTAACTCAACCCAGCGCTCTACTGCCACACCTTTTACTAGTCTATCTGGGAGGAAGAATAATTCCATATCAGCAAAGCACATTGTTGAATTCGAAAACTATGAGGTATACTGCAAAACATCTTTGCTTTCTCAAAGGAAAATACCTTGGGAAAATCTTCAACTGTGCATAACATAACACAGTATATATTATTATTAATTTTTATTATTATTAATTTTTATTTATAGGGCGCCACAAGGTGTCCGTGGCGCCGTACAGGGACAAAACGAATTACAATACAAGGTGAGACAGCACAGTACAGTAAACAGTAAGCACAGTAACTCAGTACGCTCAATGCACAGCTAGAGAGGGCGGGGAAAGGGGGAGGGAGGATCAGCAAACAACGGAGCCCAAGAAGGAGGGCGCGGAAGACAGGGAGACCCCCAGAGGGGACGGGGGGAGGAGGGTCCTTGAGGAGGAGGGCAAAGTAGCAGGAGAGCAGAGTTAGAAGTGGTGGAAACAGGAGGAGAGATGGCCCTGCTCAGAGGAGCGTACAATCTAAGGGAAGGGGGGGACAGACAGAGAGACGCAGGGGAGAGAGGGAGAATAGTGGGACAGGGGCGGGGAAGGGGAAAGAAGGAGGAGAGGCAGCAGAAAAGGTAGGGAGTTAAGTGGGAGACTGAAAGGTTTTAAGAAAAAGGTGGGTTTTTAAAGCCCGTTTAAAACTGGACAGATTAGGGGAAGTTCTGATGGAGGGAGGGAGCTTGTTAGTTATAAATACAAAAAACTTATAGTAAGTTTACCTCTATAATCATCTTTCCATTAAAAAAGATTATCACTCACTGCAAGCAATTGGAAAGTTCTAATAATATCACATATTAGACGCTAGAAGGTTTTTATACACTCTTAATCCACCCTCTGTGCAAGTACCGCTGCCGTTAGAATGCTATATACCAAGCATGAAAAAAAGTCATACATTTTTGCAAAACCTTCGTCACTTATTTATTTACATAAGATTTTAGTTTTATTTCAAACTGAGCGTGTACTTATATTTAGAAGAGCGTGATCACTCCTGCAGGTACTAGGCAACAATCGTTTTAGAAAGCAGCAGGAGAAACCTCATGCAATAATTGCTAATAGCCAGGGAAGCTTAAAGAGATTTTGAGGGAAGCTGCATGTAACATATAAAAGCTTGATTTGCATTATCAGTCTTTGATCTATTTCAGATGATCTAAGCAAATTGAATGAGTGTTTATTGCAGTCTAATACTAACTAATACATTCTGTTACTGAGGTGAACAGTGGGTCAGAATTTGTAGCTTAACCAGCTTAATTTTAAAGACTTTAAATCCAGTGTAAATCTTTATTCACCTTTCAGCTTTAAGCATTTCCAGTCTGCCGCACGTTAGTATAGATTTGTTTATCAATGACAGTTAAAATTGGGATTGTACAATTTAATTTGAATTAAGAATATTTTAAGAAACCGGTTACAATTCTGATTTTTTTAACCTGTTAATCAATGGCAATGGTGTGCTATATTTGTGTTTCCTAGCTTCTAGCCTTTATTACTATAATAGAATGTTACGTTTTGTTGCACTAATTTCATATTGAAATAGAAGATAAATTATGTAAACTTGTATATTATTTCATGTGTTTGTGGCGTTAAGTTGTGCATGTACCTTTGTTGGCCTGACTGCCGAATGACTGAATATGTTATTAGTTTAGCTGCACCTCTGATATGCCACATTGGACGTACCCTGTTGTTCAGAAGTCAGACTGAATGAACTGATTGTGGGTGACTTCATATACAAGCAACTACCCAGCACACAGACTAAGGCGACTGACAGGATTCTGTCCAAGCTAATTAAAACTGATGAAATATGATCAAAATTTATTTATTCGAGCAAATCAACTTTTGATCATTATGCAGAACTGTAAGCAGATCTGAGAAGGATGTGTCTTAGACAACTCTAATTCTGACATTAATGCTAAACCCCATAATGACATGAGGTATTTTAGATTTCGCTAAGTCAAATTTCAAAATGTAGTTATGTGTCTGTTAAACCAAAAGTAACTTTTTAACTACTGTTTGCCTTCAAGTAAATGTCTTGTCTTAGTGAACTAATAAAGTAGACAGTGACCAAATATATTATTATTAATACTATTATTATTATTATTATTATGAAGAAGAAGAATGTTATATATGTATAAGGGACACTATACATGCACTATATGGACTAAAGTATTCGGACATTTGACCATTACACCAACAGAGACTGTAATGATATTGAATTCAAATATATATTCTTTAATGTGGAGTTGGTCCTCCTTTTGCAATGATGGCATCATCCACTCTTCTTGGAAGGCTTTCCACAAGATGTTGGAGTGTTCCTGTAGGAGTTTGTGCACATTCATTCTGTAGAGCATTTATGAGGTCAGGCACAAGAAGGCCTGGATCGCTATCTTCGTTCCAGTTCATCCCAAAGGTGTTCGATGGGTTAAGGTCAGTGCTCTGTGTGGGCCAATCAAGTACTTCCACACCAAACTCATCAAACTATGTCTTTGTAGTCCTTTGCTTTGTGCATTGGGGCACAGTAATGTTGAAATAGATAAGGGCCTTTCCCAAATTGATGCCATACAGTTGGAAGCATGGCATTATCCAAAATGACTTGGTATGCTGAAGCATTAAGATTGCCCTTCCTTGGAGATAAGGGACCTATCCCAAACCCGGAAAAACAGCCCCATACCATTATCCCTGCTCCACCAAACTTCAAAGTTGGCATAATGCAGTCAAGCAGGTAATGTTCTCCCAGCATCCGCCAAACCCAGACTCGCCCATCTGACTACCAAACAGAGAAGCGTGATTCGTCACTTCACAGAACACATTTCCACTGCTCCACACTCCACATGAACAGTGTTGGTGTGTGTGAGGATACCACCCTTAGCTGGGATGGCAGTTACCCTCTGTGGGATTCAACTCACTCAGGTAGACTAGAGTATTTCCAAAATAAGGCTTTATTATGACAGCACACCACCACAAGACGTTCAAGGTAAATGGTAGCATGTATCCTCCAGCAGCCTCTTGAAGTCAGCAATCGAAAATAATAATCTCAGTCTCTATCAGAATTTTATCCTTCCACATTACCACTACCGTATAGCTAGACAGTTATTATGTCGCCCAGCCTGGGATACTGGCTCACACAGACTCTGTCCTGGTAGGGTTTCCTCCAGCGCCACTACAATGTCTGCCCAGAGTCCTTTTTGCTGATGTCTTGTACACCAAGATCCTCCAAGCTAGAATAGCTCTTTTGGCATTCTGCTCTCCTTATATTCTTGGCTGTATACACAGGGAGTAGGGTCAAATGTCTCAATATGATAATAGAAGAATAGTACCAAGCGCTGTCTAACTTTGATGCTATAAAGGAGTAATAGGTCAGGGTGCTGCCTCATGGGATATGGATGGTCTCCCTACCATTCAAAAATATAGCATGAAATAGATTCCCTGGCGCTCCCCCAAATAAATGAAGAATTGTAAAGATGTAAAAAAACAAATTTTATATAGCAAATACAAAGAAATGGTAATGCTCTAGCCAGAGTCTGACAGCGTTAAATGAACAACTGCTGATAATGCATGAATAGTAGTTATACAATCATAAGTGCAACTCATGAAATTATAGAATTAAAACCATATAGAACATGGAAAACATGTAAAAACTTAGACCGGAGAATCCAGTCTTACGCTGTCATATGGGAGAAAGAAAAAGACCGGGATCTCCTGGTCTTGGAACTGATATCTGTAAAAATATCTATAGTGTGTAAAAACACATTTAAATCGGTTTGTCACCCAGGATGGTATACACAGGATGGTAACCTAGCAACTTTATCATGTGCTTATGAACACATATTGGAACACTATATGCAACAACTCCTCCCCATGTCAATGCACAACCTATCAGGGGTTGTCAGGAGGGATATTTAAACTTATGATTTACATCATACACACAAACTTATTTATCCCTGAGGAAGCCTTTATCTAGGTGAAACACATTGTATACACACTAACAGATCATTGTTATTGCAACATTTGGTCTACTGAGCGGGACCCTCCAGCGGACAGAGAGAAGCATTTATATCTGGGAGATCTACAATCAACTGCGCATGCGCCAACCTGTACACACCTTCCAGCGGAGAAATCAAGTTATCTGCCGCTCTCTATCCCTGTGCAGAGGATCGGAAGGACACCACTCCTAATATCCACAGGACAGACTAGGACTTCATACCAACGTACTGTGAGTTACATAATTGATTACATTGACATCGTTGGAAGTAGTGACAATTCGATTTAGATGTTTTTACTCACTAGAGATATTTTTACAGATATCAGTACCAAGACCAGGAGATCCCAGTCATTTTCTTTCTCCCATATGACAGCGTAAGATTGGATTCTCCGGTTTATGTTTTTATGTGTTTTCCATGTTCTATATGGTTTCAATTCTACAATTTCATGAGTTTCAATTATGATTGTGTAACTACTATTCATGCATTATCAGCACTTGTTCATGTAACGCTGTCAGACTATGGCCATTTCTTTGTATTTGCTATATAAAGTTTGTTTTTTACATCTTTACATTTCTTCTTCATTTATGTTGGTGGAGCGCCAGGGAATCTATTTCATTACACAATATGAGCCTGTGATACATTTTGATACA
Source organism: Mixophyes fleayi (assembly GCF_038048845.1). Classification (NCBI taxonomy): domain Eukaryota; kingdom Metazoa; phylum Chordata; class Amphibia; order Anura; family Limnodynastidae; genus Mixophyes; species Mixophyes fleayi. The sequence continues at coordinate 161,745,401 of NC_134405.1, forward strand.
ATAACATTTATATTGATACATGTTAATACATTTCCCAATGCTATTTCAGTCAGTATATTACTGTGGAGGCACATTGCATATCATCTAGAAATTCTAACCAAATTACCTCTCAGATTACCTTTTGATCTAGCTAATTAACATGGGCTGCAAGCTAGCTATGTCAAGTCACTCAGACATTGTTCTGATTACAAACCAGATCTAAGCCACACCTCATAACAAAGGACACTTAAGACAAATGGTAATCACCTTAGCTAGCACAAGCAAAATGACTGCTGCTGTCCTGCTATTTTTACACAATATGGCAATATTCTTTCTATTTCTAATATATACAATATTGCAGGTAATAGCAAGGACAAAATGTGCCTAATAATATGAAATAATAATACACATATTACACCAATATAATAATATCACTTACAGTTGCCTGTGAAATATCCAGCAGAGATGAAATTTCATGAACCATTTTATTGCAAAGGTGGCATCCAATCACAGTAACACGATTGAAATCACTGAGCTATTCAGAACCTTTTGTATCACAAATGGTTGTAAATGGAGACTGCATGGCTAGGTGCTTGATTTTATACGCGTCTGGCAAAGGGTCTGATTGAGACATCTTAATTCAATAATTAACAGGTGTGGCCAAATACTTTGTCCATATAGTGTATATGGTATCTATCAAGTGAATCCCTATTTCAAAGATTATTTTCCTTGTCAGGCCTCACACTTTTTGTACCTTGCTTGCTCTTGTGATTATCTCCTAGAACTTGGTCAGTGATGGTCCCTCCTCAAACAAATCATATGTAAATTTGCATGACTCTACAATCTACAGGACATAAACTATATTTGTCATATGGAGTATCCCTGTTGTAACCTTTCCTGGCTACATTATCTTATAGGTTTCATTCTTCTCAACTATGTGTTTTTTAAAGTTTTTGTTTTGTTTTCTGTTAACACAAGATTAGAATATAATTTTTTATTAATTATAAAACATATACTTATATACTATGTAATTATATACTCTCATACATTAGTTTTTATAGTTTTGTCTTTACAGGAATAAACCTTCTAGATGACCTTAATTGCACTAAATGGCCTTAATGAAGTTTTTATTTTGCATTTAAATATATTAAGGGATGCTACCTCTCAGATTAAACTGGACAGTGAAGTCTACAGAGCTATGTAATACCGTTGTCATACTGACGACCCGGCAATATCCCGGGTATTTGAACCCAGGCTATTCATACAACAAAATTCCCCGGCGTTACGAACCCAGTATATTGCCAGGAGACAGAGGCTCCCACGGAGAAAAATTACCGGGTAGACCCTGTTCATACTGAACACGGGTCTGTCCGGGTCCCCATGGCAACATGTATTGTATTTTTTTCAACTTTATAGTTGTGTTTGGTGAGGCCCAGGTTAAAAAATACGTGTCTCACCATTCATAGCTCAGGCGACCCGGGTCGGACCTGGGAATTACCCCAACGAAAGTCCCGGGTCTAATTCCCGCGTCTGATGACCCAAGAATTAGACCTGACACCATTCAAACTGCGCTTCGACCCGGGTCGTCTGGGCTTGCCCCGGCAAAACCCCGGGTTTTGGCGCAGTATGAATGGGGTATAAGAAAATGCTTTAGCACCATATGATTTCAGGTGAATACTGTCTGAACTCAGATAGGCTGAATTACTAAAGTCAGACAAGGAAAAGCCTACAATTTATTTAGATGAATTTGGTTTTTATTTCCCCTCTCTAGTGACTGCATAGTGCCACTTCTCTAATTCTGTATGCTGGTAAATGTGATAACACGATAATCACAATTACTTTTTTTTTTTTTTCCGTTTTTTTGTTTTTTTTTTAACTTTTTATTAGAAACATCTTTTCCCATAGAAAATGCATTACTACAATTACTTTTTATAAATTAATGTTACTTTAACTATTTAGCATAGCTACAGCCACTTTTCTTTATGATAATGTTTATACTTGTGTATTGGAGTATACTTGTTAATTCTGCTACCTGAAATCAACATATTCCATGAACTGAATCCTTGTTCACATATTTTGCCTAAATAAAGATACTTGATTTTTCTGCTTCTGTTTCCATTTCCTGAATTCATTAGGAATCATAACAAGGTACAAATCCAGGAAATGTGAGCAAGCCAATCTTGAAGTAAATTCCCCAATTTATTGTCAGGACTTTATTTATAGGACATGGGCAACTAACATAATGTGCACATGTGGAAGCTGGTTAGTAGTCTTGCTGCATCACTCTGTACCATCTGTGGAACTGGCATCAATAGCCCAGGACCCAGAGTGTAACAATGCCCAGACTTTCTCTTTCAAAAATAGTGGTGAAAGTAGAGACTTGACAAAATATAAAGCAAATTTGGGTTAAGGGCTTACTGTATATTTCAATGGATTAAATACGCTGAAGCTTGTTTATTGTGAAATACTTAACAGTTTAATGTTTGCTGTGTATACTTGAAGTGATCTGTTTGTTGTGTTCTAGACATATTCTAAATGCAAAAGTGAAGATGAAAGATTTAGAAATGTGTGGGTAAGTGATCAGGCGGGACGGCTATGTTGGAACTCATTGTTTTACCACCACAGAGGGTTGATAGTGTTTTTTAATTGTTTTTTAATTGTTACTGAAAATAGGCTTTTCTTTAGATAACATATTGAAATCAGTGTCTCTTTGTGTTTTGGTACAATTCAAAGGCTTCACAGTATATCATTAAAATGTTCTTTTAATCCCATTGCTACAAGTCTAGTATTTAATATTCTGTAAAATATATAACATATATTGTATTCTTATTAAAAATGAACGGTAAATAAGTTTTTGGTCACAATAATATTAAAATGTATTTATTATTTGGCATTATAGACTAGTTTTGCAATAAGAGAATTACGGGAATTGACATGGTATATTAGCTTGTTACCCAAGGTTATCAAACCCTTTTGAGTTGTGATAATGGCAGTTTTGGTTTGTCTCATCTAATACATTATATAAGATTTGTATCCATAGTGCTCCATAGAGCATTTATGATGAGTTGTACAATAGATGACATGAAACTGTCACTGTGCTTTGCTTTTTTAATTAGAGACAATTTAATCCATACACAGAAATGAGATACTCCAGAGAAAAATATGACATATTTACAAGTTTCTCTAACAGCAGAGGTGGGGAACCTATTTTCTGCACAGGGTCATTTGGATATTTAGAACACCATTCGGTGGCCATACAAAATTGTCAACTTAAAAATTAGCCTGCTGTATTTGGTAAAACATTTAATTAACTAAATGTGATGGCTGGAACTGCTTCTCTTTGGCGAGGAGTGTGATGTTAGCTGGTATTGATGATTTTGCTACTTGCAATTGTTTTTCCACGTTTGCGCCGATCAGTTTGGGGGCAGTCAACTCTTTGTGATTTGGCCTCCCAATTAATTGAGTTTAGCATGTTTTGAGCTGTAATGACGCTCAAAACATTGGCTTTTTTTCATTACTGCTAACAGATCACCACAAACTAGTCAGACAGGTTTGCCTTTGACTTCAACAAAAGAATCATCATTTGTCCATTTCTCTTGGAAAGATCAACATTCTGCATCAACTTTTCTTTTCTTTGTAGTTGCTATTTGTAGGATGTCACACCACTTAAATTTTAATAACTATCCAGTGAGGATTGTTGATCATGGACGTGTGGATAAAGGTTGGATTGGAGTTATCATCTGGAATATGGCAAGCTATGCAACAGTCAAGTATCCCACTTTCATGCTGTGCCCTTTATGCTCATGCTTCTCCCCTTTTTCATGCTTTTTTCACCTCTTCACTTACCATCTGGGGAACTGGCATCAATATCCCAGGACCAAGGGTGTAACAATGACCAGACTTTCTCTTTCAAAAATAGGGGTGAAAGTAGAAACTTGACAAAATATAAAGGAAACTTGGGTTAAGGGCTTACTGATTGCCTTCTTTATTCTTTTCAGTTTTTTTCCGTGGACCACGGCTCCTCGCTGCAACTGTCTGGCGTGATGATGTCACGCCCAAAATTCTGTGTGCAGGGAGGGGAGGAGTGCGGACTGTTAGTCTGGGGTTTTTGTTTTTTTTTTATTTCTTTTGTAGCTGAGAAGCAGGGGACGGCAGAGGGCCACACCAATTCATTTGGCGGGCCTTATATGGCCTGCCAGCTGACGTTCCCCACCCCTGTCTTACAGTAAAAAATTAACTTTAGAATTTAGCCTGCTATTCATTTCATCAGATCCTTCTTCTTAGTTCCTTATTTTGAGGAAATGAAGAATTGCTGTTGAGCATAGAATTTGCTATATAAAATGTAAAAACTCATAATGATTTAATATGTCCACTAATTATATATATGTTTTGTTAGCTTTTACTTCCTAGCTTACTAAGTAGCATTTCTTGGCATCATGAACAGGGTCAAATTTTACCATAAAACACAGTAGACCTGGGCCAGGGGGCTGCAGAGGCTTATAGGCAGCTTCTCCCCCTCTACAGTCCATATGCTCATTTTTCCATACTGATGAAAGAATAATATTATTTGAATAATTGGTGTGAGTTTAACTGAGTTGTCAATATGTTCGATTAACTGGTTGGTGGATGTCTTACCTGAGGAACATGGTTTAGAGAGAAGTGGAAGAATTGTGCAATACATGACCACTATTTGCCTGTCTATGACAGGCCTTTAGAGACTAAAAAGAAAAGATGTGGATGGGAGGTTACATGATCCAGTGATGTCAGCCAGTTCTATGATATCTTTGTCATACATCCTATAGAATAGCAAGAATTTGCTGTTTTTAGAAACATTAGCAGTGTAACTTACCATATATTTGCTATTACGTGCAAAATTAATAACTGTCTTCCAAAAACCTCTATTTCTACCAGAATGGGTTGTTGGATCAGGGCAGTTTTCTACAGAGAAGCAAAGTAATATACCTATAAAAATTAATTCAAAGTTCAACATGGTTCAAGTTTTGATCAGTTAGTAAGTATATTTTCACCTTCCACTTAAGGTTTGCTTTTACATATAGCATCAGTGTAATAATACTGTTCTTTTCTTTCTGTTCTGTTTTTTTTTTTCTTAATGCACTTGATGTTCCCAAACAGAAAATAATTGAAATGAGTCCTTATTGAAACGATAACAATGTTTAGTATGCCTCACAAAAGGAATTGTGCAAGCTTCACAAAAACATCATTAGTCCATTTTTAATCTTCTTTAGTGTATAATCTTTGAAAGCTAATAAGCAGGAAATATTTCTTATTTGGCAGTTATCAAAGTTTCTAAGACCATTTGCTCTTTGCAAAAGAAGTTAAAACAGTAAAGCATAACAAATGACTTGCAAGTCTCATTTATCAGACATAACATCTATGGCACTAAAATGATCTTGCAAGGTCACAATACACTTAAATCCCTATGAAGCTGCCAATAAGCTGCAATAACCTACTGTTTTATAGTATTACCATTTTACATAAAATACTTTATTCTCTAGTGATATATAAGACATTGCTAGTTATTTATTAATGCTGTGTCCTATTTAGATGCAAATGGCCATTTTGCACCCTATCGTGGTAAGTAGGTCTAAAAGACATTTACACTTTATAAATAGCCATTTCAAAATGAATTAACCTCCTTATGTGCTTGAGTAGTGGGAATCGAGTCACCTCTGATTAAATTGTCTTCCACGAACCTTGAAATAATGTGAATAGCCTACGACTGCAGAGTGTAATGTTGGGTCCCACAACCACCTGTCATGCCAATACTTTAGCCTGCTATTTTGATAGTTACCATGTTTAAATGTTATTATAGTAGTGGAATGGAGCAACAGTCCTATTGAGGAGTCATTTTGAGATGTTCTTATTTAATCAGGAGTCCTTGGTGTAGAGAAGACCTGAGGGAAATTCACACAATTCATATATAGGGAATGGTTAATAAGAATTTTGAAAAAATAATTTTTAAAGGGGAATAATAACTTAACTATATCAAATCTGATGCAACTTATACCCGCAAAGTTTAAGGAGCCTTAGAGTTTAAAGGGCCTTTGCATTTACTAATGTAAGGCGGCTGAAGATAGCAACCACACATAAAGCCAAGGTATTTCAGACAGTTATTGTACCGAAAGCAAAATGTTAATTTTTGAAAAAACTACAAAAAACAGATTAATTCTGAGGTACTTATTAACTTCATCAACAGATATTTATTTAGTGCCTACATGTTTCTCTACCACACAAACACACACACACACACAATTATGGAAGAAAGAATAGCGGCAGAGGAGTGGAGGCAAGCAGGCATGTTTATGAGATTAATACGCATCCATGGGAATTCTGAGGTGCATTACATTTAAACTAAATATTACATATGGTGCTGACTGGCTCAAAAAAGGAGCACTAGTGCCTTATGAACTAACCTTTATAATAGCATTTTTCCAAAGTTTATTTTTTCATTTACTTTCGAATCTTGCTGCCTCTACAGGGAAGGATTCCAGCACAGCTGCTCTTCACTCCATGTGGGGAGCAGCAGACCAAAAATGGATAGTCCGCATCTCATACTAGGAACAGAAGGGTTCAAACAAACCTCTCCTGAAGCTGATATGTGCCCTCCCAGCATTGTCTCCTCCTATTCCAAGCACTTACAAGCAGGGGAAGGCAGCCGAAAAACTGCCAGAGGTACCATGATCCCCAATGTACCATTTTTTTTAATTAAACATTTTAAATACTTATACAATTTCATATATATATATATATATATATATATATATATATATATATATATATATATATATATATATGTGTGTGTGACAATGCATCAAGCAGCACGTGCAAGAGGCGTGGAAAAGAGGGCCCTGTCCATGCGAACCACTGGGGGGCTATTTCCCCACAATCTGGCTCCTGTTCTTGCAATAGCTGAAATTCATATGTCTGAATGTAACATATTATTAAGATTACAATCTTGAAATGCTAGCACAAAGAAAGAATGGCAAACTGATACAAACTATGTATAAGAAACGTATTGCTTCATAACATAAAATTATGTTTACTTAGCTTTTATTAAGTAGATACAAAAATAAATTATTAACCATATGGAGACTCCACATTCAATGACACTTCAAGGTGAATCATGCATCATAGGATTTACATAGAGGAGACTAGCTTGATGTTTGTTCGCCTACTAGAGAGGTCTAAAAAAATATATTCACAGTGCTATCCTTTTATAGGTTTTTTCATTAATTAGAATTGATGAGCTTTACTCAGTAGGTGGCAGTTTTACTCTCTCTAAGCATAACACTATATCTATTGTTTGCATCATAAGCATAATGCAACAGGACAAAGTACAAAATACCTAAGAATGTACAAATATATACTTTTAGTGTATCTGTCTAAATTTAACATTACCTTGGGATGATAAATGTTTAGAAGTAGTTTGCAATAGTAAACATCACTGATTTGCTACCTTAATATTGTTATACCCACGGAAGTAGCACATCTATCAGTCAGGATTTATACAGGCTTTCTCCAAGGTGCGGAGACTAACGAACCCCATGGACTTCACCAAGAACCGCTGCAAGTTGGTGTGGGCTTTGCTGCCGGAGGTTCGCAGGGCACGGTCCCTGGAGTAGCCTGTTGACAGGAATGGAGAATAGATGGGAGGCTGCAGTAGGAAATGTAGTCAATTCAGAAAAGATCCAAGTGTTTCCTGCGCTCCTAACTAAAAGCTGCTTTACCAATTTAGAACAGGGATATACACTTCACCAAAAAGTGATAAACCAAATAAATGTGTGACTAAAAATTCAAGCGCTAATAGTGTTTGTTGTATTTTTCAAAAATGTGAATTATAAAGGAACTTAATCCTCTTTATCATGTAACAAACTAAACAATCCACCACAAAAATCAAACTTGATAATTGAATACAAGAGACAAGAAAATACTATATAAAATATATGGATGGACTCCTACCAAAAACAGATGATATTGCACATAGTTCTAAAGCATGAAGGCTCCCAGGATGATTGTAGTAACAAGCCCTCCAAATCCTGCTATAAGTGTTCATATGCCTCTAGCAAACAGAACCTTGACATCCAACGCTTTTGAACCACAACTGGTCTTATTCAAGGATGAACCTTGAGAAAGACCTGTTGCGGTTTCAACCACTTTAGTATCATGGGCAATATCATCTGTTTCTGGTAGGAGTCCATCTATATATCTGACGTGCCCTAAGATATGTTTTTATGATTTTATATATTTTTTTGTATCATTAAAATGTTAGATTTACAATATCACACAAGATATAGATATATATATATATATATATATATATATATATATATTATTTTTTTCCTTTTTTTTTCCTTTTTTTTTTTTTTTCTGATGTCTAATATACCCACAAGGGAGATGTTCATCACTAAACAACTGGAATCTGGATATTGAAAAATTACTAAAATGCAGCGCTCTAAATATTTCTATGCTTTGTAAGTACACATACAATCGGAGTTTGGAGGTGAAGGTGGAAATCACATCTGATAGACTCAAGAAGGTTCATACGAAAAGGGAAATAGGGAATAGTTGCATCAATTGTGATGGAGTAATTTTACCCTTCTGAATTAGTTATAATAATATATTTTCTCTCTGTATGAAGGGTTGCATCCAAACCTATAAATTAGTGCATGAATAACTGAAGACAAATAAAAAAGGCTGGTTGCTGGGATGCACTATGCACTCCAATTATTAGTGAGTGGTGGGGATGGAACTGTGGCTAGAGAAATAAAACTTAACTTTTATTTTTAATCGTTAAAATTAGTTCGAATAAAAACAGCGAAATATGTATCAGATATATAAAAATGGAAATAGAATATGAAATAAAAACTGGTCACTTCTGAAAGAGTCTCAAACCATTGATTATAGGGGCAATAAATAAATAAATTTTAATGTATAATGACTATTAATATAATACCCTCAAATCAATATATAGGCTGTCCTAGCTTTAATTAATCTCCGTTTGTGGAAGTATATATTCCTACAATCAGAGGAGGTTCTCACACAATGCTGCTAATAACTGCTATCCCAGTGATAACATATCAGTAAAAAGTAAAATAAAATTTACTATGAGCATATTATGTAAGGTGCTAGCGATCAGATATTGCTATGAGCATTGCACTGTTACTTTGTATCAGATGTAACAGGTTATATCAGTGGGGGATGTATAATAGCGGGGAAATATATGTCAGCGGCAACCTATGAATAATATGCTCTAAAGCTGGTAACAGCAATACAAAGGTTCAAAAATAGTTGATAACAAAACGGGTGCCACGGAAAGTATCACACCCGACATTCATGTGAAACAATGTGTATTTCCCCTTGCATGGGGAGATCGCATTATGTTTGAACCAGGCACTTATAACATACACCAAATATTTTCTTTTCTTTTAATATAACCAGGTTGAAGGTATGTATGCAAACTGATCCTAAATCGAGTACTACGGGAATAGCTTGATCCGATTCCCGTGTGAAATGGAGTCTATTCTAATACAAATAGTAGGATCGTTAATGCCGTTGTATGAGAGCTAAAATAACTAGCTAGATGGTTCCTACGGTACTGGCAGTTCTAACCATTCCCTGGGGTTGGGCTAGAATCATAGGTCAGCATAGGAATTGCTGTGATTGTCCCGCTAATAAACCTCTGAGAGATTACAGTAGAGCTCAGCGCTTGTGGATCTAAAGTTAGTATGGCTAATTTTCCCTATATTTAGGATTGTGCCAATAAATTAAATGAACTGTCTGAATTGTAACGGACAAGGATTAGGTCAGAAGTAACCAGCGAAACCGACAAGCGTTTCGCTGGTAGTGTGCTTGTTCACGGCAAACCCATCATGTAAGTGAGCGGGGTTTTTAAACTTTCAACAGCCAATCAGCACGAGATGTACTAAGTTCATTGGTTAGGTAATTAATTCGGGATTTTAATCAATGTTCCGTTAAGATTATCTTATGTGTATTTGCATGAAATCTGTACAAGAATTAGTAGATTCTATTGTATATTATGAGAGGAATTGCTCCGTTTAGAAGGTGGGAGTATTATATAAATAGTATTGACAGCAACAATCAGGCCCGGCGCTCCCATTAGGCAAGGTTAGGCACTTGCCTAGGGCGCCAGGCTCTGGAGGGCGCCTGGAGGGCGCCACAAGAATGTAAATTACTTTAAAACTGTGCGGCGACCGCTGACCATACCTGTCACGGCCGCCGCACAGGGAAGAGGCTATTGCTCACCACCGCCGCCTCTCTGCTCCGTCTCCTCCCCTCCACTCACTAGTGTCAGTGAGTGGAGGGGAGGAGACGGAGCAGAGAGGCGGCGGTGGTGAGACAAGGTAAGGAAAGACTGGGTGAGGGGGGAGGAGGGAGGAGGGCGTCGATTTTTGCGGGGAGGGGGGAGGGGGGGGGCACCGATTTTTTCAAAATGCCTATGGCGCCATGGACCATAGCACTGGCCCTGGCAACAATATATTGAATGCTAGAACAAATGATTAATGTAGACAAAAATAACAACACAGGACAGAATTGAGTAGAGGCACTATAATTTATGATATTACTAGATATTGCATTCTGTATAAAAAACTCAAGAGGGTGTTTTGATAAGTACGGAAAATAATTTGCTTTTGTAAGTGCACTCACTTAGGGGGAAGGAATTGCTGAAGCATTTGAGAATATCGTCACTAAAGAACACAACGTTTATTCATGTTTAATATCTTATGTTGTTTATACAGTATCACGTTATGTTTGGTTTTTTCACTTATGTAAATTTTTCTATAAATGCACAATTGATATAGCAGAGAAGAGGATTCATCCCTCATTATAACATAAGTATTTTCTTGTCACTTGTATTCAATTATCAAGTTTGATTTTTGTGGGGGATTGTTTAGTTTGTTACATGATAGAGAGGATTATGTCCCTTTAATATTCACATTTTTGAAAAATACAACAAACACTATTAGCGCTTTAATTTTTAGTCACACATTTATTAGGAAATGTAGTCAGCTGTCCGAAGACAGTACACAATGAGGCAGTGCAGTACAAAAGGAACATCCACACCGAAGCCAGGATAGCCGGGGCCTGGTACACAGTCGTACTGCACAGTACAAGGGAAGTAACAGGACCTGTTGTCAGAAAGATGAGCCTAGGTCAATTATCGGAAATGAACAGAAGGCAAGGTACCAAAGGGAGATCCACAAATGTAGACAGACAGCTAGGTCATACACAGGAGGTATATAAGGCACAAGGCTAGACAGGGAGCAAGGGAAGGACACTCAAAACTGAGAGTCAGATGTTGACAGGAACTTTTGCTCTGATACAGATCCTGTGTCAGAGCTGAATTAAATAGCAAGGGTATTTGAATTCCCCTCCTTGATGATCACATGATCGCACTGCCAAGAGCCGCACACCCGGAAGTCATGTAGCGCGAGCAGCAGCGAGACAGGAGCAGTAGCATAGAAGCAGATAAGTCTCTTACAAATAATAAAATCTTAGGGGCACATTTATCAATATTCACATAAAGTGAAAAGTAGTTTTCAATCTATATCGCAATGATAAGGATTGAACTATTTCTCACATTTATGTACAACCCTGCACAGAAACAGCAGTACCGAAAAACTGCTGTTTCTGCGATGTAAAAAATCATACTTACCCCCCTCTTCGGAAGCGCTGCCTCCAGGTCTTCTCCTCGTTTTTTTCATTCTTCAATTGCGCATGTCCAGTTCCAAGAACTGGACATGCGCACACAGATCCCCTCTCTGTCTCTGCAACGATAGTTGCAGAGAGAGCGCGCTGAGTGACAGGGAGGGATCATGTGATCCCTCCACACATGCGCTGTCCAGCTCTGCTCTTCGGAGCAGAGCTGACAGCATTCGATTTCTTCCATTCCGATGATGTACGCCAGCGCTGGCGTACATTAACATGACAAGTTCCCGAAAAAAATGTTTTTTCGGGACTTGTTAGATTGCGGCCAGGAGCATTCTGTTGAATGGTGACTGATCCCAAAAACGAAGAGGAATGCAAAGCAGCAGATATCCATGATATCTGCTGCGATGCACCCTTAATAAATTTGCGGAGGACAGGAGGCACCTTAATGACCCGTTAAAAGCACTATCGTGCTTTCTTAAATATACCCCTTAGGGAGAAATTCGATTGTGGATTTCTCCAAGCACCCCTATGGGAAAACCCGCAATATTGCGGTAACACAGAGTACCTTTGCAACTGTTTCTGATGTCTAATCCGCACTCCGCTCATAATTGAATTCCCTTTTATTGTTCGGAATGTACAGGAATACGAGTTCATGCTGTAGTAAAACCAATATGGAGTTTATTGAAGTTCACTGCATATAATTATGTTTTGAATACAAGCACACTGGATTTTACAGCAATTAAAATAAGACAAGTGAAAACACAACCTTTGAGGTAGTGCAGGGATGACTCACAGCCAAAAGACAATGCAAAAATATACCACAGCCACTGTGGAAATGCAGAAATATAACAGCCTTTATGGCAATGAAGAAATATAACACAGTCTTTGTGGAAATCAAAGAATATAACACTGTTTCTGTGGCAAGGCGGGAATATAACAGTGTTTGTGGCAAATGCAGGAATATAACTCAGTCTTTACTGCTAATGTATTGCAAAGTAAGCAATGATAATTACCACAGTACATGCCTGATGATACTGTGTAGAGCTATATGTGTAGAGCTACAATGTGCAGATGCAAAGTCAAATATCAGGAACCAGAAGACAATAAGTTGAAAAGCCATGTACCAGGAACCACGAGACTGCTGAAAGCCGAACCAGGAGCTGTTGATGCAAGGTCAGAAGCACACAGGACACAAATACAGGAATCAGGAAGCTAGCATGTAATGCTATTACTGGTGCCCCCAGTGGAACCAAGTACTTTGGATACACATTGTTAAATAGCAAACACAAGGAAACAAGTTTCAATCAATTATAACAATTTAAGGAGAGTACAGAAGAAGTAATCATCATCATCATCATCATCATCATCATCATCTATTTATATAGCTCCACAAACTCCACAGTGCTGTACAAAGAAGATTTGTCATTCACATCAGTCCTCGCCCAAATGGAGCTTACAGTTAAGTTCTCTAACACACACAAACAGACTAGTGTTAAGTTTGTCAGCTGGTAAATGACCGACCAGCATGTTTTTGGAGTGTGGGAAGAAGATGAATCACTGAGAGGAAATCCACGTAAACACGTGGAGAACATGGAAATTCCACACAGATAAGGCCATGGTTCGTAATTGAACTCATGACCTCAGTGCTGTGAGGCATAACTAGCCATTAACCTTTAACTACCATAAAAGACAGTTTTTCTTGCTCTCTCATCACAACTGGCAATGAGTGCAGGACAGGTTGGAGTTTATAAAGTACAGCCATCCAATCAGCACTCAGAGGGACACACACCTGAACTGCATAGACTGCATAGCAGATCTCAGTGACAAGCAGAATGCAAAGCAGATGTTGTTTCCGTGTGAGGTCTGTCAAGTTGTATCCTGGAGTCCCTGGGAACGTCTGAGTCGGAGGCCGTAGGTCAACCCAGTCTTGGATTGCCTCTAGCTTCTCTGAATCTGGCTTAACTCATCATCCCACCTAATGAAGCACCTCTGACATCCCCATCTGGCACTTGTTTGACAAGATTTTAGTATAAAGCAATGGAAGGCTTTGCCTCAATCAGGCTGTAACACAGGCAAATTGCCTGGATGTCACTCACCGGACGGTTAGTGCCTCTGGTCTGGTACGTGGCTCTCTCTCATTCCTGCCGGCGCCTATCCTAAGCCGCGGCCGTCTGCCATCTTGACTGGATTGCGCATGTGCAGGACTCTTGAACTTAAAACCTTGCTTTTAATCCTATTGGTGAATCAATCACCACTCACTATTTAAGGCACCTGTGTCCTTAGTATCGTTGCCTGTTCTTGGTTCTCATTCCCTTGAGACTCCTAGGTGTTTCCTGTGTTCTGCTCGTGTGATCGGTTTTGCTGTGAACAAGTCCTCTCTGCTCATCCGTGGTAAACTTGCCCGCTACAGACTACCTCTACTCCGCTGCATGCCTACACCTGGACAAGCCTTATCTGCTCTTCTGTGGTAAACATACCCGCTATAGACTGCTTGCCATTCCGCTGCATACCTGCACCTGGACAAGCCTGCTCTGCTCATCAGTGGTAACGTACCCGCCACAGACTATTCGCTATTCAGCTGCTTGCCTGCATTTGGACAAGTCTCCCTTGCTCATCAGTGGTATACTTGCCGCTACAGACTACCCGCTATTCCGCCACCTACCTGCACCTGGACAAGTCTTCCCATCACCGCAGTGGTACAACTTGCTATCCGCAGACCACTGACGCTCCCGCTACCTACCTGCACCTGGACAAGTCTTCCCATCACCGCAGTGGTACAACTTGCTATCCACAGACCACTGACGCTCCCGCTACCTACCTGCACCTGGACAAGTTTTCCCATTACCGCAGTGGTAAAACATGCTATCCGCAGACCACTGACGCTCCCGCTACCTACCTGCACCTGGACAAGTCTTCCCATCACCGCAGTGGTACAACGTGCTATCCGCAGACCACTGACGCTCCCGCTACCTACCTGCACCTGGACAACTCTTCCCATCACAGCAGTGGTACAACTTGCTATCCGCAGACCCACTGACGCTCCCGCTTCTACCTGCACCTGGACAACTCTTCCCATCACAGCAGTGGTACAACTTGCTATCCGCAGACCACTGATTCTCCCCGCTACCCTCCTGCACTGACACGAGTCTTCACTGCACATCAGTTGTTATACCTACCTCCGCATTATAGCTCCAAGTCGCTGACCCTCCTGCTGCATAGTCGCAAGTTGCTGACTCTCCTGCTGCATAGCTGCAAGTCGCTGACTCTCCTACTGCATAGCTGCAAGTCGCTGACTCTCCATTGACATTTCTTATCCTAAGTTGTTGTACTGTTCCAACCATTCACCATACTGCCCAGAGGATCGCTGTGATAAACTCTGCCCCTCTGGTAAGCATAATCACACCTGGTGAATCCTGGGTAGAAACTTCTAGTGCCCGTGACACTGGGTATCGTGTGTTGCAGTCTTTGCTAGGTTAAGCACACATGCAGCAGACACTGACCAGTTCTGGAAACTGGAGAGTTCATTAAACATGTATCAAAGGCCTTGAAGGATTACCAGTAACTCTTCCCTCCATATAGTGAGAAATCTGGGGTATTAGTAATAGCAGCTGCAGGAAGTTGGGACAATGGAAAGAGACAGAACAAGCATCAGACAACTGAAACTAGACTGCATTCTCCCTTGAGTCCTGGACTGGACCTGGCCTACCTCCTTTGCTCTGGGCTGAACCTGAACTACTCAAATATTCTGGAAATTACGACACTCTCTGGCAGTGTCAGTTCCCTCTATTAGTCTGGCAGCTAGCTCTAGCAGTCTGGCAGCTCTTCCTGATAGATTGACAGCTGTTTAGACTAGACTGACAGTCTTCTCAGTAAGGTTGGCAGATTTCTCATTTCAAAATGCAGCCTGCTCTTTGAGACTTGCAGCTCTCTCTAAGGAATGGACATCCCTTCTCTTCTCTTACAGTCTCTATATGCAGTGTACTATCTCAGCATATCTGCCTAGCTCAACAGTACTTGCAATCACAGTGTACACTCACTGTGTTATTTATTTCTTTCCTCTGGCAATCTCAAAGGTTGTAGCTGCACAACATTTCACATTTCTGTGACTCCTCAGGGTATGAAGCCTGTCCCAGCAATGGCCGCACCTACCTACTCTTCTACTGCAGTCCTGTGCTTCTCTTCCTTCTTCTCCAGTTCTGGTGCCCCTCTCTTGATGGGCTCTGATGTAATTTCCAGTGGCCTGGCTCTTGAGGCATGCTGCAAATTTTAGTTTTCAGCACTCAAGGCGATACTGGACAGCTCCCTACTGCCAATGGCTCCTCCTCCCTAGTCACTCAACTCCCAGGAACCACACACAGGTGAGTGCTGGATCTGAGGGCTTACACTATATACTTATAGGAATATGTTCACTGAGCTTGTGAGAACATCAAGCTACCAAATTTCACTAAATTGGCACTGAATGATACATGTGTCACAGGAACTGCTTTGGCACAATGTTAAAATGCTTTGGTACAAGGGCAAAAGAATTAGAAATTTGTAATACTTCTGCAATTTCCAAATACTTCCTTCTCTACTATACTTTAAAAGTAAAAAAAATGAACTAGTGACATAGAGAGCATAAGTCTAGCAGACCTAACAGTTCACTTAATATAGTATCTTCAATTACTGTAAGTGTCTTGCTAAGCATTGCATCTTTAAACGTTAGTTTGAAAGTGTTCTCCGGCTCAGCATTTGCCCGTTAGGGAATTATGTGAAGAGCTCAACGCTGTTACATTAAAAAGACTGTGTCATACATGGTCACCTTTTTACAAAGCTTGAATAAAGTGGTGAAGATAACAGCCATTTAAGTGCAATAGAACAGAAAAATTCAAATGGCCCTTTATCTTCAAGAATATATTTGAGATAGGCCTAACAGTGAGAATACATTCAGATTTCATTCTAAGTTTCATTTTCATTATATTCCTCACATATTCTGGTTTTAAAAATGCACCTTAATACAATTTAATTACAAACTACAAAATAATATACTATTGTAATATCAAATAAAAATGGAAAACTCAAGTTTTGAGTCCCGATTATACAAAGTTCTTGACATTCCCTGCACTGGGTAAAGCACACAGCGGGAAACCACAGGGAAATTGTTACAGGTATAGGGATCACTGCTCACTATGACAGCAATAATGTGCTGCTCATACACATGTTCAAAGCTATTCCACTATGGTCTGTATTCCATTTTCTATTACAGCCCATATGAATATATTACTTTATGTGGAAATTACAGTAGATAAAAAAGCCCACAAACAAGGTGGAACACATTGAAAATGGTTTCAAATAAGAATTTTGTCAACAAATACCAAATATGAAAATTAATATATTTGGTTTCTACATTTTACATACTAACAAATGTTAATGCATTTTGATTTTGATAGGTGAACGTGAGAAAAATATTTATAAAGATTTTGCCACAAATTTTGTATCTTTCACTTTGTAAACATTTTAAATAATAAAAGCAACGTACATGCCTCTTGTAGCTTGGTATTTTATAGTATAATAATAATTATGTTTTAATGTTTGTAGAAATACATGTAACCAAGAGTTAATGCATTACGGATTAAAATGACCTTGAGGCGGCATTGCCTCCAACTCACCCAACCAAAAAATAGGATATCTGCCCTCATCAATCTCAATTATATAATTATTTAATCACCTACTGTGCATTTTATCTGGACCTCTGCTGGGTGTGCTTGTTTTCTATTCATGCTTCCACGTTGACCTCTATCAATATAAAGCTAGTGGCTGTGTTCTCCCCCCAACACACTTTCACATTGAGTAGAAGAACATCTTGCGATGATCTGCTCATAGTGGTGCAAAGTAAAAGTCATATGAACGGTTATAATGTTTTCATTATTTCCTAAAATCATTTCAGAACCCTATATATGTAGGTACAGATATGGGATGTCACGTGACCTGTCATACACACAGATGTGATCACCTTCTTCCTGCAGTTACTATGAAGAGCTTAGTTAAATTTAATGAGAGAAGGAAAGCCAGGGGTAGTCTGTAAAAGTCAGGAGTTAGTTTTAAATGCATTTTATGCATCATGTCCCAAATTAATTATTGTTTCTCTGGAATACCCCAAGTTCCAAGCATTCTGGGTAATAGTTCCCAAGTGTGTATATATTTTTTTATGCAGAAATCTAGTTTGACACACTCCATGAAGCTTGTATGTGTAAAATGCACTAGTGTTTGTTATGTGCCTTGCAGCACAAAGTGAAGCGCTGTACTGTTCATTATCTTAAACAAGTCAGTGACACTGTAACCAATATGATGGATGTATTTAGTTCCACTGTATTTCATCTTGTAATTTTTTATTGTCACAGAGCATTAAATCAAAACTAACAATGACATTCAATTTGAGATATGTAATTAAATGATATTACACTTAGGATGAAGAGTAGAATGAATGAAATAGCACAGTGCCCTTTGGTATAATCAGTGCTAAAAGTTTATATTGTAACTTATTATTTCAATCACTTTCACATTTCACAGGAAAAGTTACTAATATTTACCTAGCTTTGCTAATCTGCTTACAATGCAAAACAAAGTGATGGGAATAGGAGAAAGGAAAATAAATATTTGCTACGAATATACTTACAACATGATCCAATAGGCATTGACACTATAAATTGTGGGACATGTCTAACATATATATTTTAAGTATGTAGAGCATGTAATGTTGAATTCATATATGACCCACTGGCCCATTTAGTGTGCCCAATGAGCTGGCCAGTCAGTGGAATTAAAATTACCATTGGTTATAGGCAATGCTGATGGATCACATATCTACATACCGTTTTGCATCTGATTACTCATTGAAAAACATGTAACATAGTAACATAGTAACATAGTTGATGAGGTTGAAAAAAGACACCAGTCCATCAAGTTCAACCTATTTTGGATCTCCTGCGATCCTGCACTTATATTTGAAATTAATCCAGAGTAGGCAACCGCCCATCTGTTTCAATTTTGAAAATCCCCCCAGACTCAATATTGCAATCCAATTTTTACCCTATATCCACTACTTTTCTTTATTTTAAATTAACGGTCGTATCCCTGAATACACCTTTCCGCTAAAAATTTGTCTAACCCTTTCTTAAACATATCTATTGAATCTGCCATCACAACCTTCCCTGGCAATGAATTCCATATGTTGACTGCCCTTACTGTAAAGAATGTCTTTTTTTAATATGGACTTTGGAAAACTTTTGAGTTTACATTTTCATTAGACCATGCAGCAAGCTCCTAATCTAAAGTATAATATTCATGAGGCCTCCTACTAATGTCTCCATCTCCCCAAATTCATTGACATATACGGCAAGCCTGTCAAGCATTAACAGTTTAGACATTTATTCCAGATATGTCAAGTGCGACAATGTACCAATTCTCAAAAATGTATTAAATATTTAAGAATTTTAAATGGCTGATTGATTTTAATCTGAATACATTATTTTATAGTTATATTTTGCTCATTGGAGAACAAAGACTTGTTTTTAAGTAACTTGGGTAACGGGACACATGCAGAAAGAGACATATTAGTAGGTAAACATTACTACCTTTATTATTATTGTTAATGCTATTGGAGCACGTTTAATCCTAGAGACTTACAAACTAACTTGATATGTGACATGTGACAAACACAGGCTATTTTATTCAGCACATGACCTCTATGGCTAGAATACAGACGCTTGACCACTACACTAACAGGGACTGTATTGGCATTGTATTGAAATACAAATACTTTAATATGGAGTTGGTTCCCCTTTGCAGAGATAACAGCTTCCACTCTTCTTGGAATGCTTTCCACAAGATGTTGGAGTGTTTCTGTGGGAATTTGTGCCCATTCATTCTGTAGAGCAGTGGTTTCCAAACTGTGCGCCTAGGCTCCCTGGGGTGCTTTTGAGATCTCACAGGGGTGCCTCGGCCAGGGCCAGTGGTAAGCAAGGTGGGGGACTACTTGGTAATTATTTTGGCTAAGGAGTGCCTTGAAAAATTTTGGAGACCCTAAGGGTGCCTTGAACTGAAAAAGTTTGGAATCCACTGCTGTAGAGCATTTATGAGGTCAGGCACTGATGTTTTACGAGAAGGCCTGGCTCACAATCTCCGTTCCAGTTCATCCCAAAGGTGTTCGATGGGATTGAGGTCAGGGCTCTGTGTGGACCTGTCAAGTTCTTTCACACCTATCTCATCAAACCATGTCATTGTAGTCCTTGCTTTGTGCACTAAGGCACAGTCATGTTGGAATAGAGAAGGGCCTTCCCTAAACTGTTGCCACAAAGTTGGAAACCTAGCATTGTCCAAAATAAATTGGTATGCTGAAACATTAAGATTGCCCTTCACTAGAGATAAGGGGCCTAGCCCAAACCTTGAAAAACAACTCCATACTATTATTCCTCCTCCACCAAACTTCACAGTTGGCATAATGCAGTCAGGCAGGAAACATTCTCCTGGCATTCACCAAACCCAGACTCGCCCATCTGACTGCCAAACAGAGAAGCGTGATTCGTCACTCCACAGAACACGTTTCCACTGCTCCACAGTCCAGTGTTGGTGTGCTTTATACCACTCCATTCAATGTTTGGCATTGGTCTTGGGGATGTGAGGCTTGCATGCAGCTGCTCTGTCATGGAAACCCATTCCATTAAGTTCCCGCCGCACAGTTTTTGTGCTTACATTGATGCCAGTGGAAGTTCGCAACTCTTCAGCTATGGAATCAGCAGAGTGTTGGCGACTTTTACGCACCATGCTCCTTAGTAGTCGTTGACCCCGCTATGTGATTTTACGTGGTCTTTCGCTTCGTGGCTGAGTTGCTGCTGTTCCTAAGCACTTCCACTTTCTAATAATATCACTTACAGTTACCCGTGGAATATCCAGCAGGGATAAAATTTCACAAACCGTCTTATTGCAAAGGTGGCATCCTATCACAGTACAACACATGAAGTCACTGAGCTCTTCAGAGCGACCCATTTTGTATCACAAATGTTTGCAAATGGAGACTGCATGGCTATGTGCTTGATGGTATACACCTTTGGCAACGGGTCTGATTGAAACACCTCAATTCAATAATTAACAGGTGTGGCCAAATATTTTTGTCCATATAGTGTATACCATAAGGTTTTTATGGTATCCGGAAAAATAGTAAGCAATATTTGGGGGCCCATCAATATACTTAGTAGCCACAGAATCAGCAACAACTATTTGATAAACTACTGGAATATACCAGAATATATCTTCTGTGTCCTAAGAAGGATACTTTTGGCATAAACACTTATAAACCCCCAATATGGATGTTAAGTTACCCATCATCAGCAAGTGCATAACAATAGGACAAGCCAAGGCCTAGTGGCCTACCATAGTAGAAGCAGCAAGTATACTCTACAGCAGGCATGGACAACTTATATCTCTCCAGAGGGTAAATTTATTAATCTGCGGGTTTGAAAAAGTGAAGATGTTGCCTATAGCAACCAATCAGATTCTTTCCTTTTGTAGAATGCACTACATAAATGATAACTAGAAGCGGCTGGTTGGTTGCTATAGGCAACATCTCCACTTTTTCAAACCTGCAGCGTGATAAATTTACGCCTAGGCATTGTGAAACACCAAGTCCCAGTGTCGGTGTGCATTCTTACCTGGAAAGACCAAAAGCACTTAATATGTATAGTTTGGAGCAGAGAAGGGAACGGGGAGACATGATAGAAATTTTCAAATATATAAAGGATTTGCACAAGGTACAGGAGGGAAACATTCTTCAAAGGAAGAGCAGTACTAGAACACAAGGACATGCACTGAAACTGGAGGGAAGTAGGTTCAGAGGAAATTTGAGGAAAAACTACTTCCCAGAAATGGTAGTGAATACGTGAAAAAGCCTCCCATCAGATGGGGTATAGGCTAATACAGTAGAGAAGTTTAAACATCCTTGGGATAGACATAAGAATATCCTTATAAAGAATAAATGATCAAATAGGGTTTAAGGTATCATAGGTTAATAAAGGGGCAGACTAGATGGGCCAAGCGGTTCTTGTCTGCCGTTAAATTCTATGTTTCTATGTTTCTATGTTACCTTGCCAGTTATGATCTGGCTAATTTCTGGCAGAGCATGCTGGCAAGGTATGCTGGGACTTGTAGTTTCACAATACCTGAAGAGCCACAGGTTGGCCAGGCCTGCTCTACACCATTACCTAGGACAGGCTTGACCAACCTGTGGCTCTCCAGATGTTGTGAAACTCCAAACTCCAGCATGCCTTGTTAGCTATCGGCAACCTATCTGCTGGAAAAGCATGATGGGGCTTGTAGTTTCACAACACCTGGAGAGCCGCAGGTTGCTATGTAGAATATCTTCAGTGCTACTGTAGACGTAGAAGCACTTCATTGGTACTTTATTTTTAACCCAACAACAGGGGGTCTGTGATGGGTTGGTTGGCTATAATGCTGACATTAGTATTGGTATTACCAATATTATCTGTCAATCATTCCACACCAGACTGTTTTGGACTAGTTATTACAGGCTGTTTCATGTTCCCTTCTTTGCAGTATTCAGTGAACTAAACACAGATTTTATTCTAGCTATCAACATCATAGTTACGTGACTTGAATAATTTTAGAATGTTGCATGATGAAAACAAGGATGAGAGAGTTACTGCTGAAATCATTATTACAGAGCAAGACCCATTATTTATATCATTTTTGACCATTATCCCTAATATAATGCGAAATGTCTAAGTTGAAATTTTACTGTTCAGTTCTAATAAATTTTCTGTAATGAAAAGATTCATCATTTGATAAAAGAGAGCATACAGCAGAAATTGAGTTTAATAATTCAGCTATGCTGCGTGAGTTATTGATAGAAGATTCATCTAGGCAATAAATATGGCAAATTCATTAATATGAAACCAAATATCATTTATTTAGTTCCCACTTTTCTAAAGTATTTAAGTTCTTTAATTTAGCAGTTTGAAAATAGTATTATGTTTTAACAGCTAAAGTAAAATATATAATAGCGTCATATTAATAGAAATTAAGTAACTATCCTACCAAATATTATATTTTTTATTTACTGTCCAACTTATTATTAATTTTACCTATATAACCAAATGTTACTTATTTGTACAATTTACATTTTACATGCAAGTCATTATCCAGTCAGAGATGAGCAAGTGGCAGATTTTCCCAAAGTGTAGATGTTAGACTAAGGCCAATAGGCTGAAAAGAGTCCATCATGGCAATAATTGTTTTAAATTCATATTTTGGCAACTAAACACTTGTGTTTTATCCTGACCCATCGTGTTTATGCCCACTTATAATAAAAAAAAATCAGTGGCATAGCA
Source organism: Mixophyes fleayi (assembly GCF_038048845.1). Taxonomy (NCBI): domain Eukaryota; kingdom Metazoa; phylum Chordata; class Amphibia; order Anura; family Limnodynastidae; genus Mixophyes; species Mixophyes fleayi. The sequence continues at coordinate 161,768,452 of NC_134405.1, forward strand.
ATAGTGATAGCAATGGTAACAACTGCACAAGGGCCCTGTTTTGTCCCAAATATATTACAGGAACTGAGGACTGCTTGTTTCTTCTCTTCTCATGGCCACAGAAGCACCAGCATGGTTTGTTTAGCAGTTATCAGAGGTTTTCTAGCACTGTGTGATAACAATATACACACAAAGTCTCTAATGCCTACTGTACAGTCTGCACATGCCTCTTCATCTCTGGGTCACCCATCTCAGGCTTACCACAGAGACCCAATAGTGTTTAGCTGTATCAATGTAACAATGTCTATTGTTGTTTGTTTATATTCTAGTTTGTCAGCCCAAACAACAGTCATGAGCAGGGGTCTTCTCCAGCCTTCAATGCCTTGCATAATATCTAATAAAATATTTTTACACAGAGTTTAATCTCAGGTATACTATATCTGGGTTAAGTGCTGGACTATGGTTGGGTAACAGCTTGTAAGGATCATCAAATGTGACTCTGTTTATGATAACATAACCCTGGTATTTATAAAGTCTAGAAGTCAGATAGGCAGTGGGCTGTGTCACTGAGATTATGGCTCCTAAAATAACTCTCTTTAATTGGGGTGGGCTCTAGCATTTTCATGATTTTGAGGTTCTCAAGTTCAGTTTGGTTCAACACAATGACCCAGATCTGCTTGCGCCGATCCTTAACTCTGACCCCTCTTTTATCTTTAGTCTTCAGCCTTGTTTTTGACTCAACTGTTTAATCATCTCGGAGGGCTCAACATATAACAGTTTCTGAGGATAGTCAAGGGTTTATTTAGAATTTAGACTACTGCTAAACCTAAATTAATATGCTTTGGGGCACAGTCATCACTAACTATTTTACTATCCTTTGGCCCTCAAAAAGAAGCATAGGGTGGTTATTATAGGGCTAAGCAAATGTCACACTATTTGTAAGCACAGGTTTTCTGCTTCAGGAAAATGGGAACTCTGTTAATCAGTTTGTGGCTTGTCTATACTACTTCTCTATCTTTACATTTTCTTTGGTTGTTTCAGGCCTCAATGTGAGATCAGAAACATCCTGGTGCAGTCATTCCTTAAAAAGCCACTTAATGCTTTTGTCAGGCACCGTCCCCGCACTCACCATTGGTGCCAGGGATGGACGCCTTCCTCTGCTGGCAGCGCTGACCGTTGCTAGGCAGCTGGACGCCGTCCTTTCTCCTCAGGATTGTCGTGCTCACGTGTGTCTGTTTGTGTCTCCGTTTCCTAACACTGGGATTCTTCTCTGCAATTCCTGTCGGCAGTCAGCTGTTCAGGCCACCGCCTCCACTGCTACCAATCAGGGATAGGGCTGCACTATTTAAACCTGCCTCTAACACTAGGTAGGCACCAGAGTATCTAGGTCTTCCTATGCTCCAGCTTTCCAGCCTGTTTCCCTACTCTCTGACTGACCTCCTGTATACCGACCCGGCTATCCCTGGTTCTGCTTCTGGATCTCCCTTCGGCCTGATTGCTCCTGCTGTATCTGACCTTTGGCTTACTGACTCCGATTTGCCTTACCTTTGCTATCACGTTTGTTAGTACGGTTTGACCTCTGCCTGTACGACCACATCTGTTCATCATCCAATCCGCTGATAGCTAACTTGGAGGGCCGCAACCTGCACGTCCCTTGCAGCAAACTCCAAACTGCCTTGCGGGGGTCCCTGGCGAAGACTGGGGACATGTTTAGACTCTGCGCCTCCTAGCTTAGCAGCACAAATATCAGGAAGTGGCCTTCAGTCCCTGTGACTCGTGACAGCTGTGCTATTTATTTAATATCAATTAAAATATAAAAAGCCTAACATATGTAAGTAACCACCTATAATCTTCTGGATGGGTAAAGACCTTCATGTTAAATTCTTTGCATGTTAAAATTGTTCCTCACACCATGTTATAGCCATCTTCCACTAATCCTAACAATTTGACTGCCTACCTCTCTCATTTGTTAAGACAATGAATATGTTAGTATATGTAATTTTTGCTCTAACTTTGCTGCTCAATGTATATATGATAGTTCTGTCTCGCCGCACAACATACTTCATTCACAGCAGCAAGCAATACCTCCCTATAACTAGTCATTGGTTGAATCCCCTCCCCATATGACTCCAATGCTGCATTAACAACATAGACTACACCTATAACTACATGAACACGCCTCCTCTCACCTGTTTGCTACTTTTAAAGGAATAACAGTATTCTGCACCCTCGCACCCCTTCCTGTGCTAGGCATTGCACTCCATATATACAGTAACTTCCCCCACATCTCCACTCTTCATCCCCTAGGTGAAATCTGCCCTATTACCATTGATAAACCCAATTTTCACAACTTATAGGGCTTTGCACACTTTGATAAATAGGCCCCTCTGATATAATAACTAAGTGTACTTAACTAAATGCAACCGATTAATCATTGTAGTCTTGACCTTATATTTAGAACTGTTGAAGCCCTATCAGATGATGTGAAAAAGGTTGAACATGAATGTTTTAAATTTACCACTGAATTGATCTGGAACTGATTTTGGCTAAAACTGAAGCTAAAATTGATAAACTCAGTGCTATAACTGACTAATGCCAAGGAGAATTCATACAGAGATAGACAGATAGATAGATAGATAGATAGATAGATAGATAGATAGATAGATAGATAGATAGATAGATTTGGGTAGCATGGTGGCTCAGTGCTCAGCTTCAGCCTTCTCCCACACTCCAATAAAACATACCGGTAGGTTATTTGGCTGCTGACAAAATTCTCCTTTAGGTCTGTGTGTGTGTTAGGGAATTGAGACTATAAGCTCCAATGGGACATGGACTGATATAAATGACTCATAGCCTCTACAGCTCTACAGAATTGGTGGTGCTATATAAATAAATGATGGAGATGATAGATAGATAGATAGATAGATAGATAGATAGATAGATAGATAGATAAAAATACATATTGCAATGTACATCTCTGCAGCTGTGCTGTACTATATCTCTATCAAATCAATAGACACAAAACCCACTGGAAAAGGTCACTTGAACTGTGTTATAAGATGATAACACAATACAATATTCAGATACTCCGCGCAATCTATCCAATTGCAGCCTTTCAAAACACAGTGCACAATCCCCTCAACGTGCCTTTACAAAATATAATCTAAACAAAATTGTGAACAGAAATGGCGCTATTGGTGAACAATCCAGATACTATTATAAATGGAATTAAATGTCCATATATTTTTAATTTCTGGTAATTTTCATATCCTTGGTGTATCCAGTCCTCTTTATTCCGTGTGCTTCTCTGTATTCACTCATCAAAGGAATATGTAAAACAAATATAAAACAAACATAGTGCAACCTGTTTTTGCCATATAATTATGAACGGAATAATACTCTCCTTTAAGGCCCGTGTGTAGATATAATAATCAAAACACCTCGTGGAGAAGAATTCCTAAAAATCCCCTTAAGGGTGTACACTTACTAAAACAAGTAATTTTTACAGCAGAAAGATCACAACAGACATCATATTTCCTTGTATGCCCTTGTGGTCTAATAATACACTGTAGACACCTCGTGTAGAGAAATAAAAGAACAACTTTTCTTTTGCCCCTTAAGGGTATACACTCACTAGAACCAAATGATAATCAGGCACATCACGAAGTATCTAGATCTTCCTTTCTGATCCCGATATAGACCATCCGATTATACTTGTCCGTTTAAAAAAATAAAAGAAAAGAGCAATGCTCCATAGTGTAAAATCCTCAGACACTTTATTGTAAACATATAAAAACGAGGCCGTCATAAACAAATGACTCCTCACATATATTCTTCCTAAAAACAAGCTCCTACAACGAGGATAGGTGGCCTCTTACCCCTTTCCGAAAATCAGTGAGCGTGATGTTATATCACTCAGCATGGAGTGTCCCGGGCGAAACCCCTGCGAGAACCGACTTCCAGAGGAGTAGAGTCTTCACACTATACGAATCCCCGTTGGAGCGTCTGACGTCACTCACTGCCGACGCGTTTCGATTCAAAAATCTTTATCCAGGCATAGTGAGTTGACAAAATGACAGTCTTTTATCCAGAGTGCAGTCCAATCATATGTATCTTAACAATATCCGGAGTTTAAACACCTAAAACATTTATGCCGCTAAATGGCAATACAAAATATAATTTCAAAGCAAAGGGATAAACACATCCCCTAAACGATAAACACGAACTCTATATACCAACAATATTCATAGATTTAGAAGGTGTTAGTAGAAACCCTCCTTATTAAAACCAACAGGTAAAAATAAAACCTACATTATTCGATCATATGCAAAGGACATCATACTATATTCCAAAGGATCAATTTATATAAAGAACATATTTGCATATTCCAAGGGATCGATCAACTAAAGGCATATTTATAGAACCCACATTGGTCTACATAAGACACCAGGATGAACAGCAGACTATTATACTGCCCTACCTCTTTATAATGGATATCTGATTATAAAGGATCAGAAAATATAGAATATGGACATGAGAAATGCTAATATAAAAACGTAACAATTTCACTATTAAAAAGCTCTTATCCTTATTTAACTCCAAAAAACAAACAAATTTCATATCTACCTTCTCTATATTTCTGAAAAGAACCAATCCCTTCGTGAATGGATGGAATATTACCATATATTATTTATGGAGTACGGAATAGGAGTACAGAATAGGATCCTTTATAATGTTCTTTATATAAATTGATCCTTTGGAATATAGTATGATGTCCTTTGCATATGATCGAATAATGTAGGTTTTATTTTTACCTGTTGGTTTTAATAAGGAGGGTTTCTACTAACACCTTCTAAATCTATGAATATTGTTGGTATATAGAGTTCGTGTTTATCGTTTAGGGGATGTGTTTATCCCTTTGCTTTGAAATTATATTTTGTATTGCCATTTAGCGGCATAAATGTTTTAAGTGTTTAAACTCCGGATATTGTTAAGATACATATGATTGGACTGCACTCTGGATAAAAGACTGTCATTTTGTCAACTCACTATGCCTGGATAAAGATTTTTGAATCGAAACGCGTCGGCAGTGAGTGACGTCAGACGCTCCAACGGGGATTCGTATAGTGTGAAGACTCTACTCCTCTGGAAGTCGGTTCTCGCAGGGGTTTCGCCCGGGACACTCCATGCTGAGTGATATAACATCACGCTCACTGATTTTCGGAAAGGGGTAAGAGGCCACCTATCCTCGTTGTAGGAGCTTGTTTTTAGGAAGAATATATGTGAGGAGTCATTTGTTTATGACGGCCTCGTTTTTATATGTTTACAATAAAGTGTCTGAGGATTTTACACTATGGAGCATTGCTCTTTTCTTTTATTTTTTTAAACGGACAAGTATAATCGGATGGTCTATATCGGGATCAGAAAGGAAGATCTAGATACTTCGTGATGTGCCTGATTATCATTTGGTTCTAGTGAGTGTATACCCTTAAGGGGCAAAAGAAAAGTTGTTCTTTTATTTCTCTACACGAGGTGTCTACAGTGTATTATTAGACCACAAGGGCATACAAGGAAATATGATGTCTGTTGTGATCTTTCTGCTGTAAAAATTACTTGTTTTAGTAAGTGTACACCCATAAGGGGATTTTTAGGAATTCTTCTCCACGAGGTGTTTTGATTATTATATCTACACACGGGCCTTAAAGGAGAGTATTATTCCGTTCATAATTATATGGCAAAAACAGGTTGCACTATGTTTGTTTTATATTTGTTTTACATATTCCTTTGATGAGTGAATACAGAGAAGCACACGGAATAAAGAGGACTGGATACACCAAGGATATGAAAATTACCAGAAATTGAAAATATATGGACATTTAATTCCATTTATAATAGTATCTGGATTGTTCACCAATAGCGCCATTTCTGTTCACAATTTTGTTTAGATTGTGTTATAAGATGTCCCAAAAGACTCATTGTCTATGTCAATATTATTACTTTTTTTCTTTACAATATGTCTGTACAGTCCACAGCTGACAGTCCCATATACACCACATAGTTGCCATATATCTTTTCTGCAACATTAACAGAACGTAGTCTTAGAAACTTTTTCTTTAACAGTAAAGTAATTTAACTGATATGCTTGACCTTCCGAATGAGGTGTCCCCTATGCTTCAATCTCAACTGTCACGTGCATTAATTAGACAATGGATGTATTACATTATTGCTTTAGATTTGTACCGAAAAGCACTTTATTATCACAATGGTGCCAAAGTCTACATAGAGAGGATTATAAATCACAGCTGTGACACTAAGCTTAAAACAGTACCTCAATGCTATCAAGCAGAATCTGTGATTTGCTGCTTCACATTTAAAATAATGTATTAAAACACACTAGACTTAACAAATAGAACATTGAAAAATACTAGTAAAGATCTTAACATTGTTGCAACTCAGTGCTAGTTAAAGATATTATGAAGGACAAGGTATAACTGTGATATCAGAGGAGGTGTACATTCAATATTTTCATTTGTAGTTTGCAGTTGATCATAGGACAATCTGCAAACATTGTATTAATGTGGCCCTCTTCTTCTGTGTCCACTATCTAAAGATTTGATTTGCTGCTGAGTCTTGTACCTTTTGTTGGACAGTCTCGATTACACTCATATGCCTGTCGTTGCTAGCATGTCAGTACATTGTGCAGTTGTGACTACACTCCAACTGACTTTCAGCTATATAACGGACAAAGATTCTGTGGGGCATATTCAATGGTTAACTTTTTCCGCCTCGGAAAAAGTATTACAGTTATTACGGTAATTCTTAGTCAGCTTTCAGCTCGCAGCTCCTTGAACCGCGAGCTGAAATCCAGCGAGAAACCTACGGTAACAACGGTATTTACGCGCACTATTACCATCATTACGGTAATAGTGCGCGCACCGCAAGAATTTTGGCTATAACGCCAACAATTGAATATGCCACTGTGAGTGATTTAAAAGTTTGTTCTGGACACGTTTATGGAAACTTCTGACTGTTATTAACCCCGGGAGACTGTTTTGCATTCAGCCCCTAGTGGATAGTTACTCTTCTCCCTTTCAGGTAGAATCTTTCTGGTTGTGTTTGCAAAGTGTCAAAATTTAACTATACAGATTGTCTTTATTGTATGAGTGTTTGTATATAATTATATGCAGTAATATTCAGTTGTGTTTGTTTTATCTACACTGATTATTTTCTGCATTTGTATTTTTATACTTAACACAATAAATATACTTTTTTTGCATATGCTATATGCACTACCTATTTTTTCTATTTTTGTTGCTATTTAGGGGACCCAAGATACCCCCTTTCTGGAAACTGCACCTAACACGTTTTGACCTTGTGGAAGGACTGTTTTAATTTATATTTTATCGTTGATAGTTTTATTATATGGTGATGGTCTGTGCACTCTTGTTTGAGTTTTAAACACAAACATGTTTTTCTTTATTATATGTGACATTTTGTGAAGTGAGCCTGGAAATGCATTTCTCCATAGAATTGCAAAAGGAGGGTGCAACGTACTTCACAGTTTAAGTATAGGGATCAGACCTGATCTACGCTAGCTTGGAGCTGGTGTAAAAGTATCTTTGCAGGGTGAAAATCACTCTGCGTCCTTTCCCAAAGCAAAGCAGCCTAAAAATTAACCATTTTTACCCCTTGATCTCATTTTAATATTCTCACTCCGCAAAAGTAAATCTTGTTTGTACACTTTAAAATCCTATACATTTACTCTGTATTAGCAAGAAATATCCTCACTCTGCCCAACTTTCTTCTGGCCCATGCAAACTTATGTGACTGCGCAAAAGCACAATGGCGTCAGTTTTATAACCCTTTGCATTTCTTCTAATTTCTTATCACAATTAATTAATTTCTTATCACAGTTATAAGAATTTTTTGAACATAACAATTTATAAAAAGTATTCAGTCCCCTTTGAGAACTACGGAGACTGCGGTATTCTTAGATAGTATAACACAGGCGGTATCTGTGACAGGCGTTAGGCTGTTGCTAAATTTTCCCGCTACATAAATTTGCAGCCATTTCCACATGGTTTACGGCCTTAGTTACCCCCTTTCTGGGAGCTACAAAATAAATAGGACCCTTTTTGACAGGACATAACAAAAGTGATTTTACACCACACTTTAGGTGTGTTACTCGTGGAATTACTGCCACTGAATTTTAACCATTCAGTTAGTCTGGAGTATTATTTCACTTTCCCATACCTGATTGAACAGACCTTTTTTGCAAAGAGAACAAAACATTTAAAAGTAGTCTTAGCTTCTAGCCAAGTTCTGTTATCGTGATTAGAGAAAGCATATAAGAGAGCTACTATATTTTCAAAGTGAATTAGTACATGTCAGCTAAAATTTCCAAATCATAAAATATGCTAATTTTTACACCAGGAGACAGCGGAAAAGGTAATAACATTATATTGCAAATCATCTCATTATCCATTGAAGCAATGAATTAAAAGAAATATGTGTGAACTTATGTTTTAAGGCTTCATTCACATTGGTAACTTGTCTAAAACTACTGTTTAATTCCAACTTTACTAAAATGTCTGAACATTGCATGTCAGCTTACAGATTCAATATATTCCATAAAAAAGTATTGATAAAAATAGATGTATTGATTAAATATAGCACTAGCACTAGCCTTCACTCCTCAATACTAACCTTAAAATCAGAAGGCTGATTTATTAAGCTATGCAAATATTCTACTTAAACAACTACTAGACATCAAAAATTGACATTTTCAGCAATTTAACATAAACAATAAAGTACATTGTTCTACGTTAACCTGACATTCCACTGGACCTCGGGAAAAAATGAAGTACCACCTTACTGTTCCACTGCAGACAGCTGAATCCATTCCCACACCTTAAGGTTTTCTAATTTTCTGTAAACAGAGTAATAAAGCTGAGACTACAACTGTTATCATCTTCATAGATGAACTGGGCACCATCGCCCCTAGGAGAAAGAAGACACACGGAAAAGTTGAACGCAGAATTGTGTCTCAACTGATAAATGGTTATGGATGGTCTGAAACAGTGAGAGAACGTGAATGTAATGGCTGCCACCAACCAACCCAATGGCATGGCCCAGCACTAAGACGTGAAGGGGACATTTTGCTGCAGTGAATGTATAGTAGAGGAGTGTCAAATTCAAGAGCATGCAGCCATGTCCGAATCCAGCTCTGAGCGCCTCAAGGTTACTTGATGAATTTGGGAGCATGCAAAACCTAAATACATGTGTATAATACAAAACGCAGGTGGCGCTCAGTATGCATGCCTTGATGAATTAGGCCTTCTGTTTCTATTGGTTAGATAAGCACCTTATCCATAACATGCCAACACATTCCAGAGGATTGGGAATTATGGAGACTGAATGAAATAGAACATAGAAGTGTAAAGACATTGGTTGTTTGATATAGGAACCCCTGTTCATTATATTGGGAGCACTGGGGTAGCAAAGCTGCCACTCCAGAGATCCCAATCTAGCTATTTACCCTGGTCCCCATAGCACAGAGCAAGAAGCTTATAGGAAGTTGCAATGCTGTTTTTTGAATGTTAGTTGGTTTTATTATAGCCTAGGCTGTCCAGCATGGGGACTGGTTGAAGATTTAAGCCATCATGATTCTCTTTTAAATAGATCAAGTGCTGCAAACAAATTTATTTATAGTATAAAAAGTCCAATGCAGTTAAACAAAATGGAATAAAATAAGCATGTAATGTGTTACCCCTTTCAACAGTGTCTACCCTGTAATGCGTTTCAGAGTGGGTCTTCTTCTACAGGCAGCTGAAGAACACTCTATTACAAGCACTGTATATATGGAAAGGCAAAGCAACATTGTAGCATTAAGATTATCACCGGAATATCGAACTTTCTGTGAAACAGATTGTTCCATTGCAAAATTCAATTCATGTGAACTTACGTGAATAGACCTCTACTTTTGATCTGAATAAATATTAGATAGTGGTTTCACTTACTCTTTAACCATATTTCAGGTTCTGAAGTCCCTGTTTACCAAATATTGAACTGACCATGTATTAAACCATCAAAATGAAAATGTGGTATTGATGTATTTATCAAATTTTCATTAGAAAATTATTCAACTTAATGGAGTCTTATTTAATGTGTGAACAATGAAAAAAAGATGCATCAAATGCAGATGTAAACTTTCATCCATCTTTAGTTCCAATTGCGGCACCAGTTGGCAAACCGAAACATCTTTAGGACCTTAACTGATCCATAACCAGTGTTCCAGAGTATACTTCCTTCTTTAGGTGCCTTAGTGTGTAAATACTGGGACAATTACTATTCACAGTAATTGTCAGCGATGATGTTAGGAACCCCTCCAGCCGGCACAACACAACCCGGAATCTACTCTGCCAGTCAGGTGTTCACTGGAGCCCCTGATGGTGGGGACAGACTGGGCCGCAGACTGACAGAGGGTCGTGAAGTGCGTACCAGCTGGGGAGAACCCAGGCAAGAGGAGTCAGGTCCACGCAGAGGTCAAGGGCCGGCAGCAGACAAGAGTATTGATGAACAAGCTGAGGTCAGGGGTCACAGGCAAATAGCAGAACGGGTAAACAGGCCAGAGATCAGGGTCACAGGAAACACGAGCAAGGTCCAAATCAAAGCCAAGGGTCATACACGGGGAGTCAAATAGCGATATCAGGATACAGGACAGGAACTAGCAGGTTAGCAGACTGGAACACAGGAGCTATAACCGGCAATGAGGCAGCAGACCTCATTGCCTTAAATACCCAGCTGAACCAATCACAGGTTGAACACACTCCTGCAGGTTAATAAAGCAGTCACTAACAGAGCCAATCAGGGCTTGCCCCTGGCCTGCACAGTTGCAGGCTAATGCCTGTAATTGCCTCCTATAATCTGCCCATATTAATTAGCCCACAGGCTGTAGAACGCTGCGCCCGGCCTCCTCCTATTGCCGGGACGCAGCTCTGAAGCGTCTACTGGTTGCCCCGGCAACGGCCGGGTTATGGCCGGAAATGACGTCCCGGTCGTCATGGCGACGGCCGGGACGTGGGTGAGTGAGTCGCGGCGGCTGGGCACCGCCGTAGCTCGTAACAGTACCCCCCCCTTGAGGAGGGGTCGAGGGACCCCGACATCCTGGTTTTCTAGGGAATTTTTTGAAGAACTCCTTCAGTTTCTTTGGGGCATGGGGTTGTCTCCGCGGAACCCAAGATCTCTCTTCCAATCCGCGATTCCTCCATTGTATGAGGAAATGCACCTGTCCTTGAACTTTTTTAGAATCAAGGACCTTTTGAATCACAAATTTTTGTGGTCCACTGGAACCTCTCCCAGGCACACTTGAAGACTCGGTTTGACCAGGAAATAGTACCGGTTTCAACAGAGAACAATGAAATGTGTTGGGAATTCTCAATGAGGCCGGAATTTTTAACCTAAATGCGACGGGGTTCACCTGTTTGATGATAGGAAACGGCCCGATGAACTTAGGGCCCAACTTCTTGCAAGGCTGTCTGAGCCTGATATTTTTTGTAGACAGCCACACCTTCTGGCCAACCTTAAGGGAGCAGGTGGTACGATGTCGGTCCGAATTTTTTTTTTGCCACAAGTGAGGCTTGTCTCAATGATGAGTGAACTTTCTTCCAGATAACTCTGAGATCTCTTGCAGTGGAGCGGATCTCCTGGATACCAACGGACTGGAGTGAATACAGGGAGTTAGATCTGGGGTGAAAACCATAATTGCAGAAGAACGGAGAGATTTTTGTAGCTGAGTGACAGGAATTATTACAGGCGAATTCCGCCCAGGGTAACAGGGAAGACCAATTATCGTGGAACTCCGATGTGTAACATCGCAAAAAAATTTCTAGGGACTGGTTAACCCTTTCAGTTTGCCCATTTGACTGAGGGTGGTAGGCGGATGATAAACTGACCTTGATTCCGAGAAGGGTACAGAAGGACCTCCAGAATTGTGCTATAAACTGAGAACCCCGATCAGAGACGATGTCAGTAGGGAGTCCATGGAGCCTGAAAATATGTTGAATGAATAAGAGAGCCAAATCCCGAGCAGAAGGTAGTTTGGTTAACGGAATAAAGTGTGACATTTTGCTGAACCGGTCTACCACGACCCAAATCGTGTTGTGTCCTGCAGAAGGTGGTAGATCCACTACAAAGTCTATAGACAGATGAGTCCATGGTTTCGCAGGAGGGGCCAAAGGAACTAATTGGCCTACTGGACGGATCCTAGGCACTTTGTTTCTAGCACAAATCTCACATGAGAGGACATGCCTCTTGACGTCGGCAGACATGGATGGCCACCAGACCGTGCGGGAAAGGATTTCTAGCGTCTTGTAAATTCCAGGGTGCCCAGCAGCCCTACTGCAATGTGCTTCCACAAGAACCGCCTTTCTTAAGTGGACTGGAACAAAAAGTCGTTGCTCCGGAGTAGCATCTGGGGCTAATTTCTTGAATCTCTGCAGTGTGACATTCAGATCTTGGGTTAACCCAGCATGGATTATGGAAGGAGGAATAATAGACTCTGGGTTAGTAACTGGAACATGGTGTGCCATGAAACTCCTGGACAGGGCATCTGCCCGGACATTCTTGGAACCTGGTCTGTAGGTGATCAGGAAATTGAACCGGGTAAAAAATAATGCCCAGCGGGCCTGTCTAGGGTTTAAGCGCTTGGCTGACTGTATATATTGCAAGTTCTTGTGGTCGGTAATGACAGAGATCTGATGCGAAGCACCCTCCAACCAATGCCGCCACTCCTCGAAGGCCCACTTGATTGCCAATAGTTCTCTATTACCGACGTCGTAGTTGGCTTCTGCTGAAGAGAACTGACGGGAGAAATAGGCACATGGGTGTAGACGATTAGTATGAGGATCCTTCTGTGATAGAATGGCGCCGGCCCCGACGTCCGAGGCATCGACCTCTAGAACAAATGCTTTAGCTGGATCTGGATGTTTAAGGACCTCAGCTGAGATAAAGGCCTTTTTCAGACTTTTGAATGAGGCTACTGCTTGAGACGACCAATTAGTTGGGTCCATTCCTTTACGGGTCAAAGCCACAATGGGAGCCACAATGTCAGCGAAGTTGTGAATGAACCTTCGATAATAATTGGAGAAGCCCAGAAACCTCTGTACCGCCTTTAGATTGTTGGGTTGTACCCAATCCACAATAGCCTGGACCTTTGTTGAATCCATAGAAAATCCCTCAGAAGAGATTACGTAACCTAAAAAGGATACCTTCTGCACCTCAAACTCACACTTTTCCAGCTTGGCGTAGAGATGGTTTTCCCGCAATTTTTGTAAGACTTGTTTGACGTGAGTCTGATGTGCGAGTAAAGATTTGGAATAGATGAGGATATCATCTAAATAGACGACCACAAAACCACCCAGGAAGTCTCGGAGGACCTCGTTGATCAAGTCCTGGAACACTGCAGGTGCATTGCTGAGGCCAAACGGCATGACCAGATACTCGTAGTGGCCAGAGTGCGTATTGAACGCCGTCTTCCACTCATCTCCTTCTTTGATACGGATGAGATTATATGCTCCGCGAAGGTCGATTTTAGTGAAGACAGTAGACCCTCTTAGCTGATCAAACAATACCGAGATGAGCGGAAGGGGATAGGTGTTCTTGACTGTGATATGATTCAATCCCCGGTAGTCAATACAAGGTCTTAACCCTCCGTCTTTTTTTGATACAAAGAAGCATCCTGCTCCTACGGGAGACTTAGATGGCCTGATGAAGCCTCTCTCCAGGTTTTCGTCGATATACTCCTGCATGGATTTTGTTTCTGGAGCAGAAAGGGAATACAAACGCCCCTTAGGTAACTTGGAACCAGGAATAAGTTCGATGGCACAGTCAAAGTCACGATGTGGCGGTAAGGTATCAGCAGCTTTCTTGGAGAACACGTCCCAGAATTCATGATACTGTGAGGGAAGCCGCTCCGGAATAGGCTGAATCATACGCAGAGATAGTGACAAACAAGACTGTGTACAATAAGTACTCCACTTGACAATCTCTCCTTTTACCCAGTCTATGACAGGGTTATGACAGGAAAGCCATGGGTGGCCCAAGATCATAGGAACCGACGAACAATCGATCAGGAAGAAGGTGATTGACTCAGAATGGAGAGCTCAGATCTTCAACTGTAGTGGCGGGGTCTCCCAGGAAATCTTGCCACCAGGCAACGGACCTCCGTCTAAGCCACAGACAGTAATGGCAGAGTTGAGTTTTACCATCGGAATTCCGGCAGAGCGGGCAAACCCAATATCAAGGAAGTTGCCTGCAGCTCCGCTATCAATGAAGGCCGACAGGTCCACAGAGCGAGCCCGGAAGGTGAGCTGTGCAGGGATTAATACAGCATTTTTCGGGGAGATAATTTGCAGACCTAGGTGAACTTTCCCCTCATTCCCTAGGCATGGTCTTTTCCCGACTTATTTGGGCAAGAACGGGAGAAGTGGCCTTTTATGCCACAGTATAGACATAGACCTTGCGAACGTCTCCTGTCTCTCTCTTCAGAAGAGAGACGATATGCTCCTAATTGCATAGGCTCCTCACCATCCTGGGAAACAGGAACGAAGGCGGATGGAGGTGATGATGTTTCCTTTTCAGTTTTCCGCTCCTTATATCTCCTGTCAATTTTAATGGAGAGGTGCATCAGATCCTCCAGAGAACTAGGAGACGGGTATTGCACCAAAGAATCTTTAATCTGTTCAGATAGGCCGAGACGGAACTGACTTCGTAAGGCAGGGTCGTTCCATCCACTATCAGGTGACCATCTACGGAATTCAGCGCAGTATTCTTCTGCCGACCGTCGGCCTTGTTTCAAGGACCGTAGATGAGCTTCCGCGGAGGCCACTCGATCCGGGTCATCATACAGTAGACCCAGTGCCTCGAAGAAGGAGTCTACGGACTGCATGGCCGGACTGGTCTGCGGCAAAGAAAACGCCCAGGACTGGGGGTCACCCTGTAGAAGGGAAATAATAATCCCAACTCTTTGCTGCTCTGAACCGGAGGAGCGGGGTCTCATCCGAAAATAGAGCTTGCAGCTCTCCCTGAAGTTCCGAAACAGGGTTCTATTTCCGGAGAACCGATCTGGTAAGTTCATTTTGGGTTCACAGATGGGACCTGGAGTCGGTTGTGAAGCTTTTGTGGCTTCTTCTTGAACAGACATACGCTCAGCCAATCCCTGCATCATCTGATACAAGGACTCAACGTGGCCTGCTAGGGTTTGTGCCGGAGACGGTGTGGATCCACTTGTATCCATTCTAACCTTGTCTCCGTGAGTGGGCCGGTTATAATGTTAGGAACCCCTCCAGCCGGCACAACACAACCCGGAATCTACTCTGCCAGTCAGGTGTTCACTGGAGCCCCTGATGGTGGGGACAGACTGGGCCGCAGACTGACAGAGGGTCGTGAAGTGCGTACCAGCTGGGGAGAACCCAGGCAAGAGGAGTCAGGTCCACGCAGAGGTCAAGGGCCGGCAGCAGACAAGAGTATTGATGAACAAGCTGAGGTCAGGGGTCACAGGCAAATAGCAGAACGGGTAAACAGGCCAGAGATCAGGGTCACAGGAAACACGAGCAAGGTCCAAATCAAAGCCAAGGGTCATACACGGGGAGTCAAATAGCGATATCAGGATACAGGACAGGAACTAGCAGGTTAGCAGACTGGAACACAGGAGCTATAACCGGCAATGAGGCAGCAGACCTCATTGCCTTAAATACCCAGCTGAACCAATCACAGGTTGAACACACTCCTGCAGGTTAATAAAGCAGTCACTAACAGAGCCAATCAGGGCTTGCCCCTGGCCTGCACAGTTGCAGGCTAATGCCTGTAATTGCCTCCTATAATCTGCCCATATTAATTAGCCCACAGGCTGTAGAACGCTGCGCCCGGCCTCCTCCTATTGCCGGGACGCAGCTCTGAAGCGTCTACTGGTTGCCCCGGCAACGGCCGGGTTATGGCCGGAAATGACGTCCCGGTCGTCATGGCGACGGCCGGGACGTGGGTGAGTGAGTCGCGGCGGCTGGGCACCGCCGTGGCTCGTAACAGATGAATTCTATCCTCAAGATCCAACCATGTCAAAGAAGGATAGGGTAATGCGTACTTGTTAATGTTTCACCAAGATATCTGACCCCTTTAGTACTTCTCTACCTCAAAATTACAAGTGTAAAGAAACACAGTTTACCCTGGTTGTAAACCCACATCAAAACTAGAGATGCTCAGGCTCGATTCCTCGGAAACCGAACACACCCGAACTTAGGGGATCCGAGTACCTAGCCGTGTTGGCTCGGTACTTTCGTGCTTTTTCGGATTCCAAAACGAAGCAAAACATCATTGTGACGTCGTCGGATCTCGGTTCTTGCAAGTTTTGGAATCTATAAATACCGCCCTCCATGGCAATCTAGTGCCATTTGAGAGAGGGATACAGAAGAGGTAGCATAGAGTGTAGAGCAGTTGGGCAGCCAAAGTTAGAGAATGGAAAGAGGAGGGTGGTAGCAGTGTTAAAGAAAGTAATCAGTTACATTCAGGAGAGCTCCATAGGTCCAGTGTTAAATTTCATTACATAAAAATACAAATACTATTGCTGCTGGCAGGGTTGGTGTAATTCTGCAGTTCAATTTTACTGTGTTATATAGGTAACACACAGATAGGAGAGCTCCTGTGTTAAATCTCATTGCAGAAAAATACAAATAATAGTGCTTATAGGGTTGGTGAATTTCTGCAGTAAAATTCTACAGTGTTATATAGGGAACACAAAAAGGAGAGCTGTGTTGCTAATTGTCATTGCTGAAATACAAATACTAGTCCTTGCAGGCTTTTCTTCTAAATTTGCACCAAAAAGTGTATGGTGTTATATACACTCAAAGACAAGAGCTCCATTGCTCCATTGCTAATTGTCATTGCTGAAATACAAATACTAGTCCTTGCAGGCTTTTTTCTGAATTTGTACCAAAAAGTGTACGGTGTTATATACACCCAAAGCCAAGAGTTCCATTGCTAATTGTCATTGATGAAATACAAATAGTATTCCTCCAAGGCTTTTCTTCTGACTTTGCACCAAAAAGTGTACAGTCAGGGCCGGTGCTAGGGTCCACGGCGCCCTAGGCATTTTTAAAAAAGCAGCGCCCCCCCCCCCCGCAAAAATCGGCGCCCCCCCTGCAAAAATCGCCGCCCTCCTCCCTCCTCCTCTTGTCTCACCACCGCCGCCTCTCTGCTCCGTCTCCTCCCCTCCACTCACTGACACTAGTAAGTGGAGGGGAGGAGACGGAGCAGAGAGGCGGCGGTGGTGACAAAATAGCCTCTTCCCCCCCTTCCCGTCCATCTGAATGCTGTGCGGGGGCCGTGACAGGTATGGTCAGCGGTCGCTGCACAGTTTTAAAGTATTTTAGAATACTGTGGCACCCTCCAGGTGCCCTCCAGAGCCCGGCGCCCTAGGCAAGTGCCTAACCTTGCCTAATGGGAGCTCTGGGCCTGTGTACAGTGTTATCCAAATGGATTCACAGCAGTACACAGAAGAGCAGGAGCTGCTGCTGCCACCAGTCCTGATTATAGTAATCCCTGTATGTTATCTGGTAAAGTTTATGTAAGAGTACATAGTCTTTTTAAGTCAGGGAAACAAACATTTAAAAAAAACACATTTTACCATGGTCAAGAAAAAAAGAGCTGTAATTAAGTTATCTGCCGGAAAAAAAAAATGCCAACATGCCATTATACACACGCAGTGGCAAAGAAAAAATGAGGCCTTCACCTTTCTCTTAGTGCGAGATCTAAAACTGTTACTGAGGCATCTTCTTGTAAGGTCACTCGTGACCAAACAAGACCAAGTAATTCGGACTCCAAAAGTGGTGCTCAAATACTTTTACGTGTAAAAGCCGAGCTGGAAGAAAACAGTAAGGCATTAGAGAAAAATATGTGCTCAGATTCAGAAATGACACCAATCCCTGAGGAGAGTCCATCCACGAGTTTTATGTGTAATCGTGATCATTCTGATAGTGTACCCATAAAGAAGGCCTCTTTCAGCATTTCTGCTGTTGTGTGCCTGAACAGCCCGAGTGTAGCTAGTGATACACCAATTGAGGATGCCACTTTGGAATTGGAACAGGATGAGGGGGATATTTGTGTCAGCGCTCATTGCCATGTATTAGCTGTAGAATTACCTCACTTATCCAAGAAACAGGTGGAGCGATCAAATGAACCATAACTGGTTTCATGTTCCAAGGACAATTCCATCTTGCCCCACTTTTCTTTTCTGCCACTGCTGTGTGCCAATGTGTCCTAGATGCGGTAGGAACTGCCGTGTGTTTGAGTCATTGCTCTGTCGCTTACCATCCAGCCAAATCACTGCAGTATTTGTCCAAAAGTGTATGAAAATAATATTGTGACCTGTGAGGTGGTCAAAATTGACTGCAAATGACTTGAAATTAGTGTTATTGAGGTTAATTATAATGTAGGATCAAAAAAGAGCATAAATATGTGATTTTAGCATATTTTATCAATTTTTCTAAACAAATACAGATCCAAAACCAAAACCAAAACACATGAGGGTGGTTTTGCCAAAACGAAAACCAAAACACAAAGCTAATCCAGATCCAAAACCAAAACCAGTTCACAGGGGAGTCAGTGAGCATCTCTAATCAAAACAAGTAAATGAAACAAACAAACAAACATCATAGTGTGAACTTGTCAAGGAGATATTTTAATGCCTGACAAGTACCCAATCCTACAATGTATTCTGGTGAAGGAGTCACTAAGATCCATAACCATAGTACAGTTCACCAAAATAAAAACAAATATATTAAAAATCAAGGCAAAATACCTTGTTCAAAATAGAATATTTATTTTGATAAAAAAAAGTTCAAAGACTCACTGAACCATTGTGTTCCATGGTTTTCTTTCACTCCTTTACTATTATCTTGAAGGAAAAAATCTTTTGATGAGAACACAGTGCAATGATTTGAACTTGCACAGGCCCTGTTCTTGTTCTTGCCATACATGCCCTGTTTTAGCTTTTGCAAACTGTGTAGGTGCAACTGAAATGGTGTGAAAATCTTCACATAATTTCCCTTGCGTCTCATTGTTCATCAAGGCCATTTTACAGTGATTTGTATTGCAAGTCTAGCCCCTCTCCTAGTCCAGCCCATGGAGAGCAGATTATAATAAGATGGAGTTTCATGTATCCCCATTTTACTAACTTTGGGAACGGGTAAATATCCTTCTACCCCTTCATCAGTGACAGTGAGCCTGAGTAAGTTGAATGGTTACTACCATTATCACCAACAGATAAAGGTAATTAAGAAAAGTAAATTCAGTCATTAGCACTAGGGCTGTTTCTGTTTGGTAAAGAGGGACACTTTTCATGCACTTTCCTTTGTCCACATGTTGGACCACACAGAATCTGATGACCATGATTAGGGGGACCACTCACTCCAAGTCTTTCCAAATATAAATGCTAATTATGGCAATCATGCTAATGAAGCAACATACATTATATTATCAAGGTTATTTTTGATAACGTTTTTCAGAAATCTCTATCAACTATGGTACTTGAATATTATAGTCATGGCCAAACGTTTTGAGAATGACACAAACATTATTTTTCACAAAGTCTGCTGCCTCAGTTTTTATGATGGCAATTTGCATATACTCCAGAATACCATGAAGAGTGATCAAATGTATTGCAATTAATTTCAAAGTTCCTCTTTGCCATGACAATGAACTTTATCCCAAAAACAACATTTCCACTGCATTTCAGTCCTGCCACAAAAGGACCAGCTGACATCAGGTCACTGATTTTCTCATTAACACAGGTGAGAGTGTTGACTAGAATAAGGCTGGAGATCACTCTGTAATGCTGATTGAGTTAGAATAACAGACTGGAAGCTTTGAAAGGAGGGCAAGGATACTGCTGCTAGTAAGATTGCACCTAAATCAACCATTTATCGGATCATCAAGAACTTCAAGGAGAGAGATTCAATAGTTGTGAAGAAGGCTTCAGGGCGCCCAAGAATGTCCAGCAAGCGCCAGGACCGTGTCCTAAAGTTGATTCAGCTGTGGGATCGGGGCACCACCAGTGCAGAGCTTGCTCAGGAATGGCAGCAGGCAGGTGGAAGTGCATCTGAAACAATAAGAAAGGTGCGCCAAAAGCTAAAAAAAAATCTTCAGAAATATGAAGGAAATTGTGTGCTTCTATATATTAAAAACATTTTTTATTTCACAAATAAAATAATTGTTAAAAAAAATATATAAACAGATATCAATATCTAAATAATAACTTATAATAAACAGCTTGATTCAAATGCTACTATATACAGAAATCAACAAATAGATTCAGAAACTACAACATACTCATGCATGCACCTTTAACAGAAAAATATATCTTAGTTGTCGAAACAGTACTCTGTATCTCTATTAATGTGCTCCTTCAAGAGTTTATAATCATAACGGGTGGGTGGCCAGTCCACTCCTTTCTTGAAAACAATTGGTGTCCACTGCATGCATGTCCTTTTTTAAACACATTGACTTTATTCCATATCGATAGGTGCTCCAACCTACTTGGATCTATACAAAAAACTTTATTCACGGAATTGTTAGAAATAGAAAAAATAAGAGAAACAAAAAGACAATCTCAACCAATGTAGAAGGTAGGCTGTTAGTGAAAGGAAATCAACTCTTCTCCTTATAATAAGGCCACATTTGTAATAATTCCAAAACGAAGGCTGTAATGATCCTCATACAAGTCCAATATATCCTATTACACTGTCTCGCATAGTAGCCAGAGCAGGATTTGAACTCAGAGTGACCACCCTAGTGTATCAGAGTGTTGAGCCACAGCGCAATCTATTAGATACTGCACTGTGGTAGGTTGACTGTTAGGGAGAAGGAATCCCCTCTTCTGTTTTTCAATACAGCCTTAGTTGCCGTGGTTCCAAAAATGAAGGTGCAATGTTCCTCATACAAATCTAATAGATCCTGTTGCACTGTCTAATGTGGTAGCTATTAGGGAAAGGAAATCCCCTCTTCCGATTATCAATACAGCAGTGATTGTAATGTTTTAAAAGCAGGGAGTAGGAGTCCTCATATAAATACCGTGAATGCTGTTAAACTATCCGAAAAAAGACAAAAAATGTGGGCACCATAGGAATCCTAGTAAGTCCTGGTTCATCTAAGTTGTATAGTTAGCAGTAGCAAATGTTGGAAACAAAGTATTCTGTCAGTCAGCAGCTGACTTTCTCAAAGGTGCTCCAGCTTCTCATTAGCAGTCTACTTATACCAGTGTTCATTCTCAATAGCACTTGCATCTGCAGTGTCAATCAATGCACCACTATAGTATCAACACAGATAACAGTTTTTATTCATAATAGTACTGAAATGAACTTTGAGTCTTCCTAAACCATAACACCTTAAAAACTAAAGCAGTTTTGAAAGATTAAAGAGGAGAGAAGGTGTAAGTGTATACACTCCTTCCACAATTTAACCCCAAAAACTACATATCTTATCTCAAAACAATATTTAGCCAGATGAGAGAATATACTATTCTATAATACATAAATACTAAATACTAGTTAAACAAAATGTTTTATATATATTATAATAGGATAATTATAAAACGGGAAAGAAATAAAAGACTTATTTCCCCCTTGGGGCACCTAATCCAACTCACCCAAAGACAGGCCTTGAACCCAGAACAACCATCCCAGAGGGGTATGCACTAGACTAGTGAGCCACAGCTCAATCTATTAAGTAGTCTATAAAACAGGAATATATTGGAAACCACAGAAACAAAAAAAAAAATTTAGTCTGTGCACTTTTTCATACAACTCAATTTAACCACAAAGCTACATGTCTTATCTAATCACAATACATAGTCTGATGATACTGTTCTATAATACATAAATGTTAGTTACATGCAAATGTTTTTAACGCAGTTAAAAACATATAAAACAGTATTAACGCTAGTTCACAATATAGATAAAAAAAAAAAAAAAGAGAGAACTTTTTATCGGGCACCTAATCCAACTCACTCAAAAAAAATGTAAGTGCATCAGCATGCACAGTAAGGCGAAGAATTTTGGAGGATGTCCTGGTGTTAAGAAGGTCAGCAAAGAAGCCACTTCTCTCCAGGAAAAACATCAGGGACTGACTGATATTCTGCAAAAGGTACAGGGATTGGACTGCTGAGTACTGGGATAAACTAATTTTCTATGATGAATCCCCTTTCAGATTGTTTGGGGCATCTGGAAAAACGCTTGTCCGGAGAAGGAAAGGTAAGCGCTACCATCAGTCCTGTGTCATGCCAACAGTAAAGCATCCTGAGACCATTCATGTGTGGGGTTTCTTCTCAGCCAAGGGAGTGGGCTCACTCACAATTTTGCCAAAGAACACAGCCATGAATAAAGAATGGTACTAAACCATCCTCCAAGAGCAACTTCTCCCAACCATCCAAGAACAGTTTGGTGATGAACAATGCATTTTCCAGCATGATGGAGCACCTTGCCATAAGGCAAAAGTGATAACTAAGTGGCTCAGAGATCAAAACATGTACATTTTGGGTCCATGGCCAGGAAACTCCCCAGACTTTAATCCCATTTAGAACTTGTGGTCAATCCTCAAGAGTGGACAAACAAAAACCCAGAAATTCTAACAAACTCCAAGCATTGATTAGGCAAGAATGGGCGGCCTTCATTCAGTATGTGGCCCATAAGTTGATTGACAGCATGATAGGGTGAATTGCAGAGGTCTTCAAAAAGAGGGGTCAACACTGCAAATATTGACTCTTTGCATAAACTTAATGTACTTGTCAATAAAAGCCTTTGACACTTGTAAAATGCTTGCAATTTTACTTCAGTATACCATAGCAACATCTGACAAAAAAGTTATAAAAACACTGAAGCAGAAAACTTTGTGAAAACCAATATTTGTGCTATTCTCAAAACTTTTGGCCATAACTGTATACTTATATTGAAAATACAATGTTTGTGTTAATAATTTTTCTAAATTTGCATTGTGTGTACAATACTGGCTCTAAACATTGTAGTTTTTACTCACCTGTACAAAACATATAGCAGCCTGGACTATGTGCTTTCCCAACTGTTGTCTGTGGGTTAGTTACTCCTCTATTGGCCACTCAATTTAAATCCCCAGTTTCAGCAAATGTTTTCATCCAGGATTCCTCCTTGTCAGGATTATAAAATTATATATGATGCCCTTAAGGCTGTTGTCATTAAATTCATATTTTGGAGTCTTGTATTCATGATTTGTTGCAAAAAGATATGACAAGCTCAACACCCCCTCTATTTATTCTTCTCAGTCCATGGGTAACCTAAGCTACAGAAGGATTGAACTACATTGGTGTTGTGTCAATCTTTAGATTCTATGCATAGGTTTAAGAGTGTAACTATTGGAAAGTATGAATAATTATATATTTGTTAATGGCAATAATGCACGTGATCCTCAACTACCAGAATCGCTGTGCGAGGTATTCAAGCATAGCAGCCACCCTTTCCAAGGAAATAGATGTGTTCCACAGTGCTCAGTTGCCCCAGGACTTATGCTCGAGTAGTAGTAACTGTTGATCACACTATTACAAATAAAGTGGATGGAACATGGAAGGAGGTAGTGACCTAGATGGTAACAGAAGAGTCAGTAACAAAGAACCTGACTAGCAACGGTTAATGCAAATTCCTAAAACAGGTCAGGAGTAGGAGAAGATAGCAATTCCATTTAGCAAGCCAGGGATCAGGGCAGGTCGAGACAAATGCAGATCCGTTTATCAAATAAGGTTTGGCGCAGTAGAAGATTGTAACACTGAGAGATAGAATAAGGTCAGTATACAAAGGCACACTAGGTCAAGTAGGAACTATCGTCAGCATTGGTGAGCAACAAAAAGGGCCAGAGGAGCCAAAGGAACCCATGAGAGTTTGCAAGGTGATGAGCTGCACAAGTGAAGCAAGTGATTAGGAGCATGTAGACAGTTGACACTGCCCAGTGATTATCTGAGAGCTGAGAAGTGTGGAATTATTTAAAGTTTGGCCAACTTCATTGCTGTTTCGTTCTTGAATATTTACAGTTTTTGATAGCTAAGAAGACGCTGGTTGTTATTTACATAGCAATAGGCTGTAATCGAAGTAGCGCCAGCTATATCAGAACAAGAGGACGCGGATACTGTGGCTAGGCCGCGTGCGCCGGTGATCACCATGTTTCTTAACATTAACCCACCCCCCTTTGAAGAGGGGTCGAAGGACATCAATACAGAGGTTTCTGAGCATTTCTTTTGTGAAAATCATTCATCAATTTGCTTGCATGAAGATCTCTGGCTGGAACCCAGGATCTTTCTTCTGGTCCAACACTTTTCCAGTGAACCAGATAATGAATTTGATTTTGCCCATTCCACTTCAAACTCGGTTTTTCTATCTACTAATATGGGGGTGGCTGAACATTGGTGCTGGGTTTGAATTTTCCAGTCTTGAACACAGGTTTAAACAGATCACAATGGAAAGTTTTGGGGATCTTTAATGAGGAAGGTCCAAGTGAAAACTTCCTGGATTCATTTTTCTAATAATTTATCTGATGACTGCTTCAAACGAATATTTTTTGTGTATAACCAAACTATATCTCCAACTTTGAAATTACACTTCCTGCGCTGCTTTCCAAACAATAACTTTGACTGTGTCGCCACCAGAGAAAGAGAGATTTGTGCTTTCTTCCAAATATTCTTGAGCCTTTTCATGGTTATTTTGGTATCCCAATTATATATGGGAGTAAAGTCGGATAAGAAAATTCTTTGGAATTATGACCATAGATACAGAAAAACAGAGATGTGCCAGATGATAAATTAAGGGTATTTTTAGAGGCAAATTCCGCCCATGGCTATGCCTCAGTCCAGCTGTTATGACGGTGGGAGACATAGCACCTAAGAGATTGTATAAGAACCTGATTGACCCTCTCATTTTGTCCATTGATATGAGGGTGATAAGCAGATGAATAATTTAATAATTTAATTTAATTCCACACTAAAACTTAACAAAACAGCCTCCAAAATTTTGCTATGAACTTTGAACCTCTGTCAGAGAGTATGTTATTGGGCTTAAATATATTTTGGATGAACAGTGAAGCCAAATCTTTGGCTGAATGTAGACCTGGAAAGAAAACTAAATGGGCCTTTTTACTGAAGTGGTCGATTGCCATCCATATGGTGGTGAAGCCATTAGAAGGTGCTAAATCAAATATAAAGTCCATGGAAATGGGTGACCATTGTTTGTTGGGGATAGGAATTGGCACAAACCTGGTAGGCCTGAACAAACTCTAGTATTTTTTCTCATGGAAAGCCATCATACAGAAAGAGACAGAATGTGAATATTTTTGTCAACTCCTAGATGCCCAGCCATTGTATTTTGATCAGACTCTCTGAGCACAGCATGCCTTAGAATAAGATTGGCTTTGAGATGCACTTGATTGCATGGAAAGATTCTGAATTAAGACAGCTTTAATCTTTATAGGTTGAATTATGAAAGTAGGAGGTTTATGTTTTGAGTGTTGCTGAAGAAAACATCTAGAGAAAGTATCAGCTTTTAAATTCTTAGACCCTGGTCGGAAAGTAATAGTGAAGTTAAACCAGGAAAAGAACAGAGCCCACCGGACTTGCTTGGGATTTAGTCTTTTTGTAGATTCTATATATTGCAGATTCTTGTTATCAGTATACACTGTGGTGGTGTACCTTGCCCCATCTAGCCAATGTCTCCATTCCTCAAAAGCCCATTTGATGGCCAACAACTCCCTGTTGGCTACGTCTTAATTCATCTTTATAGAGGAAAACTTTTGTGAGAAAAATGCATATGGGTTTTTTGTCCAGTGTGTTGACTTATGAAACGATACCCCCAGCTTCAAGATCAGAGGCACCCACCTCAATAATAAAAGGTTATTACAGGTTAGGGTGTTTAAGCACTGGTTCCTTTCAAAAAACTTCTTTAAAAGTCGGAAAGGCTTCCAAAGCTTCTTGGAACCAAACAGAAGGATTGTTCCTTTACTAGTTTTAGCGGTGAGAGGGGCAACAATAATAAAAGGGGATAGTTGTTATATCAGTGTCATGCTGTGGCCTTTGCAGTGGGAGAGAGGCTGAGCCCATGGATGGATATTAAAGGGGTTCCTGCATCACAGCAAGAGACAGGATAAAAAGGACTGGAGAGTTAAGTGGGAATTGGAAAGGGAAAAGGAAATCCTGAAGTGAGTAGCTGTAGGTTCCTCTAAATTCGCCTAAAGAATCGAAGGACTTGACAGCACATGAAGGATAAGTAATCTCCCCATCTTTTTTCAGACCGTTGCTGTGAATTGCTCCCATTATACTATAATTATACTATTATTGTGAGCCCTTTTTAATTTTTAACTTGTAATTTCTAAATTGATACTTTTATTAAAGGAATTTGTATATATCTTTATCTGGTTCCAGCACTCCACCATCTTTTGTGTATACGTGTCTTCAGAAAAAACACAGGACCCTAAGGACTAAATAACAATATTTTTTTTCAATTTCAAGTTCTCTTTTTACTGAAGCTTTTCCATATATCATTTGGTTAGCACTTCTGCCTCTCAGCACTGGCGTCATGAATTCGATTTCCGACCATAGCCACATCTGTGTGGAGTTTGTATGTTCTCCCCGCGTGGGTTTGCTCCTTGTGCTCCGGTTTCCTCCCACACTCCAAAAACATACTAGTAGGCTAAGTGGCTGCTATCAAATTGACTCTAGTTTGTGTTTCTGTCTGTTTATTAGAGATTTTAGATTGTAAGCTCCAATTGCAGGGACTGATGTGAGTGACAAATATCCTCTGTACATCGCTGTGGAATTAGTGGCACTATATAAATAAATAAATAAATAGATGATGATGATGATATAATTGTGAAAGTTACATAAAGCCTTTTTATATTACATTAGGTCAACTTACTCTTAGTTGTTATGTTTGAAATTTATATGCCAAAGTTCATGTTGGCGTTGATCTGCAGTCTTTTGAAAAAACCATAATACTTCTATGGGACCTTTTCAGAGGTGGAACCAACGAGTTGTGGGCCCAGGTGCAAAAATTTGTTTTGCCCCCTCTTACACTAATACACACATACATACATACATACATACATACATACATACACACACACACAAAACCCAAAAAACGCATAGTATCTTTTGTTGTGTTTACTTCAAATTTCAAATTTAAAAAATATTAATACACTAGCTGAAGTACCCCACGTTGCCTGTATTTGAAACTTCAAGTTATTAAGTTAACAATGAGTTTGATGTAAATGTCAACATTTTAAAAATAATTAGCAGCTCAGAAGCTTTTCCAACACACCCAGTAGGTGGCTGCTCAGTATCATTTTTGCTTTTCTATTAAATGTAATCCAAATCCATCCGGTTCTGCCCAGCGTACACCCATGGGTGGTCCGACCTGGACCCGAAACCTCCTAAAACCTGACCAGGATCCAACTGGACCACCTTGCATTAGTTTTATCCCAATCAGAAAAGGGTTGTCTGAATGCATAACCGGACAGTCAAACAAACCAAATCCATCTAGTGGAAGGCCCAGAACAGGCTCCCCAGGTCAAAGCTCTGGCCAATGTACACCAATGGGAGGTCCAACCAGGACTTTAGCACGCTAGTATATCTTCTGGGATCAAATGTTACCAGTCTGTGAAGTTTTTGTCCAAATCTATTCAGTGGAAGCTCAGAAAAGGCTTCCCAAGTCAAAGTTCTGCCAAGTGTACACCAATGGGAGGTACGACTGGGACCCTAACCCCCTTAAAACCTGGCCAGGATCCAACTAGACCACCTAGAGTTAGTTTCATCCCAATCGGTGTCCGAATACATATCCGGACAGACAAACAAATCAAATCCATCCCGTAGGACGCCCAGAACAGGCTCCAGGGTCAAAGTTCTGGCCAGCATACACCAACGGGAGGTCTGACTGGGAGCTTCACCCCCTGGTATGTCTTCGGGGAACCAATGTTACCAGTCTGTGAACTTTTCATTCAAATCCATCCAGTAGAAGACCCAGAAAAGGCTACCCATGTCAAAGTTCTGCCCAGTGTACACCAACGGGAGGTTTGACCGGGATCTTAACCCCCTAATATGTCTTCTGGGATCCAGTGTTACCAGTCTGTGAAGTTTTTGTCCAAATCCATCCAGTGCAAGCTGAGAATAGGCTCCCCAGGTCAAAGTTTTGCAGAGCATACACTAACGGGAAGTACATTCGGTACCCTAACCTCCTTAAAACCTGCCTATGATCCAACTGGACCACCTTGCATTGGTTTCATTCGAATTGGTGCAGTGGTGTCCGAATGTATAACCAAACAGACAAACAAACCAAATCCATCTAGTGGAAGGACCAGAACAGACTTCCCAGGTCAAAGTTCTGGCCTGCGTACACCAACGGGAGGTCCGACCAGGACCTAAATCTCCTAACATGTCTTCTGGGATCCAATGTTACCTGTCTGTGAAGTTTTTGTCCAAATCCATCCAGTGGAAGGCTCAGAACAGGCTCCCTGGGTCAAAGTTCTGCCGAGTGTACACCAACGGGAGGTCTGACCGGGACCCTAACCCCCTTAAAACCTGCCTATGATCCAACTGGAACACCTCACGTTGGTTTCATCACAATTGGTGCAGGGGTGTCCTAATGCAAACAAATAAATCCATCCAGTGAAGGGCCCAAATCAGGCTCCCCTGGTCAAAGTTCTGGCCAGCGTACACCAATGGGAGGTCCGACTGAGACCTACACCCCCTAGTATGTCTTCTGGGAATGTTAAAAGTCTTTTAAAATTATCATCCAAATACATCCAGTGGAAGGCTCAGAACAGGTTCTGCAGGTCAAATTTCTGGCCAGTGTACACCAAGGAAGGTCCGACCAGGTCCCTAAACCCCTTGATATCTGCCCAGGATCTAACTAGGCCACCTTGCATGGTTTCATCCAAATCGGTGCAGGGATGTGGAAGATATTCTCCTACAAATAAACAAACAAACAGATAAACAAACAAACTTCTTCTTTTATATATATATATAGATAACATAAAATCTATGAACAACCCCCCTTCCCCATAACAAAACTTTCTTCAATTTCAATAATGTCTTATGCCTATATCTCCTACAAATAATTTAAATATATAAATGTCTTTACATTTGTAAAAAATGATGCAAATCAAATGTAGAGTCAAAGTTGGAAACAAGAAGCACCCTAAACTATGTTAGTTCTCAAAGGATATGCTCCTCGGTGTGCTTCAGTTGCATAAACATAAATAAAAATCATTTCAATATATTACATGATAGTAAGGAACGGCATGCATTCACCCCAAAAGTAATTCTCATATAAATATTTTATACTTATTCAGCTGTCTCCCCATTCACACCCTCTATACCCCCACCCAAAGAAACCTTCCCTGTAGCACTTATAACTTTATTTGTATTTGTGTTTGGATTTAGTTATTGCTTAAACTGTTTCTATTATCTTAATTGAATAAAAAATTTCATCAGTGACTATCCTGGTTTGCCAAAACCACTTTTGTCATTGGACTAAACATTCAGTATTCAGTACCAAGGTTCCCACTAAGCTCTATTCAGTTATCCAAGTGTAAACTGATTCATAGCCCCCCATTCAAAGTGTATCTGTATCTAAGGTAAATATCTGTCCCAGATTTACATCTTTTTTTAAATGAAATGTTTTAGGGGGTTACAGTTTTCAAACAGTTTAGCTACCCAACAGCTACCCCCCCCCCCCCCCCCACATACCCTACAAATAAAAGCATTTAATAACACACTACCAAAAAAGCTGTACTTACCATGTTGGCCAACTAGACCAATGTCTAGGGCAAAAATAAAAATGTCAGACTGGGTAAGCAATGGTGTTTGATAAATTATTTACAATGCACACAATTGTCTGTAATTACTATTGTAGCTGCAAGCTGCATCTTTAAAAGATGATTTATGTGCTGTAATTGTATTAAACTTGATATGGGCCCTTGACTGGCCATAAAGTCTGCAGAAAGTTAGAGAATGAGCTTTAAACCGTCGAGGCCTGCTTGAGGCCTGCTTGATTCACCCTCACCCCGCCCCCTCCAACTACCTACACTCTGCCATTCTCCACAAACGCCCCTCCCTCCTTAACTTAACTTACCTTGGGGCTACTCTCTGCTTCTTCTTCTGCTGGCTTCAGTAGTCTTCTGCCGCATCCTGCAGGTTCCTCTCCACTGGCAGCGTCATGGACGTGACTTAATGATGTCACATTGCTGTCGCAGTCAGTGTTAAAGGGACACAGGCAGGCAGCATTGCAGTCTGGGCCCCTCTCTTCTAGAGTGGAGGGTAGGAACCTAGGGCAGTGGGGTTGGAAGTTTGGAAAGTGGTGCGGCCATCAGCAGTGGGCCCCATTATCTCCATGGGCCCCGATGCCAAGCACCAGCCTCATTACCAATAGTTTTGCCACTATATTTTATATTTGGAATGTTTAGCACTAAGGATTTTTCAGATAAAGGTTTTTGTTGCACAATATGGAGTTCAATGCCTAAAATACACAAAATTGTACTTTAACATTTTAATTTGTTTTTCTGGTTTTCCACACTGCCTCACATTCCCCACTTCATCATCATCATCATCATCATTTATTTATATAGCGCCACAAATTCCGCAGCGCTGTACAGAGAACTGTCGAATCTAAATCAGATTGTTCACCTGTAAGTGTCAGTTTATCAGTTATGAGCTCATCAGCTGGAGAGAATTAAATACACTGCATGGTTTGAGTGTACAAATAAACTCTGCTTTATTCGTTACAAGTCCCTATCTATATAGCAAAAATCACGTATTACAGAAAACTACGCCGCTGGTATGTCCAAGGTTATAAGCATAGCCTTGCAAATAATGAATTACTCCTACAAAACAGGTGCATCTAATTGTATTTAAGCTATAACAGAACAAAATGGCTATAAGGCAACAAGATGGCGTCAGCTTAGCAAAATCACATTTCTCAGAACTCATTCACATCAGTCCCTGCCCCATTGGGCACAGTCTAAATTCCCTAATATAGACACACACACAGACAGACAGACAGAGAGATAGAGACTAGGGTCAATTTTGATAGCAGCCAATTAACCTACCAGTATGTTTTTGGAGTGTGGGAGGAAACCGGAGCACCCGGAGGAAACCCACGCAAACACAGCAAGAACATACAAACTCCACACAGAGAAGGCCATGGTCGGGAATTGAACTCATGACCCCAGTGCTGTGAGGCAGAAGTGCTAACCACTAGGCCACTGTGCTGCCCACTTCATTCAATTGTGTTTCAGTGCCCTTCACAATGGCTCTAGCAGGAAAAACTTGATAAACATTTCTCTCTATGACATTATCACTGAGCAACAATTTTTTTTTTTGTCCTTTCTGTTGTTTTGGAACTTTCTGGATAACAGGTGTTAGAAAAATAGATTCCATACATTCTATTTAGTTTTCTCAGAACCTGCTTTTTCACCAACAATCTAGTAAAAGAACACAAAAAAACAATGAAAATAGTAATATTCATTTTCAGAGCCAGGGATTTTTTTATAAAGCATACTTTTATAAGAACCTTTCCTGAATAAAAAAAAACACTGGTCCAATTTTCTGTAGTCAAGTCTTCTCATACATTCACAGATTTCTCCAGGGACACAGACTGGTATGTAAAGTAAGTTAGTATTGATCAAACCATGCCTTCTTGTTTGAGAATAATAATTGCAGTGAAGGTGATGAAAAAGCATTCCATTAGAGGATAAGGCAATCCTGCAGTTAAGAAAAGATATGGTAATTCAAGCCAATTCTCCCCTACAGCTAATCATTGCCAAATTGAATTAAGTAATCTAAATTAAATTGGTACATTACTATTATGAGACAAAGTGTTTGGAACACCTTATGAAGACATACTGCAGCTAGGATGCAGTTATTTTTTTCCAAAAGAGAATCATCCTTACTAAGAGCCTATATATTTAATGCAAAAAACAATTTTACAAAACTGCCACGTTTTCCTGTGTCATCTTTTTCATAAAATGTTTGACTTATGACCATTTTGTAATTTTTTTCCTCCAATGTTCTTGTATAATAATGTTTAATTTATTACAAACATGAGGCACCAATGACAAACAAATAAACTTCATTTACAAGGTGTACTGGATGCATACTGCAAAATGCATTGGTTCTGCACTGGTGCATTTAATTGGTCCGTTCAATGCACTTTGAGTTGAAGCGAAAATCTGTTACATCACAATCCAGGCTCCTACCGTTATTGAACCACCCATTCCATTAAAGTAAACATTTGCGTATGTCTTCTAAAACACTTTTCGGTTTACTCTCATGCAGAGCTTGAATTATTCATGAGTGAAGGGACATTGGGACTGTCTTTATTACATGTGACAATTTTGTGTGTCACATTTTGTGTCCCATGATGCAGAAGTGTAAATGTGCATCCCATTAGAAGTATAGAGGACTGATGTACCAAAACATGAGCTCTAACCACAACATTTATCTCATTTTAATAATATTGTTCCAGTAAAATTAGGCACATCTAAACTGCATTCATGCCAACTCACTGTAAAAATCAATATTTCTGCATTTTAATTACAATAATGAAAATGTGTACAATAATCATCAGACATAGGCATATTTAATCTATAGCTTTCAGGCCTTTTTATATCAATTATAAAGTTATTTTGCTATTTTTTTAAAGGTGAGATTTTTTACCAATATCCTCTATGCTTCTACTAAGGCTAAGCTGTTAGTAGCTATGTAAGAGGTCAAAAGAGATCTTGCCATTTTACCTACATATAATTTATGACCCAAGAAAAAGATGCATTATATTCAAGAGTCAATTTTACAGAGCATTATCATACAAAACATTAATAAATTCATGTATTAGTTCTACTGAACCTTTAGAAATCTTTCAAATATAATGTATATATTTGATACACAAGATAATTGTTTAGTGTGTATATAGTTCAAAATGTTGAAATAAGTGCTTGTTCCCTGCAACCCAGATATAGGTTTGCCTACATTTGTCCACATAATCAACCTGTTACAGTTCCCTGTGTTTGAAGAAAGAAATATAACCCAAAATAAAATTATAGTGAAAACATTGGCTAACACTTATCATTCTCCCTTATAACTACTTCTCATTCTCACCTCTGACTGCTGCCATGCTTTGCCCATACTATCGAATTCACTAGCTGCTTGACATTTGTGTAAGAGCTACCCTTTAAATTTGAAAGCATATTCTGTAATTTACCTTTATTCTAGCACAGAAATGTGCATGATCTCTGGTCCAAGATTATTGAGCACTTGATAAAGTATATCCTAAGTGGAGGAGGCAGGGGGGCAATCTCTGACCACTGCAAAAGAATGTAAGTATCTTGAATAATCAAGTCTAATAATAATAATTTTGCATTTTAGGCCTCGGAGAGCCTTTCTTTACTAAATGTGTCTTTCCCTAAAACTAGGCAAAGTTTGTCATTCGACAGGTGTCTTACATCATGGGCCTAATAAGTGTTAGTTGCCAAGCAATCCCCCGTCCCCCTCCCAAAATATCTGCATGTGCCTCCAAAATGCAGTCCTCTAGCTACTATTGTGTTCAGAATGTACTTAATGTATCACCTCTGAACTCTGCTGAGCTTGAAAACTGTGTGAGCACAGCACATTCATAGAGCTAAGACATATTTTGAAAATATTATAAGATTGTAATTGTAAAATGTTTTTTTTGTCTCTTTTTCCCAGGTGCTCAAAAAATAGCACCAGCACATGTATTAATCAAAATAGTTAAAACAATAAATACAAAAATACCAAAAGAAATAAAAAAAATGCAATAATATTACAAAAAAATATTATTTCCTATCTGAATGTTGATTTTCAGTTTGTTATTGGATGCTAGCAGTGCAGGGTTACTTTTAAATGGTGTTGGGATGTCACATCCAAAGATCATTAATCATATGAATTTTATACTACACAACTAGCTGAAGTACCCAACATTGCCCGGGTTTAAATGCATAATCAGACAGACAAACAGACCAATGAATTTTATATATAAGATATGACATGAGTTAAGGGACCACTTACTCCAAAATATAGGATATGCAATATACCGCTACATTGCTGGTCCATTCTAACTAGAATACTATTCCAGCCAAACAAAATGCCTAAAGTTTTCAACTTCCCCACTAAGGAACACTGGTCTTTTTTATCCGGTTTTCTTATAAGAGCAAAAAGCATTTTTATTGAGGTGAACAAGTGAAGTAATGAACTAGAGACACTATTTTACTCATTAATAGAGATTAACAACATTTTTGCCTTGTTCTGCAATTGGCAGAGAAATGTTGCACATTTTGCCACACAGAATTTGGCTTTAAATTTATACAGCTCTTCTTCAGCACCACATAACAGAATCAATTTACTGTCATAACCTTTGGAAAATTGGCTGTATTGACTCCAAAATGTGATGTGTGTGAAGTGTTTCTGCAACTTCTCTAATCTTTATTTGTTAGCAATCCTACCAAGGTATACAGTTTTAGAATGTAATGTTGAGTATGTGAATTTTGCATGTTCATCGATTTTTTTTTATTTTTTTATTCTTTTTGTTCCTCCATTTCAATTTGATTTGGAATGAGTAATTTCCCTTCAGTACCTATGCCATACTCATTGTAACATCATAATGACTTATTGGTACATTATCATCTTTCATCTGCACACTACTTTTTAGAAGTGTAACCTTTGGAAAATGTCCTTTTGTGTTTTAGAAAATATCAAATTACTATGCTGCTCGTTTCAGAATGTTCAGACATCACAGAGAATTTAGCAAATTGAGAAACTGTGTCATTGGCCTCTAACATTTTCATTTCTTTCAGCAGATGAAATATATTTAAAGTATACATACATAGGTCATTGTAGCACATTTTGGTAATTGCATAAAGTTTGTTATGACCATACACTCTTTGCTGAACATAATATATATTGAACAGTCTTGATTATAATGAATGATTTGTTCAAGGACCATGTATGCCACATTTCATTAGGCCCCTCCATCTTATAATGTTTGGGTGCGACATGCATACCAATTCAGACAGATTTAGTCCAATGATATAAGCAACTGATTGTACTTTTCTTCTGAACCAAAATTGCTTCTTCATTGGGTGGATACTTGCATTTTAGAGATATGAGCCATGCTTGTTAGTGAAATACTATAATTTAAAGCATTGTTTTAATATTTCTAGTAGTTTAGTATAATATTGCTAAACGACCTTACAATTATCATCATGACAGGACTACACTGTGATTTACCAATGTATTATGGAACAAATATATTACCATTTTGCCCTTATTTGCAGTTGAATTTTGAAACGGGTTTTCATCCTATACAGTCCTCCTAGTAAGAAGCAGTAATTGCCTCTATTGCTGATTGCTTCTCTTAACTACTTATCTAACTAAGGCTAGGTACACAATGAAGAATTTTCCGACTGACGTGTTATCTCAAATGATTTTGCCTACGACTGAAGATCCGATTAACACACACTGACACGATTTACCTTCAGATCCGTACTCTTCATCTGGTCCTCTAGTCTTCGGAGAATGACAGCACAATATTTATTCATTCATTCTTGTCACATTGTCACACTGATTAAAACCGCCTTGTTAAAGCTATCCACATGTCCTAACGAATTTCGTTAGCTTCTGTGACTCTGAAACAAAACATTCTGCCTCAGAACAAACAAATTAATTATTCCTTCTACAGCACTCTCTACATTTAGTCACTGGGACATTCATTGCTAGCATTGGCTGAAAAGAGCCAGACTCTGTAAACTCTATTGAGATCATGAGTGCATACACACTACATGATAGGTCGGTGATTGGTTGGAAAATATTAAACAGTACGACCAACCAAATGAGCCAACAATCGACACTTTGGAACGACTTTCGACCATCATGTCACTATAGACACTAACCCGACTTCCAACCGAACGGTCGTATGTTAGCTGATTTGCCTCTGATTATTGGACGAAAACGCTCCAGTGTGTACCTAGCCTAACTATAGAGAATCCCACCATACGCAGACAAGGCAGTGATGTTTGGCAAGGTTAACCAAGACAGCATTCAACAATGAACAAGAAAAGGGAATAAAAAGGTTTATATGTCATCTGAGTTTCTTACTAACCTGCAATCTTACTGCTGTATAAAATCCTGAGCAACCCTATCTATCCCCCTGGAGTGTTTGAAGTCGGTGTAGGGCTGGGGATTAAAAAAAAAAAAAAAAGCAACTAAAGTCCAAGTTAACTCCAGCCCTAACTGGTGGGTTGGGGTGATGGAAACATTCGACAATACCTTAGGGCTAGTAAGTCCTGACCCCCCCCTCCCCCCTGAAAAAATAATCTTTCTCCATTGTCCAAGTGTAAAGTTGTGGCAGGCAGGAGACATGAGGCAATTGTGAACTTAATAGTACATATATTGAAATAGTTCAATATGTATAGAAAATCAGTTCAAATATCAGGAAAACAGGATAGGAACTTAGCGGATATGCAAACAGGAAATATAGTATAATCTGGCACAATGACGACAATGCTGTTAATTACAGAGAGGACAGTAAACCATGGGAAGTCACTGGCGCAAATAATAAATTACATAGTATAGATAAGTCACTGACCTAGATTATGATTGGCCTAGTAAATTGGTATGCAAGTAAGATAGTGATTATACAGTCCATTTTTTACAGGCTGAGCCCAAACAGCACGGTTCAGTATGCACATTACTATGCAAAGTAGCAGTCAATCCTGAGACAGGACTGAAGTCCTTCAGTGGGAAGCAGGTGAGCCCAGACACTGCTGATAAGCACACAGTATAGTGAAGGTAAGACTACCTGTAGCATGCAGCAGAGAAGGAACAGTATTCAGAGTCAGAAATCATCAATATAAAAAGCCGATAGACAGACCCTGAAGTCACCAAAATCTAAAACCAGTAGTCAGAGCCTGAAGTCACCGATATCCAAGTCAGTTGGCAGAGCCAGAAGTCACTGTTGTCCAAAGCCAGAACTCACAGGAAAGTAAGTAGGTAACAGAACTGAGAACCTGGCATAGAAAATGCTATCAATGGCAATTGATGGCTGGCCAGGTGGGATTCTTTATCTCCCAATCAGGTTTGGGAGAGGACACAAAGAGACAGATTTTTAAATAATCCAGAGAAAAAAGAAAAAGTCCCTACGCTGAGCTCCTGTATGGCACATATTTAATATATAATTGGGAGAGAATTTCTACAGACTATCCTATATCCTCTAATTGGTTGAAAGCTTCATCCAATCAGAGATTAGCAGGACATATTCAAACTTTCCCAATACTTGAGACAGCCACTTCATTCCCCAAAGGCATTTGGTGGGGGCCACTAGTGTTTCCTGTCTCACTTTGGCTCCGGGTGAGAGGCAGCCTTTTAATTTGCCCCAGCTCACACTGGGCAGGCCCCCAACATTAAGCTCAAGGGCCTATTACTCTAGGCCAACCCTCATCTCCTCCAGGCAGGATGTCTTGGGCCCCAGAACTTGATTAGCGAATACCCCTAAGGCATAAAGGGGCTATTTTCATTAATACCAGGTCTCACACTACACCAGCTGCAGCTAGGTATACTTTTTATGCCTTTTCCTCCACCCCCCACAACACAAGGGGATTAGCAGCAGTTTTTTATTATTTGATTTGTCTTCTAGTTTACGCAATCACAGACTTTTCATTAGGGTTGGCCAAGTTATATGGACAGTGGATTGTATGTTGATGTTTGGAAGCACACAGTGGTAAACCTAAACAGTTATATTAATATGTTACTTTACTGAATTTGGCATTCCTTTTAATGTTTAGTCTACTGACTTTTATTAGATTCATTATATGTATTAGAAAAGATTTTGAAAAATGTGAAGCAAACTAGAATATTTTTACGTATTTTACTGGGTACATGTACAAATCACGCTAACTTGTTTGGAGGAAATGATGAGAGACATACGCATCTATTCCATTATGGAGCAGCTTGATGTTATTGAGTCTATGCAGTCAAGCATAACTGAATAATGTGATGTATAAACTCAGGTTTTGTATTTTGGAAGTATTTTTACTTGGAAAGTGCTGGTGTAAAGTAGATGTTTATAATAGAGAAGAAAAAGAGAACCAGTGAGTTAAAGTAATTAGGACATAATACCAAAGCTATATGGGAATTGTCCACCTTTTTCCAAATTAACAGATTACCACTTGAAATGTTTATGTCATGGAGCTTAATGGAGAGGAGAACAATTAGCTGAGATGTTGCTTTTTCCTTTGCAGTACAATTTAACATTTCTACAGGCTTAGATCCGGTCTTATATAATGTTTGCCTCATTAAGGCTAGGTACACACTACAGAAATTTTCTCCTAATGTATTATCTATAATGATTTTACCAACGACTGGAAAAATAAAGTCCCGATCAGCATGCTGATTCATGTGCACACACTGTAGATGTTTTACAAAATTTACCTTCAGATCTGTGCTCTTCATCTG
The DNA here is from genome assembly GCF_038048845.1 of Mixophyes fleayi. Lineage (NCBI taxonomy): Eukaryota > Metazoa > Chordata > Amphibia > Anura > Limnodynastidae > Mixophyes > Mixophyes fleayi. The sequence goes on from NC_134405.1 coordinate 161,807,000, forward strand.
TCATAACCATCGGCTGAGAAGATCATGACTTTATAAATTATGGAGATCCTGATAGTGCACACACAATACAAAATTGGAACAACATTGTTCCATTGCTGAAAAAGATTTTAAGTCAGTTTGAAAATTTCGATCAACAATTTCATGTGCTTTGGAACGATAATCGTTCATCCTTCCAGGGTACACACTACTGTGATATTGGGCCAATCAGTCGTTTATCATCTGACTAACCCAATAATCGTCTGAAAAACACTGTAGCGTGTACCTAGTCTAATATATTAAGGGGGGAATTCAATTAGCAGCAGAATTTTTACAAAAAATCTTCTTTGTGTAACACCCCCCTAGTGGTGTTTTAGTTAAACCTTTACCTCAGTGAATAGAGGAGGGGTCATCTAGAGGGTAAGATAGAAGTTTCTGGAAAGTTACATAAACTGGTTACCATGGTGATAACCCAGCCCAGCCTGTGAGACTAAGTTAGAGGAAGGAGGGGCTGTCATTAAGGGAAGATAGAGAGGGAGAGAGGAGACAGAAGAGAAGAGTTGTAGCTGGGGACCTGGGGTGGAAGCTCCCAGGCTCCCCCAGCATTCCCTGGAAGTCTGAGCGTGGTGACTGAGCCAGGGCAAGGAATGTGTGCCCTGGATGAGGGGGAGAACTCCATGCCACTATAGAGAACCCAAGAGAGAGGGGGATACTTCGCATGGAAGAGGCCCTGGAGTGAGGGCTGCTACAAGAGGCATGGTAGTTGTAGTGTCAGATCCTGAGGCTGAGAGTACACAGAGTGACGTGTCAGAGCACAGGAGACATTATCCCCGCAGAGGAGGGATGAGCTGCAGTTGAGAGGTACACAGAGTGTGTCAGAGCTGCATGGAGGAGAGGCTGCCTGCCTATTAGCATCCATGCATGTGCCCCTGCAGAAAGGGTATCTGCAGTGAGTATGGAGTGCAAGAGACATGTAAATTATGTTATTTAACATCTGGATAACATTAAGAACTGTGCAGGAGAAGTGATAAGATATTTGCAACCATATTCGTATTGCTCATTAAGAACTGTGCTGGAGAGAGTAAGGAGATGTATATATTCTGCAACCATTATGATTATCGTGCTGGAGGAAGAGTGTAAATAAAGAGTTGAGTTTGTTATAGAGATGGTCTGGCGCCCAAATTATTGTGACTTCTATTACACTGCACCAAAGTGACATTACCTGTGTCCCACTAACTACAAAGAAACACCTGCATGTGCAGGGACCCCCTGATCATTTACACCCATGCCCATCAGCTAGCCAGGGCTTGAGAAGGAGGTGCACTGTGTACCCTTTGCACCCCACACTACACACAGTGACAGGGGGTTACATTTGATTTTCCTCACGCTCCATAGAGGTGCAAGGAAAAATGAGCTGAGAATTTACGTAGTAATGGTAAAAATGTGCAGCCGCGATGTTCTGTGGAACATTGCGATTAATTGACTTCCCCCCTAAAAACTTTACAATGGTTTTGCACATCATGAAGTGGCCTTACCTACACCTTACGGTGTGTCAACTACTTGTGTCTTTTCTTACAGTCAATCCATCATCTCATTTAGTACAGACAATGAGTTTCATTTACTTCTGGTAAATCTTTGTCTTTATTTATTTTTCTATTTGCTGGATTTGATATCACAGTACTTTCTTACAAGTGTGTTACTTGCATAACATTTTCTTCATCTAAAAATCATGATTTGACGAAAAATAGAACTTTTCAAATCACCCTGGGGTCTGGTATTTATCTATCGAATTTCATCAAAAAGAAAAACAACCAGGCTCTGCAAGCAGCATACAAACAGCTTGAAATTGCAAGTTGCATGTGTGAAAAAATAGGAATTTATTATTTCTTTTGCATTGAGGCCCAAGGCCTTATTTTCAGTTAACTCTAGATAACCGGGTGGAAGGAAGGACAAAGTTTCAGGCCACCACAACAGATGTAAAATAGTTTCAAAAGACTAGATGAATATATAAACTCTCAAGTGCTAAACAATTCCTCAGTATCAGATAGATGTATCCAGGGGAGGGCTGGCAAATTGTAGCCCGGGGGACAAGACTCGACTCAGCAGAGGGCCAGGCTAGGCTAGAAAGTAGGGGGGCATCTGACCCCTGGGCTGGTCCCATAGTGGGCTACCTTGGGTTGGATCACTGGGCAACCTGCATATTTTTTCCTTTAAAATGTTCCTAATAGGCTGCTGAGTTGAATCTTGCCCCCCAGTCTAAAATTTGCCAGCCCTCCCCTGGATGTGATAAATGTGGTAAGAGTTAATAGTTGATGTGAGAAAGCTCAAGCAGGAATTCATTTCCATTGAGTGGTATTGTTCATAAATGAGTCATATATTATAGTCCCTTTATGTATTATTTAACAGTGTTACATTGCTGGATGCACATATAACTTGCATCTACCAAAATCCTTTCTTCCTTGTGTTCACAGTTTGATGCCTTCGGTCTGTCTCCCAGCAAATTAATTTAAATGCACATCAGTCTGCAAAGAATTTGTTTGCTTTCTATTGTGCTGACATTTCAGTAGCATATCCCATTTTGTGTTCCGTATACATCAACATTCAGTGTTAACTAATTTAGAAAGAACATGTAATACTCTAACAATCCTTCCACACATTATCTTGACATCTTATTTATGTCTTTATGCTTCATTTCCGAAAGTTAGAGTAAATAAAATTATCATTTGTGATAATATTTTATTTTCATTGTACTGCTATTGTGTACTAATCTCATCTATGGAGTGTTTTGACCATCAGTGGGCTGCTGCTTTATTAAACTTATGAATTAATTACAGTATACATTTTAAAACCTATGGTCAGTCTAAATTATATTATGATTTTTAAGGGCTAGATTTACTAAGCTGCGGGTTTGAAAAAGTGGGGATGTTGCCTATAGCAACCAATCAGATTCTAGCTGTCATTTTGTAGAAGGTAATAAATAAATGACAGCTAGAATCTGATTGGTTGCTATAGGCAACATCCCCACTTTTTCAAACCCGCAGCTTAGTAAATCTAGCCCTAAGTGTTATCGAAGATAATATTTTACATTTCCAGGATATTAATTGCCAATGTTTCTTCTGAAAATATAACCTCGTTTTATTATTAAAGATTGGCGAATACATTTTGAGCAAGCTTTTAGTAACTTTTACAGCACCGCAACCTGTTACACTCTTCATCATGTAGAGAGATTCTGTTAAGATGAAACATTAATGACCCTCCCTGTTTGCACAGGAAAAATGTCTACTAAACATATCATGTAGCAGTGCATAATTAGGTAATGACATGTCCCATTATTTAAGCTGATGATTGCTTGAAATACTGACATTATATAATCTGCTTATTGCTCAGTATTATTGAGACAGAGCTATCTTAAAGCAGCATTCCTGGTCACTTATTACATTTTTATTAACTTGTCCCCTCCCCATTGTTAATTTTTCAATGGATTTTTTATATTGTCTTTTCACAACTTTTTTTTACAGTTTTCCTTTTCAGTTTTCAAGACACCAAAGCAATTAATGACAAGAGAGTCAATGAAGACAAACGCACTTAAACTCAGACATGTGTTTTTCTGTACACTAACCCTTACCTGTAAGAGTTAATATTTAATGAACCCAGGTCAGCCAATAGCAGACAAGGGGAGTTCCTGGATTTTCATATATATACCCCTCTGACTGCAGTGCTGCCTCTTTCGCCTTCACAGAAAACCCACCCGCCCACACGGAATAGAGTTTTTAGTAGGCTATGTCGAGTATGTTAACACCTTTTTTCCTTTGTCACAGAGCAGCCATAGTTTGGTAGGAAAGCACTGGGACCAGTGACTGATACATACAGTCTGTCGCTGATTAGCCGCAGATCACTGCCCCTTTCGCGGTAAAGGTAGCTCTTGGTACTTTAGTCCGGAGGACCCCTTGATCTGCTTTATGAGGGCAGGTCATTGTGAGCCTAGAGGGGATGTAGTCACTCTGATGCTTGATTTAGCACTGACCATTAAGTAAGGGATTACATCCTTGGTTAAGTTGATTCAGGGCCATTTGGCCATCCACACATTTGGTTCGGTAATCAGTCGTTAGATGTCCTGCAGTGTGCTTCTCCGCCACCAAATTTCAATTGCTTAAATACACTGTGACCTAATTTTGCCACCTCAAAAAGTGTCAGAGTCATTATTCACTAGATTTGGTTAAGTGATTTTAATGGTAGGTAATTGTGTAACACCCAGGAGGAATGGAGTGACTACAATGCTGCTCTTCTTCCTTCCTAGCAATTTAGATTTGGTTGGTATGAGAATGAATACAACTCAATAACCAACAGCAAGAACATTTAACCTTATTTCTGGATCAAAGAGGTTAAGGTGGAAAATGCAACTTGAAAATAATACATTCAATATATATGGGTTAGATAATACATTTAGCAAAGACACTTAAAAAACAGGGAAACCATCACTTCAATAAAAAGCCTAGCGATCAAACAAGAAAAAACCACGAGCGTAATAGCAACATATAAATCTTACTGGTGGGATTAATAGTCCTGCATCACCAGTGTACAATACTCTCACACACAGTGTGATAAGGGTCCCCACAAGATATCAGTCTTTTACTTGAAATTAAGGTGAAGTAGAAACAGTGGTTAATTCCATTAACAATGGATGAAATGAAGCAGTATCTGTAAACAACTGATTGCTCCTTTTTCAGCACAATAGTTCCACAGATTAATACTCTTTATCTGCCAGCAATAGTGTTGTTACATAATAGTCTATTGATAGGAAAATTACCATTCCAGGTCTGGCTGGGATCTGTAGTTCCACAGAATTGAAATTTATCCAATAGTCACAAGGTTGCCATAACAAAGCTAGTGCTTGGGTAGGAATCATAATATTAATGCTGGGCTCCATTTTAGTTGTGGGGTGCAGTACATATATTCATACTTGCCAACTGTGGAGATCTCCAAATTTGGCCGTGTCCTGGGGGCGTTACCGCACTAATCGTGTCAGTAGACCATGCCCCCGGCTATACAATATAAATTTTGGCCTATTATAGCAGGGGGCAGGGCCAGCATGGCACAATTAGCCCCGCAACCACCCACTTCATCAACGGAGGGGACAGGGTTCGGGAGGTTGCCCTGCTCTCCCAGGAGTCTGAAAGAGCTCGTAAAAATTCAGGAGTCTCCCGGACATTAAAGGGAGAGTAGGCAACTATGCACATACAGGACCGGATTAAGGGAATGGAGGCCCCTGGGCTAAGGGCGCCTCCATTCCCCCGTGAGGCCCACAATGTGAGACGCCGCCCCCCGTACCCCATGAGGGCCCCCCCACAAGCGCTTACCTGTCACTGTAGTCCTCCGTCCCCGGCGCTCTGTAAGCTCCTTACTGAGGAGATCTCGCGAGAGTTCACTCGCGAGATCTCCTCAGTAAGCAGATTGCTGAGCGCCGGGGACGGAGGACTACAGTGACAGTGCTCAGCAGCATTGATCGGGCTGGGGGCACCCCCGCCCCCGGACCGATCAACAATGCTGCTGAGGACTTTAAAGGGCCCCCTGGATGCCCGAGGCCCCTGGGCTATAGCCCAGTTAGACCTCGGGTTAATCCGGCCCTGTGCACATACCATGCAGGCACATTACCAGTGGCGGATCCAGGGGGGGGGGGGGCGATCGGGGCGATCGCCCCCCCTAGCAGGAGCTTGCTGCTGATGGCTGCACACTGTGCAGGTCCGTTCAGCATTGACAGTGTGCTGCCCGGCTGCTCTGATTGTACTTTATTGAATTTCAAATACATTTTCTTAAACTTTCCAAATGTTTCAAATAATTCCTAACTACACAACTGAATGGAACTAATATGCTTCACAGCAACACTTCCAAGCTATGCACTATTTCTGATCCACTGCCAAAGCAATAGCAGCCATAACATTTGGTCTATACCAAAATAATATCTGGTAATGATTATATAGTTGTTAATCCAAATAATTGCATTAAATACACATACACTATTTCACTATTGTATTTTTATGAGGCATAACTGGGTTCTGCAAAAAAAAAAAGGTGATGCCCATACGCACCACAGCTGTAACATGACTAGGTTGTATGGACTTTATTGCAACCATTGAAGGAATTATTATTATTATTATTTTTTATATATAAGAATCCACAAAGCTTCTGCAGTACCAAAAAAAGGGAGTTAGATTGGGGAAAAATGGTGGAACTTGTGAACTGGTTTATAGTTATGATCCATATATCGTAGTAAGAGAAAGGAAAATAAGGAAAAATAGTCCTATCGCACCAGTGATTGAGAGCGACAACCCAATATTGTACTATTAAGTAGGTAAGATCCTAAAATTGATTACCACATGGGTGCAACCTATCACTGGGATATTAGGTGTAGAAAGCAAAAAGGGAGAAGATTATAAGGTGCACTGAAGCTCTCAATTTAAATCAATAAGGAATAGCATGGAACCTTTGTAAAATTTAACTTTCATTAGTAAATTTTAAAACCAGTGAGATATATAAAGATATCCTCTATAAAAACAAATGTGTGCAATAAAATCGACTGGATACACCAATAGCCATATATTAAGTATAATCAGAGGAGTAATCTAGTATGACAAAATATACTATAATGCTCATATTATCAATAGGAATCCTCCTAAAAGTTTCTCCTAAAAGTTTCTCCAAAGGGAATAATCCTTAAACCACGTCTGGTGTAGTAACAGTGGGTTGTTATGTTAAATCAGCAAGTTCAAAATCCCTGGTTTATAGTTATGCCTGGCTACATCTAAAAGGTTTCTATAGGTTTGGACATTCACTAAAATCATGGCTGTTCTACAAATTATGTTATGCAGTCTTAGGTGAGGGATGAGGGATATTGGATTCACAAATTGAGTTTGAAATTAGCATATAGTTAAAATTTAATTTACTAGGTGTGTAATTGAAAGACAGGTAGACTGACAGATATATATCATCAATATTGTTTTGAGGGGTTTTTTCAGTTGTTTTTAACTATATTTCAATTATTTATGAATATTTATTGTTTGTATTGGTTACTCACTCTATGGTAAAGGCAATATGTACGGTAAACATGTCAGCTGTGGTTGAGATGGTTTATCATCTTGTTTACATTATTTCACTTTAATAAATGACTATTTTAATGTGGTCTGTATTGCATACTTGCCAACTCTCCCGGAAAGTCCGGGAGACTCCCGAAATTCGGGTCAGTCTCCCGCGCGAGCTGGCATTACTCCCGCATCCCGATCTCACAGAGAATCACGGTGAATCACGCCATTTTGGAGGGCGGGAGGGGGCAGGGCGAGGCCAATTGTGTCATTTTGGCCCGGCCCCCCACAACGTAAATTGCCTTTTTGTGGGGGGTTTTGGCCTCGTCCTGCCCCCTCCCCCCCTCCAGTCACGCCCCCTCTCCCGGAAACAAGTTTCTGGGAGTTGGTAAGTATGCTGTATTGTTGCTGAACTGCATGTTTAAAAAGTGATTTGCATTTTCTTTTGCCATTGGCTTTGTTGACCTTCCAGAAATGTTATATTTTTGCCACTTCTTTTAGTTTTAACACGGTGTTGCATTTTTCATACAGTACTTTAGATTTATTATCTAACAAATCACTGCTATTAGCAGTAAATGAAATGATACATTGGTGCAAGTGTGCATCCAGTACACATTATTCTTATACTGCCACAGTTAGTGTGAACATTTATTACATAATATATCAACCATCATTCAGTTCCATATGGTAGGATATTTGCAATCACATTTATACTGTCATCCATTAACAATTACTGAAATGTGTGTGATATGTTCAATAAGGAAAGTTCACAGCAAATTGTTCTTTATATCTCACGTCTTAACCTTGCAAATTCAGCATGACTTGTGTGCATTTGTCCATACAGCTATTAATATATTAGAAACCAGTGAATAAAATACAGATTTTGAATCTAATACTTTTGGCTTCGAGTTTTCTGGATGAAATGTTTTTTGGAATTTTTTATTTTTTTTATAATTTGGACAATGGGTTATGTTCTGTAAAATATTCACATATTTAAATATCACTGAAGTGTTCCATGACCATACCATGTTTTTCTGTTTTATATTTTTAGGAAAAAAAAATATATATATTTGAATATCAATTTGAACATATCAATGTATTTTTCCCCAAAAACCCTGGACATACCTGCTATGAGTTAGTTATGCATTGTTTTTTCTTCCCTTCTTAACACTTACACCCGTAAATTAGCTTGTGTGATTTCTTGTGATTATTCTGTTTTGCACAAGTTAAATACTGACTGTTTTTTCATGTAGCGCACAAATATCAACTTTAAATTTCAGTGTACAAATAAGCTATCAAGTATTTGTGTGCTACATGAAAAAACAGTCAGTATTTAGTAATGTGCAAAACAGAATACTAATTTGCACCCCTTGCATTGTAAAATGGTTTTGTCCAGGAGACTGAAATAAGAAGTTTCTTAAGTTAAGATCCTTAATGAATCAGGACCTTGTTCCTGTGCTGTATTGTCCTGAATCTGCCCTCTGATTCTAATCCCTGGCTACGTATGACTACAATTTTGGTTCTGTCCCTGGCTATGTCTGACTATGTTTCTGATTCTGATCCCGTCTGCATCTAACCACAATTATGGTTCTGATCACTTGCTATGACAGCGTATGATTTTGGTTCTGATTCCTGTCTCTGGCTGACCATTTGTGCTCCTGTTTCCTGCCTGGGTGCCAAATACTCAGCACTCCATCCCTGGTGGTGTCCGAGAAAGCTGCGACAGCAGTACCATTTATATAACCCGTTCTGTTTGCCGGTTTCTGGTGGTACATCTCTCTGGCATTCAGCTTCTCCCCATCAATTCTGGCCTGAATACTGATCAGTTGTGCAGATCCACTCAATCCAATTGGAGTGGTAAAAGATTGCATTGACTTTTGTACTGCTTCAAGTGCTATTGTTGCCAACTGTTCTGAGGGACTTTGGGTCTGTCTCAGAGGACTTTGGATTCTCTGGACTTTTATAGTTATATGCTACTGATAAGTACACCGTGATATTCCACTGTACCATTTCTGCTGATTTGGGTTAATCTCCTCCTCTGATATTGGAACTTTCTGTATTGTGCATTTCTACCTGTTGATAGCAGAGCCATCTGCATATGATTTTTAACCTGATAAATCTGCATGTGATTCTTGCTGATCTATTGTGTTATAAGATGAAGATTGTCATTTTAGGTCATACGCCTCGTAATTATTGTTGCTATAATACTTATCAGATTGTTTTTGCCCTCACTGAGTCATAAGGGGAAATTTTCTCTTTGTATAAAGCACTTCTGTCTCCTTTTGAAGAAAACAAATTATTAACACAATCTAAATGGGAATTAGATTTGCAACTTTCCCTGACTGACAAGGTATGAGGAAACATTTTTCAAAATGTTTATAAAATGTCTAACTGCCTAACATTCCAAGATGTTAGTGAAAATTATCCATTGATTATACCTTACAACAGATAAACTCCATACAATTTGGCCTACTGTCTGTAAGTATTGCTGGAGGGATACGCCTTTGGGTAGAGGTGATTTAATCATTATGTTACTAAAATGAGACTCCAACCTTTTCCCAAAATTTCTCTTCTTTACCATTACCTCCCTCAGCTCCAGAGGTATAATAGATATGCAACAGGTCATATCCTAATTGCTTCTAGAGCTACGATAGATCAGTTCTGGAAAAAAACAGCCCCTGTACCCAGGGCCGGACTGGGACTAAAAATCAGCCCTGGCATTTAAAGCACACGGGCCCACCTCTGTTGATGAGCAGGAAAAAAAAAATGTGCGACGCAGCGCATTTATGGCGCCGCTAAATGGGGGCGTGGTCAAAATGGTGCATTGTTACATACATTATAATAAAACATTACATTTATCAGGCCCTCCCCATCCACATTACGCCACCCCCCCAGACACATTATGACACCCCAGTCCACAGTACTTATCTATGCTTCTAATGCTGCTGACATTCCTGTAGAGTGAGCAGGGAAGCTCTTTGTCTCACAAAATTAATAAGTCTCATGAGACTTAGAGCTCCTCTGCTTGCTCTGCAGGCTGTGTCCTGTCCGGGACTAGGAGCACAGATTCCTCCTGCTGACCAGAACTGGATTAAGGCTTGGGGGGCACGGGCACTTTAGTCAGGGGGGCTCCTATGATGTAATTTGGCTATTAGACACATTTTTGACAAATACACAGGCAATACTGTGTGCACTACTGTTAGGTGCACGCAGTTCTGCCTTAAAAAAGCAGTACAGTGTGAAGCAGGACATATCTCCCAACTGTTCTTGTAGTCAGACCAAATCCTGACTAAGGACAGTCACCCACCAAATTCAGAACAGTTGGCAGACTGTCCTGGTCTCTCCTACCTGTCTTGTCATGGTCACCACTTGTGGCTGCTGGTGTCTTTAAATCAGTTGCTGCTTGTCTGGATCCTGGAATGTTGGAAGCCCTATTTGGAAAAAAAATGAGTACATGAAATTTAGCCCCGGTGTTAAATCAATATAGCATCCACGTTTTAAAATTAGGCCTCACTTCAGCCCCAACATTAAAATACTAGTATTCACATTTGATAAATACATCTATTTCCCTCCACCTAGCCCTGACATTAAATAGTAATCCCATTTAATAAATAAAACTATTTCCCTCTCTCCAAACAACTCCAGCAAGAAATTAAATAGCATTTACGTTTAATAAATATATCCATTTCCCACAACCCCCCCAGGCATTAAATAACTCATAAATAACTCTTAATAAATAGACCTCATTTTACCCAAACAGCCCCACATTCAATTAATAGCTCCCAAACCAGCCCAGCATTAAATTAAAAATCCAATCACCTCATTTTAAATTGTTAGTCCCCACTATTAAATTACCCACAAATAAAATAGCACCCAATAATTAGCCCCTGCCTGCAATTCACCATTAGATTAATAGCCTACCTCCACATTATATTAAGACCCCCCCTTCACACATTATAGTCATACACTGGCCCCCACACACACACACACACAAACACACACATTATAGTCCTACACCGGCCCCCACACACACACACATTATAGTCATACACCGGCCCCCACACACACACATTATAGTCATACACCGGCCCCCACACACACATTATAGTCATACACCGGCCTCCACACACACACACACACACACACACACACACACACATTATAGTCATACACCGGCCCCCACACACACACAACACACATTATGGTCATACACCGGCCCCCACACACACACACATTATAGTCATACACGGCCCCCACACACACACATTATAGTCATACACCGGCCCCCACACACACACATTATGGTCATACACCGGCCCCCACACACACACACACATTATAGTCATACACCAGCCCCCACACACATACATTATAGTCATAACCTGTCACACACAAAACATACTATAGTTACACTGTTACACACACACACTATAGTCATATATTGGCCCACACACACAAACTACAGTCATACACTGGCCCACACACACATACACACTATAATCATACCCTGTTACACACACATACACACTATAATCATACCCTGTCACACACATACTATAGTTACACTGTCGCACACATACACACTATATTCATACCCTGTCATAAACAAAATATACTAAAGATACCCTGTCACACACAAAACATACTATAGATACACTATCACACAAACTTCCCTCTCCCCCTTACCTTGTTCGCTCCGCAGCGCGCTGTATAGTCTCTCCTAACACATGGGACGGCACCTATCACATGGTGCGCGTCCCATGTGACACTCATCGCCAGACCCATTCATAGGAGCGGATGGGAGGAGGAGGGGACGCGCAGACACCAGGAAGAAAGTGTAGTGCCGGCCCCATCGCTCAGAGCACAGACTGTCATGCCGGATTCTGGCATGACAATCTGTGCGCTGAGCGATGGGGCCGGGCAGCTAGCAACCGGCCCATCTGGCCATCGGCCCTTCTGGCATTTTCCAGAAGTGCCAGATGGCCAGTCCGGACCTGCGTCCACCCCTTTCTATAATTATGTCCAAAATCCAGAGACGTTATTATATGGAAACCAACCATTGGGTTTATATATTCAACTTCTGCATCCTTCCATCTGATTAAGTGGAATTAATGTCTACTTCTCCGATCATGTGGCCACGCTTAGCTCCTATATATAAAGAGTATTACAGCATTACCTAATATCAAATTCCTATGCTCATTTTTGTCTCCTCAACAAGATTAATATGTCACGCAATATTATATTGTTTTTCCCCCCAAACTCTCCACTGTTATTCATCCCTCTCTCCCTCTTTTTCGTACCCCTTAATATTTGTTATTGCTATTGTTTTTTTAAAAATGTTTTACTTTTTTATGTTTTATTTTTTTAAAGAGAAATGCATTGAGTTAAGAAAAATAATTAGTATTCTTTTTAAGTAGTTTTCACATAAAAAGTAACAAACAGGGTATGCGGTGGTGTAACCGGGTCTGCCACAAAAACACTCATGCACAAAGTGTACAATTATAAATGTATTTATTAAAACATATTAAATGCCATAATTGGTAATTGCAAAATAGAACCACATGTGTGCTAGTATCAGTGCCAAATTCAACTTGTAGCGAAGTAGGTGCACCTACACGCTATACAGATTGTATAATAAACCAGTCCAGCAACTGTGCAAAACCGCTCCTCTTTTTTGATGTATAAATTGAGATATGAACCTCAGGGGAATATCGCTCCCTTATTTTTAGGGATGGTAGTGTGGAGCTTTAAACGGTGTAATGAGGGAGGTTCAACTCCGTGAATACTGATGGAAATCCAAATAGAAATGTCAAAGGTAACAAAGTCTCTTACCAACTCCTGGCGATGTTTCGCAAGAACAGTACCATGATATATATTCTATAACCAGATGTAGTCCTCCTCTCATGGATATAAAGATTTTAGACGGAGCTCCGTATATCGCTCCTGTTCTCACCACACAGACTCCAGACACTAGCGCATAGTCCCGCTTGTAGCTGACGTCATAGAGGTGCGCCCCCGTCTCCTACGGGACTCTCCAGATAGTGTAGAAAAGTGAGCGGTCACTAGAAAAGATGCACTGGCAATAGAGGCACTGAAACTATAGCCCACAAAAGTAATGTAAAGTATTGCTGCTCACTGACGCGTTTGATCCCCATATAGGTGATTTCCTCAGAGACAGAAAAACTATCATTCTTTTACATCCAAATGGCAGGATGTCATTTTATTGCTAATATTAATAATAAGTTCCAAGGGTTATACAAATAGCAGGTTCCAGAAATCAGGCAGGGTCAGTACACAGGTAAGCAGTTTCAATGATTATAATTTAAAGCAAGGTACAAAGAGCAAAAAACTAGAACACAATTACCTAGCACAGTTGAAATGATGAGGAACCCTCCTTATTGTGTATTAAGGCTCTGTTTGATGTTGTCAGTGATCAGTGGAATGGAATCTGGAGATCTGTGCATGAATAAAGGAGATCGCTAAACAGGATTTCTGAATGAGCGCTGCCTGGGACATTGGGCGATGGCTGTAAAGAGCTAGAAGTTTCCCAATCAGGGTAAAACACGCTGCCACTACTGATTGTGACAGATGGCTCATGAGAAACGTGATTACAACACTTGACTACCCATAATATGAAGACTTAAATTATAACCCACTACTAAGTGTACAAATATTGCCTCTTGCTGTTTCCACACCTTAAAGAGATTAATGAGGTATATTTGGTTTCCTGTCCGGATTCAGGCTGATAAGTTTCATAATTTACTTCCCCAACTCTGCACATGAACTTCATGGGACAATGCCATTTGACCAACAGTTTGCTCTCCTGCATGGGTAATAATAATACCTTGCCACCTGGTGCAAATACACGGATGTGGGAATTCCTATTGTACAACCGCTCTTAGAATCTTAAACCAACTGATCGATTAAATTGATTATGCATATTCGCACATTGCAAAACATTTTCATCTTTGAAATGCTGTTCCTCTCATGCCTCTTGCAACAGATCAAAAATGACCTTAGGCTTCTTGTCATATAGAAATTAAAATTGTTGAAGCCTGGGGAATTTACTGAACTACAAACAAGAGGAAAGAAATACATTTTCCCCAATTCTTCCCCGTTTGCACAAATCTATTAAGCATAGCCTTCAAGATATGATTAAATCGCTCGCTAGGCTGCCAAAGTCTGAATGGCAAGCAAATGTCCTAACTGAATGAACTTTCCAGAACTTCAGAACTGCTTGCATTAGACGGGACATAAGTGGCCTGATTTACATTTAGCATAGTTCCGACCATTTCTAAATCAAAGCAAAGCTCAAGATGTGTTTCAATTGGAATCTCGGTTTAAGTACGTTCTGCCTAAATGGTACTTGCCTTACATAGACAACCAGAACAGGCTGCAGTATACGCAAAAACATATGTGCAATATAAGGTCACATCAGAAGGCATACAAAAAATATTCTATTTTAAAATAAATGACCAGCTACTAAAAATATAATCATTACTACAAATATTGATTTTCAAAGAAATATCTTTTTATTTTTTTAACAATCAATACATAAATCTTGCATACACATGTGCTGTGCTAGTAGCACACATAGTGCAGCTTTTAAAACAGAGACTATGCCATGTCAGTCATCACTATCAGCTGGCACTTACACCTGCCATGTAGTTGATGCAAACGATACAGCTGAAACCAAGCCTACATAAGAGAAACCAAGCACTTGAAATCTGCATTAGAAGGCCCTCAGGCACACCCTTACTTCTTACTGTAATTGTTGTTCTATGGATTGGTGATATTATAATCTACTATTGCATATTATAATTAGGGATGTGCACCGGCGACTTTTGAGGTCTCGTGTTTTGTGTTTTGGATCAGGATTTTCGTTATTTTTGGGGTTCGGATTTGTCTCGCAAAACACTTGACGAAAGGTCTCGGTTCGGATTTAAGGTTTTGGATTCGGATTTTTTTGGAAAAAAACATAAAAAGTTTAAAAATCAAGTTTTTGGGCTTATTTTCACTCCTAGGCTATAATTAACCTCAATAACATTCAATAACAAGCATTTCCACTAATTTACAGTGTATTCTGAACACCTCACAATATAGTTATTAGTCCAAAACGTTGCAACAAGGTATCTTTCTGGACTGCGTAGAGGAGTGGGTCACCACAATATATATTAAAAACCCTGAACTTTTATGATTCGCACCAATAAATGTACCTGGACTGCGTAGAGGAGTGGGTCACCACAATATATATTAAAAACCCTGAACTTTTATGAATCGCACCAATAAATGTACCTGGACTGCGTAGAGGAGTGGGTCACCACAATATATATAATAAGAAAACCATCAACTTGTTTGATTCGCACCAATAAATGTACCTGGACTGCGTAGAGGAGTGGGTCACCACAGTATATATTAAAAACCCTGAACTTTTATGAATCGCACCAATAAATGTACCTGGACTGCGTAGAGGAGTGGGTCACCACAATATATATTAAAAACCCTGAACTTTTATGAATCGCACCAATAAATGTACCTGGACTGCGTAGAGGAGTGGGTCACCACAATATATATAATAAGAAAACCATCAACTTGTTTGATTCGCACCAATAAATGTACCTGGACTGCGTAGAGGTGTGGGTCACCACAATATATATTAAAAACCCTGAACTTTTATGAATCGCACCAATAAATGTACCTGGACTGCGTAGAGGAGTGGGTCACCACAATATATATAATAAGAAAACCATCAACTTGTTTGATTCGCACCAATAAATGTACCTGGACTGCGTAGAGGAGTGGGTCACCACAATATATATTAAAAACCCTGAACTTTTATGAATCGCACCAATAAATGTACCTGGACTGCGTAGAGGAGTGGGTCACCACAATATATATTAAAAACCCTGAACTTTTATGAATCGCACCAATAAATGTACCTGGACTGCGTAGAGGAGTGGGTCACCACAATATATATAATAAGAAAACCATCAACTTGTTTGATTCGCACCAATAAATGTACCTGGACTGCGTAGAGGAGTGGGTCACCACAATATATATTAAAAACCCTGAACTTTTATGAATCGCACCAATAAATGTACCTGGACTGCGTAGAGGAGTGGGTCACCACAATATATATTAAAAACCCTAGACTTTTATGAATCGCACCAATAAATGTACCTGGACTGCGTAGAGGAGTGGGTCACCACAATATATATTAAAAACCCTGAACTTTTATGAATCGCACCAATAAATGTACCTGGACTGCGTAGAGGAGTGGGTCACCACAATATATATAATAAGAAAACCATCAACTTGTTTGATTCGCACCAATAAATGTACCTGGACTGCGTAGAGGAGTGGGTCACCACAATATATATTAAAAACCCTGAACTTTTATGAATCGCACCAATAAATGTACCTGGACTGCGTAGAGGAGTGGGTCACCACAATATATATTAAAAACCCTGAACTTTTATGAATCGCACCAATAAATGTACCTGGACTGCGTAGAGGAGTGGGTCACCACAATATATATAATAAGAAAACCATCAACTTGTTTGATTCGCACCAATAAATGTACCTGGACTGCGTAGAGGAGTGGGTCACCACAATATATATTAAAAACCCTGAACTTTTATGAATCGCACCAATAAATGTACCTGGACTGCGTAGAGGAGTGGGTCACCACAATATATATTAAAAACCCTGAACTTTTATGAATCGCACCAATAAATGTACCTGGACTGCGTAGAGGAGTGGGCACTGGGCACCACAATAAAATATATAAAAAACCTTCAACAGGTCTGCATTACACTACACATACGGCTGCTCCTCCATCCTCTCCATCATATACATGTTGGAGTTTTAGCGTGTGACAACCTCTTGTTTTTGATAATGTCAGTGCATTTTGAATATTTTTCAATTTGCCCCACACCACTGAATTTACTTTATCTATGATACGCATCTATCTATCTTGACTGCGTAGTGTGGTGGCCCCGGTACATAATTTGGTACCGAGGCCACAATATAATTAAAAAACCCTCCACGTGTCAGAATTCCACCAAACAAGTATCTGGACTGCGTAGTGGGGTGGCCCCGGTACCCAATTTGATACCGGGGCCACAATACCTCCTCCAAACATGGTACAGACAATTCGTCATTGAGATCCCATCAAGTATGTTAAAGACAGACAGGGTCCAAGTGTTATTGCTTGACTTTGTAAACCAAAAAACTGTCCCTGTTGCACATAGTCGTGCAATGAAGACTGACTTTTTCATTTAAAGGCACCATCTTTCAAGTGTAGTGTTTGTAAGTC
Organism: Mixophyes fleayi; assembly: GCF_038048845.1. Classification (NCBI taxonomy): domain Eukaryota; kingdom Metazoa; phylum Chordata; class Amphibia; order Anura; family Limnodynastidae; genus Mixophyes; species Mixophyes fleayi. The sequence goes on from NC_134405.1 coordinate 161,824,370, forward strand.
TAAGTCATATTATACTTTTGGTAAAATTGGTTTATTTTGTTCCTCTTTATGGTAATTAGTAATAGAATTAAAGTATTAAATAGAATTAAAGTATGAAATAGAATTAAAGTATTAAATAGAATTAAAGTATGAAATAGAATTAAAGTATTAAATAGAATTAAAGTATGAAATAGAGTGGTATAGAGTTGTAGTGTGGTATAGATAGAGTGGTCCCCACAATATAATAATAAAACCCTCAACTGGTCTGAATTCCACCAAACAAGTATCTGGACTGCGTAGTGTGGTGGCCCCGGTACACAATTTGGTACCGAGGCCACAATATAATTAAAAAATTGGGCATCAACTGTCACCGTTGTTTAATATCTGATACACCTAAATATGGACTGCACAGTGGAGTGGCCCCGGTAGTAAATTTGGTGCCGGGGCCACAATACCTCCTCCAACTTCCAAGTGTAGTGTTTATAAAGACAGACAGCGTCGAAGTGTTATCAGTTGGCTTTCTTAACCCTAAAATTGTCCCTGTTGCAAATATTCGTGCAATGGACAGTTACTTTTTTATTGAAAGACTCAAGCTTTCAAGTGTAGTGTTTATAAAATATAAACAACAATACAGTAGTTTTAGAGCACGTCAAAAACTCTTGTTTTAAATTATGACACGGCATTTTACTTTTGGTTTAATTTCTTGAATTTTTTAAAATTTGGTTTTACTTTTTGAACATGGCAAACGACTGTTGATTGGTCATATAATGCCAAAAAAAAAGTTCCAAGATGGAATTGTCCTTGGGCCCTCACACCCACCCTTATGTTGTTGAAATAGGACATGCACACTTTAACAAACCAATCATTTCAGCGACAGGGCCTACCAAACAACTTTGGCTGAAATGATTGGTTTGTTTGGGCCCCCACACCAAAAAAGCTATTCATCTCTCCCTGTACAGACTAAACAGGCAAGATGTCGTCCTCATCCTCAACCTCTGATTCCTCTCCCCCTACAGTGTGTACTTCCTCCTCATCACACATTATCAATTCGTCCCCGCTGGACTCCACAACCACAGGTCCCTCTGTAGTATCTGGAGGGCAGTGCTGTACTTCATTGAGGAATTGATTATTCATTTTTATAAACATCATTTTTTCAACGTTGTGAGGAAGCAACCTCCTTCGCCGCTCACTGACCAGGTTCCCCGCTGCACTAAAAACTCTTTCCGAGTACACACTGGAGGGGGGACAACTCAGGTAAAATAGAGCCAGTTTGTACAGGGGCTTCCAAACTGCCTTTTTTTCCTCCCAGTAACAATATGGACTGTCTGACATGTCTACTTGGATGGTGTCAGCAAAGTAATCATCCACAATTTTTTCTATTGTGACAGCATCCAATGCAGCGAGAGTAGACATGTCTGAAATGGTTGGCAGGTCCTTCAGTCTGGACCAGATGTTATCAGCATCCCCGCCAGTGCCTCTTTTGGGAAAACTGAGCTTTTTCCTCGCAGCCATAGATGTGGAAGAAAATGAGGGTGGAGCTGTTGGCATGTCACGGTCCTCTTCAGAGGACAATCTCCTGACCAGCAGGTCTTTGCACCGCTGTAGACTTGTGTCCGCCGGAAACAGAGACACAACATACGCTTTAAACCGAGGATCGAGCACGGTGGCCAGAATGTATTCCTCTGACTTTAAAAGAGTGACCACCCTCGGATCCTGGCAAAGCGTACGAAGGGCTACATCCACAAGAGCTACATGCTTGGTGTAATCGCAATGGCTTACCAGCTCCTCCCTCACTTTCTCCAGCTGCTTCTGCAACAGCCTGATCAGGGGAATGACCTGACTCAAGCTGGCAGTGTCGGAACTGACTTCTCGTGTGGCAAGTTCAAATGGCTGCAGAACCTTGCACAACACGGAAATCAGTCTCCACTGCGCTTGACTGAGGCGCATCCCCACTCCTTTGCCTATGTCGTAGGTGGCTGTGTAGGCCTGAATGGCCTTTTGCTGCTCCTCCATCCTCTGCAGCATATAGAGGGTGGAGTTCCAGCGCGTCACAACCTCTTGTTTGAGGTGATGGCAGGGCAGGTTCATGCTTTTTTGATGTGCCTCTAGTCTGCGGTAGGCACTGGCTGAATGCCGAAAGTGTCCAGCAATTTTGCGCGCCACCGCAAGCATCTCCTGCACACCCCTGTCACTCTTGAGGTAATGCTGCACCACCAAATTAATGGTGTGGGCAAAACATGGGACGTGCTGGAAATTGCCCATATTTAATGCCCGCACAATGTTACTGGCATTGTCTGACACCACAAATCCCCATGAGAGTCTAAGTGGGGTAAGCCACTGGGAGATAATTTCCCTCATTTTCTCTAATATGTTGTCAGCGTTGTGCCTCTTATTAAAGCCTGTAATACACAATGTTGCCTGCCTTTGCATGAGCAGCCATTTTGTAGATGCTGCTACTGATGCAGCTGTTGCTGTTGCTGCGGAAGGGGATGCATCTACCCAGTGGGCTGTCACAGTCATATAGTCCTTCGTTTGCCCAGAACCACTTGTCCACATGTCCGTGGTTAAGTGGACAGTGGGTACAACCGCATTTTTAAGAGCACTGAGGACACTTGATCGTACTTCTCTGTACATTTTTAGTATCGCCTGCCTAGTGAAGTGGAATCTCGAGGGGATTTGGTACCGGGGACACAATACCTCCATCAACCCTCTAAATCCCACTCCACTGATGGCGGACACCGGGCGCACGTCTAACACCAACATTGCAGTTACAGCCGCAGTTATACGCTTTGCAATAGGGTGACTACTATCGTATTTTGTAGTCATGGCAAACGACTGTTGGACGGTCAATTGTTTTGTGAAAGACTTAGCGGTCTTACGACTTCCCCTCTGGGAAGATGACCGACTAACAGCAGCAACAGCAGCAGTGGCAGTAGTAGGCGTACCGCTGCAGGATTCCTCGGATGAATCCCGTATTGAGGAGGACTCAGTCTGGCTGCTGACTTGGGCTGCAGGACTGAATCTGATGGAGATTGTGGAGGAAGTTGACGAGGAGGGTGTTGCTGGTGTGTATCCAACTGGACCACGGGATTTAGGTGTCCCTGTACCGATGAGGGTCCTAGCCCCAGTTCCTGAACTAACCACTGAACTATGAAGGTTATTCAGGTGACGTATAAGGGAGGATGTTCCTAGGTGGGCAAGATCCTTACCCCTGCTTATTTGAGCTTTACATAAGCTACATATGGCCATACATTGGTTGTCTGGATTTGGATAAAAATAACTCCAGACCGAAGAGGTGCATTTTTTGGTCTTCTGACCAGGCATGACGATGGGCTTTTTCATCCCATGGACATCAGCTGTTTCCCCCACTGGTGCCTCATTTACAATAACCACATCACCATCCTCATCATCAAGTTCCTCCACAGCGCCAGCTACATCATCAATAGCCTCCTCCCGAGCCACCTCTTCCCGTACAGTGATGGGAAGGTCAGGCTTGACAACCACCAACATCCTTGGACTCGCCTTGGGGATTTGTGATAATTTCTCTTTAGAAGGCAGAGTTGAGTTGTTTGCTGTTTTGTTGCTGACAGCATAACTCTCTTCAATTTTTTGTAGGGGGGGGGAGGAGGAGGAGGGCTAAGATCCGTGGGTGAAGCTGAACCACTAGTCATGAACACGGGCCAGGGCCTAAGCCGTTCCTTGCCACTCCGTGTCGTAAATGGCATATTGGCAACTTTACGTTTCTCCTCAGATGATTTTAAGTTTCTCTTTTTGCTACTTTTTCTTAACTTGGGCTTTTTGGATTTTACATGCCCGGTACTACGAGATTGGGCATCGGGCTTGGAAGACGACGTTGATGGCATTTCATCGTCTATGTCATGACTAGTGGCAGCAGCTTCAGCATTAGGAGGAAGTGGGTCTTGATCTTTCCCTACTTTATCCTCCAAATTTTTGGTCTCCATTATATGTAGCACAAGATACTGCAGAATGTGTGAACTTGGTAATATTGCAGTACCAATGGACTTATACTGCTGGATTGGTTTTGCAAATTTGGTTATAATTATTATATATTTTTTTTTTTTTAAATTTTTTATTTTTTTTTACTTTTTTTTTATTTTTAAAAAACTTGGGAATAGTGGGGAAATAACTATGCCCTTAGAAGCACAGAGCACAGGACACAGCACCACTGGACTGAACAGGACACGGCACAGGACCCAGCAGCACTACGGAACTCAGCAGGACAGAGCACAGGACACAGCACCACTGGACTGATACTGCAGAATGTGTGAACTTTGTAATATTGCAGTACCAATGGACTTATACTGCTGGATTGGTTTTGCAAATTTGGTTATAATTATTATATATTTTTTTTTTTTTTAAATTTTTTATTTTTTTTTACTTTTTTTTTATTTTTTAAAAACTTGGGAATAATGGGGAAATAACTATGCCCTTAGAAGCACAGAGCACAGGACACAGCACCACTGGACTGAACAGGACACGGCACAGGACCCAGCAGCACTACGGAACTCAGCAGGACAGAGCACAGGACACAGCACCACTGGACTGATACTGCAGAATGTGTAAACTTTGTAATATTGCAGTACCAATGGGCTTATACTGCAGGATTGGTTGTGAAAATTTTGTGGTAATTAAAAAAAATTAAAGTAGTTTTTGGTATTTTTTAAAAAAACTTTTTTTTATTTTTTTAAACACAGGGGAATATTGGGGAAATAACTATGCCCTTAGAAGCACAGAGGACAGGACACAGCACCACTGGACTGAACAGGACACAGCACAGGACCCAGCAGCACCACTGACCTCAGAAGGACAGAGCACAGCACACAGCACCACTGGACTGATACTGCAGAACACAGCACAGCACAGCACAGCACAGCACAGCACAGAACTAAACAGCACAGAGGACCACCTAACACACCCTCCCTCTACCCTGATCAATGCCCGAGTGAAGATGGCGGCGACTAGCGGGGAATTTATAGGATCCGAGTATCGCGAGATCCGACAACGGAATTATGAGTCAGAGCCTCAGTTTCACATTTGAATTTGGCGCCAATACCCGGATCTGTCTCGGATCCGACTCGGATCCGCAACGTTCGGGTGGGCTCGGATTTCATAAATCCGAGTGCGCTCATCCCTAATTATAATACCATTATACCTGAGATTAAAAGAAGGAATATTTGAGATAATTAACTAGAAATACAGATGGTATGATTACTATGATTAAAACATTGAAATAATAATAAGGAGACACGTGGCTTTGCAGTACTACTGCATAGTTTAATTCACAAGTTTCACAACTTTATACACCTTCACTTTTTTCACTTGTTTTGTTTTTAATATTTTCACTGATAGTAGAGAATATGAATTCTAATATATGCTATTTTTTTAGTGAAATGAACAAAGATGTAAAAAAAAATTAAAAATTCTTATTGAAATCCTATGAGTGCCCAAATCGAATTACACCCCCTTTCTTTCTTTATTTTCGGATATAAGGAACTTTATATGACAACAATAACTTGGACACATTACAAGTCTGCACTTTATGGGAGGGTAGCAAAATCTCACATAAAATCTACATACCAAGTGGAAGAAGATTCTATGGTTTGATGAGATTGAAATTGAATATTATGGCCTCATTGCTATGCCCTATGATTAGAGCAAGCCTAACACTTTGCATTATCCTAGAACACTATTCCTACCATAAATGTACATACATGTTGGCAGAAGCATAATGCTCTGGAGGTATTATTCTAATTGAGGGGCTGAAAACTCAAAACAGAAGGCTAATGGATGGAGAAATATAAATACATTTTGGCGGAAACCTTGCTGCAGTCTTGCAATGAAGACATAGGACCTTTCAGAAGATGTATATTCCATTAAATTAATGACCCAAAGAATACTGCAAAGACCACATTGGATTGTCTTAAATAGAATCAAATAAATTGATATCCTGGAGTGGCTCATTCAAAATCCCATCAAGATTTTGTGGAATGATTTAAAAAAAATTAGATTTACAAGTGGTCCCCAAACAACCTGTTGGACCTCTATCAATATTTTAAAGAAATGTCAAATATTGTAGTGTGCAAATGTACAAAACTAGTAGAGAATTATCTAAATAAACTCAGTTGTAGTTGCAGGAAATGGGGTGGGGAATTTTTAAGAATCAATTATTGCCTATTTCCCACTTGAACCATTTTTTTCATATTCACCGCTGCCAGCTTAAGGTCAAGTATAAGTAGTAGCAGCACAGTGTTGGCGAGCTACAATGACATATGTACAAGTAATCAGTGCCAAAAGAAAAATAAATGTTCTTCAAATAAATAAGTTTTGTGTGTATATATCTAGAACATTCCCTATATAAAACTATAAATCTGTCCCCACATTTTAAATTTACCTCCCCCTCCAATGCAACATGATTTTGACAAGGTGCATATTTACTCCTTCTTTATGCTTTGCTCTCCTTAATGACTCAGGACCTGGCTGTCGCTATTATGTTAACAGAGACCAGAATCTCTAACGAATGCCACAAATAATTTAGGTTGTTCTGGGAAGAACCCAATACTAGAAAGGTGAGAGAGAGAGAGAGAGAGAGTGTTACAGAGGAAACAATAAAGTCTACTTATTCCCATAGTTGCCTACTCTCCCGGAATGTCCGGGAGACTCCCGAATTTTTCTCAGTTCTCCCGGACTCCCGAGAGAGCAGGCAAAAATCCCGGATCCAGCGTCTCCCCGTTGTTGTAGATGGTGGGGGCGGGGCTAACCGCGGCATCGTGGTCCCGCCCCCTGCTGCGATTGGCCAGAATGTCTCATGATTGACAGGGGGCGGAGCCAAACGGCGCATCCCCGCGTGGCCACGCCCCCTCAACGGACCCCCTCCCGGCCGGCTGTCTTTAAAAGTTGGTAAGTATGCTTATTCCTACAGATGGCAGCTGTACCTTGATATTATTTTGCTCTCCAGCTAAGCACACAAAGAAAGGTGTGAAATGACAAACAATTTGGTAAGATAGTTTGATATTGGTTATTATACATGCAGAGATTTATTGTAAGCTGTTTGGCCTTTGCAATACTATTATTGTGTAATTATAACTCCCAAAGGGCCTGTATATCACTGGATTTAAGGTTTGTTTTGCTACATTTCCAGTGAAACACACAAGAAGAAAGAATTTTGCCTTCCATTCAAAAAGTATAAGGGTAAAATCTAAAAAGTGCGTTTTTATGTGGATTGCAAACTGCCACACATCACATGCAGTTTTAAGTATCAAATCTCAGTATTTATTAGTTTGAAAACTCAAAAGGTATTTAATGTGTGGCGGTTTGCAAGTCCCTAAATTGCATGCGTTTTAGGCAAAACCACATACTGCAAGCTTATGGGTTTTACCTATGTTGAGTGCCTTGCGATTTGTACCTACCAGGCACACTTGTTTTAGCACATTTAAATAAATACAATAATTCTCTGCAAGCAGCAGCATGCAATAATACTCATAGGGAGAGATTGAATGAGAGCTTTCAATCTGCTGTAGAGAGGGAGAAATCTAATTCTGGAGAAGTGTGCTGGGAATGTGTATGAGTAATAGAGAAGGTCATTTAGGGAGCAGCAGGTGGTTCTGTGCTATGGGAGATGTAGATGCATGGGGTTTAGATAGAATAACTCTGGGCAGATTCAGGAGAAATCGGTAATTGAGTGAGGCAACAGTTTTGTTAGTGCAACTTTAGTGTAATAACTGCATGTGTTGGACCAGAATTTCATGCCTATCCCAATCGAGCTTAACTCTAGTATTGACTCTATCTATATATTTTATATAAAACTTCATATACAGATGCTCCAAATATAGGCACTTATAAATCAGCTGCAATTAACTAAACAGTCATTGTAAATCAAGCATGGACCTCACAAAGCAGGGTACACAAACACGGATTAAAGGAGAGGAAAGAGGATACAATACAAACAGCAGATATATAATATGTAGTTACATAACAAAGCATGATAGAGCAGTAAATATGTATATAAGAATAATAATACATTTAATATATAGGCACTAATACCTAAACAAAACCAACAAGGTCTTGCAATGTTCCCTCACTCCCATAAATTCATTACACTGAACCTGCCTTTAATTTTTTTATAAATGAAAGGGAGGTATAAAAAAAAAAACTAAAACCCCCCCAAAAACATTTATGTTATGTTTTCTGTTTTACCAGACTTTCTAACAGGCGTCATATCAGATTTGCAAACTGCAGCTAAATGCATTGCAGAATTTGTATTCTTGCCATGTGCAAAAATTGAGATGAATAGAATAGATCTGCCCGTTTGGTCTATAGTAAATTGCAGAATTTACAAGCTGCACATAAAAACGCCAAAAAACCTACGTTTAGTGAAAAGGCACTTTAGTAAACTTCCCCCCAAAAGCTTCAAACAATAAATTACAAGGTGTTATTTTTTCTTTCCTTCCGCACACAGGGGTCTCACTTAGAGTTAGGGGTTAGGCAAAACCATGATTGGCCGCGGGGGGTGGTGGGGGGGGGAAGTTGGGGGTGCATCCTAGCTTGACTATAAATTGCTGCTCAGTATTTGTGTGCTGCAGACAAAAACATGAGCAACTCCAGCCAAAGGGTACACATTTGCACTTGGATAAATAAAGTTATGCTGAGAAGGGCAGATATGCAATTCCTTTTTGCATGCAGGGAGAAAACTAAGACTAAGGGCTGGATACATCAAGGAACGCAAATACAGATACAAGCCGTATTTTGCGTTAAATTGCTCTGCACATGCCCGAAAATTAATTATATGCCAGAGAACGTAAGTGTATCCTATTCATCTTCAAGTGCAAAGGACCCTTACTTCAGTCTACAATTTCAAGGGCAGGACGGGGAACTAGGTGGATGCAGGTTGTCAAGTTACAGTAAGGGCATGCCAAACTCAAGCGCACACAGCAGCATCCAATTCGAGCATTGGGCATCTCGGGTACGTGTTTTTCTTTCATATCACTCATACCAGCTAGAAGTCTGGTGTATGTGCCGATTACTAGTGATTACGGTTGGTATGCATGCTATAACATGTGTTTGCTGTAAAAATGCATTTTATGTACAGTGTTCATTCATAACATCCTAATCAATTTATTTGGGGTGGGGGGGGTATTTTCTTTAATGTTTAGACATTAATGACTATGGGTCTGATTCATTAAGGAAAGTTAATCAAAAGTAAGTAAGGCAAAACCATGTTGCATTGGAGGAGGAGGTAAATTTAAAATGAGATGGGGGTAGGGCATGTCCTAGATCAGTGTTGGCTAACCTGTGACACGCCAGGTGTTGTGAAACTACAAGTCCCAGCATGCTTTGCCAATATATAGCAGCTTATTGCTGGAAGGGTATGCTGGGACTTGTAGTTTCACAACACCTGGAGTGTCACAGATTAGCCAACACTGTCCTAAATCAACTTTAAATTTCAGTGTATAAATAAGCTATCAAGTATTTGTGTGCTACATAAAAAAACAGACAGTATTTTCCTTATGTGCAAAATAATAAAGGAAGTTGTACCTCTTGCATAACAACATGGTTTTGTCCAGAAAACTTGAGTAAGGAAACTTACTCAATTTTTTGCTTAACTTTCCTTAATGAATCAGGCCCTATATTATTAACAGGTGACGTTAATAGTTTTTATTTACTTTTACGTTCTCTTGGAACGTATCCTGCAGTGTATTGTCTGTTAGCGCAGAGCGCACCTAGAGCCCTATTCAGCAACAGACCTATCTTTACATTCACGCCTTGTTGAAATCGCACATACATATGCCCGACTTACATGCGCTTTTTAAAAAAACGCACAATACGTTAATTTTTTCAGGACTTCATGAATCTGGCCTTAAATGGGGACCAGATTATCTAGATGCAGCTGTAGATGTGTCCCCAATAAATATATAGGGACATGTTTATATACCATAAGATTTTTTTTTATAATATAGAAGACTATATTGGTTCTCATTTAGAGTTATGCATATGTTTGTGATGTGAAAATGCACAGTCTGCATTCGCACCAAAATGTTTATCTAGATTTGTGCGATCCCTTACACCTGGGGAGGTGAAACAGGGAAGGCAAGCTACATGAGTACAGTAAAGTCGTGTTTGCATGTGTAACATGTCCCCTGGCAATAAGACATAAATGAACATGAATGCATCTTCAGATAACCCTTTAGGCATATCTCTTGCTGGACTGGTGAAATGTAATGATGAAGACGACTATCAACAACAGTATCTAGTGGCTTCTTATTGGCTGCTTGCATATTGACCCCTTCAGCTGATAGTACTTAATTTGTCAGCTTTATGACTATATTATATCAAATATTAGATATCTATTTGCATTACTCTCCATTTGGACTCATGCAGGAAAAAAAATTCCCATTTGCATTTTAAACTGATGAACAACAGATGTTGGTTTGCATAGCGCTTAGATTTAATTATATTTTATATTTTAAATGTAACTTTCATATTTATTAATATTACTGTCAATATTCTCTCTTGTGTAAATGATACTTCATTACATTATTATATTGTGTATAAATAAGGTCATGCACATTTACTATTAACACTTACAAGTTATGTCCCTAAGATTTCATTATGTGTAAGTATGCACATTTGTGTGGCTCATGTATCTGATGCAGAAATAATGCAGTTTGGGATTTGAACATACCTTGAAATACATGCGACTCTTCATACACGTAAGTACACTTTTTTTGTGACAGAATGTCTAAACGACATGTAAGATCTGCCTTTCTGTCTGTCAAATTGTCTAGTGGTAGGAAATCAATGTAACTGTACTCAAACACCACCAGAGGGAGTGAAAGACACCATATCTAAGCTAAAATGATATGTAATTAGACAGAAAAACCAAGCTTGCTCAATTCTAGTTGTAGATGTTTTTGAAATATTTTACTACAGACTGTTGTCTTCCCTTATTCTCTGTTTGGACTATAGCTATTTGATCTATGCTCAATATACACTTAAATTGAAAGGAATACTGAAATGGCAGTCAGAGGAGCCAACTGTATCATCTGGAAATACATGTTATGGAAACAAAATGATATTTAGAAGAAAGAGAAACAGGAAACTGCCCACCAGAACTTTTATTCAAATATTTAATTGAGCCAGGGCATAAACCCAAATTTTGTTGAGTTGGCATTTGATCTTATTCTAAGTATTTGAAGCAGATATTGTGCAGCTCTGCACAATCACAGGAGATAACAGGAAATTAGGATACTAGGTTTACCATTAAAGCCAAAGGTGCTGGATACCAGGATACAATGGGTGAAGTGTAGGCACAGGACAGCAGTATTACCAGGATTAGCTTGGAAGCTGGGGATGCTGGACATCAGCATGACAAGTTAACCGCAGGCACAGGTTTGACAGGATAAACAGATTTGCTGGGAAGATGTAGCAGGAAAGCATGGTGTCCAGGTAAACCAGATGAAGTGCAGGAACAAGGTGTCATGAAAGCCAGATAGTTAGAATGGTCTTGATCTCTGCTTGAGTGACAGCTACCACCAGAGAGGTGCGGAGTCTAACAGAGGAGAGGTATTCACCAGGGATTCCCACAAGCGATTATGGTCTTAGCTGCTCTCAACCGCAGGTCGCGGTTCTCTAGGGGGCGCAGAGCAGATAATACAGAGAACCACAAAGTAACTGTAAGGCAGAATGGAATGTAGCCTCAGGTGTATAGAATTCCGGAACAGGGCAGGTGTTGTGCGATGATCAGCAGTATAGCCACAAATCACGATAATAGGATAGGCTGAGCAGGAAGTACACTCACAGGTCTAAACAGCGGAATAAGCTGAACAAATATAGCTGTGAAGCGATGCACTAGTGGTGAGCAGAAGTACTGAGATCCACACAGGTGATATAACTCTGGAACAGGACTGATGATGAACGATACCCTGCACTGAGGTCACAGGTCTTGACTGTAGAATAAGTTGAACAGGTAATGCTATGAAGCAAAGAACTGCGGAGAACAAAAGCACTGAGATCCACACAGGTGTTATAACTCTGGAACAGGACCTATGCTGCAGCCGATGAACAAATGGCCTAACTCACGAAGACAGGAACAAAGATAAGTATGAGCACAAACGGGAGTCAGAGGAGATGCTTCCTATCATGTAGGAGACCTGATGAACTGACACCCATAGAAAGGAGGAGAACCCTTATAAAGGGAACTGGATGGTGATCCTCCTATCACAGTGGAGCAGAGGTTTTAAAAGGTTCCCGGGGTTGCGTATGTGATGGCATCTGAGGATAGAGGAACGCCAGGCAGTACAACAGATAGGAGAAACCATGGGAAACCCATATATACAAGGCTCAGAATTTAACTAAACTGGTGAGATGCGTGATACAAGGAGACTGGATTACCAGGTTAACCAGGAGGCCACCGGAAAATCAGGAAAAAGCAGGGTCAGGCAAGCCTGGGATCATAAGCCAGAAGATCCACAATATACCATGGAGCAAGGTCAAACTAGACTGGGGTCTGGGTCGCAAGAGGTGCAAATGTAAGAACAAAGCAGGAGTCAAATGACAGGGGTAAAGTGAAGATACAAACAGGACTTTCACAGAAACCTGCAGCAAAGAAAAATTGGCACCAGTCTGTAGGAAAGGCAGTTTTAAAAAGGCCGGATACAGGTGATCATGATCCAGATCAGATGATGAGGGCTTAACCCCTTGCAGGCAAGGAGAAACTGTCCAGGTATAACAGCAGCACCTCTGGGAGCACAGAGGTACTGCAGGCCTAATTCAGAAATAAAGACAGAGTGGCCTTTCTCCTTCACTAGGAAGTGGGCAGGGTGGGAGCCTCCATGATGCAATTTTTGATGAATTTCATCATTTTGGCACCATCCCCAGCGGCAATATGGTGCATTCACATCATTCTGTCATGGGTGCAGTCCAAAATGACGTGATTCTCCCCACTCTGACCCCTCTGTCCTTGCACTTCCACTCCCCTCCCCTTCCCTCCGGGATCTCCATGAAGGAAAGAGTCAAAGGTTGGTAAGTATTCTCTGATATAAAGCTACTAATAGTGCTTTACTACATAGTGTGTTGTGTACTATGTAGTTAACAAAAAAAAACAAGGGGATAACCCTAGACAATTCTTTAAACACAGCTTGCTCTTTATGCGCTACACTTTTTCAAACAATCTTTTGAGTCTAGCTATCAGTCTCCACTATGCTCACTTCTGGAGCGCTTCTCATTTTTGTCTTTTGCTAGAAGGTAATATGAATTGATGACAGAGTACCTTTGAGGGGGAGGGGGATCTGTCAGCTCCATTAGTTGTTCTCTCCCTAAGCACTGGTCTGTTATATCACATGCTGTGTGTTAGCAGCTCTCTGCTTCCAGGACTGCCCCTCCCAGCATCCCCAGATCCTCCTGACAGCCCTGCGTTCCACCAACACTCTCACCTCTGCTCCTGATAACTATGACTCCAGTGCCCCTCCCAACTCTTGGTACAGTACAGAGCCCCCATCATTGACCTTTCCTTGCCCTGCATATCAGTTCCCTCTGTTTCTATCCAGATATGTTTCCCTTCCTTCTGATCCCTGACAACTGTCAATTCTGACTCCTGGACCCCCGAAATACAGCTGTAACCTCTGCACCCTCTCCATCACAGGAATGCTCTCTGTATAGTATGGAGGTCACAGGAATGCTCTCTGTATGGTATGGAGGTCACAGAAATGCTCTCTGTATGGTATGGAGGTCACAGGAATGCTCTCTGTATAGTATGGTGGTCATAGGAATGCTCTCTGTATAGTATGGTGGTCATAGGAATGCTCTCTGTATAGTATGGTGGTCATAGGAATGCTCTCTGTATAGTATGGTGGTCATAGGAATGCTCTCTGTATAGTATGGTGGTCACAGGAATGCTCTCTGTATAGTATAGAGGTCACAGGAATGCTCTCTTTATGGTATGGCGGTCACAGGAATGCTCTCTGTATAGTATGGAGGTCACAGGAATGCTCTCTGTATGGTATGGCGGTCACAGGAATGCTCTCTGTATAGTATGGAGGTCACAGGAATGCTCTCTGTATGGTATGGCGGTCACAGGAATGCTCTCTGTATAGTATGGAGGTCACAGGAATGCTCTCTGTATAGTATGGAGGTCACAGGAATGCTCTCTGTATAGTATGGCGGTTACAGGAATACTCTCTGTATAGTATGGAGGTCACAGGAATGGTCTCTGTATGGTATAGAGGTCACAGGAATGCTCTCCGTATAGTATGGCGGTCATAGGAATGCTCTCCATATAGTATGGTGGTCACAGGAATGCTCTCTGTATAGTATGGAGGTCACAGGAATGCTCTCTGTATTGTATGGCGGACACTAGGAGGCTCTTTATATTGTATGTGTGTGTGTGTGTATATATATATATATATATATATATATATAATAATAATTTCGTGTGATGGTGATAAGGGGGCACAATGTGATAAAGATGGCTCCATGGCACGGTGTGATAAAGGAGAAACTGTGATGGAGGGCACAGTGGGATGAAGTAGCAGTTTGATACAGATGATACCGTTACAATTATGTTTTAATTTGTTTCAGTGAGTTTTATTTAAAAAAACAATTAATTTTTTATACAGCTAGCATGTGACAGCTGCATTTAAAGTACTTTGATTCTATGGAGGCTTATTATATAAAGATCCTTACAAAGCCAGACCGTGAAGAATGGGGAGGGAAAGGTTTCAGTGCGGTTAAGAACTTGTAAAGCGCTAGCCATGCCCCCACAGTAGGTTGACCACGCCCACTCGACTATTGACACTCCCACTTAGATGGGGGGCGCCGGTGCCCTGTCTCGCCCAGGGCACTAAAATGTCTAGTTACGGCACTGCAAAAAGGCATGGAAGGCCAAGACACCAGCTGATATCTATCAGTAATTAGGAAGCAATCCTTCCAGCTGGTTTAGCCACAACTGATGGCTTATAAAAAGGTGTCTCATTACGAAGGTGTCACACAAGAAACATCTCATGATGGGTAAAAGCAAAGAGCTCTCTCAAGACCTACCTAATTGTTGTAAAACATACTGATAGCATTGGTTACAAAAGGATCTCTTAACTGCTGAATGTTCCAGTGAGCACTGTTGGGGCCATAATCCAGAAGTAGAAAGAACATCATTTCACCATAAACCGGACACGACCAGGTGCACCTCGCAAGATTTCTGACAGAGGTATGAAAACAATTATCAGAAGAGTTGTCCAAGAACCAAGGACCACTTGTGGAGAGCTTCAGAAAGACCTGGAATTAGCAGGTACAATTGCTTCAAAGAAAACATTAAGTAATGCACTCAACCGCCATGACCTGTATGCACGGTCACCCTGCAAGACTCCTTTGCTGAAGAAAAAACATGTTGAAGCTCGTTTAAAGTTTGCGGCACAACATTTGGACAAGCCTGTGAAATACAGCGTGGTCAGACGTCAGATGAGAGCAAAATTGAACTCTTTAGATGCAATATTACACACCATGTTTGGAGGAGAAATGGCACTGCACATCACCCCAAAAACACCATACCAACAGTGAAGTTTGGAGGTGAGAATATCATGGTGTGGGACTCCTTTTTCTGCACACGGTACTGGCATACTGCATGTGATTGAAGGAAGGATGAATGGAAAAATATACAGAGACATTCTTGATAAAAGTTTGCTGCCATCTACCAGGATGCAGAAGATGAAACGAGGATGGACATTTCAGCAAGACAATGATCCCAAACACAGCCAAGGACACTCTCAATTAGTTTCAGAGAAAGAAAATAAAGCTGCTAGAATGGCCCAAGTCAGTTACCTGACTTGAATGCAATTGAAAATCTATGGAAAGAACTAAATATCAGAGTTCATAGAAGAAGCCCACGGAGCCTTCAAGATTTGAAGACGATTTGCATTGAAGAACGGGGCAAAATCACACCTGAGCAATGCTAAAAATTACTATCTGTCAGCAGTATCTACCAAATAATTTTTAGCACTCCACAGTGCTTTTGGGGTGTCCCCCATAATTGTGCATAAATATTTCTGGCTGTCAATATTACTATCTGTCAGCAGTATCTACCAAATAATTTTTAGCACTCCACAGTGCTTTTGGGGTGTCCCCCATAATTGTGCATAAATATTTCTGGCGTCACGAGCCGCGGCGGTACTCACAGCCGCCGCGGCTCGCATCCTGTCGGTCCCAGCGTCCCGGCCGTCGCTATGACAACCGGGACGTCACTTCCTTCCAGCTCCCGACCGTTGCCAAGGCAACGGCCGGGCAGCGTCGCTGCAGCCAGGCGCGCCTGCGCATTAGGGGCTAATAGTTAGATTCAGCCTGTGGTTGAATTAGCAGTCGTTAGCCTGCAGGTGTGAGATTCAGGGCTAAGCCCTGATTGGTCTTTTAGTATCTGGCAATTAGTCTGCAACTGTAGCTCTGTTTGTGATTGGCTCTGGGCTGCATTTAAGGCAATGAGGGCTGATGCCTCATTGCCGGTTATAGCGTTCTGTCCTCAGTCCTGCTGCCTGCTTGTACTATCCGTTTAGGTTCCTGCTACCTTAGATTTGACCACCCGTGTTTGACCCCTGCTTGTTATTGGACCTGTGAACCTTCTCTTCTGACCTTGACCTTTTGCCTGGAATTCGGATTTTGCTTCTTTTCCTGTGAGTTTGACCCTTCGCTTGCCCTTGGATATTGCATCTGTGCCTGTGACCTTTTGACCTTGGATTTCTCTTATATACCGTCCACCAATCACTCCTGGGAAACTCCTTTAAGTCAGTATACGCTACTCGACCCTCGGTCGGCCCGCAGCCCAGTCTGTCCCCACCACTAGGGGCTCCAGCGAACACCTGGCCTTCTGAGTAGTTCCCGAGTTTCACTGTACTGACTTGGGAGTTCCTAACATCTGGCTGTCAAAATTACTATCTGTCTGCAGTATCTTACCAAATAATTTTTAGCACTCCACAGTGCTTTTTAGGTGTCTCCCATAATTGTGCATAAATATTTCTGGCTCTCAAAATTACTATCTGTCAGCAGTATCTTACCAAATAATTTTTAGCACTCCACAGTGCTTTGGGCTGAGAATGGATTCAAAGCAGTCTACATATGAGCAGAATGAGCAACCAGGTTCTGTCACCAGTTCTGATGTTAGTGTTCCCAGTACGTCATCTGGGCAAGGCGATGTCAAACTACACAGTGTTTAGAAATCAGTCCAAAAAACAAAAACAAATTTTTTTTTTACTGTGTTGAAGCGAAAAAGAAGTGTTACTGAGCAAAAGTTAAGTGCCGATAAAAAAAAAATTGCCAACATGCCATTCTACACACGCAGTGGCAAAGAGAGAATGAGGCCTTCACCTTTGGCTATTAGTGGCAGATCCCAAAAAGTTACCGAGCCTACAATTGGTGCACAACTACTGTTATACGTCAAAGCCGAGCTGCAAGATAACAGTAAGGCATTAGAGGATAATGTTTGCTCTGATTCACAAATGACACCAATCCCTGTGGAGAGTCCATCCAACAGTGGGATGTCTAATCGTGAGCATTCTGCTGATGTGTGCCTTTATAGCCCGAGTGTAGCCGGTGATACACAAATTGAGGATGCCACTTTGGAATTAGAAGAGGATGAGGGGGAGATTTGTGTAGGCGTCGAGGGCGCTAATGAGGATGTTGATGAGGATGAGGTTGTTTGTGTAAGTCCTGCACCAGTGGCAGCAGTTCTGGCGCGTGACAAGAAAAAGGCCATTGTCATGCCTGGGCATAAAACAAAAAAATCCACTGTGTGGAATTATTTCTACCCAAATCCAGACAACAATTGTATAGCCATTTGTAGTGTATGTCAAGCCACAGTCAGTCGAGGGAGGGCCCTTAACCATCTTGGCATCTCGTCTATGCATCCCACTTATTAAGGTTGGATGACTCCTGCACTATTATTGATTCCTCTGAAGAAAGCGTTAGTCCCACTGCTGCTGCTGCTGCTGCTAGGGGTGAATCGTCAGCCCAGAGGCAGGTCAAGAAAATGGGCAGTCCTACATTTCAGAAATTAACTGTGAAACAATCATTTGCTAGGGGAAGCAAATATGACAGCAGTCACCCAGTCGCCAAGCGAATCACAGACGCCATGGCTGCCATGTTAGTGTTAGATCTGCATCCAATCTCCACAATAAACGCAGCTGGTTTTTCACAGTTAATTGAGGTTTTGTGTCCGAGTTACAGAATTCCATCGCGACACCATTTCTCCCGTAAAGCAACTTTCTTGTCACTGTTATTGTTATACATTGCCAAGCAGTTGTTGGGCACAGCGCCTGTGTAGTTATAATCAACAACCAGATAGGCCCCTGGATGCAATCGAACTCATAACCCCAGTGCTGTGAGACAGCAATGCTAACCACTGTGTCGCCGTGCTGCCCTACCATTTTGCATGCAAAAATATACTAACACAGTTACATTTTTAGACATATTATCTTTGATAGACATAAGTATGAGCATGAATTGTCCATGTGAATGAAAGTCTCAAGTCCTAGCATGTATTTCATCAGATATAAGAAATGCTTGCTGCTTTATCTAGGTAAAAATGCATCCCTGAAAGATGGAAGACTTTCCTTTATAGAGTCTGTTGATTTTCTCCCCACAGTGGTGGGAGGATGGCTCTTAATTTTGGATTTATACTCAAAGATGTAAAGAAAGGGAGAGAAATCCGAGTATTAACACTAGTTCAAATATAGTATGGAGCAAGACATCGTGGCCACCACTGCTAGTGGTTCTCTGCATACTGCTCACTCACTGCTGTCATAACTCAGCTTTATCTTGGTTCATCAGTGGTATGGTTAATACATACTTGCTTATTGTCCTGGAATTTCCAGGAGGCTCTCACATTTTGGTCAGTGTTCCTGAAAGGGAAAGTTGGAGAGTATGGGTTAGTAGTTCACAGATCCTTCTTCCTAAAACATCCCACATCATGTATCCCAGAGGTCAGTTAACAATTGCTGTGTCAGATTGACAAGTGACTCAGGCTCAGCACAACCTGGTGAATGGGATTTAATTTATTAACAATTAAAGATGACAAGCCTTAGTGACAAAAACCATATACCTGTAATTTAGTAAGACAAAATTTCTAGTATTTATAAGTTTGGTTTACTAATATATATTATTCTAAAAAAGGAAAATGGACCAAACAGACATACATTATTTATAAGCCACAAAACTATGCATCATGAAACTCAATAACTTAGCGGCTGCAGCATTATCAAGTGCACTAAGGTTAATACTGCCGTAACACTATGGCTAGGCAATTGATTTTACAATATAATTAAATCTATTGTGATTTGTCACACACATTACATAGAGCTACTTTCTCATTAAGGGATGGAAACGCAATTTGTTTTTCAAATGTATACAGTGCTATTTTGAATTTTTTTTTTGAATAATACAATTTGCCTATGTAGTGTAGGTACTTGTTAATTTTGCATTGAATGAAAGATAGACAAGACCAATGATTATTTTCCTAAATGATAGCACACATATATCTGAAAATCGAGAATTTCAGTGAAAATTGTTTCAAAAAATGTTTTAACAGTGTTTTGTTATGACTTATTTATGAATAATGAGTTTATTTGTTTGAACTGTGACGTATATGGCCAGAGGGAAAGAAAACTTTGTTTCCAATCTGAACGGGTAATATCTAGAAAATTTCCATACAGGCCTTAGGCATTTTAAGCCAAAAAAGAGCCATTTCATCCACTTTATTTTCCTTGTTAGGCATCCTCTACACTCAATTCTGTTGTACACAGAACGTGTTTCATCACTTTTTCCACTTTAACAGCCATAGGGCTAGAATCTTTAATAAGCCACATTACAATTGCAACTATTAAAAATAAAAAATATATAATATTGCTTACAAGCCTTTATGATTAAAAAAGCAAATAGCCACACTGGAATCTATAACTTATTTTTTATTTACAATAGTGGCATTGGGAGATGCTACCATTTACCCTATAGTTGAACAAACAAAGAAGAGACAAAGTGGGTATCTCATATAGGGTGTAGACTCACCTGTCAACAAATATTAAAATGTATTCAATGTTAATAAAATGCTTTAAACATTTTAGTACACCTGCAAATGAATGATCAAAAGTAGTGAAATATAAAAGGAAAAGTCATAAGAATAGTGCATCAGAAAAAAAAAAAGTGAATTAGAAAACAAGGAAAACGCTAAGGGGTAAATGTATCAAGCTGAGAGTTTTCCGGCGGGTTTGAAAAGTGGAGATGTTGCCTATAGCAACTAGGGATGTGCACCGGCGACTTTTGGTGTCTCGTGTTTTGGATTCGGATTTGCTTGAGGTTTTGGGTTCGGATTTGTCTCGCAAAACACCTGCCGAAAGGTTTTGGTTCGGATTTAAGGTTTTGGATTCGGATTTTTTTTTAAAAAAGCATAAAAAGTTCAAAAATCAAGTTTTTGGGCTTATTTTCACTCCTACGCTATTATTAACCTCAATAACATTCAATAACAATCATTTCCACTAATTTACAGTGTATTCTGAACACCTAACAATATTGTTATTAGTCCAAAACGTTGCAACGAGGTATCTTTCTGGACTGCGTAGTGGAGTGGTCCCCACAATATAATAAGAAAACCATCAATTGGTCTTAATTACACCAAAAATTGTACCTGGACTGCGTAGAGGAGTGGTCCCCACAATATAATAAGAAAACCATCAACTGGTCTTAACTACACCAAAAATTGTACCTGGACTGCGCAGAGAAGTGGTCCCCACAATATAATAAGAAAACCATCAACTGGTCTTAATTACACCAAAAATTGTACCTGGACTGCGTAGAGGAGTGGTCCCCACAATATAATAAGAAAACCGGCATCAACTGGTCTTAATTACACCAAAAATTGTACCTGGACTGCGTAGAGGAGTGGTCCCTACAATATAATTAAAAAACCCTCCACGGGTCTGAATTCCAAAAAAAAAGTTTCTTGACTGCGTAGTGGGGTGGCCCCGGTACACAACTTTTTACCGGGGCCACAATATAATTAAAAAACCCTCCACGGGTCTGAATTCTACCAAAAAAGTTTATGGACTGCATAGTGTAGTGTTCCCCACAATATTATTTAAAAATTTTGCAGCAGCAGTCAACGTTGTTTAATATCTGATACACCTCTATCTGGACTGCATAGTGGAGTGGCCCCGGTACTAAATTTGGTACCGGGGCCACAATACCTCCTCCAACTTCCAAGTGTAGTGTTTATAACATATAAACACTACAGTAGTTCTAGCACGTCAATACCTCTTGTTTTAAATTATGACAGGGCATTTTACTTTTGGTTTAATTTTTTGAATTTGTTGACCTTTTGTTTTACTTTTTGAACATGGCAAACGACTGTTGAATGGTCACATAATGCCAAAAAAAGAGTTGCAAGATGGAATTGTCCTTGGGCCCTCCCACCCACCCTTATGTTGTTGAAATAGGACATGCACACTTTAACAAACCAATCATTTCAGCGACAGGGCCTACCAAACAACTGTGGCTGAAATGATTGGTTTGTTTGGGCCCCCACACCAAAAAAACAATTCATCTCTCCCTGTACAAACTAAACAGGCTCTACTGGGGAAAGATGTCGTCCTCATCCTCAACCTCTGATTCCTCTCCCCCTACAGTGTGTACTTCCTCCTCCTCACACATTATCAATTCGTCCCCCCTGGACTCCACAACCACAGGTCCCTCTGTACTATCTGGAGGGCAGTGCTGTACTTCATTGAGGAATTGATTATTCATTTTTATAAACATAATTTTTTCAACATTGTGAGGAAGCAACCTCCTTTGCCGCTCACTGACCAGGTTCCCCGCTGCACTAAAAACTCTTTCCGAGTACACACTGGAGGGGGGACAACTCAGGTAAAATAAAGCCAGTTTGTACAGGGGCTTCCAAACTGCCTTTTTTTCCTGCCAGTAACAATATGGACTGTCTGACATGTCTATTTGAATGGTGTCAGCAAAATAATCCTCCACCATTTTTTCTATTGTGACAGCATCCAATGCAGCAACAGTAGACATGTCTGCAATGATTGGCAGGTCCTTCAGTCCGGACCAGATGTTATCAGCATCCCCGCCAGCGGGTCTTTTAGGAAAACTGAGCTTTTTCCTCGCAGCTTTATCTTTCAAATTTTTGTTTTCCATTATATGTAGCACAAGAGAGCGTACCCCTAAGCCACACACACTCGGCAAAGCCTTTAAAAATTATATGCGGCACAGGAGAGTACCACTGGACTTATACTGCAGAATCAGTGAACTTTGTAATATTGCAGTACCACTGGACTTATACTGCAGAATCAGTGAACTTTGTAATATTGCAGTACCACTGGTGGACTTATACTGCAGAATCAGTGAACTTTGTAATATTGCAGTACCAATGGACTTATAATGCAGGATTGTTTTTGGATAGTTTTTTTTTATTTCTTTTTTTTATAATCATTTTTTTTTTTTTATAACTTTTTTTAAAATTTTTTATAACTTGGGAATAATGGGGAAATAACAATGCCCTTAGAAGGACAGAGTACAGGACACAGCACCACTGGACTGAACAGGACAGAGCACAGGACCCAGCAGCACCACTAAACTCAGAAGGACAGAGCACAGGACACAGCACCACTGGACTGAACAGGACACAGCACAGGACCCAGCAGCACCACTGAACTCAGAAGGACAGAGCACAGGACACAGCACCACTGGACTGAGCACAGCACAGCACAGCACAGCACAGGATATAGCAGGGCAGAGGACCACCTAACACAACCTCCCTCTACCCTGATCAATGCCTGAGTGAAGATGGCGGCGGCCAGCGGGGAATTTATAGAATCCGAGTATCGCGAGATCCGACAACGGGATTATGACTCGGAGCCTCGCTTTCAGTTTTGCAATTGGTGGGAATACCCGGATCTGTCTCGGATCCGGCTCGGATCGGCAAGGTTCGGGTGGGCTCGGATTTCAGATATCCGAGCCCGCTCATCCCTAATAGCAACCAATCAAATTCTAGCTGTCATTTTGTAGAATATACTAAATAAATGATAACTAGAATCTGGAAATAACTAGAATCCGGAAAACTCTCAGCTTGATACATTTGCCCCGTAGTGTTTATTCTGAGGATTGTTTATATATGATAAATATCCTTCTATGTATATCACACATTGGGTTGCAGGCTATTGTCCACAATTATATCTGTACTGCCAGAGGCCCAGCCACAGGGATAACGGGGTCTCCATGCTCACAAGGGGCTATTGTGATTGCATTAAAATGGTTGTGCATCCAAAAACTACTGGCAGTTCAGCTAGATGTAAAAGGGCAGGTTCCCTCCACGACCATTATTTGGGGGCACTTAGCTGCAGTACTGTGATTGAGGCTTCAGAGACTACTGGAAGCCCAGTCGCATGTGTAATTATACCGACTTGCCCACATGGATTTGTTTGGCTTCTGTAACAAGGCTGAGCCCCTGGAAACTCATTGATTAATCATTTCATGATGAAGTGACACTGACCATGTCATAAAATTAAAGAAATGTACTAATTTTCAGTTGAATTTGAATTAGATTAATTATTATTATTAATTAAGTTGAAGTAAATACTCTAAAAATCTGTTTTAACGATTGCACATTCATCACATTCTTAACAGACAAGATATACTGAGAGCTGGACTTGAACTGTCCCCTTCATGTAACCTTCCCTGTGTTTACATACATTCAATAAAGAAGCTTGTGAAAGCAGCTCTCGTACCATGCACATACCAAAGTATATTGTTTGTTTAAAACATACATACTCCTACATAATGAGAGTCAAATATTGATGGATATAATCATTAGCCCTAAGACAAGATACACTCTTTAAAAATGCGTCATTTAGGTTTTTCAGAAGGTTAAAGATTCATTATATTCATGACATTTGCAAAAGGAATCAGCAATCTTTGTACTGAATAAGCATAGAAATAAGGCCAAAGCATTGATAGTTTATGTTTTGATATTATATTAGGATTTATGTGTTCAAACATTTGATTAGACATTAGTATTAGAGGTCTCATGTGAATCCCTGATTAGATATCAATTAATGATTAATCAAGAGATCGGGAGAATTTTGGACACATTCTATAAAGTGAAGCAAGGCTACAAATGCTTTCTATTAACACTATCACCATATGTGTATAGTTTATGTACACAGCAACAGTAGTCAGCCTTTTCTTAATTATGTTCAATATAAATAATACTAAAATATATTGTGGAGTCAAACTGCACTGTGAATGAACCATTTAAACATTATGAGCCTCATTTAGATTAGGCCACAATTTTGCTGGCTGGATGTAAAATCAAAATTAAGGCCTACTGTGTGTTTTAAGCTGCATGTAACTTAAAGCTGTACTACCACCTAGGTAAAAGATTTTACTAAGGTGCCACTCTCCTTTAGCTGGAGCATTGGGCATGGTAATTTGATTTTGTTCACCAACTTTGAATGATGGCAGAGAGGGGTGAGAAAGGGAGGACCAATTGTGGCTTATGATTGGTCTTTCTACTCGATAGGGGGAGACACCTAGATAAATATGTCACTAGGAGGTAGTGCAGCTTTAATATACGTGCAACCTAAAATATTGTGTAAGTGTGCAGCCACATCAACATATACTCTGAGCATATATTGATGTGGCCAGATTAAAGCTACTGTAGCCATCATCATCAACTTGATGAGGACTACAGACATTTTTTTTTAAACAAAGAGGGGTAAATAAATAAATACAATTCCCCCCGACCTAAAATAATTGGCCAACACCAGTGGTATAGATTCTAATTTTGACTGGTTACCTATAAAACAGGGGAACAACCAGCTTGGAGACCGCTGGACCAGTGGCAACCAGAATCAAAACCAGGCTATGCCAAACTGGATTGGTCACACTATAACATGGCTTAACTCTA
Organism: Mixophyes fleayi; assembly: GCF_038048845.1. Taxonomy (NCBI): domain Eukaryota; kingdom Metazoa; phylum Chordata; class Amphibia; order Anura; family Limnodynastidae; genus Mixophyes; species Mixophyes fleayi. Next base: position 161,849,304 of record NC_134405.1, read on the forward strand.
ATTGACTGTGGCTTACTAACACTATTTTTAATTTACTTGACTATTTATTATGTATATATAAATTATTTATTTTTAACTAGTAAAAATCAGTGCTTATGATCATCTGTACACCAGGACTTCGGGAGCCACAAATGCTATACATCCTAAGACGTATATCTGAAGCATCCCTTACTGTAAGTAACTTGCGCTTGCACAACCCGATCCACCTCTGCAGTCATAGAGGTGATAAGTGCCAGTTACATGTAACTTAAAATTCCACTTTGTTTTATTGCACATGCACAGTAAAACAAAGCAGGATTTTATGCCCTACCGTTAGACTTACGTCCAACTCTAAATCAGGCCCCATATCCCCCTTACACATGATCATTAAATGTATACTTTCTTTCTGAGAAATACTTTGTGACATTATTATACTTGTACTTGTCTTCTGATACCAGAGAGCATATGAGTCTGAAAGACCCAAACTGGCTCTCTTAATGAATGTAGTTATTTAGAACACTGTTCTAACATCTCTTTCAGTTAGATAATTTTAGATATTTTATTTTTTTAAACACAGGGTTACACAATTGTCTCCAAGTGTCATTTGCAAAAAGAAAAGTATTGTTAAGGATTAGAGATGACAAGAGCAGAGAATAGTGGTAGTCAGATAAGAACCAATGGTTGAGAGCTTGTGGTCCGATGAACCCAGAAGTATGACCCAGAGAAGCAAACACAGACAAACAGCACATGGAGAGACAGAGACTGATTAAGACCCCCGTTGGACTTGGGCAAGATACTGGTTTAGGCCCCTTTGCCTCTTCCTTTTGTAAAAAAAAAAACCCACATAAAAACATGTAGAGTTAATCAGGACCCCTTAGTGTCCACTGGGCCCTAGGTAGGAACCTAAGATACTTAATGGATGATCCTGTTCTGCAGAAAGAGGTATTGAATAGATTAGTAGACAGCTCTGAAAGAAAAGACACAATACATTATATAACTTAACAGTGTGACATGCCTGACACCCAAATTGCTAGAGGATAATCAGGTGCTTGGTTTAATCATATTCTTGGGCTCTAAACAGCAGCTTTTCCTTTAGGGGGAATTCTTTTGTAGTAAAATATCCCTGGAGCTTTTATACTTGAAGGATATACTTGAAGGTTCTTGACAATGAAAGAGATGGTAATAGGACAAAAACTGGTATATGAAAATGACAAAACACAGACTAAGGACAACCTGGAAGATACAGGAATAATTATCAAGACAAAATAAGAGACATAGGACAACAGGGATAGCAGATAAAATCACATATGGACAGATTCAGTGAAGGACATGAGCAGGATCAGCACAAAACCAAAGGCCGATGAATGCAGAGTTAGAACTAAAGATATACACACTAACATGAATAGACAAAACAAAGGCTAGACAGAAACCAAAGTTACACAAAGTCTAAGATGCAGACCATGCAGGACATGTGATTATTTGTAATATCAGAGATTGGTATGCTATTGGAAAACTAAATGATCTGAAATGTCCTCAGGAAATGCTTTATATAGGGCTGGAGACTGTTCGGATGATAAGGAATTAGCTGCCACTGCCCTTGCTAATTGACAGATGTAAATCACAGTGTCACGCTCTAGGGTCTGAAAGAACCCGTTTCCCTGCACTGGGGGCCCACAGCTCGCTAGTTCCGCCTCTGTCAGATGATGAGTACTTGCAGACAGTTCCGGGTATTATGGTAAGTTAACGTTTGCTGATTTCTGCTTGTATTTCTATGAGATCAGGTTTAGTGCTCTAACATCCCATGAGGCTCTGACAGGACTTCGCTATTAATTCAATCCCTCCCTAAAGTGCACTCATTGTGCAATCCATTGGCATCAATATAGTATGATTGCTATGTACAAATACATTAAGGGTCAATACAGAGAACTTTCATATGAACTTTTTACCCCAAGGACCATACACAGGACACGCTGTCACCCCCTAAGGTTAGAGGAGAGGAAATTTCACAACCAGCAAAGGAAGGGGTTCTTTACAGTAAGGGCAGTCAAGATATGGAATTCACTGCCAGGGAAGGTTGTGATGGCAGACCGTTAATTAAAATGAAGGATAGTAGTGGATATAGGGTAAAAATAGGACTGCAATATTGAGTCTGGGGGGATTTTCACAATTGAAACAGATTGACGGTTGCTTACTCTGGATCAATTTCAAATATTAGTGAGGGATTGCAGGAGATCCAAAATAGGTTGAACTTGATGGACTGGTGTCTTTTTTCAACCTCATCAACTATGTTACTATGTTTATGTTAATATGTTTTATTTTTCCAAAGATTTTAATGGTTAAGTTTTCATGTTTAATGAGACTGTCTTTACAGCATTTTCATTGAGCAGAATGACCTATCCTGCACTTTCCAAGGCAAAGCAGGCTAAAAGAATCTGTCTGTAGATAGCTGTTCTGTGTTGCAGTCTAAAATGACAATGGCTGACACAGTGGCCATATAAATGTCATTAGCCAGAAGCCTCCTGATGTCTTATTTGTATGTGGTTGATGAAAAAATATATTGTGTGAATAAACCCTAAATCTACTCTCTCTCTCTTGATTTCCTTATGTTTACATCATTATCATATACTGTTAATCAACAACATATATCACATTTTTTCAAAGTTCAATTAAGTCCCACTTGAAATGTTATTATTGGTTTAGCCTCCACACATATAGAACTGATGTATAATTAAAATGTATGTTTTTTTTAAGTATAGGGAGTAATGCACAGCTTTGTCAGCCTTTTTCTTCTTTTAAAGACATATGCTATCTAATTACAGATATAAGAATGCTTCACTTACCAAGTCAAATGTTCTATCCCATTTGTTTTCAGAATTTGATGAAATAACTAATAAGAAACACATGGTGTTATGAACTAAAGACAGGATATGATCGGATTGCTTCAGTCTGCAGAGTCTTTTCTCCCTTACCAATATTAAACACAGCATTGCTATCATAATTCACATTTATATAAAAAAAAGGTTGTTTCATAATAAATGATGTAATGTAACTTTAATAGAAAACATGAGAGAGATTTAAAAGAGTGAAAGCTGCATTAACAACTCCAAGAAGGTGACATATAAAAACAATGAGAAAATAATTATTAATCTGCAGTATTTCCAGCTGCAATATTATATTTTAATTCCTTAAGCAACCTGTAATTATTATCAATTATTGTGTATGGAAATATAAAGGCATGTATCGACACAACACACATTAGAATACTCAGAAAAACAGTAATTTTCTCTATTCAGATGCCTAATATGACTTTCACAATTATGGCGTTTTGTACATCATCATGAATAAGAGGTAACACTTTGTACAAGGACAAAAACAAACACTAGAGACCACATGAACAGCCCATTGCCTGTTTAAAAGACGAACAATAACTTAAAGAGAAATGTATCCCATGTACAAGTCTTGTATTGTTTTCTTTCAAGTTCCTAGGAAGTCACATAGCTTTGAAGCTCTGGACTGCATACTCACAGTTTCTCTATGTATCTATGGTTTATTCAGCTACACGCTGAACGCTGCATTCACATAATGAGGAACAGGGATTATTGAGCAGTTCTGATCCTTCCAGCATTTACTACAGTGTGTATATACTTCTTTATAGTAATCAACGATCCCTATTCTCTATATATGTGTCACAATACTGGGACACCCACAGGCCCTTTTCCCGCACTGACCAGTGTGTATCTGGAATTTGCTGGCAAAGATTGCCATACCAAGTCAGCACTTTACCAGGCTACCTTGAAGCCTGCCACAGGACGCTACTACCATGGGTGCAGGAACAGATTATCAAACCCAGGCAAAGATCTGAATAAAAAATGCTTACATTCATTTAACACAAATCACCAACAGAACTGTAGCACTTTTATGAAAGAGTTACATCAAATGCACTATGGTTCTTAACAAGGGAACCATTAATAATTAACTTTGCTCTGGTAACCTGCCTGAACTAACCATTCCCAGTTTTTAGTGGGATCCACAGCTCCAATCTCAATGGTACTTCCTGTGTGTGTTAGCCGCTACTCTGTGTTCATAGTCCCACTATCAGTAGTTGCAATAGCCGGCACTTAGCACACCTATGGAGCAAGCTATGCTTAGATCAGTATTTGCGGAATCATCAGGTTGGCTACAACATTTTTACAGACATAGTCTTAGTACATATATAAAGATTAAGTTTAAACATATATTATACGAAAGAAACATACTGTTAAATATGAGTGGGGTTATCGAAAGGAGGGAGGGTCCCGGTTGGCTTAACTTTTATTGATCATGCCTGGTACTCATCTTTCCTGTAACCTGGGAATTTTGGGGACAAATGGAGTGAAACATACTTTCACTAAAAGACAGTTTTTGTACAAAACTAGGCACATCTGTAATGTGGTAAAGTTAACCCTCACTTTGTCACAATATCTTTCATGCATCTGAACATACCTCACACTAAATGCTCCAAAGACATATATTAAGATAATATTAACTGTAGTTACAAGTGAAGTAGTGTTTATAGAATATGGAGTAGATGATATGACTATTGTTAGGAAAATTAAACATAACTCTCTAATTCTTTTATGATATTTTGGGCTAAAGGCACCTCAAAAGGAGTCTTTTACTGTGGATACTCATAATTACAACTAGCACATTGATATATTATTATTTGTCCACAGGTTTACTAATTCATTCTAATTTGAATGCCTGTCATGGGAAGACCTGTTCCTACACTGAATGCTATTAATGACTTAGATGATCATTTCTGCCTCTGATTGTCAACAGTAGCACACTGCCAAAATCTCTTGGTGAGATGTTACCACCTATGAATTTGATGCGTTACACCATAGATTTACACCTCAGTAGCATTATTATTTTGTGAACCGCAGATTTACAATTACTAGTTTCCAAATTTACAAGTACTTAGTACCCCTTTCTTCCTCTAGATGTCTTCATATGATTATAATTTCTATGATCAACCACAAATATACATTTACTTTATTTTTTTTAGTTCACAGTATATACTCTAAAGGATCACCCTCCTCACCCTCATCAAAAGCTGAGAGTGTACAACCTATGTACAATATGTTAGTATAATATAATATAGTATAATATATATATATATATATATATATTATGGGGAGCACGGTGGCTAAGAGGTTAGCACTTCTGCCTCACAGCGCTGGGGTCATGATCATCTCATAATATGCTGTCACAGGTCTGGACCAAGCAGCAGTAGAGGATGATAAAACATGCAACAAGACCACCCCATGTACAGCACTTCATCAGGGGTGAATGGTTGAGTTGTAAATGAGCATTCTTTTATAACGCACATAATATATATATAAATATATATATCAAATTGCAACTGCACTTAACCATATAACTGATAAAAGTTGAGTTGCAAGTGATATAAATTTTTATTTTATATTCCTTCTATTTTTTTAAAGAAAAAATAAAAAAAATCACATTTTCTTATCCATATATTTACAAACATTACACCGCTGACATAGAAAGCATCAATTTTTTCCATATGACAAAGATTGGCAAGTCAAAGTACTAATAGCATCAGTAGAAGATGCTTCTTTTCTCAATAAACGTGATAACAATGATTCTAAATTACTAGCTCGTCTATAAATAGCCTTCGATTTAGGGGGTAAATGTGGACCCAAAATAGGATCACAAAGCAAAATATTATAGTGCCCTTTAAGTATTCACTCAATGCTTTTATGATTGTTGTTATATCTAGTAATAAACAAGTGATTACCGACAAACTTTGAACTAGTCTTAGCAGTACTCACAACCTCTTTTAATTGTAATAACTTATTTCTTATATCAACGCAACTTTTTCTATAGCACCATCCATTATCTTTTCACTATAATGTCTATCCACAAACCGTTGTTTTAGAAAGTGGCATTGTTGAGAGAACACCTGAGGATCATTACAATTTTTTCAAAAATTGAGAATATAGAACATAATTGTTCCACTGGTCAAGCTGTCAACTGTCTAAAGCAACAAAACTATTCACAACAACTTTGTTAAAATATGTTATAGTTTCAATACTACCAAGTTTGTCAATTCCCAACATTAAATATAGAAACTTAATCGATACAGCATCAGCTTTATAAGTAAATACATATTCAACCGGGTCACAAATTTTTCTATCTCATCTACAGTGCCTTTCCAAATTAGTATTATATCATCAATATAACGTTGGTAAAATGTATTTTTTGCTGACATAGCAGGAGAATTGTAGATGTAGATGTGTATATATATATATATATATATCTACTATATAAATGCCTAGTTGTGTGTGAAAAAAAAAAAAAACCAAGCTGCAGCGCCACCTGCTGGGCAGAGTTATACACTGACCTATATATTTCTTGAAGGAGAAGTGACAGTTGGGAGTGGTTGGTGGTTGCCGGGGGTGACAGTGGGGAGTTTTTAACACCTTAGGTAGCTTGATGAAGGATGTGGCGATGAAGATGAAGGATGAGGTGATGGAGAAAAATGATGAGGTGGTGACATGTGGACAAAACCACGTTAAAAAAGGGCGCTTGCATCGGGAAGTAACGCTCTTCCCCTGAGGAGGCCTGGGCTAGGCCCAAATGCATGACAAGAACCTTTTTAACACCTTAAGTAGCTTGATTTGACTAGAATGCACGAGTATCATGCACGGGTTAACTTGTATATATATATATATATATATATATATATATATATATATATATATAGATAGATAGATAGATATACATATATATATATATATATATATATATATTGTAGTGAACAGGAAGGAATTACCGTTGTGAGGATTGATAAAAAAACATAACTGTGGTGAATAAAGATTAATCATATGGGACTGCATTGCAAATACTGTATATCAATGAATACATTTCTAATTTGTGTTTCTCTGTAAGTTTAATTCAGATAACTTCAAAGCGGAGTCCTACTCTCACAGGGTTAATGATCTAATTCCATGTGTAAAATGTGAGGCCAAACAAACTGTCCTGTGTTACAAGATAACATTGTCACCTGTGTCAGCTTCAAAGGCCCCCCTGGGGTGAGCTATACCTTGGCATAGGAATGTTTTTGACACTTGGAGAGACTTTTTGGAATCGCTCAGCATGTGGTCTTACATAAGGAGACCATATGATAGCTTGATATATTTTGTATAGGCAAATATAAATACTTTCCAAAATACCACGTACAGTCAATATAGTTATTGATCAACCACATATTCATAAATAGTATGATGAAGGGCAACCCATATGTCGAATGAAGCTGTCTGTCACGCAGGGAATGAAAGGAAATCAGAATCAGCTTAACTAATCCACTGTACCTATCTGTGTTTGGTATCTGAAAATTGGTAAATTTGTAGTTGATTTATTAATGATAAAATTGGGTCTGTGTGACACATCCCAGGAGACATATGTTGCATTTTAGAATTGAGTATTAAACAGGGAAGATTGTGGTTGAAAAATGTGTCACAGGACTCCTCTGGAGACCAGCACCTGGAGGAGGGGACAGGTGTAAAAGTGTCTTTAAAGACAAGAAATTGTCATTCTTTTGGGAAATAAATCAACATTGGTAAGCTGTCCATCTTCCAAGCCAATTTCTTTTGGGGCAGATTCTTCAAGTCATAGGTTTGTTACAGGCGAAGTCCGACTGTTAGTATAGCAACACAAAAATTCTGATTTCTATAAGCCCGACATGAAAGAAATACAGACATCACTTAAAATGGAGTCAGATTACCGGTTTTAAGGTGGCAATGCCAGGACCCGCCACTTGTATAATCTAATCTAAGGGTTAGGATTAGGGTTAGGGTTTGGGTTAGGCGGCAGGTACTGGCATTGCCCCCTTAAACCCGCCAATCTATCGCCATTTTAAATGACGCCAATCCCCACTGCCAACGTTTTCTGTAGTTGCAATTTATATGAGGCCTGTCGGAAATGTTTTCTAGGTGTTTTATATTACATGCATAAAATCATAGGCTGTAGTAAGGGTACTTTGCACTTGAAGATGAATTGGACGTTGCTGTGTTCACTGGCATATGGTTTGGTTCTGGGCATGCGCAGAGCCATTTTACGCACGGTACGTATCAGCATTTACATTCTTTGATCAATCAGGCCCATAATGTTTTGTTTGGTAGCATATTTGAATAATTATAATTTTATGTTGCTTAGACATGTAAATTACATGATAACAAATATGTGTCCTCAGCATCTGATGCAATCATATAGTTAAAACAAAGGCAAACATTCCATACAAAAATGTATTAGTTGAAAACAATTTAATATTAATTTATCTTTTATATAGTCTTTCATTGCATCACATCTTTTAAAGCAACCAAGGGTGATCTGCAACTGATCCCAGTGTCTACCCAAGGGCGTAATTTCTGGGGGAAGCAAGGATAGCAGTGTGAACTGTTGAGTGATATAGTGCTGTGGATTCTGTTATTACCGTTACTAGGATTTGCTCTATAAATAGAGGAAATCCAGTAACTCTTTGTGTCTATTATTCTGTAATCCTGTGGGGTTTCCTGTATTCCACACATAGTTGTAGCCACAGTAAACTTTAGGATCTGTTAACTACTGAAGTCTAATAAAGGAGCAGAATTTTGGACTCAAACATAAGGAAAATAAGAAGTTACCACTAAATATGGCTAGGGGAGAGGGGATTGCTCTGTATTCCTATGAATATGAGATAATAGTGTTGTTTGTCGAATTAAGAAGATTGATTCATATGTTGCAGTGAAGATTATACAGAATGTTCTAATGAACAGTTAAAGCCAAATGTGCTTAATATTGGACTGTGACTGTTTCAGTGGTTAATTATGCACAATAATGTGGCCTTTGATTGTTTAAATCTACCACTAATTGACATCCATTACATCACAAAAGTCTGACATCAGGAAGGACACAGTGAAATAGTGTCCCTCATGTCTTTATAAGTGGAGGGGCTGTCACAAGGCATCAGACGCAGCTCTAGACTGGTAGAAGCTGGACTGCAAGAGCAGTAGTCTAAAGGCTGATATGAAGATAAGAGGTCACTGCATAAAAATTACAGCAGAAGAGATCATTGCCATAATGTAATTACTTCTAATAAAGGTTTAACCAGACCAGACTTCCCTAGCACTAATTAGATTATTCATCTGCTATGCTATCCATATCACAAATGAGGAAAACATCTGATGATTATATGTCTGATTTTTGTGTTTTCTCTCACCAGCCTTTCTGTGGAAATGATATACGCTCTACTTTACTCCACTAACTTCACTTAACATATATTCCATCTCAAAAGGTTGCCATCATTGAAAGGGCATTTTGACATATGGCTGAAGAACACCTGTCTACTCTAGGCTAGTAACAGCAGAACCTCATTGCAAGAGTAGTAATCTAAAAGAAGATATCACCACATAGAAATCAATGGAAATGCGGTAATTACTGTTTAGTCACTTATTAGCCAATAATGTACATTAATCAGAACAGATATATTCTACCACACAGGAAACCTTAGTTCTCTACCATGCTGTCCAAATCACAAGTGCAGAATGTATTATCAAGTTTTGTTTCTTCTCTGTACAGTCATTTTTTGGATGTAACTAGCTCTAATCAGCATCATTGACTTCAATTGGCAAACTCAGGGAAGCAACAGGACATCAGATGTGATAGCCCTCTGGGATTGCCCTCTGCTTCAGAGAACAAAGAACACACTCCCAGTGTGAGGTGGAAAAAGACTCCTCAATATTTCAGGAGGAGAAGAATAATTGACAATCTTTAGAAAAGAAAACACAATCATCACTACACTGCAGCCCTCAAAAGAGCCACTGTGAATCTGGAACACAGCAGGAAGAAAGTGATACAAGTGTCTCACGTGTAACAGAAATACGTATAAATCTTGAACGGAGAGTTTTTAGGTTTCTGCTAAAAAGAGTCTTTTATTAATATTTTCTTTACGTGTTTTATTGCTGACTAATTCATAATTTATTTGTTATTATTTATTTACTTTTCACACATAATGTTATGGCAGCTGATACATTATGTTATGTAAGAGTAGGCGTATCTGTGACATAGTAGTTGGTGAGTTGATTGCTTAGAGCAGTAGCCTGTATGAAAAATTTATATCCGCACATCATTTGTCAGGATTTCATTTTGCAGGGTGATTACAATAAATATAGGAATATCTCCCTGTTGTTAAGCATGTCTGTGATATGGAGACATGTCTGTGATATGGAGACATGTCTGTGATATGGAGGCATGTCTGTGATATGGAGGCATGTCTGTGATATGGAGGCATGTCTGTGTGTCACGGGCACTAGGAGTCTTTGCCCAGGATATCACCAGATGATGGACTTACCAGAGTAATGTAGCTGGTACTATGGTTCTCTGGTAGCAGGGTGACAACGGAACAGGAGAAACAGCAGATGGTGAGAGAATGCTCAAGGAAAGTCTATGACTAGCAGCAACTGGTAATGAGTAGATGAATGTACACGAGGAACCAGATGGACAAGGAAACGTGAGGAGAGTCAGTGGTCTGCGTATAGCAAGTTGTACCACTGCTATAGTGAGGAGGAATGTCTAGGAGTAGCGAGGAGGTAGTGAGAGTCAGCGGTCTGCGTATAGCAAGTTGTATCGCTGTCTATAGTGAAGGAATGGAATCCAGGTGAAAGTAGGTAACGGGGAAGTCAGTGGTCTGCGTATAGCAAGTTGTACCACTGCTTATGTGAGAGGATACTAGAAACTGGTGTCACAGGGAACAGGAGTCAGTGGTCTGCGTCAGCAAGTTGTACCACTGATATATATATGTGAGGAGGGGCACGAGGAGATGAATGTAAAGCAGAGTATACACGGGGCACACAGAACTTGATCCCACGATGATATCCACAATACAACAATAACTGACAAGCACTGCTTGAAGTATACAAAGTCACAATAGCTATCCAGGCAATAGGAAACAAAGTCAATGGTAACAAAAGCTTCAGTGGATAGGAGGCTCCGGAGGAGAACACAACTCAGTCCAGATGGATATGCAATACAAAAGCAAATTCAATGGAAAGTATGCATACCGCGGTTCAGGAGAGCAGGCTGTCAGAGAGACGTGCAGGGATACCTGAACGGCTGAAGGCCGGCAGGAGGAGAGACCACTGGAGGGTGGAAGCGGTAATCAGGTTGGTGCAGCGCACGGCAGGTAATCCAGAATCAACGAAGCAATACTCAGGAAGCAGTAGTAAGTGAAACTGGAAACATGATGAACACGGGAGAGTTGAGGCTGTCTGGTATCCAGTAGTAGTGATGGAGGCAGCAGAGAGAAGGCACGCTGAACACGGGAGAGTAGAGGCGGTCTGGAACCCTGTAGTAGTAACGGAGGCAGCGGAGAGCTGACACGATAAACACAGGTGAGTTGAGACGATCAGAAACTCTGTAGTAGTAACGGAGGCAGCGGAGAGCTGACCCGATAAACACAGGAGAGTTGAGGCGATCTGGAACTCTGTAGTAGTAACGGAGGCAGCGGTGAGCAGACACGCTGAACACAGGAGAGCTGAGACGAACTGGAGTCCGGTCGTAGTAGCAGATAGGAATCAGCTGAGTGCAGGCACGATGAACACAGGAGAGTTGAAGTGGTCTGGAAACCACAATAGCAGTAAACAGGAATCAGCAGGAGCTGAATACACGAGGAAACACAGGAACACCTTCAGAGGCTCATGGGGAATGAGACTCCAAGATCAGGCAACCAGGTAATGATCACAGGTGGTTTAAATAGGGAGGGTTGCCTGATCATCCAATCAATTAAAAGCAACAGGCACTGAAGGCTTGATAAGGGCTGCACATGCGCAGACCCTCAGGATGGCGGACGGCCACAGTTCCTGAACACATGGGAAATGGCACTCACAGTGCGGTGAGTGACAGTACCCCCCCTTTTAAAGGTGGGCACAGAACACCTGGAACCGGGTTTGTCCGGAAACTTGGAATAAAACTTCTTAAGAAGAGCTGGGGCGTTGAGATCTTCTGCTTTGATCCATGACCGCTCTTCAGGACCAAAGCCCTTCCAATGAACGAGGAAACGAAGAACTCCTCGCGAAATTTTAGCATCCAATATGTGAGTAATCTCAAAGTCCTCCTCTTGATGAATTTGAACTGGCCGAGGTGCTGAATGAGGGACCGAGAAACGGTTGATGATAAGAGGTTTGAGCAAAGACACATGGAAGGCATTGGAAATACGAATGTTCTTAGGTAGTAGAAGTTTGAAACAAACTGGATTTATCACTTGAATGATCCTATACGGAGCAATAAAAAGAGGAGCGAACTTCATAGATGGGACCTTCAAACAAATATTTTTGGTTGATAACCAAACACGATCTCCGATTTTCAGTGGTGGAATAGCCCGTCTCTTTTTATCTGCAAAAGACTTATATCTGGCAGATGCTTTCTTTAAACAGGTTTTGACCTGAGACCAAATATTTTTGAAGGTCTGACAAACAGTCTCTACAGCAGGAACTTGGGTGGGAGGGAGGGCAGGAAATTCCGGAAAAGACGGATGGTGACCGCAAACCACAAAGAATGGAGTTTTAGAAGATGACACATGTTGTTATGAGCGAATTCAGCCCATGGAAGCAAATCTACCCAGTTGTCTTGGTTGGCTGAAGAGAACATCCTTATAAAAGTCTCAAGATCTTGATTGACCCTTTCGGTTTGTCCGTTTGATTGAGGATGGTAGGAGGATGAGAGTGATAATCGGATACCCAAGGTCTTACAGAGGGCCCGCCAGAATCTGGAAACGAATTGTACTCCTCTATCTGAAACAATCTCGGAAGGACATCCATGAATACGGAAGATTTCTTTGATGAAATAATCAGCCAGAGTAGATGAAGAAGGTAAACCGGTCAAAGGAACGAAATGTGCCAACTTCGAAAATCTGTCCACCACTACCCAAATAGTATTGCAGTTTTTACTAGGAGGAAGATCAGTAACAAAGTCGATATTAATATGGGTCCACGGCTTGGAAGGAATGGGTAGTGGTTGAAGCAAACCCGCTGGAGTTCTGCGGAGAGTCTTAAACTGGGAACACAATTGACACGCAGCCACATCTTTGACATCTTTCCTCATAGATGGCCACCAGTAACTTCGAGAAAGAATTTCAAAGGTCTTGCGTTCACCAGAGTGTCCAGAAAAACGAGAAGAGTGAAACCACGAAAGGATTTTCTTCCTAAGAGCAGGAGGCACGAGGGTTCTCCCAAATGGTAGCACCTTAGTGGAAGAAGCAGCCAGAGAAACACATTTGGGGTCTAATATAGAGTGGTTGGGACCATCTTCAACGTCTGAGGACGTCACAAAAGCTCGAGATAGGGCGTCTGCTTTTTTATTTTTCGCAGCTGGTTTGAAGGTTATGATTAGTTCAAACCGAGAAAAGAAAAGAGACCATCTTGCTTGACGAGGATTCAAACATTGAGCAGACTGTAAATATGACAAATTTTTATGATCAGTAAAAATTGTCACAGGATGACGAGCTCCCTCCAAAAAATATCTCCATTCCTCTAATGCTACTTTTATAGCCAGCAACTCCTTGTCCCCGATGGTATAATTCTTCTCTGCAGGCAGAAGACCCCGAGAGTAAAAGGCACAAGGATGGAATTTTTGTTGCTCCGATCTTTGGGAGAGAATGGCTCCTAAACCAACATTAGAGGCATCTACCTCTAGGAAGAAAAGGGAAGCGTCATATCATCGGGCTGTCGAAGAACAGGAGCAGAGGAGAAAGACTCTTTGAGAAACTGGAAGGCTTGAAGAGCCTCAGAGGACCATTGTTTAGTATTGGCCCCTTTACGAGTTAGGGCCACAATAGGAGATGCAATCGAGGAAAAATCTTGAATGAAGTGTCTATAGTAATTGGCAAAACCTAAAAACGCTGAATTGCACGAAGAGTAGTTGGCTGAGGCCAATGTAACACAGCATTCACCTTTTCTGGATCCATCTGAAGACCAACTCCGGAGACAATATATCCGAGAAATGGAATCTGGGGCAACTCGAATGAACATTTTTCTAACTTGCAGAATAATGAATTTTCCCAGAGTCTGGAAAGGACCTCTGCCACATGTTGATGATGAGAAGGCAGGTCCTGCGAAAAGATCAATATGTCGTCCAGATAGACGACGACACAAACATATAACAAGTCCCGGAAGATCTCATTAATGAAACCCTGGAAAACAGCGGGGGCATTACATAACCCGAAGGGCATTACTAAATATTCATAATGCCCGTCTCTGGTGTTAAAAGCTGTCTTCCATTCGTCACCGGACCTGATTCAAATTAAATTGTAGGCACCACGAAGATCCAACTTGGTAAAGATCCGGGCTCCCTTGATATGATCAAATAACTCAGTAATTAATGGAATGGGATACCGATTTTTGATAGTTATGGCGTTAAGTCCACGGAAATCTATGCAGGGGTGTAATGACCCATCCTTCTTTTTTACGAAGAAAAACCCTGCTCCAGCGGGAGAGGTAGAAGGTCGAATAAGTCCTCGCTGGAGATTTTCTTGGATGTATTCAGATGTAGCTTGAGTTTCAGGTAACGAAAGTGGATACACACGTCCCCTGGAAGGAGTCTTGCCAGGTTGAAGATCAATCGGACAGTCCCACGAACGATGAGGAGGAAGACGTTCAGACTGAGTTTTATCAAATACATCGGCAAAAGAAGCATACTGAGGAGGAAGTCCCGGTGAACAAGGTGAAATGGAGGATTGCTGTATTTTGAGAGGAACGACTTGAGAGAGGCAATGATGATGACATTCAGGCCCCCAAGACGTAACTTGAGGAGTGTGCCAGTCAATCTGAGAGTGACGTTGAAGCCATGGAAGGCCTAATAGGACTGGTAGTAACAGGAAGAATTAAAAATGAAATTTCTTCCTGGTGTAATACACCAATTTAAAGGGTTACTGGAGACGTACTCTGGGTGATGAGACCATTAATAATGCGTGATCCATCGATAGCAGTCACAGTAATAGGTATTTTCAAAGTAATCACTGGTAGGGACCATTGATTCACGAGGGATTTAGAAATAAAGTTTCCTGCAGCTCCAGAGTCAATAAGTGCTTGGGGCTTAAAGGATTTGGTAGCAAAGGAAACTGTAACATCAAAAGCACAAACTTTTAATTTCGTAGAACATGGAGAGGACTCCAGGGACCCTAACTTCACCTCTCCAGAACTGGTTAGGGCCTGGCATTTCCCAATTTTTTTAAAGCATGAATTGAGCATATGAGTAGAATCAGCACAATAGATACAAAGTCTATTTTTTACTCTTCCGTCCCTCTCCTCTGAAGTTAATTTGGGGCGACCTATCTCCATGGGTATCACCGGAGATGAAACTGGGCGAACTTGAGGGCTTGAGCGAAGAGGTGCTTTAAATGAAGTTGTTTTTTCAGACTCTCTTTCACAAAATCTCATGTCTACACGGTGGCAAAGAGAAATCAAATCTTCTAGAGAAGTAGGTAATTCTTGAGTAGTCAGTGCATCTTTAATTTTATCAGAAAGCCCCTGCCAGAAGGCGGCAATTAACGCTTCAGTGTTCCACTGAAGTTCAGAGGCTAATATCCGAAATTGAATGACGTACTGGCCTACAGTACGAGAACCCTGACGTAGACGGAGGATGCTGGATGCAGCAGAAATAACACGACCAGGTTCATCAAATACACTTCGAAACGATGAAATAAATTTGGCACTATCCTGTAATAATGGATCATTTCTTTCCCACAGAGGGGAAGCCCATGCGAGAGCTTGTGCGGAAAACAAGGAAATGAGATAGGCCACTCTGGAACAATGAGTAGAGAAATTGTGAGGTTGAAGCTCAAAATGAACTGAGCATTGATTTAGAAAACCCCTGCATGTTTTGGGGTCTCCATCATATTTTGACGGAGTGGGCAGGTGAAGCGTGGAAGCAGTAGACACCTGGGATGGCACTGGGGAAACGGAGGAAGGCACAGGAGTATCAACAGTAGCTGTGACATCCTGCACAGACGCTCCCTGGGAGGCCAGCGCCCGGTAACACCGCAGCAAATGTCGCTGGCGAACATCCTGTTGTTCAATACGGGTAACCAGATGCTGCAGCATCTCTTTAGCTGTTGGTTCTGCATCTGGGTCTGTCATGGCCTGATCTTACTGTCACGGGCACTAGGAGTCTTTGCCCAGGATATCACCAGATGATGGACTTACCAGAGTAATGTAGCTGGTACTATGGTTCTCTGGTAGCAGGGTGACAACGGAACAGGAGAAACAGCAGATGGTGAGAGAATGCTCAAGGAAAGTCTATGACTAGCAGCAACTGGTAATGAGTAGATGAATGTACACGAGGAACCAGATGGACAAGGAAACGTGAGGAGAGTCAGTGGTCTGCGTATAGCAAGTTGTACTACTGCTATAGTGAGGAGGAATGTCCAGGAGTAGCGAGGAGGTAGTGAGAGTCAGCAGTCTGCGTATAGCAAGTTGTATCGCTGTCTATAGTGAAGGAATGGAATCCAGGTGAAAGTAGGTAACGGGGAAGTCAGTGGTCTGCGTATAGCAAGTTGTACCACTGCTTATGTGAGAGGATACTAGAAACTGGTGTCACAGGGAACAGGAGTCAGTGGTCTGCATCAGCAAGTTGTACCACTGATATATATATGTGAGGAGGGGCACGAGGAGATGAATGTAAAGCAGATTATACACGGGGCACACAGAACTTGATCCCACGATGATATCCACAATACAACGATAACTGACAAGCACTGCTTGAAGTATACAAAGTCACAATAGCTATCCAGGCAATAGGAAACAAAGTCAATGGTAACAATAGCTTCAGTGGATAGGAGGCTCCGGAGGAGAACACAACTCAGTCCAGATGAATATGCAATACAAAAGCAAAGTCAATGGAAAGTATGCATACCGCGGTTCAGGAGAGCAGGCTGTCAGAGAGACGTGCAGGGATACCTGAACGGCTGAAGGCCGGCAGGAGGAGAGACCACTGGAGGGTGGAAGCAGCAATCAGGTTGGTGCAGCGCACGGCAGGTAATCCAGAATCAACGAAGCAATACTCAGGAAGCAGTAGTAAGTGAAACTGGAAACATGATGAACACGGGAGAGTTGAGGCTGTCTGGTATCCAGTAGTAGTGATGGAGGCAGCGGAGAGAAGGCACGCTGAACACGGGAGAGTAGAGGCGGTCTGGAACCCTGTAGTAGAAACGGAGGCAGCGGAGAGCTGACACGATAAACACAGGTGAGTTGAGACGATCAGAAACTCTGTAGTAGTAACGGAGGCAGCGGAGAGCTGACCCGATAAACACAGGAGAGTTGAGGCGATCTGGAACTCTGTAGTAGTAACGGAGGCAGCGGTGAGCAGACACGCTGAACACAGGAGAGTTGAGACGAACTGGAGTCCGGTCGTAGTAGCAGATAGGAATCAGCTGAGTGCAGGCACGATGAACACAGGAGAGTTGAAGTGGTCTGGAAACCACAATAGCAGTAAACAGGAATCAGCAGGAGCTGAATACACGAGGAAACACAGGAACACCTTCAGAGGCTCATGGGGAATGAGACTCCAACATCAGGCAACCAGGTAATGATCACAGGTGGTTTAAATAGGGAGGGTTGCCTGATCATCCAATCAATTAAAAGCAACAGGCACTGAAGGCTTGATAAGGGCTGCACATGCGCAGAACCTCAGGATGGCGGACGGCCACGGTTCCTGAACACACGGGAAATGGCACTCTCAGTCCGGTGAGTGACACTGTGATATGGAGACATGTCTGTGATATGCATAAATCCTAGCACTAGGTCAAGATTTCATTTTGTATGTGGTTATGATAAGATATGTAATCTCTATTCATTTTTTAAATTCCATGCAATAAACTTTGAAGGTGGTGGGAGTGTCTACCCAAGGGCGTAATTACTATGGTAGCAAGGATAGCAGTTGCCCTAGGGCCCAGCAGCTGAAGGGCCCATAGGCCATAAGCTCTGACCACTGAGCTGGATACTAGGACCTTCTCTGGCCTGTGTGTACCTAATTATTCTAGTAATAAGTAAGCTTATTAGCTTTGTTATTACAGAGATATATTTCAGAATTGCATAGGTATACACTAATAAATGACCCAACAGGTAGGTTTATTATATTATATAATATAAAAACAGAGTACAAATTACTCCACATTACATAATGTTGGTTCATACTCTTTTTTTTTTCATGCCTTTAAAAGACACCTTAATTGCTTATCGCTAAGAAAGGTAGAACAGTACATATTTAGAAATTAGAAAATAATTTACCACTTAAATACATTGAAATAGTTATTTTGAACTTAAACCTATAGTAGGCTAAAAATTACAAGTTAGCGCTCTCTTTTTGTGGGGTATTGCAGCTCCTATATAAAAAAAATTGTAAAATAACAGGGACGGGGAGCGCAAATGACGGACATACACACAAATGTTTACACTCTTTTCCGCAGTGATAGTTTTAGTTTTAAGATTGCCTCACTTTCCCTGTGTCTTACCCTATTCCTTGGTAATCTCGTGGGTCCGGAGGTGAAGGAACCAGGTGAATCCTCCCGGGATACTGTCCACACACGTCTCCTGCTTGTTCCGGTGAGCGCGGTGAGCGCTGTGTAGACTCCCTCTGACGGAGGCTCCTGTCACTACAGTGAGCTGAATGTGTCAAAAAGCAGACTGATCAACGCGTTTCGTCCGATGTGGACTTTCTCAAGATACTGCTGCACCATACTGCAAGTCTTTTTATCCATGCATTCTTAATCCTTTATTGGTTAAAATCATTAGATGTCACTGATTAAAAGATGGGATTGTTTCACAGGCACACTTGTTATATGTCCTTTTACAATCTTATTTTACCTTTTAGATGTATATACTTTCCTTTTTATACATCTAGGATAAAAAATTATTATAAGGCGCCAAGTTTAAAACTATAAAATTGTTGAAATAAATAATATAATATACTGTGTGCGTATATATATATATACACACACGTACACATACATAGATACACATACATATATGTGTGTGCCCGCACACACACACACATATACTTTACCTAAATGAAATCAATGGTTATAAACTTTACATAAAAAGGCCATATAATTAAAAGGTCACCCTTTTCTATAATAAAGTCTTGTTCCAAGTATTTGGAATACTTGGAACAAGACTTTATTATAGAAAAGGGTGACCTTTTAATTATATGGCCTTTTTATGTAAAGTTTATAACCATTGATTTCATTTAGGTAAAGTATATGTGTGTGTGTGTGTGCGGGCACACACATATATGTATGTGTATCTATGTATGTGTACGTGTGTGTATATATATATACGCACACAGTATATTATATTATTTATTTCAACAATTTTATAGTTTTAAACTTGGCGCCTTATAATAATTTTTTATCCTAGATGTATAAAAAGGAAAGTATATACATCTAAAAGGTAAAATAAGATTGTAAAAGGACATATAACAAGTGTGCCTGTGAAACAATCCCATCTTTTAATCAGTGACATCTAATGATTTTAACCAATAAAGGATTAAGAATGCATGGATAAAAAGACTTGCAGTATGGTGCAGCAGTATCTTGAGAAAGTCCACATCGGACGAAACGCGTTGATCAGTCTGCTTTTTGACACATTCAGCTCACTGTAGTGACAGGAGCCTCCGTCAGAGGGAGTCTACACAGCGCTCACCGCGCTCACCGGAACAAGCAGGAGACGTGTGTGGACAGTATCCCGGGAGGATTCACCTGGTTCCTTCACCTCCGGACCCACGAGATTACCAAGGAATAGGGTAAGACACAGGGAAAGTGAGGCAATCTTAAAACTAAAACTATCACTGCGGAAAAGAGTGTAAACATTTGTGTGTATGTCCGTCATTTGCGCTCCCTGTCCCTGTTATTCTATAGTAGGCTAAGCAGTGACAAACAGGAAGGAAAAAAAAGCAGGTAGCAGCAAGATGTCATGTCTTAGAAAAGGAGGATGGGTAAAGTGAGGGTTAGGTATTTTGGATAAGCAGAGCAGCCTAGAGCAATTCAACAGCAGGAAAAAGCCATAGAGCAACATGAGTTTGTGTAAGATGTTAAGTTGCAATGAAATTGAAATGTCAGGGCAGCAATTGTCCCTATATAGTTACAGTTCCACAATTCGGTTATTTAGGCCTGGAGTGAAAAAGAAAAAAGGACTATAGTTGGATTTATAGTAACATTAGACCATTGCATGACAGGTAGTTTCTAGCCAGCCTGACCATGTAAAAGCTAGGCTTGGATAATACTGTGTGACTGCCAGAGAGAGTTTGAGGTTGATACTCACTGTAAGAATTTTCATTTATGTGTAAAAAAAACTTAGAGGAACAGGTCAAAGGTTAGGTTCCAAAACATTAAAATGAACACAAGTGTTTGGTGTAAGCTGAGATTAGAAATATGAAAATAGAGATAGAGTAGCAATCCAGTTATTGTCCATTTTCTCCATTTATTCTGGGTCAAGATCTGTGAAATACCTCCATAGGGTGCTAGGGAGATATTCCAGTTTGTTCAGCCTGTAGAAGCCCCACTTCCCATATACACCCTTCTCTACATGGTTAGTATTCTGAATCACCAGAAGGTACACACAGTAGCTGATAATATGGTTGGGATAAAAGTAACCAGCAGGATTAGTTTATAGAGAGGAACAGATGCAACATGGATAAAAGTTTATGTCCCACTTTTTATGTAGAGTCCTTGAATGGATCTGATCCACATCCTGGGTTGTAACAGCCATTACAAGCATTAATCAACATTTTCTGCACTTTAGATCTATTCTGAACTTGTGTTCTTGTAAGCCAACTTTTTTACTTTATTCAGTATTGATATTTACTTTTAGATATCAGCATGCAATAACATTTCTCTTGTAAAGTTGTTTAATCTTTCCATTATATTTTACATTGTAATGTCTTTAGTGCATTGAGTTTTGTTATATTTGTCAGTTGTGTGCAGTAGTCAAAGTGTGCTTGTATACAGTGGTATACCATACCGCTATTTCTCCTACTGCCATTATTGTAAAACTATCTCATTCCATTCACTTACATCCCCATTACATTTTTCATACCGCCACTTTGACCAATGGTTCTACGATGAAATTGTTGCTCCAGCTTCTTTCAAAACGGGGAATCCCACTAAGCTCACTACACTTTCTGAATTTATATTTGGTTACATATAAGAGGAGAGGCAGTGGACATTGGGTAACTGTTTGATGATCTATTTTAAAATGTATCCTTTGCCTTTTGTATTAAACATGTTTATATGTTCCATTGGCTATATATGGGCCATGGGTACTATTAAAACTCAAAGATCCCTCTCCACATTTACTGAAAGAGGCATTATCTTTTGGTAGCGAGAGTTAGTTCACTCTCCAACACTCTCTAAATCCCCTCCCCAACTGAGTTGGGAAGGATATTCAAATATTATTTACGTCTAGCCAGTGGTAACACATTTAAATAATCATCTATAGCTTTTTCAAATGTTTGATCCATTCCTTGATGCAGGTCAAACTTATAAATAGATTTTAGCTTACCCCTGATAGACTACACAAAATGTGGCTTAGCCAATCGAAATTGTGTTGGTGTCAGAGTAAGCATATGGTGGACTGTTTTCAACCAGGTAAGTACAGTCCTTAATGTTAATGTTGAGCTCTCCCTAGAGATCGTACTCCTACACACCTACTCTGAAAAAAATCCTAAAGATACTACATATCTACCAGGCCACATCCTAATTGCAAGTAAAGCGGCCATAGCTCAAAATTGGAAAAACCCTTTGCCCCCCACCTTACATAAAATAACATCAAAAATTCAATTTAGTTTTCATATGGAAAAGTTTTGAATACCATACTCGACTTCCATTTCATCACCTATTATAAAAAGTTCTCCTTGGCATGAAAATATTACTGATGGTGAGGGCTCAATGTCTCCTGACCCTTCTACTGCTTCTGACCCCCAACCTTTTTTGCCCAAATGAGCTCTCACAAACTTAATAACACATATGATCTACATTGTTCCTGGTTGAATTGTCTATAATATATCTTGCTCAATTGTTACAATACGAGGTATGTCTATTAAATAACAAGACTGATTAAATAACTCACCTTTATTTTTTGGTATTGCAAATTTAATGTTTGTCCCCTTCAATATACTCCCCATTTGCACTAATACATCGCTGTAGTCTTGTTTTACACTGGTGTAAGGCATGGAGCAAATCAATTTCTTTCACTTTCAACATATCTGCCATGTTCTTCTTTACAGCATCAACTGACTCAAAATGTGTCCCTTTAAGCACTGATTTAACTTTTGGGAAAAGCTAAAAATCGCAAGGTGCTAAATCGGACGAATATGGAGGATGTTCAAGTGAAGTAATGTGTTTGTCAGTCAAAAACTGTTTCACAGAAAGTGCTGTGTGAGCAGGCGCATTGTCCTGGTGAAGAAAGAAACCATTTTTCCACAGTTGCGGCCATTTCTTTCTGACTCTTTCTCTCAGCTTTTTCAAAACTTGCTTATGATAATGCTGATTAACTGTTGTGCCTTCTGGAACCCATTCTTCCAAAATTACACCCTTGATATCGAAAAAAACAATGAGCATTGCTTTGAATTTTGACTTGCTTTGACAAGCTTTTTTAATTCTTGGTGATGAAGGTGTTTTCCAGTGCATTGACATTCTCGCGTCCCTTGCTAAATCTTTTGTGCTACTCAAACACACGTGCATGAGACAGGCAGTCATTCCAATAGGCCATAGTAAGCATTTGAAAACATTCTGTTGTTGTTTTGTGCAATTTTACTAAAAATTTCAAATTGACACGTTGTTCAACTTTTAAACTTAGCATTTTTGCAGCACTCTACAGAAAACACAACCAAACTAAATGGCAACTCACAATCAACTGAACGTCATAGAGTGTTGCAAGTTGTCATGCAGGTTCAGACAGGTTCAAGGTTACTAAGTATGCAGTTATAACCGATTCTGATTGCTTAGTTTACTAGCTGGAATCACAGTCTCGTTATTTAATAGACATACCTCGTATTTGCGGGTTGTCGTCCCCCTTGTACTTCGTGCTATTTGTTACCCTGCGCCGTCTCCCCCTTTTATTTTCTGTACCCTTAATGTTTGTAAAAAAAATTCTCAATAAATATTGATGATAAAAAAAAAGTGTTTGCATATAATGCTAACAGTTATACAACCCTATTAGATACATTGATAGATGGCAAATTACCTCTTACAACATCCCTGTGATCAACTGCATAGTGTCACTTCTCCTCTTCTGTAATCTGGTTACAATAACCAGTAGCTGTATGCTGTATAATTGTTATGTTCAGGATGCACTCGGTCTAGATTGGCAAGAACCTAGCAAGGCGCGGAGTCTAACAGCCCCTGGTTTTCGCCAAGAACCACCGCAAGGTGGGATGGATTTAGCTGCTAGGGAACTGCAGGTCACGGTTCTTGGTTTGACCCCTAGACGCGAGTGAGATAGGTGAAACTGACAATACAAGGAGTAGAAGTAGATACCTTTGAGATGGTTGTGGTATTCACAGGTAAGCAGGTAAGGACCAGCAGAGCGGAGCAGGCAGAGATCTGGATGCGGACCGGAGGTCCGCAAGATGGATGACAGGTGGGCGGTTGTGTAGTCAAGCTGGCTGGTACACAGTTCAGATAACCGCGGTGTAACGGAGGAAGCAGGAGAGCCTTTGGTTAAACGAGCCTGGTCTGTACACGGTTCAGATGTCTGTGGTGCAGTGGAGTAAGCAGGAGAGTAGTTGGTTAAACGAACCAGGTCGGTACACGGTTCAGATGTCTGCGGAGCACTGGAGTGAGCAGTAGAATAGTTGGCTAACACGTCAAGTCAGTACACGGTCCAAATGTGGAGACCTCTCAGAGGAATAATACAGGACTCGAAGCAGAATGCCACAGCGGGCAGCTAAAGAGAGCTCCAGAAACCCAATAATAGTCAGGAGGGTAACCTGTTGATCTGACACAGGTATGATGTCAGATCCTCCCTTTATTTCGGATTCCCCGCCACAGGGTCACATGATGTTCCTAAACGCAACCCAGGCTAGCAGCTGACAGGTGCTGGAAAGACTACAGGTGAGCGCTACATAGCGACTGACAGGTGCTGGAGGAAATACAAGAGAGCGCTCTTACAATAAGTTAACACTGATCAAATGTGAATAAGAAGTGTACTAATATCATATCCAATATTCAGATCATGAATGCTGGCATCAAATATTAAGATCCATAAAATTTCAGAATAATAATTAAAGTCATGTGATTTCTGAATTACACATACTTACCTTAGCCATCATTTAATCATTTTAAATGCTTCTGGAAAGTTTCTGAAGGAGGATTTAGCTAAGTGCATTTGTCTTTTATAAATGCTAAAATACTTCAATTCCATGATGTTTTAGAAATTCACAATGTAAAATTGTAATAAAATATTGAAGACATATGAAATTTAATTCAAGATAAAAGGAAATAATTGCTTAGATTCTAATTGATGGAATATTTCGAGGTGGAGAAATCTAAATGAAAGATGTTCGATTAAGAAAGATTTCCTTAGGACGGGACGAGTTGATGATGGAACATTTTCAGGATGCCAGCAGCTGAAGCATAAATAACCTATTTTTATAAGCATTATATTTGGCATTACAGTTTTGAATCATCTAATGAAAAATTATTCTGAAGTACTCTACATAAAACATTCAAACTTTTACAAACAGTAATCATGACTCCTATAGTTCTGTTCTATGCAGTTATCCATAACAAAATGGCACATTTAGTTAATTTTTTTCATATTATTTAACTTTTTCCTAATATAGTTTTAGTCTTGCCCCACATAATATGAAAAATTATATAAATCAGCAAAATTACTGTACATAGATTTCAGATGTTATTAGAGTGTAGATATGCAGATGTGCAATGCATTACAATGCATGCAAAATAGCTTTTCATATACATTTATGCACTAACTGGACACATGATTAGAGACATCAATCTGTCTACTCAAGTATGGAGTGCTGGTGACAGCAGCATCCAATACCTTTCCAGGGTGCATCTGATGCAAACATAACTTATTTTGGCCAATATGATGAAATGTTATATACAAAGCCCAATCTCGTACCACTTTATAACCACCCATTTCATAAAATAAAATAAAACATTTACGTTTTTCTACTAAAATATAGCTTGGTTTAGTCTTATTTAGAATGTATATTAATCATGAGAATGAGAAACATCTGGGTTTTTCTTTTGCAAGTGGCAATTTTGTGTGTCTGAAGCTTTTCATCAAATTGCTTGAAGTGCGCCTAGAATTGTACTTCTCCACTGCAACATGGAAGCATAAAACAAGTCCCAATAAGAGTATAGTATGAGATCCAATGTCCACCAGCTCAGAGCTGATGCAAAATGTTAGTCCCTTTGAGGAGTGGAATTTACATTGCACTCCATTATACATCAAAATATAAAAATGCACTCTTTACACCCCTTTATCTCTTTTCGATAATCTTATTAGATGTAGTCTTATTAATGTCATGACTGCATTATGCAACTACCTGGAACTGTTTGTTTAGGCTTCCAGGAATCTAGCAATCATCAGGTCTTCTCTGGAACCGTACGAGGATTTGCGGTTGGCAAAGTACAACAGGTAGGTGTCACAGACTTCTGGTGGTAAATGTATGAAGCTCCAATTTCTGTAAGTCGACGGAAGTTGGCGACTTTACAGGGGAAATTTAAAGCAGTGACGCCTTGTTAAGGCAAATTTGCCTTTACAAGCCAGTGCCGCTTTAAATTTCCCCTCCAAATTCACCGATTTCCAATGACTTTCAGAAATCGGAGCTTCATACATTTACCCCCTGGTGTCTCTTCAGTGTGAAGAGGTGATGCACTGGCTTGAATGCAAATGGAAGATTTTATTACAGGAAATATAACAGGTAAAAATGGCAACAGTCACTGGTACATGAGCACTAGCATAACAGGAACAGCAAATGGACCTTAATGGCTGTAAGCCAGTCTGGAACAAGGTAGCAGGTAATGCTGATAATGCAGGTAAACAGGCTGGTAATTAACAAGTAACACTAGTGCAGATCACAGAACAGGATATGCAGGTGATAATGCTGAGCAGAAAGGTAGACATGGTTGGCTTACACATAAATAGTAAAAGTCCAGGATAAGCCAAGGCCAGAGGTTCCAGAGGACTAAGATTAGGTCAAATCCAACAGTAAGATTTCCAGGAGTCCATCAAAAAAATAAATGATGACCACAAGTAAAAATAAATAATTGAAAAACTGAGTGGGGAAGTTTTTACAAATATAGAGGCAAACTAGCATATACAGCACTTGTGTTGATGGCCAAAATGAGTGTACAAAACATGTGGGCCATAGGGAAAAATAAGAGTTGTTAAGTTGATAAGACCAACCAACCAGCTAAAAAAAAACAATGTGCAGTTCAAAGTCCTCTAAGGGTCAATCACAGAGGCAACTTTGAATACTAAATGATTTCTTGAGTAAACACGCAAGAGTTATAGCTACTGGGGAAGACTTTTTATTGAGACATAGATTTTTCAGATAATGCATTAGGTAATTGCCTTGGTATGTGTTGTTTGTAAAAGTGATTGGATTTTTTGTATAATATATTTTTTATATAGTAGTTTGTGTGACTTTGTTCACCTACCCTAGTAGAGGTTGAAATTGTTGTTCAGCATATTTTCATAATTAATTTGTGTTTATATGTTAAATAGTAATTTTTACACCATCATTTGTTTCCCATGATGGATTGAAAGAAATGGGAAGAGAGTTCAAATTATGCTAGAGCATGGAAGAAAAGGAATGTGTACGGCTTATGACAGCTTACGACTTGTGCATTTTATCCACCTGTCTGCACCTCCAGGATAAAAAGCATTTAACAAATCTAATAAAGATTTTTAGTTATCTAGTCATTAACTACCAGAGGAAATAGTAGTAATATTACTATGTCACACCAGCCCACTAACCAAGTGTACTAGAAACCTGAATAGTAAATATATGGTATGCGTACTATAATTCTAAGTAGTAATATGCAGCAATATATGGTATATGTTGGTATGACATAACGACACTTCTCCTACTTGCTTAATTGTAAAACTAGCAAAATTCCATATATAGTTACTATTTTTCAATTGAAGAGTAATTTATATAAATTGGAAAATATGTTGACATTTAAAGACAAGTTCCCCACGGGGAGCTCTTCCATTTCACAAATGAAGCATTGCTGTACTACCAAATGAATTACAGACTTTAGAAACATTTTCCAATTTGATGCATAAAGACATTACAGTCAACATATGTAGAAGACAATACCACAAGCTGAGAGATTATCATTGAAACTTTTATCATTGGCTCCTTTGACTATCAAGTACTATGCTAAAATAGGCAAGGGTTGCACTTGACTATACATAGTATAGAGAAGATATTCTGAGGCAATTAACTGATATATAACTGATATATATATATAACTGACAAAAAGTGAGGGGCAGCTGGAAGCCCTGACACATAACAATAGTGTGGAAGAGGTCCATTTCAGGAGTGTGAGGAAAGATAAGTATTACCAGTTGTCTTCCACAGGACTGGCCCATATATTGTGGCAGGGACACAGCTGAGGAAGATCAGCTCATCTCCACTCCCACTCCAACCCCCTGACCCAGCCCCCCCACAGTTTAGGAAGGAGAGACCCAGGGGTTTGCCCGGGAAGGGGAAAACACCATGGGATTTTGACCATAGATATAAGTAGCCACTCCTGGGGGGAGGGAGTATCAATTCTAAGTATTGATTTCTGGAAGGTATGTGGCTGACTGGTTCCTTTATCTTGGGACTTGTCATTTCCTCATTCCATCGGGAGACACTTGCCAGGTTCTGGGTAAATTGGTGCACTCACTGGAGTGGGGAGATTGATACCCAGAGTCCCACCAAACTGGTGGGGAGATGACCAAGCTAGATGGCCAGGAACAGCAAGTTACCAAGACTCCCTGGACCTTCTCGTAACAGACTCTTTTGCCTGTGGAACTTTTGCGCGGCTATGGTTGGTAGAAAACCTTGCTGGGACGCCTATTGACACTAGTGATCTGCTGACCTATTGTCTAAAGTGTGCAATTTTTTAATGATAGTTTTATATCTTTCATTCTCCTCATTACCTGTGTGATTTCTGAACCTAAATGGGGCCGGTTAACTTAGGGAACTTCAATTCTAAAAATCAGGTATCCTCACAGAAGCTGTTTACCTTGGCAAAGAGGCATGGAGCCTAACACCCCCCCCCCCCCCCCAGGTGTTCACCATGTCACCATGTACCTCTGCAAGGGGGGTTGGTCTTAGCGGTGTGGGATGTGCAGGTTGCGGTCCTCAATGTCAGGCAGTGGTGAGGCAGCTGGTGAACTGAATGGTTAGATAAGCCAGTCGGTACCAAAAAGATAAACTGGAGCCAAATCAGGAACCAAAGGGAAGGTCAGGGACAAGTTAAACATCAGTTCGGTGAGTCAGGATGAAACCAATTCAGAATCCACGAGAATAGTCACTAAAGTAGGGTTCAAACCAGGAAATCAATAGACCAGAATCAGGATCAAAAGCAAAAGCATCCAAGTTCAAAGGAATAAAAGGCAAGAATTATAATGCTGGAGTAGGACACAAATAGATACACAACTTTGGCATCCCATGGGTGTCAGAGTCTGTCTTCTATAGGCAGATGCCATTTGGAATCAGCGGTTTGTTACATCATAGACCTCTGACAGGAGAATAAGAATCACGTGCCTATGCTTAGCAACAGGATACACATGTGCAAATCAGCAACAGGAAGCCAGGGAATCGTGTCCCATTTCTAGTCAAGCGGCCTGCATGCCCGGTGGTGAAAAAACTGCGCTGGAGATAGGATGCAGAGATACTGCCTGATAGTTCTTTTTTCCTTTCTCCTTGTCTGGACTTTGTCTCAAAATATTTTCTTCTTGAATTTAACAAAGAGATGTGGAGTATGAATAACTTCCTCATTAATCTAAGATCTCTCTTTCAGACAGTAACCTTTACAGTCAAATAAATACTGTAGATGTCAACTAAAGGTTTGGAAATCCAGTAGTCAATTAACCTCATATTCTTCCTCAGAATCTTTCTTAATGGGGGATGGAAAAGACTGCTGTTATAAAAGTATCAAGGGTTTCAACAAGAAAATGTGTTATGAATCTTGAGAGAGGGAGATAGACGAAGTTAGGAGGTAGGAGCAAGCTTCAAGGAGGAAACACAGAGTCTCAGATTGCGTGTAGACAACCACACTCTATCCCCAACTTGAAGAAGAGGAACCGGTTTATGTTGGCGGTCAGCGAATAGCTTGTAACGCTGAGAAATCTCCAGCAATTTAGACTTAGTCTGTAATTAGATATGAGAAAAGTCTCATACCAAGGTCTATACTGCAGGAAAAGAAGAACTTGAGAGGTAGTATAGGATGTAATCCATAAAAGACAAAGAATGGAGTGGCACCAGTATACTGATGCACATGATTATTTTGGGCGAATTCAACCCAGGTAAGGAGACCACTCCAGTCAATTTGCTTTTCAGAATAGTAACTTGATGAACTGAAGAAGAGATCCAGATCCTGGTTTATTCTCTCTGTTTTTCCATTTGTCTGAGATGGTACCCCGAGGAGAATCTAATGTCTATTCCTAGATCTCTACAGAATACTCTCCAGAATTTTTCAACAAATTGGACACTTTGATCTGAAATGATCTCTCGTAGACACCCATGAAGGCGAAATATCTTCTTGATAAAAAAAAGTCAGTGAGGACAGAGGTAGATGGTAGTCTCTGAGCAGAATGAATTGTGCCATTTTAGAACAAATGGTCCACTACAACTCAACCTTTGACTGACTGGTAATTCCATTATGAAGTCCATAGATACGCTGGACCAGGGTGTGAGGACTCCAGGGGGTAAATGTATCAAATATCGCTTTTTGCAAATTGCCGATATCTGGCGACTTTGCATGGAAAATCTAAAAAGGCAATAGCTTTCAAGGCAAGTTTTGCCTTTAAAGCCATTGCCACTTTAAATTTACCATGTAAAGTCGCCGGATATCGTTGATTTGCAAAAAACGCTATTTGATACATTTACCCCAGAGGTGCAGCTGTTTTACCATCGCACATTTTCACCTCACCTGCAAGGGTTAACCTCCTTCCCTAAACATCACCTGCATCTGTTCCACTGCCTTTTATTTACCGACCCCAAACATTGCTCCTTGTAGTTCAACAATTGTTTTCTGCTTCTGACCTATGTCAGTATTCCTGTGAATTCTGCCTGTTGTTCTCCTGATTATTTGACTTCTGCTAGTTCCTCCGTTTTGCTCATTTGACTAAGACCATGACCCCAGCTTCATTTGACTTTGCTCCTGTTTACTACCTGTTATTGTTTGTGAATCTCCTGCCTTCTGATCCTGGCTTGCCTGACTCTCCTTTTACCTGATTCTCCTGTGGATCATCTGGTGCCTCCAGACATCCATTATCTGCAGTCCACTGTCTAACTTGGAAAACCCCAGTCACCAGCTTTTCAGCCTTATCTGGCAATGCAGACATCTAATACCTGCAGTCACTGTCAAACTTGGAAAACCAGTCTTCAGCTTCCCAGCTAAACCATTTAATCCAATCTCTTTGTACCTGCACTCCCTCCGTTGTACCTGAATACCAGCATTACCAAGTCTTTAGTTCATGCTTGATCCAGTGTGCCTTTTTATCGTGATCTGATTCTATCAAATACATTTTGGTTGCTCACTATCTGCTACTGTGAGCTGTTCACTCAATCTGACAAGTGCCATACTAATCTGTATTAACCCCTCCCTGACTGAGTCTGGGTGTTGCAATACATCTTACCAGCATTACCTATTGTGAACTGTGTTCAAAATAAAGACACTCAGTTTGCAGTAACTACCAATTCTTTCCTTTGTATGAGCCTTAGCACAGGGTTTGTTTGGAGTAGGAAGCAAAATTAAAGGACCCCGAAAAAAAGATGTCGAGGGACTTTATGCTGGGCACATACATTACAGGCCTAAATATATTGTGGACATCTGAGTGAAGAGTGGGCCACCAGTATCATCTAGAAAGAGGGAAGCTATTTTCATCCCAGTATGTCCAGCAAATTTGGAGTTATGAGCCCAATCAAGAGCCTTGATACGGAGATGAGGGCTCAAGTAAAAGCTTCTTAGGGGAACTTCCAGATAGAATGATGATGCTGGTAGGATCAAGAATAGGACTCGGTTCTAGAGTCGTTAAGAGGTCAAAATTATCAAACAAATGAGTAAAAAGCATCCGTCCTTCAGTTCTTGGTACCAGGCCGAAAGGTCAGAATGAAGTTAAAGCTTGAAAAGAATATTGACCAACAAGCTTGACGTGGGTTGAGGAATTGAGTTGATTGGAGATAGATGAGGTTCTTATAGTACGTGAATACTGTGACAGCTTGTTTGTCCCCCTCCAGAAGATGACGCCATACTCCCAGGGTGGCTTTGATGGCCAGTAATTCTTTGTTCTCCAATACCATAATTCTCTTCACTGGAAATAAACTGTTTGAAGAAAAATCCAAAAGGATGAAATTCACCAGAGGAATACTTTTTGGATAGTATGGCCCTGTTTCCCACTTAAGAAGTGTCTACCTCTAGGAAAAAGGGGCTTAGATTGTTCTGGCTGTGCTAAAACAGGGGCTTAAAAAAAGCTCTCTTTAAAGACTGAAATGGCTTGATTGCCTCTGGAAGCCAAGACTTAGGATGGGTACCTCTTCAAGTGAGGGAAGCGATGATTGCAATGAGAGAAGAAAAGCTCTTAATAAACTGTAGGTAGTTGTTAGCAAATCCAATGAAGCGTTGGATTGCCTTCAAGCCCAATGGCTGTGGCCTTTTCAGAATAGCATACACCGTCTCTGAATCGATTTGTAACCATGCATCGCGTATACAATGTACCCTAGGATAGGTACCCTAGTGTCACAAGCTGGGTTGTTCTGATGGTCTTAACTGCCAGTATTTGCCCTGCTACATTGGGAGGCAGGGAATCTAAAAACACCTCAGGTCTTCACCAGGGATCCCTGCAAGGAGATTTGGGTTTAGCTGCTCAGACTTGCAGGTCGTGGCCCTCCTAGGTAGCTACCAGCGAGCTACGGGTAAGCAATCCAAGGTCAAAACCAAGCAGGCTAGATAAGGTACAGAAGGATAAAGCAAAGGAATCGCCAGGAAGCCAGAGATCAAACCAGAAAATCAGGATGGATCCAAGGGAGAATTCAAAAGGGTGGTCCGGCAAAGCTGGGTCGAGTAGACTGGAGAGCAAGATATAGCAATACGGGAGCCTAAGAACTAGAAACTAGATACTCTGGCACCCTAGTGGTCTGATTTATATACATGCTGCCCCTTACTCATTGGTGGACGTGGGTTCGGCAGTTAGCGTATCTGACTGCCGACAAGAAATGCTGCCTGGCATCTCTGTTGCCTAGCAACAGAGACGCGATGTTCGGGCGCATGTGTCTGAACTTCCTATTAGAACCGGAAGTAGCGTCCCGTTGCTAAGCAATAGGGACAACAAGGGAAGGAGAGAAGGCGTCCGTCCCTGGCAGCTGGTGAGCCGGCGGACACCGCGCCTGACACCCAGGAAGTTCGAATAGACATTTCTCCAGTTTGTAATAGAGAAGACTATTGCAGAGGTGATTGAGTACCTCTTTCATGTGAGACCAGTGGGAGGCCAAATCTTTAGAGAAGATTAGAATGACATAAAGTTAGACTACTATTGAGGGGTAAAGTAAAATTTTGTTAACAAATTCCTGAAAGACTGCAGGGCATTACACAGTCCCAAAACGTGTTGAAAGCTGTCTTCTACTCATCCCCCTGGCATATTCTGATGAGGGGCAATAGATAGCATTTTTTGGCTATGATTGCATCAAGCTGCCAATAATCAGCGCAGGACTTCAGGGATGCGTCTTTTATCTTAACAAAGAATACTTCCACTCTCGCTGGAGAAGCGGAATTTCATATGACCCGCCCTTAAGATTTTCAGCAATATACTCCGAAACAGAAGAAGGTGGCCGGCCCTGCACTGGAGAGAGGACGCAGAAAAGGTGCCTCACACATTCCAAGTCCAATCAGATTTGTCCAATCAGATTTGTGTGGATGCCCACCTGATATTATGGACATTTACAAATGACACAGGTTTTGGTACTTGTCTTTTCTGAAATCAAACAGAGTGTGACAGCACACACTACAGGGATCTTCCCATCCAGCTGACTTCCCTCATCATCTTCGGGTCACGTGGATATGCTTATGTTCCCTTGAGGATTTCAAATGTTTATTATTGTATGGGGTTGTGGGTATTCAAGAATTGTATTCAAATGGACCAGTACCACCTCAGTTCTTAAATGGAGCCAGGTTGATTATATCACAATGCTGTCAAATTACAAAAGGGTGAATTCCCTATTTCCTGGTTTCAATCCCCCTCTCATAAGATACACATGAAGTAAGCAGCTCCTTCAGTGCCTTCAACATCACAAATGCTTTAAGGGGTTAAAACAAGGTGTTGCTCTTCATCAACAGGGATTAGAAATCTCATTATCTAGTGTTGCCCACCATTGTTCTCCCCTGGATTCTAGTAGACTCTAGTAGACTTGCAGGCACAGCCCAGCAAGGAAGAGCTGCATGTGGCAGGCATCCTAATCTCTGCCCACTACCAACCCATCTTTACTTTACAGCCAATCCCAAACCAAACTAATTTTAAGACTATACCTGCAGGGTAAGATTCCACTATTGGAAAATTGGACACTTTAAAAGAGCCTGCAGTGGGGGCTAGGGGGTGTTCCCGGATTGCCTGAGCTTGGCGTAGATTTTTGTCTCTCACCAGCTCCATCTGGAATCCTTTGTTTAATCCTGCGCTTAACCAACAACTAGCCTACATATCTGGTTGACATGAATCTCTTCTCCATACAGAGTTGCTCGTGGGTTTGTTCGCCTTGTGCGCCTGCTGGTGCAAGGAGACTGGGGTTCAGGGAGCATTGGTTGAAGTACCCGGAGATATTTTCCTTGCAGTGTGTTCGAGATTTTGTATCTTTACGTTGTGAGATTTACCCCGCTGCTGGACCACAAAATAACCCCAACTCTTTTTATGGCCTGTCTGGAATCCAAGGACTAGTCTGTTTATAATGGTTGTTCTATTTACAACACTGGGATATATTTTTGGGTGTGATTTGGAGTGTAGTGAGTACTTACTATTTAAAGTATAGATCTTTTTGTGGCTATTGTTTGCATTACATGTTCATCTTTTGTAATAAAAGTTCAGCTGTATCATTCCTATCTCTCTTTGCCTATGGGATCCCGAACCCCTAGATACCAGGACTTTCCTCTGGGTGCCTAACATTAAATCCTGGTATCATCACCAGAGCTTAATTAAGGGAGTGGCACCAGGGGCATGTAAAAGAGTGCCAGCGGGGGCTCAGTATAGTTCTTGGTGTCTGGTTCCTTCTCCGGGGCAGACACCTTGCTTAATGTGGACATCGATCTATTGATCTGTCCCTCCCTCCTCCCCCTAGTGTGGCTGCCTCCAGGTGCCATTCTATGTGTGCAGCAGCAGTAACAAGGTAACTGTGAGGAAAAAGGAAAGGGAGCTGGTATACCATTTGTTTTCCAAACAGGGCCCCCACATTCCAGGATCTAGATAAGCAGCAACTAAAGAAAACAGCAGCCACAGGTGGTGAAAGTGACAAAACTGTTAGGAGAAAGCAGAACAATCTGGCAACTGTCCTAAATCTGATAGGGCAGTCCCAAATTTGGGTGACTATCTCGCTTTCTCAGGATTTGGTCCAACTACAAGGACAGTTGGAAGGTATGTCCCACTTCACACTGTACTGCTTGTGAAGGCAGAACTGTGTGCACGTAACAGTAGTGCACAGAGTATTGCCTGTGTATTTGTCTAAAATTTGCTTAAAATGATAACCATATTACATCAGAGCCTTAATCCAGCTTTGATCATCACACAGACCATAGCTCAATCCTACACAATGCAAAAAATATTACCTGCTTTCCATTGTGGGATTCTAACCAAAATCACAGCTTTTGGGAATTAACAACAACAATTCGGATGTACACTCTTGCAGGCCCAACTTGAGGAGACAAATTCATAATGTTACTCACCAGAATTGTTGATTTTTAACCAGAATGATCTTGGGAAAAATTAAGAATGTAAAAAAGGATTGTGATTGGCAACAACATTTAATCCCCAGAATTTATAAGTAGCAATAATTAATAAAAACATTTTATTATCCAATGAAATAACAGTCTTCTTTAAGTTTCTTCCACCCATTATAGAATATTAGAGAGGATGCATTAATTGGCACCCTGAATTAGAAGTATCAAGCAGGGCTGTTTGAGGTGCCCAACTTGTACTAGATGTAATGCCTTTTTTAGTAGCGTATGTATATTTTTTTTTACCTCAGCAGACCACTAAGCATTTCAAAATCAAACATCTGAATATCCATGTGGACTCTATTATGCAGCCCAGAAGATTTACACTTTTATGGAGGGATTCAATGAACCGCAAAGTGCAGTGCGAACCTCATGTGATGTGCTTCTGCGCATACTTATGGTTAATACTGTACTCAAATCTTCGCTCACACCACAAAATGAATAAAGATTTGAGTTTGGACATTACTACGGAGCCTCATCAACCAAAGCTTTGGAGGCACTTCGCTTTTAATTGAATTTGTCCTTTCTGATTAGGATAGCTAACTACAACCACTACTATTAAATAGACCAGTGGCTAGAAAATGTTTTGACAAAGATCATAAGCCATGTTAAGATCAATGTTGGTTGATGATGTTCTAAAATTACAAGGCTCAGAGATCAAGATAAAAATTTACGTCAGCTTGAATTCTATTGAATCCCTTAACTGGACACCATTGGTTTTACATTGTTTTGGTTGGATCTTCAAGGCTTCTATAAATGAGCAATTGCAACTACTTGTCTGACTATTGCATAAGTAGAAAATACACAAAAATCTAGATACAGACGTAAACATACATTATTTGGTACCCACCTGAAGTGAGGAAATGTGTATATTATGCAAAAAATAAAACTTATGTTCGACTCTACATGAGTATCAATATGTAAATGGAAATATTATTGTTATACTTTTTTTAACATGCTCTACATATGTTTTGAGTGCTTTTTTCCCATAAAGAAGACTACTCTAACCATAGACATGCACACACAAGATGGCTAGCAACACACAAGGGTGTATCTAGCAATATATTCATGTCATCAATTCTCCCTCTCAACATTATGTCCCCCCAATCTCCCTATATCATGTCCTACCCATTCTCTCCCTATATCATCATATACCCCACACCTCATTTATCTATGGCCTGGCCAGCTGGCTTCTGTTCTCTTCTCCTGCTCATGCTTCTCCGGCATACATTCTGCAACTTCCTTCTCATGGAAGAAGGGATCATTACAGTTCCCTTCCCCTCTGAGCAACAGATACAATTTTGGAAAGCTAGAAAGCTGACTCATATGCGCAGCATACTGGGGCTTCAAAAATTTTAGTAATATTGGCGGTCAAATAGCAAGGAGCTTATTAAGCTCCCTGCAGTATTTCCACTAGCACTTCACTATTCTATGCTCCTGATGCACAGAGCACATTTTATTAGGCCCCCAGTTCATATTATGCAATAGAGTAGTGCCCCCAGTTTTTACTATGCCAAATATAAGTGTCCACAGTTCACATTATGCCAAAAAGAATTGCCCCCCCATGTTCATATTATACCACAAAGTAGTACCTTAATTCATATTATGCCACACAGTAGTGCTCCCAGTTCATATTATGCCAAACAGAAGTGTCCTCCCAGATCATATTATGCCAAACAGTTGTGCCCTCCCAGTTCACTTTATTAAATAGAAGTGCATCAGTCCATATCATGACACGCAGTAGTGTCCCCAGGTCATATTGTGCCACACATTTGAACCACCAATTCTTAAAATACCTGTCAGGCACCATCTCCGCATCACGCCCATGGAATGGGGATGGTTGTCTGCCACTTCCAGCTGAGGGAGCTCTGTTTCTAGGCAACAGAGACACTGTTTCCGCCGGCCATCTGAGCGCTCCCTGAGCAGGTGCAGTAGCACCACATTGCTAGGCAACAGGACGCTATTCTGGCTCCCCGTCTGTGGTCTGTGACGTCATTGACCGCCAACCGATCACTCACCTTACACCTTTATTTAAACCTGACTCTAACACCATTAGGGTGCCAGAGAATCAGGTCTTTTCCTGCCTCCAGCATTCCATGAGTTGTTCTCCTGCTATTAACTTCCTGTTTGACTCGGCTTGTTGTTTGACCATTCTCCTGGATCCTGATTTGGTTTGCTTGATCTACTGGTTTGACTTCGACTACTCTGACCATTCCTTTGAATCTCACTCAGTACTGTGTTGTCCGGTTGGCTTGACCCGGATTGTCCTGACCACCAGCATCACTACTACACTGGTAACTGTCTTGGAGACAGGGGCAGGCTGGATAGCTGGCATGTGGGCATCTGCCCCCTGGGCCAGTCCCAAAGTGGGCTACCTTGGGCTAAGTCACTGGGCCACCTACATTTTTTTCCTTTAAAATAGGCAGCTGAGTCGTGTCTTGCCCCCCCGGGCTAAAATTTGCCAACCTCCCCTGCCTGGAGAACCACGACCTGTGTACTATTTGCAGTGAAGTCTAAACCTCCTTGCGGGGGTCCCTGGTGAATACTGGGAGTGTGCTAGACTCCGCGCCTCCTTCTACAGTTGCGTCAATACCAGTTAGTAGCTCCATCCAATTCACAATCCTGAAAATTTCAAATAGGAGTGTCCTTAGTTCATATTATGTGAAAGAGTAGTAATCCCAATTCACATATTAAATAGAAGTGCAACCAGTTCATATCATGCCACATAGTAGTGCCCCCACTTCATATTATGCCAAACAGAAGTGCCCTCCCAGATCATATCATACCACACAGTAGTGTCCTCCCAGTTCACATTATGCCACACAGTAGTACCCAAACTCATACTATGCCCCAGTTCAAATAGAATTGCACCACTCCATATTATGCCAGACAGTAGTGCACCCAGTTCATATTATCCTAAACAAAAATGTACCGCAGGTGATGCCACACTGTAGTGCCCCCTATTTCATATATATTATGATTCTGATTAAGCACATATATTAATAAAACATATGTAGGCAATAGGCTCTATTTCTCTATGTGCGACACACCTCTACAGTCTGCACACCTAGTCTAGAACTCTTCAGTTTCGCAAAGGAATATGGGAGAAGCTGCTGAGGCTGGGCAAGCTCAACTTGGTCTTCTGTAATATGTATACAAAAGAAAAAGACAGTTGTCAGCGGTTATCCTTTAAACTGCATATCTGTGTGTGTCTAGCAAAATGAAAACATGAGGTATTAGTTCATATTTTGATCAAAAGATTTAAGCCTGCATCCCAACGTCAAGGGTACCTCTTTATATGCAGGTCCTACACTGACCTAAATGCTTTAAACACCATCAAAAAGTAGTTAAAATCAGATGCACTCACCTCCCAGGTATAGGGGTTTATAGCAAGGGCTGACTTGTGAGCCACACCCAAATGTGCCTTAAATAGGCTTTATCGACAGCTGCTATGACAAAAAGGCAATATTTTAAAACAAAACCAGAGAAAAATAAGCCTGTGCTCGGTATATCCCACATTATATATGGTACCAGCTGCTTGACAATAAGCCCGCGGTCGGTATATCCCATATTGTATGTGGTACCAGCTGCGTGGCAATCTGTAATATGTATTGCACCCGCTTGAGAGAAGCAGCCTTGGCGCTTTTCACTCAGCACTGCAGACGTTAAATGGACTACCTGTGCCCCCACCATATTCTGGCTGTGTAATAAAACACACCTTGTGCACATGCCTATGATCCTAATGCCATTTGAGATAAGTCTGCTGCACTGAAAGGAGTATGCAAATGTCATTTTTGAAAACACATTTCTAAAACCAAACTAGCAAAACATGCCACTGTAAAAATGGTGACTTGATACTGTATCACTTTATGTAACAGATAATTAAAGCAGAAGGAGGCTGCTGTATGCGCAGCTTGTGTATTTTTCTATGTTAAGCTTAGCAATGCAGTTTATGTAAATGTATGGAGCTTTGTTAAGAACTCAAAGGAATAAAGTTACTATGGAAACTTAGCTTTAATTAACAAACCTGATATAAACACCAGGCAAACTAATAGAGCTCGTTTGCATTGCTATGTGCATTTTTTATTCTCTATGTAGAATCTGCAATATTTTTATTGTGAGCAAAATTAAATCAATATATTGGATAATGACATTATACATAGTTATAATGATTAAGGGTAATTTACAAAGCC
This sequence comes from Mixophyes fleayi, assembly GCF_038048845.1. Classification (NCBI taxonomy): domain Eukaryota; kingdom Metazoa; phylum Chordata; class Amphibia; order Anura; family Limnodynastidae; genus Mixophyes; species Mixophyes fleayi. The sequence goes on from NC_134405.1 coordinate 161,888,733, forward strand.
ATTTATGGGTCATGTGCATAGTATGTGCAAATGTGCAATTTCTGTTTACACTTTTTAATTTGAAATGCACAGTTATAACATATATTAAAAGGTAATTAGAGAAGCATATAAAAACAAGTATCTCAGACCTACATCCAGTGTTCGAAGTGGGCTGGTATACGGTGGTATGTCATACTGCCACTTGTTCTACTGCCTTTATTGTAAAACTATCAAATTCCATTCACTTGCATTTCCATACCAATACTTCTAAATTTCCACTTTGACCACTGCTTTTATCCATATATTAGCAAAAGTACCTTATTCTGCTTTCTGATGGGCAGATCCTGTTGGAAGGATATGTGGACCTTGATCTAGGTATTAAGGATACGATAGGTTAGCAAAAATAAGATTTTATTTTTTATGCAATAATTGTTTTAAATCAGAAATGAAAAGGATGACAAAAGGCATTCCTTATTTAACGAGGCAAGACATTTCAGATTTGTCACCAAAAGAGTTGTTTTTACCCAATTCATGTACATTGCAAAATCACCAGAGAACTGGGGAATGCATTTTAAATCCACAAGAGATTTAAGGTTCTGTATTGTAAAGCCACCAGAAATTTGGGATCTGCATTATTAAGCCACCAGAAACTTAGGGGTCTGTATCTTAAAACCACCAAACATCTGGGGTCTACCTCGTAAAGAGTTGTATTGTTTTGTATACCAACCAGTAGGCTGTGGTTGCATTTTAAAGTTATCAGAAATGTGGAGTCTGTATTATATACCAACAAGGAATTTGGGGTTTGCACTGTAATGTCACCATAAATCTGCATTGTATATAGCTGCATTGCATTGCCACCATATAGCCACATTCTGCAACATATCTGCATGTGGTCCCTAGAAGAGGTTTGGTATTGTATATTGGTCACAAGTATGCATTGTGTTTTGTATAGTGGTCGCTAAATGGTCTTTTCTTTTTATATCAGTCACTAGGATGCTATCTATATTGTATATTCATCAACTAGATTCTACCTGTAATGTTTATGGTTCACCAGAATTCTCTTTTTATTGTATGCTAGCAACTAGAATGCTCTCTGCATTATTCCCTGTGGACGAACGTATCCACAGGTACCCATAAAACATCTGTGGGTGGATTTAAACAGAAAGTGTTTGTGAGATAGATGAATTCTCTCTCTACTAAATCAACAATCTACTTTAGCACTCCTACTTTATAGACATCACTTTTACCCGCCCAGCCAACCTGGTTAGCTAATTATCATCCAGGTGGATGCAGTGCTGAAGTTAGGGCAAGTAATAATTTTCCCCCTTAGCCGGTGGTCGGGCAGGGTGGACACATGCATGAAACTTAAGAATATGAATATTGAACATGGATTTCTCTTAGGACTTAATTCCTTCTATTTTATAACCAGAAAAATGTGCTAGGGGAAATCATACACCATCATAATTAAGCAAATGTTAGGTGTCAGCCCTTTCTTAATACTGATTCATTTATTGACTCTTTTAAAAGTTATCATAATTAGGATTCAACAAAAAAAACAATCTGTTTCTGGAACTTTGTTCTGAATGATGCAACCACCAAAAACATTGTTATTGTGCAATCCCAGAAATATATGTTTCCTGGTAGAGTGCACAGGACCCCTGTGCAGGAGTATTTGGGCCCACAACCACACCCACCACTTTTCCCTCATACGTATGAGAACTTGATCCATAATGTAGTAATTGTACTTTTCAATTCTCCATACATACAAAAGTATGAGCTTTCTCCTTCTCCTCTTCCTCTGTGTTTTACAGCCCATGAATGGCCATGGCATCCTGATCAATTCCAATCCAATTTTCTCTATTTCTTGCTCTGATCCTCTGACTCCCATCTTCCTTTAATCTATCTCATATTTCTTAAAAAGTAACCGCACCAAGTTTAGAAATCAGAAGGTTATAATTTTTACACAACCCCTATTTTCTGATTATACAGTTTAATGTCCAGCATCATTTTGATTATTGCTGGAGGGTACACCCAATTACTCAATATAATTCACATATGGAAACAAAGAGAGACAGAGAGAGATATCTATCGGGGCACTCCGGGATGTGAGTATTATTAAAATGTGATTTTTATTGGTATGTATTAAAATATATATAAATATATATTTTAATACATACCAATAAAAATCACATTTTAATATTACTCACATCCCGGAGTGCCCCGATAGATATCTCTCTCTGTCTCTCTTTGCTTCCACATCTTAAATCTATCTCAACATCATCCAACCACCTATTTAATGTACTTGAGGTTTCCATGTCGAAAGTTGTGGTGATTGTATTGTAATCTGTGTAAATGAGAAGAACAGGGAAGGCGAGAGGGCTTACCTGTATGTATCAAACCTCCCGGGTTTAAGAAGTTGTGCATTTATCTTTTATTTGTGATTGGAGTAAAGCAGTAAATGTTGGGTGTAACAATTATCCTTGTAGGGATGTACCAATTCTCCTTGTAGTTTGAGTCTGTTTCCACCGGGTCCTATGTGTCACACGCCGGTCCCATAGACAGGTGCCGGCGCTGTGACTTTCCTCTTGTATACGGTGATTGAATTTACTCCTGGTTCTGAGACATCACTTTTACTCAGTTGTTCCTTGTTACCTGGTTTTGGACCTCCTCCCGATTCTCATTGGTTCTGGAGTATTATTTAAACTTCCCAAGGTTCTCTGCTCATTGCCTGTTCTTCGTGTTACTTACTCAGTACTAGGATTTGGCTTCCATAAGTTTGATCTTTGAATCGTTCATTGCTGTCTGAATTCAGCTGAAACTTCACTCCGCTGTTACCTGCACGCTGAACTATCATTGGGAACTGTTCGCTGCACCTGTGTCTATTACTACAGCTCAAGTTTCTCATCTTTACTCGACTGGCTCAACATCGTTACTACTTCACGGTTGAATCTACTGCCGAGTTACACGTCACCTGTAGTTCCATGCTTGGCTCAGCTGAAACTTCACTCCGCTTCTAACCTGCACGCTGAACTATCATCGGGAACTGTTTGCTGCACCTGTGTCTATTACTACAGCTCAAGTTTCTCATCTTTACTCGACTGGCTCAACATCATTATTACTTCACGGTTGGATCTACTGCCGAGTTACCTGTCATCTGTAGTTCCACGCTTGGCTCAGCTGAAACTTCACTCCGCTTCTAGCCTGCACACTGAACTATCATCGGGAACTGTTTGCTGCACCTGTGTCTATTTCCACAGCTCAAGTTTCTCATCTATACCTGGCCGGCTCAACACTGCTGTGACTTTACTATTGGATCTACTGCTGTGTTACCTGTCACCTGTAGTTCCACGCATGGCTTAGATGTACTTCGCTCCTCCGCTACTTCTAGGTAGCAAACTGTTTGACGTACTTGTGTTCATCTAAGTCATTTGGGATTGTTATCTGTAGAATCTACGAGTTCAACGCCTTTGCTTTTTTACTATGAGAATTATTGCTATACCAGTAACTCACCTGCTACGTTGAATCATCTTTATTTTTGGATCAGCTAGTTCTATATTATTACTCTGTTCGGACTGTGGCTGTACCAGTGATTCATATTCCTCTGCCGTGTGTTACTTTATTGGATCTAGCATTCTCCATTCATCATCCTCAGCGTTGAACTATTGTTCTACTCATCCCCTGCAGTTGTCAAGGGTTACTAACTATGAAGTAGCATATTGTGATTCATCTCTTCTTCCTGACCAACCTGCTGTGCGTTCAGTGTCTGCCGTTGTATATATATATATATCTTCTCATCTCAGTCATACCAATAGCCAATATATTACTTTGCAGCACATCCCAGCTCACGGCTACTATCTCCCAGTGTTATCATTATCAGGGATGCTTGTGAGCCATGAACTTTTAACTTGTGAATATCATCTTTTCACTTATCCATTGTGTCCTAACCTCCACTACCCTCTGCCAGTACTTGTCTGGGAGACCACGACCTGCGTTACAGGAGCAGCGGAGACCATATTCCCTTGTGGGAATCCCTGGTGAAGACCTCCTACCCGTTAGACTCCGCACTCCTGGGCGAGTTCCATCTTGGCAGAGGCAAGGGATCTACAAAATCATTCAGAGTTGTGACAGTAAGAACAGGCCCTAATGTCTGATTCCCCGGTGGAGCCTTCTGCAAAGGATATGCTACAGCATCTCGTTGGCCGAGTTGAACAGCAGGATAATACACCGCGCCAGCTGTTGCAATGCCTTCAGACACTTGCTGGTCGTCTGGATACGCTTCAAGCAACTCAAACAACAGTGTCAGTTTCTCCTCCTGAGCAACTTTCTGGACATCAGGCCTCCCTTGTAACTTCCTCAATTCTCAGGTTACCTACTCCGGCTAAGTTTGATGGAGATCCAAAATTTTGTCATGGCTTCCTTAATCAGTGTCCAATTCAGTTTGAACTTCAACCTTAAAATTTTCTTACTGATAGGTCCAAAGTCACATATGTGGTCTTCTTACTGAATGGCCAAGCCTTAGCCTGGGCTTCCCCACCATTCTTTCTAATTATGCATCCTTTCTGCTGACTTTCCGTCGGATTTTCTATGAACCTGGTCGAGTTTCCTCTGCCTCCATGGGTATCCTCCGTCTACGCCAAGGGAATCACTCAGTGGTCCAATATGTTATTGAATTCTTCTGGCATGGGGTATCTGATTGCATTAAGGATGCGATAGCATCCCATGAACTTCCCACCACCTTGGATGCCATTATATCATTGTGCAATAAAGTAGACTTACGCTTCAGAGAGAGAACAGTGGAGAAGGAGGTATCTTGTCGTCTAATCCATAGACCAGTTCCACATCCTGTGCTACATCCTTCTATAACCGATGAACCCATGCAAATTGGGAGATCCCGGCTGACCCCTGAGGAACAGGACAGGAGACGCCGAGACAGTGTGGTCTACTTAGATTTTGCAAAGGCCTTTGATACAGTGCCACACAAGAGGTTGGTTTACAAAATAAGGGAACTGGGTCTAGAAATCAAAATTTGTACTTGGATCGAAAACTGGTTAGAGAATAGGGAACAGAGAGTTGTGATAAATGGAACATTTTCTAATTGGTCAAAAGTTTTCAGTGGAGTACCTCAAGGTTCCGTGCTGGGACCACTGCTTTTTAATATATTTATTAATGACCATTGGTGATGGTTTAGAGAGTGAAGTTTCTATTTTTGCAGATGACACTAAACTCTGTAAGGTAATAAAATCAGAGCAAGATGTAGCTTCTCTACAGAGGGACTTAAATAAACTGGAGGATTGGGCGGCTAAATGGAATATGAGGTTTAACACAGATAAATGTAAGGTTATGCATTCAGGGATCAAAAACAAGAACGCAATCTATAAATTAAATGGAATTAATTTGGGAGAATCTATAATGGAAAAGGATTTGGGAGTGCTCGTAGACAGTAGACTTAGCAATAGTGCTCAATGTCAAGCAGCAGCTGCAAGGGCAAACAAAGTATTGGCATGCATAAAAAGGGGCATAGATGCAAGGGAAGACAGTGTAATTTTGCCACTGTATAAATCGTTGGTAAGACCTCATCTTGAATATGCAGTACAGTTCTGGGCACCACTCTATAAAAAAGATAATTTGGAACTAGAAAGGGTTCAGAGAAGGGCGACAAAATTGATAAAGGGTATGGAGTCATTAAGTTATGAGGAAAGGTTAGCCAGTTTAGGCATGTTTACTTTAGAAAAGAGGCGTCTAAGGGGAAATATGATTACTATGTACAAATACATTAGGGGTCAATACGGAGAGCTTTCATGGGAACTTTTTACCCCAAGGACCATACACAGGACACGTGGTCATCCCCTAAGGTTAGAGGAGAGGAAATTTTACAACCAGCAAAGGAAGGGAATCTTTACAGTAAGGGCAGTCAAGATATGGAATTCATTGCCAGGGAAGGTTGTGATGGCAGATTCAATAGATATGTTTAAGAAAGGGCTAGACAAATTTTTAGCGGAAAGGTGTATCCAGGGATACGACCGTTAATTTAAAATAAAGGATAGTAGTGGATATAGGTAAAAATTGCATTGCAATATTGAGTCTGGGGGGATTTTCAAAATTGAAACAGATGGGCGGTTGCCTACTCTGGATTAATTTCAAAGATAAGTGCAGGATCGCAGGAGATCCAAAATAGGTTGAACTTGATGGACTGGTGTCTTTTTTCAACCTCATCAACTATGTTACTATGTTACTATGTTAAATTATGCATTTACTGTGGCGAGTCTGGCCATTTCTTAGAATCTTGTTAGAAGAGGCTGGGAAACGCCAAACCCTGATCTGCTCCGGGGAGGTCAGATTGGGGCTTAAGAAAACCTCCTCCTCTACTGCTTGCACCATTCCTGTGTCTCTGCAGTTCTATTAAGTGGGACACTACCCAAGCTTTAATTGACTCTGGTGCTGCCGGAAACTTTATTTCACAGAGTTTAATTACCCGATGGTCCATTCCTATTACTTCTTTGGAATCTCCTGTTGTTATCACAGCCATCGATGGATCTCAGCTTCCCCAAGGTGTAATTCGTACTGGGACTAAACCTCTTCTTCTCCGTGTTGGTGCTTTACATTCAGAAAGTATCTCTTTTTTAATATTGCCTTGTACCACCTCTCCAGTCATCCTGGGTCTTCCGTGGCTTCAGCTCCACTCTCCATAACTAGACTGGAGTACTTCTGAGATCCTGTTCTGGGAACATCATTGTCAATCTGGATGTTTAACAAAAGTGAAACCAATCGGTTCTTCTAAAGTCACAATAACTTTGGATTCTTCTACGTTGCTTCCTCAGATGGTCCCTCTTTTTCTCTTATTTTAATCTGCATGTCACCTTTAAACCTGGACATTTGAATAAAAGAGCGGATGCTCTTTCTCAAGCTTTTGATAGTACTGCAGATTCAGAACCATCTACAAGCCGCTTCATCTTGGATCCCAAATGCCTGCTGGCTTCTGCTACTTCTCAATCTCCTCCTCCTGGCAAATCTTTTGTTCCTAAAACACTCTGGAAAAAATTATTACGCTGGTACCATGCTTCTAAATTTTCAGGCCATGCAGGATTCCTGAAGACCTACGAATTAACATCCCGCTCCTATTGGTGGCCATCTCTTTGTGTTGATGTTAAGGACTTTGCTGCTTCCTGTGATGTATGTTCTCAGCACAAATCTTCTCGCCTGGCCCCTATGGGACCTTTGTTACCTCTTTCAATACCTTCCAAGCCATGGACCCACATCAGCATGGACTTCATAACTGATCTCCCTATCAGTAAGGGTCACAATACAGTCTGGGTCGTGGTGGACCGTTTTTCAAAAATGGCTCATTTTGTACCATCTTCCTCAATCCTGGCACAACATTCCATTCAGGAAATCTTCCGGCTGCATGGGTGCCCTCAAGAGATTGTTTCTGACAGAGGAGTACAATTTACTTCTAAATTCAGGTGAGCTTTATGTAAGGCACTGGGAGTTCAGCTTAACTTTTCATCTGGATATCATCCACAATCTAATGGGCAGACGGAGAGAGTAAATCAAGATCTTGAGACCTTTATTCGGATGTTCTCCTCTGCTACACAGGATAATTGGATGGATCTCCTGCCATGGGCAGAGTTTGCTCATAATAATTTATTTCATGAGTCTACTTCCTCTACGCCATTTTTTATTGTATATGGTTTACACCCTATATTGCCTAAGTTGTTGAAGTCATATAATTGGATGAACAAAAGTATATTGGTTAATATTGTTTTAGTGTGCGATTACACTCAGTATGCCACGCTACACGTGGCATACTGCAATCGCACGGTAAAATAAGCACGCACACACTCGCATTACAACATTTAGTTATTTATATAATTCATATTCATATTGGTTCCGTTATACAGTGATTTATGAGCAGATAGTATTTAGTTTATTATTAGTTTATATAATATTATTATATGTACACTTCAGTGTATTTAAGGTTCAGGTTATAGGAAATATGTCATGTCTGATATCATTTCAATCCCCTGTTCATCAGCAGCTGCCCGGTTCATTTGCCGAAGAGATCGCATATTGCATATTCTAGTTATTGATATTAGGGAATAAATAGTCAGAGTGATACCAAACTGTAAAATGCTAATGGACTAGTTGTAACTGGTTTCTGGGCGGGAGAATCATCTGGAATGTTGACCCTCAGCCTTAGAGGGGGTTGTTTGAACTAGCCTATGATCTGTTTATATTGGACCCACCTCAAGCCTGGACCTATAGAAGCAAGCCACGTCATCTGCATTGTTCTCTCTGTAACACTGAATGTATATATCATAGCTGTGCTCCCACTTGCTTCAGTCATTCTCTGACCACAGTATTCTAGAGTGAACTACTGTTTACTGGTACCCGTGGGAGCGCAGCGGAGCGCAGCGGAGCGCATGCGAACGCAGCGGTATGTATGTATTTTTTGGTATTAACTGTACTGTACTGTATTATATTATAATCATGTATTGAACTGTTAAACTTTGCATCTGCTAAAATAAATTACTTTGTGCGTTGGAAACACAATACAATCGCTTGGGCAATGCTTATTTGAAAACGATAGAATTACTTTAAAAAAGTTCTCAAATGTTCCTGCTGCAGCAGAACTTCTTCGGAACTTCTCTTCTACCTGGGCCCCAGTTACATCCCAGCTCAAGAAGACTTTTGTCCGTTATAAAACAGCTGCGGACAAGAGATGCCGGGCCGTACCTGCTCTTAAAGTGGGTGATAGAGTCTGGTTATCTACCCGAAACATTCATCTTAAAGTTCCTTCAATGAAATTTGCTCCTCGATTCATCGGTTCATATAAAATTCTGAAAGTCATTAACCCAGTTTCCTTCAAGTTAAAGCTTCCATCTTCACTCCGCATCTCAAACTCCTTCCACATATCTCTGTTAAAACCATTGATTATTAATCGTTTTTCTTCCACTACATCTTCTTCGATAGTACCGGAATTTTCTCAACAAGAAGATTTTGAGATCACCCAAATCCTGGATTCTAAAATGGTTTCAGGAACGATGAAATATTTAGTGGATTGGAAGGGTTTCGGCCCCGAAGAGCGTTCCTGGGTAAATGCCTCTGACATCAATGCTCCTGCACTACTACGGAAATTTCATATTAAGTTTCAACGGAAAATCACCGCTAAGTGTCCGGTGGCCACTTCTAAAAGGGGGGGTAATGTCACACGCTGGTCCCATAGACAGGTACCGGCGCTGTGACTTTCCTCTTGTATACGGTGATTGAATTTACTCCTGGTTCTGAGACACTTTTACGCAAGTGTTCCTTGTTACCTGGTTTTGGACCTCCTCCTGATTCTCATTGGTTCTGGAGTGTTATTTAAACTTCCCATGGTTCTCTGCTCATTGCCTGTTCTTCATGTTACTTACTCAGTACTAGAATTTGGCTTCCATAAGTTTGATCTTCGTGTCGTTCATTGCTGTCTGAATTCAGCTGAAACTTCACTCCGCTGTTACCTGCACGCTGAACTATCATTGGGAACTGTTCGCTGTAGTCAAAACATGTAGTCCATTTGGGTCTTTGGGTAGTCAGATGGGTGTGTTAAGCCCTGGGGAAGGTTTAATGCAGTATAGTCCTGGAATGCAATTAGCTGCATAGGTTTAAAGTTTGGTGTAAATCTTAGAGTGAAGAGGGTAAAAAAAGGAAATGTTTGAAGCTGCTAAGTAGTATAGTATGGAGGAGAGAATCAGGAAGTAGAGAAAAGATGGAAGAGGAGCAAGAAGATGTTTGGTAGAAGTAATGTAAATCATGCAGCCCTTGTGTTCTAGGGTTGCTGTGCTGTACTATAGTGCCAAAATGTTTAAAGCCTAGGGCTCTGTGCTAGCACAGTGTATATAGCTAATATTGCCCTAAGAAAATGGCATTGACTGATACTGAGCATCTCCCTTTACAGGTCCTCTGGATTTTGTGCAGGCAGAATATCCAAGTGTGGAAACCTTTATAGAAAAATACAAGGACCTCCCCTATGAATTCTATTGGCTGATGCCAGGAAATTTAACATAGCTTTAACCCTTAAAAGGTAAGTGCATTGTACACACACACAAACATATTGGGCCTAATTCATTGAGGCAACTGTCTGACTATTTTGAGCATATTGTGTGCAAAGTCACTCTGTGCATGTCCAGAACCGGCAGATTCGGCCGAGAACGCAGCCCTGTTCCGTGCTCTATTGCATGTAAAGGACACTTACTACAGCCTACAATCTTGCTAAATGAACTGGGAAGGGGAAAGGATGTTTTACTGTAGTGGATGTACAGTAGTGGTGTGCCAAACACAAGCGTACAGAACCACGTCTGAACACAGCTGTGGCCAGCCCTGTGCGTCTGTGTATTTTCTGCCGTTTCTCTTGCTCCAGCTATGGGGCTAGTTTAAATTACAGTTTAAAAAGATAGAATCAAAAGAAAGAAACTTGGGGTCCCCCCTTCGTAACAATATTAACCCTTGTGCTGCCAGCCTAGTGATGGTAGTCGCAAAGTCAGGGCACACAACCCCAGGCTGTTCAGCACAGGGCTGGATTCCCTAAGGAGTTTGGTCAGCAAAAAAAAATGTGCGGCCTCACCTCTAGGGATGCCCAGCTCTATGCTTAAAGCACTAAAGCACTAGGGCTCTTCTCATCCGCCTGGGTGGTGGGTGAGGGTTAATAAAGTGTAAAGAAAAAGATAAAAAAATTAATTAAGCGCTATTTTAGTTTGTGGAACTACAGGTCCAAGCTAGCCCAGGCTGCCAGTAACAGTCTGGGCATGCTGGTGCTTGTACCAGCATACCCATGGTAGCCAGGTCATGCTGGCACTTGGTGAACCACAAGTGCCAGCATGCCCTGACACCCAGGGCCTGCTGAGCCATAAAGTACCACAATCTAAAATTTAAATAAAACCACACTTCTTCTAAATCACATTATTTTAATTAAAAATACTAAAATGGAAATAAATCACACACCACTTTTATACCACATCATTTAATAAAAAAATAATAAAACCCCAGATATACTTACCAACATCTGTTTTTTGCTGTAATGGGTCCAGTCTTGTAAGTTTTAAATCCTTAAGGCTTGAGTCCATAATAAAAAACAAAACATTCCGCGGTTCTGTAGCTGTTAAAAAAAATAACATCCATGGTCCTGTAGTTTGTCCATTTTAAAAAAAATTATATTCCACAGGTAGTTGTAAAAAAAATCTTATCTTCTACTGTATATTTAAGAACCCAAAATATTCCACTGAATCTGACTTGGCAAAAGAAACCATAAAAAAGACTTGAACTTAGTTACTCTGTTGCAGAATATGCACAGCAGAATGTATTATTGAAAGATGCAGGGTCTATTTATAAGCTAGATGGTTTCCCATGCTTCCCATTGAAAGTATGTGAAAGCCCCCTAATACTGAACGTGGGTTGCGCTCAGAATGTGTGCCTGATTAATCAGGCTCATTGTGATTATGTGTGTTCGGCTCTAGGGCCTCTCATGTCATACTCATCTGTAATTCCTTACCTGTGTTTACAGTAAAGTCCCTCCTAGAAAGCTATGTACAGTATAACAACTGAGCAATTACTGTTAATCTGCCTTAAATTCTGTTCTCTTCTTCTCACACAATGACATACCTGCAGCTTATCAGGAACTGACACCAACACTTCGATGCAAACTGGTGCAAGCGCCTTTCCCGTACAAATCGTTTTTCTCACAGGTACTCGGATGACCTCAGGCCCTGTACTCAGAGTATAAGAGCTTATCTTAGTAACCATGTAGCAATGAATAATGGAGGCTGGGAGTAGTACTACACCAGGCAGTATACACAGGAAAACCATTATGATGCAAATGTTTGAGGGCAGTGAACAAGAATATCAAGGTCAAGCCAGTAGGTCAGGGTAGGCAGTGAGCAATGAAGAAGCCGATAACAAAGCCAAGGGGTTGAGATGGACAGCAGACTAGGAAAATCCAGGAACAATCAGTGGTCAGGCAACAGGTAGACAATCAGCAGAAAGAGATAACAAAAAACGCTATAACCGGCAGGGAGGGTAAGCCCTCTCTGCAATTATAATACAATTGTCCAATCCTAGGGGCTGCTCAGAATGATCACCTCTCCAGAGATCAGCTGCAGTAAGCCAACTGACCACACAGGCAGCTGGAAGAAGCATCCCGGATGCTAGGCAACCAACCTGGACACACACTAGCAGCAGCCGGGAAGGGATCACTTTTTATTGATTTTGATTTTTAACACTGCAAAGATCTGTGCTGATGACCAATTGTCGAGCCCGAGAGATGTGTCTCCTGGCAGCATATCAGTAGATGTGTCCCCCTCTACTTGAGTCATAATTACATTAACCCGCTCTTACTGTACGCACCTTACAATTGCCTCCCCCTTTACTCCCCATTGTGTTTTTCCTCCCCTGCTCTGCTTTGAAAATGAAAATCTTGAAACTGCGTGGCTCTGCAAAGCGAGGTGCATTTGTGCCCCTACACCACTAGAAACACCCTGACTCTGCCACACTCCTCCCCTCTGTCTATGTAAATGTATTCTCCTCCAAAATTATTGTCATGTTGCTTCATAATTCTAGGTGCAAAACAAGGCACACAACACGTCTAAAGTTGGTTTGTACTTTGACAGATTGTGCTTTGTATGTGACCTCTGTTAGTTTCTTTGTGCAGGTTCCCTTACAACCCTTTCATCAACATCATTTGTGGTCCGCATGGTGGCTTAGTGGTTCACAGCACTGGGGTCATGAGTTTCATTCCCTACCATAGATTTAGCTGTGTGGAGTTTGTATGTTCTCCCCATGGTTGCGTAGGTTTCCTCTGGGTGCTCCGGTTTCCTCCCACACTCCAAAAACATATTGGTAGGTTAATTGGCTGCTATCAAATTGACCTTAGTCTCTCTCTCTCTGTGTCTCTCTCTCTGTCTGTGTCTGTCTATGTTGGGGAGTTTAGACTCTAAGCTCCAGTGGGGGAGGGACTAATGTGAGTTCTCTGTACAGCGGTGCAGAATTAGTGGCACTATACAAATAGCTGATGATGATCTTCATCATCAATATATATTTATTTATATAGAGCCAGCAAATTCTGTAGCGCTTTACAATTGAGGACATACACAATAGTAAACAATACTGGGTAATACAGTCTACAGACAAAGAGTAAGAAGGCCTGCTTGCATGCTTACAATCTATGGGATTTTAATACATTCTCTTCAAAATACTGATACTTACCAATGGTTGGTGTACAACAGGCTGAGATCTATGTAACTAAATCTCTTGACAGTCACCCCAGACATCAGACTTCATATTTTTGCGATTTTCTTGGGCACCTTTCACTGTGTTTTATATTATTATTCAGTATCTTACAGACAGGGCACATATGTCATCAGGCAAACTGAGCAGCTCATCTCTGGTGGCACCATGAGAGAAGATGACAGTGATGTCATATGCAAAGTGCCATACATGTTGAATCTCACTGTGTTGGAGCCCTCAGCACCACTTGTCTGTCATCTGCCTTGAGGGCTACTTCTCTCTCAATCAACTTCTACTCCCACTTATGACCTTGTGAGTGTCTCTGACTCCCACTTTGCTGCTTATCGGTCCCCGATCTAAAACAGGTGAAGCATACCATTATATAAGTGGAGCAGGAGAAACCAGCAACAATAGTAGAAGTGTGGGCAAAATAAAAAAAATAGGCGAAATGGGGGAAATCCCTGCTGACCATTATTGCTATCATCTTGCTGGATACCCACTACTAGTATCTATCTAGTATCCCTGGCCATTTATGGTGGCATATTACATGGTATTATTACTACTCTGCATATTACTAGCATATAATTGCTACTGCCTGCATATTCCTGTGCATTGTTACTACAATTCATGGCATAACAATAGGTATATCAACGGCACTACTGCTGGCATATTACTGACACGTCAATACTATTTGGATATTACTGGGCATTACTACTTCTGTGCATATTCTAATTATTCTTGCCACATAATTACTACTGCTGACATATTATTTTGCATTACTACTACTGTTGGCACATTAGTAATCTGATGGTGTATAAGGCTTGTGATGGTGAGCACAATTTTACACATCATCTAAGGCAACGTCAAGGCTAGAATCACACTGGGATTCATCTTTAAGTGTTTATTTATATTTCTACCACAGTTTCAGACATGTTTAATCTATATTCAAATTGAATCCATCAGGAAGCACGTCTAGATGAGAGTCCTTTCACAAAAATAATATATCATTATAACTAACATTAATTTCTGCCGCAGAAGCCTTGGTGATCTCCAGCTATCCCAGCCCTGGAGAAATACTGATAATAATTGGCTGAGATTTGTTCGCAAAAGGGACAGTTCTGTTCTCAGTGGATCCTGCTATGTGAATAATACTGTGGGTTAGAAAAGTAATTAAATCCATATAATCCATGTAAACCTATTAGTCCATCCAATATAATCTATATATAAATTACCATATCACAGTTCTTTGTGACTTTTGTTTAGTCTGAAGTATATATATATATATATATATATATATATATAGAGAGAGAGAGAGAGAGAGAGAGAGAGAGAGAGAGAGAGAGAGTGCTACAATCAGTATTAACACTAGGAGGTCAATTTATAAAGCTGCAGGTTTGACAAAGTGGAGATGTTCCCTATAACAACCAATCAGATTCTAGCTGTCATTTTGTAGAATGTACTACATAAATGATAACTAGAATCTGGTTGCTGTAGGCAACATTTCCACTTTTTCAAACCCGCAGCTTGATAAATTTACCCCTACGTCTCAGTTTTATTATTACTTTCTTTTGCAAATGGATGAAAGATTATAAAAATGCAAGTGTAAGTAGTGGATTTGTTATCTGACATTAAAAAATCTCCAGTAGGCTAGAAATATGGCTCTTCTTATTCACATTGGATAGTCCACTTTTCCAATCCAAAAAACAATTCAAATATCCACAAGATTGGGGTGAACAAGTGGATTTTTGTAAATATACAAATACATGTATTAGAGTTTCAGTCACCATACATTTCTACATGTATCTTAGAAATGTATATATCCTGTATAATATATGTTACGAACACACTCCCAGCTGCCATGACCCTGGGGGTTTCTGCTTTATGAGGTCACACACAATTCCAGCCCACCATCTCTCTCTACTTATCACACAGGTTATAGATGTACTGAATCGCCCCCCAAACAGCGATCACAACCCCACACATTTCAGGTTTGCGACCACCTATTAAATACGGGCAATAGGACCCCCAATATACTGTCCCACACTGGCACACAAGGCTTCTAACTGCTCCCAGACTAGCAAGACCCACACCAGCGAACAAAGGGTTAACTCTTCACACCACCAGACTGTTAAACAAATGTAACTGAAAGCACACACTGCTTGTTAATCAAATGTATCAACAAATCACACACTGACATTCAAAGGGTTAACTTAGTTGAGCTATTTCTTCTTAACAGGCTAATGGATTTGTTAGAGTATCAAGGACGCAACATATTAAATTATAGATTTAATATGCAAAAAAGGGAATTCAGATATATAGGATTAGGGTTAACCCTAATGATTAACCCTAATATCCCTAACACCCCTAACCCCAAAAATAGTACTTACATGTCATAAATGACAGGCGGCTCCGTCCATCTCCGCCTTAAAGGCAAGTCGCGTTTGAGGATGACGTCATTTTCAGGAGCCGGAAATACATCATCTGAACACATCTGCATTTTGGTAAGTACTTCTTTTTGCAGATTGGCCTACTCTTCAGTCGGACTCCTCGTGTCGTGCTGTCATCTGTCAAGGCAGTCAGTGCCGTGAAACTGACTACCACCCCATCTTTTCATATGCCCAGATACCGTGTAATCGAAGAGCTTATACTCATTTCCATAACTTCTCTGTGGGGCAGAATATTAAATTTGACATATGAGTTGCCCTTCATCATGCTATGGAGGAATATGTGGATGATCACTACTTTTATTGATTTTTAAGTGGCATATTTTAAAACTGAATTCTATTTGTCTATATAAAGTATCAAGTTAGCAGATGGGCTCTGTGATCCAGACACCATGCTGAGCGGTTCTTAAAATTCTACTCAGGTGTGAACTCCATACCAGGCCAGGATATAGCTCACAGCAGGGGCCCTTTGAAGCTGCCACAGGTGACACTCCTATCTTCTCACACTGGAATGTGCAAAGCCATCCAATACACATACATGAGACTTTCTGTCTTCAACCTTTAAACTTTAGTAGCTAAACTAATCAATGGATTCTTATGATATAACATAATTACACTGCAGTTATGATTTTCTCCTTATTCCCCACAATTATGTGATGGGTTAACCCTTATAAATAGCTGTAAGTTCTTTCTGTTCACAACAATATATCTATAGATTTGGAGAGTTGTGATGTTAGTACTGATGTTTCATGTGTTCTTATAAAGAGTAATGTTCCAGCTTACTGTAAAATAAAATCTGTATTAGCGCCTGTTTATATGCAAAGTCTGAATGCACTCATGGGTTTTTACAATGATGCCAAAAGATTTATTATTTGCAGTTGCAAGACACGACTACCGTCAGTGATATAGTACACAATATATATGCATATACAATTTAAAAAAAAAACATTTGGTGGGGACATCCCCATGAATCACTAACTCACACCTCCTCACATCAATGTAAATAAATGCACATATCACCTAAACTGAAAAGCCTCCGGAGAAAACTGGCAAAAGTATCCAGATAAAAAAAAATTGTATTCTATTTAAACATAGCTGAACATAAATTCATTTAATCCATACGGTAAGCATTGTGAATATGATTGAAATAAAGGTGAATTATAGGAAAGCACAACATTGTTTTTGTGGCACAGTGAAGAAACAAGATTTCAATTTAATGGAGTGAGATTACTGATTTGAGATAAGTGGAAAATCAGCATATTCAGGATTGTTCCTAGCTATGCAAAGGTGGTACAGATATTTCCATTCAGCAAAAGGACTTTAATCTTGCCTTAATGCAGAGCTGGCGGAGATTGGGTGTCATTAAAAAATCTGAATGGGACCTATTCTGTGTCTTCACACACACAAAAGTGTCAGTTACAATAAAAAGATTCCCCATGTCCCTACACTGTGAAGGTTATTATGAGCCATTTATGAGGTCTGGAATGTCGCTATAATATATGCAAGCTAAGCGTCAGCTGTCACCTTACTGCACCAATCATATATTGGGCCACATAAGAGGTGGTGCCAGAAATATGTTACATGGCACAGAGATGGATTAAAGCTGTCCTCAATTGAAACCAGTTCAAACCATGTACAACAGAGGTGGCCAAACAGTAGATCACAATCTACTAGTAGATCTCGGCCGGTTAGCTGGTAGATCACAGCATAAGTTTCCAAGTTGCGCACCTCCCCCTTCTTTAGCAGCACCTAGTAAAATCATTAGCTGAGATGAAAAGGTGTAATGGAAGCGACGTCATGCACTTTGTCTATTTGTATCAGACAAGACGAGCTGCCAGAGATTCAAGGGCCTGGCGTTCTCTCCCCCCACCACAATGTTCCCAGTGAAACGTATGTTTAAATAATATCCATTATTTATTAAATGACTATAAGAAACTTACTAGCAATAAAAAAAAATAACAAATAAGTGATGAAATAGTATATACTTAGCTAAAGACAGTTGATCACAGTCAGGGAGCCCCTTTGTCTCATTTCGGACACCTGATTTCTTTAGAGAGAAGAATTCTAGACACCAATCAATTCAATTCAATTCTGCTGGCATTTCTTTGTTTAACCCAATCTTATTTAGATGTTAAAGATGTCTTATCAATGGCTCCCTTGACCGTGAGCATATAAGGTAATAATACAAAAGTACATATATGATTCACTTTGCACAGCATGGTTACATCATTTAAGTAGGAACAATAGCTTTTAGTATACATGACATGAAGATTTATAGCCACATAAAAAGCCCATTTCTGTTTAACCCTTACACATACCTGCCCTGGCAGTGAGGCCCTCGCGGAAGGGAACAAAGTGTTCCTTCTACTTTTCCACAGCGTTATATGTAAGCGGTTTATGTTTTTTAAAGTCTGCCCCCTCTAATGTACAAGATGCTACCTGTGTCCTGCAATGGAACTAAGTTGTTTGTAATTTAAAAGAAACATTTTCTAGAAATATTGATTTAATTGTAAATGATTTTAAATAATTCAACGGTCTGACATATTATATATTATTGCTTATGATCACTTGACAGTGTAATATATGATTTGTACTGTATCTAAGAAGGTCTTGACAGACTACTGAGACACACTGCATATATTGATTAAACTGTCAAATAATCCTAACAAAAATATCTCAGACTGAACTCTGTAAGACCATATTTAAATGAAATCATATTAATTATGGAGCCAATACTGGCTGGCAATATGTAGAGAATAAAGAAAATATAAATGTGACCATGTTAAAAAAAAATGGCAACTTAATTTAATTTTAAGATTCTTTATGTAGATCATACCAGTATCAAAAATGTAATAGGGGAGCAGAATGTTAAAAAGGGGAGTGGTTGTCTTTGGGGGGAGCATATGATTCTATTGCAACCAATCATATATAGTCCTGGACAGCACTGAACAGCCGTCCATTTTTTAATAGTTTGCTTCTGATCCTTAATTTTGACAAAGGTAGTGTGTATAACCCCTATAAATATTGGTAATGGATCTATTATCCACAATTCTTAGGACTTGGATAAGCGTTTTTTCTTATTTTGGAGAGCTTCTCATAGTAACTATAGGAAAAAAACACTTGGTGACCATAATGTATATATGAAAAAAAGCATTGAAATGTAAAAATAATTAATTTTTTTTTTCATTTCTGTAATTTAGAACTTTGTGGATATATAGGATTAATGTGGATGCTTTAGACTATGACAATATGCTGGTAATAAGACTGCAATAAGTATCTCTGATGACTCAAGAGAAGCAGGTTCCTAATTGTAAAGCACTACGAAATCTGCTGGCACTATATAAATAAATGTTGATGATGATGATGAAGACCTATGCATATATCTAAACAAGTAGCTTTTTAATATTACTCCATGTTTGACCACATAGTTTTAAAAGACCTAAGTTGGCAAAACTCTGATGGGTGCTCTCCCTATTCTACCTCCTAAAATTCCTGTTCCATTGTATATTAAAGGTGTTAAGTTCGTATTTATCATTTGCAATAAAAATTCTCCAATGCGATCACTGTGGTTCCAAAGCACAAAGGGTTTTATTCACAAAGTATAACATGGCAAAATTTGGCATGCATATGCTTGCGCCTGTTGGCACCAACAAAAGCTTCTATCAGAATAATCTGGTTTCCAAAACCAGAGGTGAACAATTTAAACACAGAACATTTGTAAAAAGCTGTGACATCACGAAGATACACAGTTACAGTATTAAGGTCCACATTCATAGGTCAATGTGTCATGACATCCCAAGAACTCAACGTGCCAATGATTGATTCCTCTGGTCATTGTTCCTTGAGATAGCCAGGTGTCCTTCTTCAGACTCCCGCCTCTAAACCTGTATAAATTGGTTATTTTGCAACTTCTTTAGAATAACTATTTGTTATATGAAAAGTAATATTAGTTAAAACTAACGATCGCAATGTGTGAACGCTACATAAATAATACCAGAACCATTCTCATGCGTATGCGAACAGAATAAGACCAAACTCAATGTAATTAATATGTTGGAAACATTAATTAGCTTTTTCACCACATTATATTTTATATTAACTAAAATAAATAGATTAAACTTATTTGCATGTTGCTATTTGCTAAAATAATTATTTGATTGCGTACTAATAGTATCGCAACCAATACTAGTGTACAGAAATTATTGATTACCACTTTCAGTCAATTATTAAACTTCAACAAAGGTCAGTCCAAACCATTTTCCTGGACTTCATTGAAAGTTTTTTTTTAATTAGCTCAAATGAATGACCCACAGGAGGACAGAACCTACAAAAATTGCTGAAATGATCCCAAACTTGTCTTACTAATATGGGATATTTATATAGACGTGACATGCTCCAAAACAGTTTAACATGTAGGGTACAAATAAAAAGAAAATGCATTAAAACTGCTGTAGATATGTTGTTTATATTATATAATCATCTGCTATCTGTATAGGGTTTATGAACTGGTTTTTGCTTAAAAATGTTTTCTGCTTAAAAAATTACTTTACCAACTGTCTATTTCAAAGTACATTACTGATGTTTCATGCCCGGGCTTTAACATAACATTATCTCATTTACACAAAAGAGACTTACCTAATGGAGTTCTGATGCTGGAAAGTAAAGTTTGTATTTATGAAACTAAAAGAAATCTAAAGAACATGTAGCACATTATGCACATTCCCCTGGGTGCTCTGTGTTAAAAACTTGAGGAAAAGTATGATTTGCCATTTCAGTGATGGTTTAAGATGTCATTTCAGGCTGCTCCAATTATCAACTGAACACACTTTCATATTTATGTGATCTCGAGAAAATGAATTTTATTTTATACACAACTTTCACATTACAGCAAAGTTTAATCTTGGTCTAAAATATACCATATTCAGTAATAATAAATATTGTAATAATGTACTGATAGATTTTCTTCATTATACTGTCTACATTTCACTTATCCACCTAACCATACGGTCGACATTTGAATTATCGACCTAATGTTGTCGACTTTCTGATAGTCAACCAAACGACCGCATACGATAGATAGATGGATAATCAAAATTACTTACTACTATTAAGAATGGTCCTTGTAAGGCAATAAATGTAGATCACACTGTAGACACCTCCTCACATTTAACCTAAATTATTCACAGCATATCTTTTGACGACATTGTGCAGTTAGATGAATGTCAGATTTTGAAGAAAATTAAAATGACCACATAAGGGATTCAGTTAAATTGCTTAAAATGGTCACAAGAAACTCATATAGTATAAATATAAATGGCTCATCATAGGCAGAAGTGGACAGAATAAATCACTCCTATGTGAGACCTATCCAAATAACTTATGATTAATTATGAAAGTCTCTGTCCAGTTTTTGATATATAGGCAAGTAGTGTCTTTTACTTTTCATTTAATGGTATAATGGTATGATTGGTTGATTACTGTTGTACTGAAATTTAAAATAAAGGAAATCACTAAATATCACAAATTCATAGCTTGGTTTAAGCAAATAAATAATTTATTTATATCAATTTCTACTGATTATGATTGCTTAAAAAGGATTGGAAAATGAACATTGAGTAGACACTCAGTCTGTGGACTAAAAGCAGTGAGCCTCTGCTCTGCTGTATTGTCTGACAACCATAGTATGGGTGGATTGATAATATACTTTTCCCAATCAGGTCATGATTGCTTCTATTAGTTATATATCTGACCACGTATGCAACATAGTATTAAATGTATATACTGTATATGTGTGGATTTTTCTAATACAATCAGATTTTGGTACATTTATAAAACATTAAAGGGTGCTAAATTATGTATTAATGCATGCATATTTTTATCTTGATTTTAAAAGCAGTGGACTTTTCAAAATCATAATTATGTCACAGTTTGTTTTTCTCATTTTTATGTCTATGAATAATGTATGTATTTTTGCATGAGAGAGCTCTACATATCTGGCAAAACTTTAACAGTATAGCAGCATTGATGTATTTATAATGATCTTGTATAAACTTTAACTGGAACTTTATCATATGGGATTCAATTTTGGAAAAGAGCTAAGGATTCTAGTAGACAGAAATCTATGTAGCTGCACACAGTGCTAGGCTGTGGTATCAGGGCAAATAAAAACTCAAAAGTATTGGCTAAATGCATGTGATGGAAGCATAGTATTACCAATGTAGAGGTCACTACTTAGACCACATCTTGAGATGCAGAGTCGTTCACTAAGAATGACATAGCAGCACTACATAAAATTCAGAGGCCGGCAACCTGACTAATATATTAAATGGAAGGGTTAAATTATTAATAGAGGTTTGAAACAAGAAATTACTTTGGAATAAAATATGTCTTAGAGGTCTCCTAATTGATATGTTTAAATATATCTGATATCACTATAAAGAGTTGTCTAATGCACTTTTCATATCCAGGAACCCATGAAGTGGTCCTTCACTGTAAGGGTGGTAAACTGGGAATTATATATCACAGGAGGAGGTAATGGCAACTTTATTAATTCAATTTAAAAATGCATTGGATGCTGTTCTTACATTATGGGGGTAATTCATGCAGTAAATTATTTTCAATTTATGTGGTAAGGAAAGAATATGTTTTACCCCATTAGGTTAAATTGGCAGCTAACTCATTGAGAGTTTTTTTTTGGCTTCCTCTGAATCAATGTAGTATTTATGAAAAGTTGAACGATGGCATGGTCTTTTTCCAATAATATCATGTAAATGTGTATTATATTATCTGGTTTTACTGATTAAACATGACTAAATACTTGTTTATGGACAGGAATATTGTTATTTATTTAATAATGTATGCATCAATCTATTTAGCTAGTTATATATTAAGGTCTGTTAGGCTAAAGTCTCAAGTTGGGTTAATAGAACAACAATTTGAAGTGGGGTTAGTAGAACAACAAGTAGCTACTGAAATCACTGGTATATTCACATCATCACAGAATATCCAGGAAGATGAACGTGGTGATCTAGTGGGAAACAGTGACCTGCCAAATGATTTGAGTGAGACAGTGAAGACGTGAAGACAGGGTAGCATGTGACATGAACAATGTCAAACCGTGAGGAGAGGAATGGAGGTATAGAAAAATCCATAGACAGAATTATACAGTGGAAAGTGCAGGGTCCCCAAAAGCACAACATAGTGATGTAAGACTAATGTGGTAAGAATATCCTTCTTTATGAATTTAGGGTCTTTCTTCCAACTTGGTTATTTTTAATAATGTTAAAAAAATGTAAATCTAAAATAGAAGGGACTATCTATTTTAGGTGAATTAATGTTCACTGTAATTTTTTTAATGTTTGAACGGAATGTTTTTCGTGCTGCAAAGATAACGTGTGGGTGAAGCAATGATTATGTAGCATGTAGGTGTGGATTTATTTGCAGTGTGCCTGTATTTGTTAAAATATCATTTTAAAGGACAGCATAACATAGTACATCACACCTAATAATGACCACATTATCCAGCACAGTTTGCCCTACATTGTTAATGGTCTACCTCCCAAAGCCCTAAACCGAACTTCGCCTATTCACTATTTAGTTAAAACTTAAAAATGCCATACATAGAGTATATAATAAGAATGACTTACACCCTTAATAACAGTAGGGTTGTCAGGATTGCGTATTGGATGGTGCTACTAACGGATATTGACTCAACTGAATAAGGAGGCGAGGAGTCTGACACACCATTGGTTTTCACCAGGGTCCCCCACAAGGAGGTTCAGGCTTCGCTGCAATCCAGGAGAATGGTCTAGGAACAAGCTGGGTCAATACCAAAGAGAAGCAGTAGGATTCAGGATATGCAAGAATAACACTGGAGAAAGGTAAGAACTGATACTCTGGCACCCTAATGCTGTCAGAGCCTGATTTAAATAGAGGCAGCTAGGAGCTGATAGGCTGGGAGATAGAGGGCGGTCAGTGGCAGGTGCCAAGAATAGCATTCCATTGCCTAGCAACAGCGCGCTACTGCGCATGCGCCAGACAGCGCCCAGTTGGCCAGAGGAGATGAGTCTCTGTTCTTGGCAACAGGACGCCTCCACCTGGAAATTATAGGCATCCATTCTCGCTCCATAGGGGAGATGCGGGGATGGCGTCTGATAAGGATTTTATTTTGCATGCAGACATTGACTATTAGTTCTGCTTTTTTGGGGTATGTTTTCTGCATATGATTAGATTGATTTTCTCTAGGTGATTTAAACTTCAGGTAGGTACTGCTAAAAAGGCTTTATCATCTTACATGTTTTGATCCCGGAAGCAGTCTTGACTAGGTAAGTTAGGAATGTTTTTACAATTGAATATAGCATTGTATCTAGCTTTGTAGGTAGTGTTACATTCTCAACATTTGCAGTATAGTGGCTTTTCTTATTTCACAACCATATAACTGACAGTACCATGTTTATGGGGGAAAAAAGTTGCTAATTTTAACCATGTTTATTTGAGACAGGCTATGTGCACATTAGGAACAATGTAAGTGGGTGTATAAAATCTAATTGAGGGGCAATGTAACTGCCATTGCAGTCACATGATCAGATTGACAGAGAATGTCCTAGTTATTATTTTATTTTTATTTTTTGGAACAAACTTTTTTTATTGAATTTCACAAAAGCAGATACAGCATAACTGGACACAAATTGGTTAGTTAAGGCAGGCATACATGACAACAGGCAATTTCACTTGAAGAAGCATGAGTTAGAAAATATACATGCATGGAAGGCATCAAGTGGTGCAAACAAAGCTGTGCTTAATCAATACTATAAAAGAAGAAAGTGAAAAGGGGAGGAAAGAGAAGATAGGGAACTAGAGGGAAAAGAGGGAAATAAGGTGGGGAAGTCACCACACACTATGTGGTGTATTGGTAGGAATGTGTGTTCCCGACCCGAGTGAAGGGGACAGAAGTGTGGCGTAGCATGCTCGTGATGAATTCCATGTGGTAGACCAGCCAGATGTGGTTGACAATGGAGGGAAATGAAGGGGGTTCAGGGTTTTTCCAAAATAGGGCAAGCCGACATTTTACTGTGCTGAGTATATGTGTGATAAGCTTTTGAGTATGTTTAGGGACATCGGGCAAGGAGAGATGTAGTAAGGAGTAGGAAAGAGAGGCAGGAAGCAAAACTTGAGTAATATTGGAGATGAAGTGATAAATGGATGCCCAGAAGGGGAGCAGTTTCAGACAGTGCCACCAAACATGGGAGAGGGTACCTACTTGACCACACAGGCACAAACACAATGGGGAGGTGCCTGAGTAGATAGTGTGGAGCCTATGGGGGACCAGGTTCCATTGATAATAGATTTTCCGAGCATTTTTGCTCATTTTGACACAAATCGAGGTTTTAGCTATATTCAGGCGGATTTTGTCTCAGTCCTCCGGAGCGAGTGTCTCCCCCATGTCTTCCTCCCATTTGAATTCACGTGGCTCCTTAAGGGGGCGTTTATGTTATAAAATGAGGCGATAGAAGGTGGAGATAAGGCTTCTAGCGGAAAAGCGGAGAGAAGAAATAGTAGAGGGGAGGGTTGGGGATATCAGTCAGTGTACGTCTAATGGTATCATAAAAGTGCCAAAGCTGTAAGTATTGAAAGAAGCAAGATGAGAGGATTTGATATTGGGTGTGTAGGTCAGCAAATGTAGGGAACAGTGAAAGGGAGCTATGTCCTTAAGAAATTTGATGTCACATTGTGTCCAAAATGGGAATTGAGTGATGCGCCAGGCATAAGGGGCCAGTTCATATGATGTCACAGTGTGGGACCAGCTTGTGAGCAAGAATGCTAGGGAGGGGGGAAGTTGCGAAAGAGGGGGCAGTGGTAAGGCTTCAAACACAGGAGTGAGGCTGGAGAATAGGCTGGGAGGTGAATGAAGAAGTACCCACTGGGTGAGGTGAGTGGCTCAGTAGTATTTAAGAAAATGGGGAACTCCAAGGCCTCCATACTGTGAGGGTTTATGAAGAATGTTCATGCGTATCCTCGGCTTTATTGCTGACCAAATAAATTTAGTGGCCAGCTGTTGGAGAAGTTTAAAGAAGCTTGTGAGCACTTTGAAGTGGAGGGTCTGGAATAAGTACATGAGACGTGGAAGGACATTCATTTTAAGGGAGTTTATGCAACCCGTCCAAGAGAGTGTAAGTTTGTCCCGTTTGAGAAGGTCAACTTTAATGGCTACAAAGAGAGGCGGAAAGTTTGCATCGTATAATTGTTCATAAATGCGAGTTAAATACACACTGAGGTATTTCAGTTGAGAAGATTGCACACAAAAGACAAAACTGGACTTAAGGCCTTGTAATTGCATTGGGGGAATGTTAAGGTCAAAGATTTTGGATTTAGAGGGGTTGATCCTGTAGTTGGAAATGTTCCCAAAAAGGGTAATATTATTAAGTAGGTTAAGGAAGGATATGTGGGGATTAGTAACAGTCAAAAGAATGTTGTGCGCATATAAGGATAGTTTATATTCGGAGGAGTTAAGACGGATGCCTGACATGTCAGGGTTGAGCCAAATTTTGCAGGCAATTGGTTCGATCATGAGGGCGCATAAAAGAGGAGAAAGTGGGCATTCTTGTCGGGTGCTGTTTTGGATAGCGAAGGAGGAGGATTTAAAGGCATTTGTCAAAACAGAGGTGGTGGTATTAAAATAGAGAGATACTACCGCATGCAGAAATGAACCTCTCATGCCCATAGACACTAGGGTCTGTCGCATATAGGGCCACCCCACCATGTCAAATGCCTTTTCTGCATCCAAAGCTAGGAGCAGGGTGGGGGTGCAACACAAGTTGGAAATGTAGGTCAGGTCAATCGCACTGCGTGTATTGTGCGAAGTCTAGTGGCCAGAGACAAACCCCACTTGTTCCAGATGGACCAGTGAGGTTATTACTGAGTTGAAGCGGTTGGCAAGAATTTTTTGTGAACAGTTTAAGGTCCACATTTAGAAATGATATGGGTCTATAATTACTACAAAAATGAGGGTCCCGGCCGGGCTTAGGGATCACCACAATGTCTGCACGTGCAGTAGCCGGGTTAAATTTGGAGCCTTGGGGTATGGAATTAAAGTGCTCTAGAAGCATGAAAGTGAGAGGTGCAGCAAAGGTTTTATAGTAAATTGCCGTAAAGCTGTCGGGGCCAGCAGACAAGGTATTTCTCAGTTCTTTAATAGTTTGGCCAATTTCTTCCGTGGTGATGGGAGACATTCAGAGAGTCAGATTGAGCCGAGGTGAGTTTAGATAAATGGAGGGAAGAGAGGAAATTGGAGAACTTAGAA
This sequence comes from Mixophyes fleayi, assembly GCF_038048845.1. Taxonomy (NCBI): domain Eukaryota; kingdom Metazoa; phylum Chordata; class Amphibia; order Anura; family Limnodynastidae; genus Mixophyes; species Mixophyes fleayi. The sequence goes on from NC_134405.1 coordinate 161,915,709, forward strand.
TGAAGGGCTTCAGAGTAATACTGGGAATAAGATTATAGAGTTCTGAGTAGAATTCCTTGAAAGTATCAGCAATGACTTTGGGGTCGTATGTGAGGTCGCCTGAGGGGGTCTTAATGGAGGATATATGATTACTGGTACGTTTGTCCCTTAAATTTTGGGCTAATATTCTGTCTGCTCAATCTCCCTTTTCCGAATATTTTTGGTGTAGCCATTGAATGGTTTTAGTGGCCAAAGGAGTTGGTGTAGTTGACCGCGCAGAGAAATTAATTTAAGCTGGGATTTACATTTTGGAAACCGTTGATATAAGGCTGTAAACAAAGAAAGTTGGGTCTCCAATTTGGCAATTCGAGTCAGTTCGGCCTTGCGTCTAGCAGCTGATAGATCATTGAGCGTGCCACATATTGTGGCCTTATGGGCTTCCGGGGAAGATTTTATATAATTAAAATCTTTATTGGAGTTGGAAATTGAGGACACCTGGGGGTAAATGTATCCACAGCAGGGTCCAGTGTGGCATTGAAGTTGCCTCAGATGATAACGTGGCCCTGGGCGAGAGAATCTAATTGATCAAAGAAACCAATAAGAAAGGCACCCTGTCCCACATTAGGGGCATAAAGAGAAGCTAGAGTGAATTTAGTGAGTCCTAGGGACTCTAAAAGAATGAGATATCCTCCTCGTGGGTCAGCAAAGAGAGAATCAAGAGAGAAAGAAAGGTTGTGGGGGATAAGGATGAAAGTACCTATTTGTTTGCTATCTGTGGAAGCATAGTAAATGTTGGGCTACATCTTACAGATCAATTGCAGGTGGGGAATCTTAAAGTAGGTCTCTTGTATGAAGACTAGGTCTGCACGATGGCGTTTGAAATGTTGGAGGACCATAGTGCATTTGTTGGGGGAGTTCAAGCCATTGGTGTTCAAAGATAGGATTCTAAGAGTCATGGGGGGTCCAAACGGACAGAATGCGAGGGGGGAATAGTGACATCACAGTGGATAGGGAGAGGGAGGAAACAGAGGGAGACCAGTCTCCCGGAGGGGAAACGAGTCCAGGCTCGAAATGAAAGGTGCAACATGAGTACCGGAAATGAGGGGAGGAGGCTTGGGCAACTAATAGAAAATGAGGACAGGTCAAGGGACCAGGGGCGAACCATGGGAGCAGGACAGCAGGATAGAAACAATAGATTTGAAGGTACTTGAGAAAGGATATCCGTAAAGGATATTAGAGTGAGAAGACAGCGGAGGCATATGGAAATAAAGAGGTCAAAAAGCAATATGGTAATCAAATATTCAATCAACAGTATATTAGAGAATTTCACCCATCGCTAACCCAATATCGAGGAAAGAAATTCCCCATGAGCACGGACATAGGGAAGGAAGCGGAAACAGAGGTCTGCGAGGGTGATAATCAGACTAAGCGCAAATCCTAAGTGTCTTGCATCGCGGGGAGACTCTAAAAGACAGATATTTAATTTTTTTTAATTGTGTTTTAACTTAGATATATTAGAGACCATGTTGGGAGATAAATTAACTTTCTTAGGATATTGTTAATAACTTTTTACTTTTTAAAAGTGAATCAGTACTTTTCTTTTTCCCAATTGCCCCTAGTGAGATATTATGTGATTGGTTATGTTTGGTATATAAATCCATCACACATCATATTCCCCATCGCCTTGAGAAAGATTATTTAATCAAAATACGTTGGTTAGAGAAGGTGTGAAAGTAAGACTAACAGACTCTCTGCAACAATTCCTGCGTATGACCAATGAATCCCAAGTTTGGAACATCTACATTGGCTTTATTTCATGAGAGACGTGCTTTAACATCTTGAGTCTAGAAGGAGATTTGATTCATCATACCAAAGAGTATTTTTGTTTTAAACTGTGATGTGTGTTTTATACTGTGTGCTGATACATTAAAAGGTTTGATAGTGTTTTAAATAATACAATAGAGGAAGCCTATTCTTTTCTTCTTTCCTCTTATGATATATATGGATTGGAATGAAGTTACTCTTCTTTTCAAATGAAAGTTGAATTATGTCCAGTTCCTGAAAAAGAGATTTAAAAAGATCTTGGTGCTGAGCATTATAAAATCTAATCAGTGCATGTATATTGTGATTACACCGGATGCTCAGTCTATTTGACCGCATTACACTACATTTTGTTATTCTTATTATTAATAATAATAATAATAATAATAATAATAATAATAATAATATTAATAGTAATAATGATAATAATAAAGGTAAACATGAAAAATATTGACTTGGACTAAAAACATTGTCAACAGGCTAATTTAATATTAAAAGTACTGCTGAATATTTTGATCTGTAAGTATTTGTGTTCATTGAAGTTGTACTGTGCAGGTGTCAACACACAGATGAATAACAGATATTGAGAACTACTATCAGTATACATAACAAAAAAAAAAGGTAAATTAGTCCAGGGAAACAACATTTGGAAAATTAGAAATCTATCTAAAAGTCACCCACACTTAGAAAATAAGCCGAAGACAAGCTAAATTGCTATTACGTGTATGGTGACAGTGTGTCATATTATGTATTCAGTGCATTTATTTTTTGACCTTCATTCTAAGTTTTTGTTTACATTATATCGTATCAGAGCATCAGAAACCCTTCATCACATTGTATTCTCTTTGGAAAACAGTCTTTCAAAGAAAAATACTGTATAAATATGACAATGAAAAGAACTTTCAAATGTTTGTTTCAAAGGTCAGAACACTCATCTAGTCTGTGAGAGATCAAATATATAATTAATTTGCAGAATGCATATGTCAGAGACAGCTATTGTGTTGCAATGTAAGAAATTATTTCATTTCCACATTATCCTTCCTTAAGAGCAGCAGACGATTAGAAGAAAAAGTCAAATAATCATGTTTGTTACTTATAATACAAACTCATACACAGGATTTTATTTTGTTTGGATTATGTCTTTATTGAAACTCCTGTTGTTCAAAAAAGTAATTTATTTAAAAAAGGGCCAAATAAATACAATTTGTGTTGGAATGAAGTTTGTATATATCAAGGGCGGGCCCCTTCTCCCCTCCCTCCATGTGGCTTGTCACATGGGACGTGCACCATGTGACAGGTGCCGTCCCATGTGTGAACTGCCGCAGATGCGCGGATGGAATAAGGTATGTGGGGGTGTTGATTTTGTGTGTGTGTAGTATATAACTATAGTGTGTGTGTGTGTGTGTGTGTGTGTGTGTGTGTGTGTGTGTAGAATACAACTATAGAGTCTGTGTGTGTGTGTGTGTGTGTGGGCTGTATAGAACTATAGAGTGTGTGTGTGTGTGTGTGTGTGTGTGTGTGTGTGTGTGGGCAGTATATAAATATAGTGTGTGTGTGGGCAGCATATAAATACAGTGTGTATGTTTGTGTTTGTGGACAACATATAGTGTGTGTGTGGGTATTATATATAAATATAGCGTGTGTGGGGGCATTATATAAATATAGTGTGTGTGTGGGCAGCATATAAATATAGTTTGTGTGTGGGCAGCATATATACTGTGTGTGTGGGCAGTATATAAATATAGTGTGTGTGTGTGTGGGCAGTATATAAATATAGAGTGTGTGTGGTCAGCATATAAATATAGTGTGTATGTAGGCAGTATATAAATATAGTGTGTGGGCAGTATGTAAATATAGTGTGTGTGTGAGCAGTATATAAATAAAGTGTGTGTGGGAAGTATGTAGATATAGTGTGTGTGTCGGCAGCATATAAATATAGTGTGTGTGTGTGGGCAGTATATAAATATAGTGTGTGTGTAGGCAGTATATAAATAAAGTGTGTGTGGGCAGTATGTAGATATAGTGTGTGTGTCGGCAGCATATAAATATAGTGTGTGTGTGTGTGTGTGTGTGGGCAGTATATAGATATAGTGTGTGATGGGGGGCAGTATGTTAATGTAATATGTGAGGGAAGGGGGATCTTAATATATTGTGGGAGGTATGCTATTTAACGGTGGAGTGTAGGTGGGGCTAATTATTTAATGGGTGCTATTTTATTTGTGGGGTGATGGTGAGGCAATTTAATTTATTGGAAGGTCTATTTAATTTAGTATTGGGGCCTATTAATTTAAGGTGAGGTGATGGGACCTTTAATTTAATGCTGAAGTGGTTTGGGGCTATTAATTGAATATGTTACTGATTTTGGGGAGGAGGGCTATTTATTAATTGTGATTGTGAATATGAATTATTTAATGACAGTGATAGTTTAATGCTATTTAATTTATTGCTGGGGCTGTTTGGAGGGAGGGAGGGAGAAAGGTTTATTTATTAAATGGGAATACTATTAATTTAATGTCAAGGCTGGTTGGAGGGAAATAAATCTATTTATCAAATGAGAATATTATTATTTTAATGTTGGGGTGGAGGAAAGCCTAATTATAAAACTTGTGTGCTGCTGATTTAACACTGGGGCTGGTTGGAGTTTTCTAAATCTCATGTACCCATTTTTTTTCCAAATAGGGCCCCAACATTCCTTGATCCAGACAAGCAGCAACTGATCTAAAAACACCAGCAGCCACAAGTGGTGAAAGTAACAAGAACAAGTAGGAGGGAGCAGGACAGTCTGCCAGCTGTCCTGAATCTGGAGGGACAGTCCCGAATTTGGGTGAAGTATCTTGCTTAGTTAGGATTTGGACAGTTAGTAGATATGTCTTGTACTGCTCCTGAAGGCAGAACTGCGTGCACTTAACAGTAGTGCACACAGTATTGCCTGTGTATTGTATAAAATTTATCTAAAATGATAACCATATTACATAATTGGGACCCTGTCTAAAGTGCCCAGGTTTAGGCCAGGGTGTCAGATTGACACCTAGTTCTCTTCCCAATACCATCCCTCATATTATTTGTTTTTTATTAATCCGAAACACAAATAATAACTCTATTAGTATATAGGGCAAAGCAAAAACAATCCCTTTGCTGGCAAAAACATCAGATTTTTAAAGCAAATGGTCTTTTTGCATTTTGATAAATCCCATTATAATCAGACAGGTATGTACAGAAAAAAGTGCTATAGGCAGAAGGAACATATAAAATAAAATGCAATATTAAGTGAGGTTTGTTTTTTTTTTAATTATTTTTTTTTATTATTTCAGATTTTTCGTTTATAATAATAAAGTATAGCTGGGTTAAGCAACACTAAAATAGCCTTTTGATAAATATATATTGTGCCAAAAACCACCCTTTAAGGATGGGTCACTACTTATGGGCCAGTGTCGTGTGATTGTCCCCTGGGCTATAGTCTGCCAGCCAGCCCCTTGGCGGTGCGTGCCGCCAGAGGGGGCATGGCAATGTAGTGTTGGCGGTGTGGTCAAACTGGGGTGTAACTGCACCTCTTTAGACATGACACATTATGTATTAAGACAGTGTGACCTGGTACTGGATTCTTGTATGGATCCTGGAATGTTGGGACCTGTTTGGAAAAGGTATAGTTACATAAAATATGGAAAACTGAGCAACAAGTGAACACAGTCATAACACAGATCACGCAGTATATAATACATACATTATAATTAAATATTCCATTTATTATGCCCTCCTTAGTCACGTCACGCCACCCCCAAGCCACATCATGACATTCCCCAGCCACATCACACCATCCCCAGCCACATCACACCATCCCCAAGCCACATCACTCCACTCCCAGACACATCGCAACACCCCCCCCCCGACACATTACAACACCCCCCAGCCACATTATGACACCCCCTTCCCCGACACATTATGACACCCCCTTCCCTTACACATTTTGACACTCCCTCCCTAGATACATCATGAAAACCCCATACCACTGTACTTACCTATGCTATCCTTGTGCTGAGGATATCAATCAGATTGGAAACGTCGTGCAGCATCAGCAGGGAAACACCTTTGCTTTGTCTGCACGCTGTCGGGCAGTGAGATGTCACACACAGTCCGGCCACTGGGAGCTACTAACAGCTCCCTCTCTTCCCCACTTCCCCTGCATGGCTGCACGCATAGCCGGATTAAGGGGGGGGGCACAGGGGGCACGTGCCCCGGGCCCCCTCTCCCTGAGGGCCCCCCGCCGCCACGCTCTTAACCTCTAATGTTTTTTTTTTATTCTCCTTTTTTCTTTTTTCAATGGCGACCCCCCACTTTTTTTCTCATATATATGTTAACTATGTTTTCTATGGTTTTTTGGATGATCAGCTATCGTTATTGTTAGTGTATCTTATGTGCGGCCCAAACCAACTCGTCGTCTTCCAATGTGGCCCAGGGAAGCTAAAAGGTTGGACACCCCTGGTTTAGAAGGAATGGGTAGTGGTTGAAGTAGACCCGCCGGTGTTCTACGGGAAACTTTAAATTGGGAACAAACATCACAAGCAGCCACAAACTCCTTTACATCTTTTCTAATAGAGGGCCACCAGTAACTTCGAGAGAGAATCTCTAATGTTTTTCGTTCTCCAGAATGCCCAGCAAAACGAGAGGAATGATACCATGACAAAATCTTTTTACGAAGAAGTGGTGGAACAAAGGTTTTCCTAAACGGTAGAACATTGGTGGAAGAAGCAGCTAAACTGACACATTTAGGATCCAGTATGGGACGATCAAATCAATCTTCAATATCAGAGGAAGAGGCCACCGCTCGAGACAATGCATCCGCTTTTTTATTCTTAGAAGCCGGTTTGAAGGTTATAATTAAGTCAAAACGAGAGAAAAAAAGTGACCATCTTGCTTGTCGGGGGTTCATACATTGAGCTGACTGTAGATAGAGAAGATTTTTATGGTCAGTAAAAATAGTCACGGGGTGACGAGCACCCTCTAGTAGGTATCTCCACTCCTCCAAAGCCACCTTTATGGCTAATAGCTCCTTATCTCCGATAGTATAATTTTTCTCAGCAGGTAATAAACTTCGTGAGTAGAAAGCACAAGGATGGAATTTCTTTTGTTCAGATTTCTGAGATAGAATGGCTCCTAGTCCAACATTAGAGGCATCTACCTCAAGGAAAAAAGGAAGGGTAACAACAGGTTGTCGAAGAATAGGAGCAGTTGAAAACGCCCTCTTGAGGAACTGAAATGCTTGAAGAGCCTCAGCAGACCATTGCTTGGTATTAGCACCCTTACGGGGAAGCGCCACAATAGCAGAGACAATGGAGGAGAAACCTTGAATAAAAAGTCGATAATAGTTAGCAAATCCTAAAAAGCGTTGAATAGCTCTGAGAGTAGTTGGCTGGGGCCAATGTAACACTGCATTCACTTTCTCCGGATCCATCTCCAGACCTACTCCAGACACAATATATCCCAGGAAGGGAATCTGAGATAATTCAAAGGAACATTTCTCCAGTTTACAGAATAATGAATTTTCCCTGAGTCTAGAAAGGACCTCTGCCACATGTAATCGATGGGATGAAAGATCTTGAGAAAAAATCAATATGTCGTCTAGATAGACAACGACACAAACATACAACAAGTCCCGGAAAACCTCATTCACAAACCCCTGGAAGACAGCTGGGGCTTTACACAACCCAAAGGGCATGACAAGATATTCATAATGTCCGTCCCTGGTGTTAAAAGCTGTCTTCCATTCGTCTCCGGCCTTGATCCGAATTAAATTATAAGCACCACGAAGATCCAGTTTAGTGAATATCCGAGCTCCCTTAATGCGATCAAAAAGTTCAGTAATTAACGGAATGGGGTAACGATTTTTGATGGTTATGGCATTAAGACCTCGATAATCTATACACTCAAAGACCCATCCTTCTTCTTAACAAAAAAGAAACCCGCTCCAGCGGGAGAAATGGACGGTCGAATAAACCCACTTTGAGATATTTGAGTGGCAATGCTTGAGTGCTGGTTTGAAATATATTTTATTTTTTAGCATTCATATCCACTTTAATGACTGACCAATCCCCCTCTGACAGTTGGCCACACCCCAGTGTAGTGGGCCCCTACCATTGCATTCCCTCAGTGGGTCCTTCATGTCCCAGCCCGACACTGTCCGTCTACTTGTGTGTTAGCTCCACCAACTGTGAGAAGCTCCACCAGTTGTTGCTGTGACTCTGTCTACCATTGTGTGTTGCATTGGCCTAATCTAAAACCAATGTAGATAGGACTGATGGTGTGCTAAACCCACCTACTTTCATTATGGCCCCACCTGTCATTTAATTGGTCCTGCTTACATGAGGACACTTTAGGAATTTTTTCCAGGGCTACTTTAAGTTCCCAATCCGCACTAGGTATATATACTATAGAATACCGGTATAGGAGCCAGCAGCTGAGTGATAATTAAACATTATTAAATTATTACATGTATTAAGTGCATCTTGTACGCACAATATTAATAGTACAAACCCATAGACATTTCTGCAATTATTTTCAAATATAAGGCAAAATATAGACAATTTCACCATGTTTTCTTGTATCAAGAATGGGTGATGTTCAACTCTGAATTTACCAGTAACGTTTATGGCTTGACCCTGTTTCAGCCCTTTCCTGGTTTTTGAGCATGAGTGGACTGTCCCAATAAATCAGTAAGTATTTGTCTAACTGTAGTTGGATAAGCACAGTGTATTTAAAAGTTTAGTATATGAAATATGCAAGATTCTATATGTAAGAAACAAATTTACTTATTCATCAGACAAAGTACCTACATTTACAATTCATATATTTCAAATCTAGGACACAAAATGTATTTACTAAACAAAATCAATTTGCAACCATTTTCCTCTCTTAGCACATTTTCATCTCTGGAAAAACATACATATCAGAGATAATAGTGATGAGCATGCTGTAGAAAAATATTTATTTTTATCATCTTCCTTACCTACTATTTTCTGGCAGCTGTTTCTGGGCTAAAATATTGCTAAACCTATGAAGATATTTCAAAAGTGTCAAAATGTACAACTGCTTACTGCACATTTGCTGTCGTTGGTCTTATAACGGCGATTATGAAGCACAACTAACATGATAATTAAAGAATGTGAAATGGATTTTTCACATGTAGAAAAGATGACTTTACGACCTACAAGTTAAAATGTTGTTTCTATCTACCAAGCAGACAGAATAAAGTCAAAGGTTTAGAGGGGATAAGATAAGCGTATATAAGTGTCATTAGTTCAAATATTAAGGTAATTCAAAATTAGTTTTTTTTGCATATTTCAAAATAATTAAACTGTTCTATGGAACTTATATGGTTCTAAAAAAAGTTTATTTAATATAGCACCTACATATTTTGTAATGCTTTACAGAGAATATTTCATTCTTTACATCTGTCTCAATTTATATTCCCTACAGCACATGACAGGGTTAATTTTGCCAGAATGATCCCTATGTCCATTATCTACATTTGTGCAAACCAATTTCCATATACTATCTGTAATTATAAGACATCCATTGTAATGTATTCTATAAAATGTCTAAAAGTCTCATATGCCCTGAAAGACTCACTGTTAGCATACAGAGGTCACCATTTAAAATCAGGCCACTTTTCTCACATGGCGTTGCTGCTCCGCTTCCACAGACACAGAATTTTTCACACCACCAATGGGCAGGAAAAATTTGGTACTGCTGGGACTCAAATTTTAAACTTTGGGTTACAACAGTGCAGCCACTACAAAGTTAGCCACAGGCACAGCCAACCTACTGTACCCTTTTTATTATCACTTCATTTGTGTAGACCTGCTTCAGAGAATTTTCTAATGACCTGCTGCTAGTAATGAGTTGCGAGAAGGTTTGATATCACAGGCTCAGGCCTTTAGAAGCAGTTTGCTGTGAACAACATATTGTCAGCTTTTTGAGCTTGTCTCTGTGAACCAGCATTCTGTGTCCTCCACATTCCTGTGTTTGAGTCCTGGCTTTTTGATGACTACCTCTCTGGATCTTAACCCCCGGCTCTTGGATCACTATAACTCTGGCTCTGGACTCCTGGCTATTCACTAGACTTGCTATAACCTGAGTAACCAGATGAACCCTCTGTGCTTAAAATTTACAGCAAACATTTCCTCATTAAGACAGTTCCTTGGAATCCAAATCAGTATCTGGCATACAAAGACCGTTATTCCTGACAACCCTGCTATATCCCTGTGAGATGTTTATACCTGCTTTGTTTCTGTGACATACAGATAAGAGCTAAGATTCTAATTTGTCTCTCAACTGTCATTAGTGTCCTGCCTCAGTGTTCAGCCTGCTAAGGAGCAGGCCTGATCCAAAATAAGTGGTCAGAGTAATCAGCTAGAATAACCAGCAAAGAAAAGAAGTGCTGCAAAAGTGACACACCACCAAAATCAAGCAATTCCAAAAGCTTGTGAAGGAGCCTGGTGATGGCAACATTGTTAGTGTACAATTGACAGTCGTTTATTCTTGGATGGTCAAGTATCTGTAATTGGCATAGCCAGATTAGGAGAGGGAAATGGAGGTGGGGGGGATGGGAGGCATGTGCCCCTGGCCCCCCTGACCAGGTACTCCCAAGAGGTGCCAGCGGGAGGACAGTGTGGTACCTGGTGGCTGGCTCCTCCTCTAGGACCAGCGACCTTTCTTCATTTGGGCACAGATCTCTCTCCATTCCCCTAAGTATGGCCTCCTCCAATCCCCATAAGAGACAGATGTCACATGGGATGCAAACTACATGACAGTTGCTGTCCATGTGTGCAGAACTGCAAGAGAGGCCTCAAAACAATTTGTAACCCCTTATCAAGGTGGCAAATTAAGCCCAGCCCATTTTTTCTTTCAGGACACTAACTAGGGCCGATTCCAGAGGATAACTATGGGATTGAATGTTGCTCCTTCACATGCAAATGCTTTATGCCAGATGTTGAAAAATATATAATTCCAATTATTTATTAAAGAAATATGCAATTGCTATTGCCTCATTTTCCTTGGAAATTAGTTTCTTATGGTATCCTAGCAGAAAATTTTGTCTCCATTGTCAGTTGATTTAATATAAAGATTAGTTGTAATTAAATAACCTTTGCATCAATAAAGTTAATAGAATATGTATCGTAATTCATAACGAAGGCAAGACAGAGGTAATGAAATCATTAAATTCACTGAGTGATTGAATGTCACCACACCATGGTTAAATACATCATCAATATGTCAAGAAGTTTACTTCTGAAGCCTATTACTTTTGTTTTAGATACCATCCCTTTATGGCACAAATTGTTTGTGGAAATGCATTAAAAAGATTTTTCTGATGTTACAGAATTTCAAGAATACTTTTGTCATCTGCTATATATAATTAAATATAATTTATGTTACAGCTTAGAGAAGGCTAATGGGAGGAATAATAGAAAGTATGATGTTGCTCATTCTGCCCCCAAATGTGGAACATTTCAGCAAATGAACAGACCAGCACCAGCAATAAGAAAAATAAAAAATCTAATAGAAAAAAATAGGAAGATGCTATTATAATGTATGAACAACTATGGATCCTATATATATATATATATATATATATATATATATATATATATATATATATGTGTGTGTGTGTGTGTGTTATATATATATATATATATATTTATATATTACATTTTGTCAACTAGAAATTGTATCTCTAGGCATACTGTAAATCAACTACTAGGATTGAAAATTTAGAAAAGACCATTCCATTTCATTTTCATAACTTTTTTGATGATGTGTTATCCATGCAGCCAATTTTGTGTTTAAAGGTATTCCTGTTTGGCACAGTTATGTTTTATGTCTTGCTTGAAAAATGTCAGATTATATGCCTGAAATATTGCATAGACAAATGTAATAAAGACACTTGAAAGTAGCAATTACTTTGCTTCGACTTCGTTATTTGGGGATTGCCCCATTTCATAGTGAACATAGCTACAATGATATTCCAATTCAGCCAGCCACTTCTCTCTCTCTTCCTCTTTCCAACGCTCTCGGCTTTCCAGACAGCAAGCAAATTATTTTTTCATCAAAAAAATCCCAATCACAGTTGTCTTTTCGCCATCTAATGCTATAACAACTGAATATGTATGATTAAGCTTAAACACAAGTGGGATGATATTTTTTAATCTATACACACATGAAAAGCTCAGTCTCCTACAAGTTTCCCTACTGGGTTGGCTCACAACGGATTTACACTCAACGGGTCTTATCTAGAGGTGCTGTCACACGGCGGTCGTTCGGCTTCCATAACCAAAGACTGGCACGCTCACCTGTTCCTCACTGATTCACGTTTCAGCTGCTGGCGCCCTGACTCTGGTTCTGCGCATGCGCGGACTCTATCCTTTATGTCCTCTGCATGTTCCCTATTGGCTAATCAGTCTGGCTCCAAACTTTAAAAGGCGCTTCCCCCTTCTCGTCAGTGCCTGTTGATCGAGTTACCTGCCTGGTTAGATCTACCGTCTTGTTCCCTGTGTGTTCTAATCTGGATCTTCAGCGCTCACCTGTCTCCGCTGTGCCGCTGGCTAAACAGCTCATGTTTAACCTGTTTCCGCTGTGCCGCTGGCTCACACTCCACCTGTCTCCGCTGTGCCGCTGGTTGAACAGCTCATGCTCCCTGTCTCCGCTGTACCGCTGGCTAAACAGCTCACGCTTCACCTGTCTCTGCTGTGCCGCTTGCTAAAGAGCTTACGCTTCATCTATCTCCGCTGTGCCGCTGGCTAAAGAGCTCTCGCTCTATCTGTCTCCATTGTGCCGCTGGCTTAAGAGCTTACTCTTCATCTGACTCCACTGTCCCGCTGGCTACAGGCCTTGTGCTCCGTCTTCCCTGCAGCATCTTGTTCTTCTTATTCTACTTACTCCCCTAAAGGGTCTCGCCTGACACTCCTGGTAAGGGCCGCGACCTGCAGATGGATGCAGCTAAGTCCAAACCACCTTGCGGTGGTCCCTGGTGAAAACCATCCGTTCGCTAGACTCTGCGCCTTGCTAGGAGTAGTGTCAAGTTGGGCAGATGTAAGAATCCAGTTTACCAAACTGTGACAGGTGCACACATATGTACTCAGAATGTATGTAGAACACACATAAAAAATGCATATGTCTGTGCATAGGTTGAATCAGACACCTCTAAGGATCTGTCAAGCTCAAAAACAGTAGCATTTGTGCCAGGCTTATATCAGGCATAAGTGTGTATACTCACACCCCCTAATAACATAGAGATGTAGCTTGCCAGTAAGCTTGCTTAGTAGTAAAAGTCACATTTCTCTATTTGCACACAATATAATAATATAACAGTGTCATATACACAAAAGAGAATATTGTCTTGACAGCGTAATTAATAAATGTGAAAGTAGCATTTTCTTTAAATATAAACACAAATATAAATTCAATTAAACACAATAATCTGATTTTTTTTGCCCCCTTTAAAAATCCAGTTGGAATCTTTTTTTCCTGTTGTAGTGCAAATGGAAATTGAATGTGAAAGCAATGTGAATAGGTGGTCACAACTTCACATAATAAAGCAGCTAATGATTTAAGTACCACCAGCTAGTGGGGTCACTATGCAATCAGCCAATCAGAAGCAGCTAGATAGTGTTATGGATAGCCATGATCATCATTGCATATTGTTGCATTAGGGTTTTGTCAGGAGCACAGCCAGGGCTCATTGCTTATAGTCTGTCAGCGTCCCAACCGTCGATATGACGACTGGGACGTCACTTCCCCCTGCTCTGTCCCGACTGTCACTAGAGCAACGGCCGGAATGCTTCTATAATCACTGTTGCACCTCGGCAACTGACAGTCGGACGTGTGCGCATTCTGTGGGCATTAATTAGTAGCCTCCTGTGGAAGTAATTAGGGATATTGGAACACTGGTCCCTCATTGGTCAGTGTGTGCATTTAAGGCAGGGAGTGCTTAGCCTTGCTGATGGTTATAGCTACTGTTTACACACTCGCTGACCTGCTCCATATCCCTGTGGATATTCTGACTGTAATCTGACTGATACCTGTTGTGACTTCAGCTTGTTCTGGACCCCGCTGTTTGCTGATTGTCCCTGACCTCTGCCTATTTACTGGATTCTCCTTGCTTGTAACCTGCCATGACCTTTGAACTGTCCCTGTTTATTCTGAGTGCTTTCTGTTGAAAAACTATATTTTTAATATCGCAGTAATAAGTTGTGCCGTGCACCATCGGTGATCCTGTATATTATAAGAATTTGATAATACCTGATAAGGACAATATAATGAAAATATCAAACATTAGACACAAAACAAACTTATAAGCTGCTGCTGTATATTTTAATTCCAGATTTCATAATAATGTTTTTTTAATATGGTTTATTTGATTTTTTGATTCTTTGATTTTTTTATTTTTTTTTCAACAATTTTATTGAAGAAGTTCAGATACATATAATACAAAAGTATACACCAAATATTAATAACCAACTTTGAGTACAATTAACATACTTATACTGATATGATATCACAGGTGTAACATGAAGAGTATGTTAGTATTGAGTTTTGTTCCTGATTTCCTAGGCAACATTCAATGTTAGTAAGAGAATGCCCTTTGTAGTCAGGCAGTGAAATAAAACAAAGTTAGAAAATGATTATATCAACAATTATCCAAGGTGCGGAGAGACCAGAGAGAGGGCACATTTTTTCCTCTTAAAGAGGAAAATATGTGCCCTCTGTAAAATAGATCAACCACCTTCCCAATCCCAAGTTAACCTTAGTGTGATCCAGCATAGTCCTCTGGAAGGCATAGTTAAAAGAAATTGCTCCTTTTTTAGAGGGGATGGCTAACAATAGGGTATCGAGCTGCTGTGAAGAGAGAGATCACCTCACGTGTGTAGTATTGAGCTTGTATGAAAGAGAGGCTGCATGAGCCTAAAAAGGGAAATAAATTCAGCGCCCTAATGTGGCAGTGTGGTATTTTACCAGTCTTATCTACTATTTGCCCAACTGTCCGCAGACTATCCCTCTCCCATATGGCGAAGGGACGGGCCACCTTGCCATTTTGGAAATCAGGGTTCTTAACAAAGGGTAGATATATGGATTTATAAGGGTTTAAATTAAATAATATGTGCAAAAGTTTCCTGACAGAGAGGACAATGGGGTTTTCCAGTACACGGGAGGGTAGTTCCTAATCATGCAAGTGGAAGAAAGTCTTATTATGAATATTGGGAAGAAATTGTTTCTCCCCTGCTAGATTGGTATAGGTGCTCTGGTCCATTAGCCAATCCTTCAGATAACGCAGGTGGACCGAATGGCTATATTGGACTACATCAGGAAATGTTATACCCCCATTTGTTTTGGGCTGCTGAAGTTTAATGAGGCTAATCTGGGGACGCTTCTTCCTCCATATGAATCTATGGAATAGGTGACTGATACGTTTTGCATTAAAAAAAGGGGAGATGTTTGCTAAGGGTGCAGTAACCGAGGGAACAATATCATCTTCAAGGTTTGTCCTTTCCAAATAAGAAAGATTGAGTTTCTCAGCCCATTATTTCCTTCTGCATATCAGAAATAGCTTTTTCAATATTAAGGTTGTAAAGAGTGGTCATGTTCTTCGGGAGCCGAACCCCCGAGTATGGTATGAATTTAGTGGCCCATTGCAATGAAAGGGATTGAGCCCACAAGGGTTTCGCTGGGCCTTGCCCCAGGAAGATTGATTCTTTGATATTTAATAAAGTTTTTTAATATTCTGTTGAGTTGCATCTATATGTACTGAAGAGAAAGTGTCTTGCACTCCTATTGTTCTATAATTTATAAATGGTTTGCCATAACTTTATGAGTTACCAAATAGAGACCAATTTTATTAGGCTGTGCCCATCTGCCATGTTCCTCTCAAGTTCCCCCAAAAGACTATAATTTGGCAGTTACTCACATGTTCTATTAACATATGGGCACAGGTTTATACTTAGATTACTCAGTGGTATTATTTAGTGCTTTGTTTGTTGCCCGTACAGACCTTTCACTCTTCCTTTGCTCCCCATGTCTTTGCAATTGGACATACTTACACATTTGAGATAGAAATGCTGATACAAACCATGCACCCCCAGAAACAGCATCAAATAGTTGAGTTGACAGTAGCCTCTATTAATGTAAAGTGGCTTAATGTACCAAAGAAGAGAGCACATATTGGATACTCTCTATAGAATAAGAGATTGGTTTTGGTGTGCTCCCAGGAAACACAATTCAAAATAAAAAGTAGTGCAAACTTCAAAATAAATATTACTAAAATAAGCACTTGGTAGTGCAGCAACAATCCTGTGAGTAAATCCAAGGGAGTTGCAATAGTAATTTACAAGGATCTGCCATGGTCAGTAATTAGTGTTAAAACTGAGCTTAGTGGCAAATCTATTTTTTACAAATGTAATTATATGATAGGGAGTTTACAATAAACTTTAT
The DNA here is from genome assembly GCF_038048845.1 of Mixophyes fleayi. NCBI lineage: Eukaryota > Metazoa > Chordata > Amphibia > Anura > Limnodynastidae > Mixophyes > Mixophyes fleayi. Next base: position 161,931,990 of record NC_134405.1, read on the forward strand.
AGTATAAATTATAAAACTAACGTTTATAACCTCAGTTTAAAAAAAGCATCCACCATGGTAGGAGTCACAGTGGACTTTGCTTCTTTTGCATTACGGACTGGTTTGTGAGGACTTCAACTTTACTCTCAAGCCTCTTGTAGATAACTTGACTTATACATATGACCTTATAGACACAATTCCTATAGCTGCATATATCTTTGCTCAGCACCATAGCCTGCAGTGGGTCCGAGACACAGAAATGCTTCTCCATGTGGTAGATTCTAAGCACTCCCCACCCCTTACCTTGTTTAAATCACCTCATCATCTTTAGCCTTTTATATTGCGATGGTAGTGGTTTGTCAAAGATATTGTGCTAACTGTGTTGCTGCACTCAGTATTTTGAATACTATGTATCCCTTCACTTTACCCTTTTTATCTTTTGTACCCTCCCTTTGAACTCAAAACCCTCTAATAAAAACTAATGATGTAAAAATAAAAAAATAAAAAAATATAGACTACAGTATATATGTCACAAATCACTAGGAAGGATGGCTGTATACCTGCTAGCAGTTGATGCAAATAGACAAAAAAGGCGCTGAATCTAACATGCATCCAGTATTCACTAGGGACCCCTGCAAGGAGATTTGCTCATAGCTGCATAAAACAAGCCGAATGCTGCCCTCAATGCCGAACGCTATCAAGGTCACTGGAATCACAAGTAGAGAGTAGTGGACGAAACGGGTCGGAACCAGAACAGACAATTGATGCACCGAGGACAAATCAGAAGAATAGTCTGGGTTGCCGAGGTCAGACCCAGAAGATCCAAACAAATCCAATATGCAAGGCAGAAGAGATGTCCGGAACAAGCCAAAGTCAGAACCAAGAGATCAAAACAAAACTAATTTGCCTGGAAGATTACTCAGGAACAGGCCGAAACCAGAACCAGAATAACTAAAATGGATCAGAACCCAGGAGTGCTGAGAAAGAGAAGCACAAAAACCAATACCAGCTCACAGGAGAAGTCAGCTAATACTCTGGCATCAGATCAGTGCCAGGAGCTGCATTATATAGGCAGGCCAATCAAAATACCGGTAGTCAGTGATGTCAAACCAACCACCTGTAACAATTAAAGCCAAATCCCACTGCCTAATAACAGGACCCGCATGCACCGACTGGAGAGCAGAGAACTCATAAGTTGCATCCTCTTGCTAGATAGACAATGGGTGCGCACTACCAGAACTAGAAAGCTTCTGTCCCCACGGCAGAGTAGGAGAACGGGTGCAGCACCTAACAACATACTGTTGTTCATGTGCTCATGATAATGTGATATGAAATAAAAAATGTGTGATTACTTGTAAACCTAACTTATGTCGAGTTACCAAATATAAAGAGTGTGGGCAATATTTACTAACCTGCAGTTTGCTCAAACCCCGGGTTTCTCCAGCTCTTTGATTTGTGGTTTGTAAACTGATCAATTTACTAGAGGCCAAACCACACATCAAACCAAAGTAGGGTTTAAAACCATCATCCAAATTTTTATTGGGAGCCATACAAATTATGGGAGCTATACAAACTGTCCCATGTATTAAGAGGAGCTTTACCAAACCTAATGTAAACAACAAGTGTTAGCATGCACATGGGTGCAAGCGATCTATAAATGTTTCCTCCAAACATAAATTTAAAAAAGTATAGAGCCACCCTATGTAATTAAATAATTTAGTGCCCCAAGCATAATTAAATAATAGTGCCCTGTATATGACATAATTGATAGAACTTAATTGTATTAATAAGTTAATATTCCACCTTACTGTAGGCAGACACAATTTGTTACTAAATGTTCCCTCTCTACTAAATACTAGTATAAAATCTTCTTCCTTTTATGTTCAAAGTAATACAAAGTGAAAATAAGTCATATATGAAATGAAAAGAAAAACTGTGGATGTCCCTAGGAACAGCTGATGCAAAATAAATGAATCTCTGGTGAGCGATCTCTTTCCCCCGCTCAGTCACAGATAAGAGAGATACTCACCGGAGATTAGCTGGTTTACGGAGTTTGCTAACCCCAACACATCATATCCAGTGTGTGGCTGTTTGCAAACTGCCAAAAGTTATGGATGGGAGAAGCAAAACATATCTCTGCAGAGGTTTCCATCCATCAACCTGTTACGCTTGTTGCTTTTAATGTGACTCATGATATAAAATGTCTGTTCATATGTGTGAGTAGAACCAAAAATAAACAAATTTACAGCACACTCTTGCATAAAAAGGCCTGACTAAACATCCATTACCTTGTTTTAGTGAAATAAGCAGGAATTACTCAGCTTTTTTCTGCAGAGGCAGGGGGCAGACCATATGGTGCCAAACGATTGTCCTTCCTCTTCTGATCTCAGATGTACTGCTGGCACTGTATGACCTCCCTGCATGGTGCAAAGGAGGTCATGTGATGCTTACTTCAGGCCAATATCAAGTTCAATACTATTCTGTTTTATCACCCACCAAACTTCACCTTTTGCCCTAACTTTCAATAAGAGTTGGGACCATTTGACCCTCCTACTCCCCAAATACAAGGAATATGTGAATTTTATTTATTTTTAGCAGGTTTGGAGATTTCTAAGGCATCTACTCCCCATGATAAAACTCCACTGTTGTAGCATGCTTCAACCCATACTGTTCACTCACCTAATATACCATTCTCTAAATGTCTTAGTTGCTTGCAATGGACACCACAAGTGACTCGTACCAACATCCTACCATAGACATCTTTGCCAGTTCATGGAATCAATTTTGCAAGTAAACACCCTCCTGCGTCATTTTCATTTTACCCATTTCATTGGGAGTTCATAACTGTAAATCTAAACATAGTTTTTACCACTTACTTTAATATGTTGTAATTATTGAAGAAAGTGACAAGAAGTTTTTGTTTTTATCTTTAATTATGTCATGATAGTTTAATAACAGCTGTAAAATTCAGTTCAAGTGAGAAACTAATAAAAAGCTGAATATGTCCTGTAAACAAATATACTTTCAGTTAGGGTGTAAGTGTAATATATTAACAGAAGTGAGACCTATGCCAATGTATGCTCACAATAATATAGGGTCCCAACCAGAGCTGTATATCTCTCCAATGAAGATAAGAATAAACATAAGAATACTTATATTCAATGATGAGTGGGACAGATGTCGTTCACAACTCTTCCATGTTGAAAGCAAATGTTTACATAGGGAAGAAAATTAAACGCAAAATAGTGCAACTCTGTGTGTACATAAACGTGGTATAATATAATAATAATGCAGAAAGTTTTTCTATCTTCAATTCCACAGTGACCTTGACCTTGAAAAAGATTCCTTGGAAGGATTGAAACGCATTGATAGGTGTACATTGTGAGAGAAGGACTATCCTCCATGGAATATAACATCTACATGGGTGACCAGCAGTGAAATATTCCAGGCTTATATATCCCATGCATGATTACCTATGACTATTGTAGGAGTGTCTGCATCTCTCAGTCATTTTTATGAGAAATTGTTCAGAATTTTATACATATTGCACTAGATTTTTACATGATATTATTGGAGCATTGGGAAGATACATCCATTTGTCCCTAGTTTTTAACCAAGATTGAAGAATCTTCTTATCTCAAGCTATAAGAAAGTTTCAAGAAACTATCCTGTAAGTATGTTTCCTGTGGGAGAGGTATACGTTGGATGGTTATCGAGACAAAGTACATGTTTATTAATCAACACAAGTGGGGTTTTGTGTAAGTGCTTGCACATAAGGGGAAGAGTGGTGATGACTGACATGTAGAATTTAAGATAGGAGAACTTTCTGCATTATTATTGATTATTATATGATACCACGTTTATTTACACACAGGAATTCAATTCCCCCCGAATTAGCGTTAAAACTATTACCGTTATTATGGTAGTTTTAACCCAGCTTTGTGCACGCAACTCAGGGAGCTGCGAGCAAAAAGCCGGCATTGAAACTACCGTAATAACGGTAATTAAGCGCATTATTACCGTAATAATGGTAATAATGCAAATTGACCAGGCCTTGTTGGTAAGAACATTTTCCAAAAACTCATTCTTAGGGGGGTATTCAATTGTTAGCGAGACGAGTGAAAATCCCGCGCTCAAAAAATATTACCGTTAATACGGTAATTACTCGCTGAATTTCAGCTCGCAGCTCATCCAGCGAGTAAATTACCGTATTAACGGTATTTACGCGCAAATTACCGTATTAACAGTAATATTTTTTCGAGAGCGGGATTTTCACCCGTCTCGCTAACAATTGAATACCCCCCTAAACGTTTTAAAGGCTTTGTATTTTACCACATATAAAGGCACCGAAACGCTTTCCAGGTGCTTTCCAGGAATTAATCAACTACTGAAAAATACATTTGGAATAAAACACATAGGGGCATATTCAATTACGATTCCGTTACAGCGGAAAGTGTGCAGTATTTCCGGTAATACGATACCACAGTAACGCGGGTTTTCGTAGGCAACCCTATGGGGTGCGAACAAAAATCCACGCTATTGTGGTACCGTGGAATAACTTTGCGGCCCATTTCCGGCGCAATCACGTGGACCGGAATCGTAATTGAATATGCCCTATTAATTTCAATGGTGTGGTACACACCATAGCTTTGTGAAAGCTATGATGTGTTTAACAGTCTAGAACACTGTGGGCCTGATTCATTAAGGAAAGTAGATTAAAAAAAATATACTGACTTTGCAAAACCAAGTTTCATTGGAGGGGGGGGGGGCAAATTTAAAATGTGATGGCAGATTTATAGTTGGGGTAAGGCATTTCCCAGATCAACTTTAAATTTCAGTGTACAAATAAAGTTATCATGTATTTGTGTGCTACATGAAAAACAGCCAGTATTTATCTTAAGTCGAAATAATAAACTAATTTGCACCTCTTGCATTGTAACATGGCTTTGTCCAGGAGAAAACTCATTTTTTTTGTCTTACTTTCCTTAATGAATCAGGCCTTGTGTGTTCTATTAAAACTGGAGTGGAGTGAATAGTAAATGCATGTGTAACGCATGCAAAAATGTTTTTTTTCTTATATACTCCATGAAAATTGAAATAAAGAGCTTCAGTAGCGTTTGTCAAGCATTTTGAAAAGTAAAAAAAAGCATTTCAGAACTAAGCAATTTTTCATGTATTTCATGTTTTCAGTGTTATAACCACCACTCACATGACTGTAAATTAGAAATAGTTTACATCTGTACAGCAAATAAAAAGGAATAGAAAAAGAGTGATTATCATTTATCTTATTGATATGTATTAACGTACTATCTAGAAAATTAAAGTTAACTTAGTAATAAAGCGCATTATGGTGGTATATTATCTGTTATGTTGGCTGCTAGTCGAATGCTTCTTGATCCACAACAGCTAATGAGCCACAGTTTGATAAAGCATGTCCTAGAGCATATCTGCCAAGAATAATATATAATATTATTGTATTATTATTATTATTATTATTATTATTATTATTATTATTATTATTCTTATTATATAAAATGTACCTTTCATAATTTGTCATTTACTATGTATAACATACAAGGAAAAGCAACAACCTAGAAATATGTTTTTACATACATAACAAGAGTAATGGTCACTGTGTACTTGGTTTGTATTTATAAAAAAACAAAACAGTAACATTGTTGGGACAAGCATCGCTAGCAGCAATAAATCGTTACATACTGATTCCATCCCTGCATAATGAACATTAGTAAAATATACTAGTTCCTGTTTGCAGTAGTAAAGCCAGGAAAGATACACTATACACTCACTTTCCATCAGTGACTGCGCAGACTTATCTCCATAGAAAAGCATTAGGTTGAGACGCAGCTGAAGAATATGTTAATGTAAATGACATTACAGCAGATGATGATCACAATCAGGACTTAGGTGGTTGAAGAGATTTGAATAAAATAAGCAAGACTGCAGTAATTGCGACTGTAAGGCTTACAATGTGAGAGCAATATTGAAGTGCTCCTGTACTGGCCTGCTCCTCTCTGGTTGTTGCCTGGCAAACACAGACAGCCTCTCTCTCACACTTCACTACCGGGTTAGAGAGAGGAGAAAGCAGACAGCTCCCATCCCTCCTCCTCCTCCCCCTGCTGCTCTCCATCCTTCCCCTCCCTCTACCCCTCTGCCAGTTATTACTGTACAACTAGTATACACACGTACACATACACACGCTTTCACACACTCACTGTACCAGCTACAACAAGCCACCATGGAGATCAGCTAACAGCCACTAGTGACAGTCACACACACACACACACACACATGCATGTATAAATACATTTCATACTGTGTGTACACACACATTCAGTTGGAGCAAGAGGCTACACTACTTCTCCTCCTCCTTCCTTTTGCTGCTGCTACCTCCCATCTCCAAAGCCTGGCCATTCTTCAGGGAAGCACCAAGGAGCCCCCTTATCATCATCTCTCTACCTTCCCTAAACCACATTCCACAGACGCAGGGGCAATGTCCAAGAGCCTGAAAAAGAAAAACCACTGGACTAACAAAGTCCATGAGTGTGTGATTGACAGGAGCCTGGAAGGGGAGCTGGGCTTTGAGATCAGAGGGGGTGCTGAAAATGGCCAATTCCCACACCTTGGGGAGGTGAAGCCTGGAAAGGTGTCTTATCAGAGTGGCAAATTGGTGCCTGAGGAACTAGTCCTGGAGGTGAATGAAACCCCTGTGGCTGGGCTCACCATCAGGGATGTACTGGCTGTGATCAAACATTGCAAGGACCCCATCAGGATCAAGTGTGTCAAACAAGGTAGGAGTGCTCCCTATACGCACACACGCTGCTAGGATTTAATGTGTTTCCTAACCACATGCCCTAGCTATATGTATTATTTATATTCTACTGGGCACCAAAGCCACACACATTGCCCTGTCTCTATATTTCTGTTCACTGATTTGTAGCTGTGCTTTGGTGACGCTGGAATACAGAAATTAGTTTGTGGTTTATTGTAAGTTAACGTGTTTGGTGCGACTCCTCTTTATACACTGGCAATGAAACACTAAACATTGAGGGAGTTAGGGTACCTGCAGAAATAGCATCCCTCGGCATCTCACATGGGGGCTGATCACACTGAATAAGCCCAGCCCTGCAATGCAGCGCTGTGTAGAAGAGGAAACACATCAAGATCCAGGATGGTGTTTCAACTGTTGCCGGAGTAACTTTGTTTTTGCAGCTGTATTAATGACTTCTTGGAGTTTGGGGATTTCTTGGTGCTGGCAATGAGGCTGACACTGTGTGCGTCAGTGACAGCGATCTGCTGAAAGTTCAGGGCATGGGCAGTGGTGTCGCAGGATAAAATCTAACTGTTCAGATATACAAGCTGCTTGCAGAGACACCGCACAGTGTTAATTACAGTGACTGTATATAAGTAGACACCGTTTGATTGTATAGTTACTGATTGCTTGTATCTATTATAATGTATCTATTTCTGATGTTGTGTGTGTTACATATGCAGTATACAAGCAGTGAGAGAAACCACTTGTTTATATAAAATTCATTTAAATTGTATGGTTTTATAACACATATTCTCCAGGAATAAAGAATGCTGTGGTTGATGCATGTTGAAGTGACTTTTGTGATTTAATAGAAATAGAGCTGTTTGGTGTCTATGTTTCTAGAAGCCTTTTAGTTGAATAAATGCAAGTGGATGACCTGGGGAAAAGACCTTGGATAGAATACAAGAGAGATAACCAGGGATATAGCCATAGAAGAGAGCTTAGTAACTAAGTAACACATGCAGTGGATAGAACACATTCAGAAGGGTAAAGGAATTACAGTACCAGAAGCATTCAGTAAGGATGATAGCACCTGTGTGACATCTTCCCCCTAACAAGTCTTTAAATAACTTAGAATTAGCTAAGTGTAAGCATTGAATGAAGAATACTAACAGTAGAGGTAGTACTTGTAAGCAAGATTATAGATGATAAATAAACAATATGACATGTTTTATTGCTAAATATATGCTGCTTTGTTAAATTAATATTTTATTGAATGATCACTTAATGTTCAACTGGTGCTGAAAACTGGATTATTTATTATTATTTCTAAGCAATAGATGGCTTGTTTACATATGGTCATCTGTATTTGCAACGTACATAAGGCTTACTTTACATTTAATCAGGGTTACTGTGTGTCAGATTAATGACAGCTCTAAAGAAATGAGAACAGTCAAGTTATTTACAAGAACTGTAAGCTCTTAGTAACAATGAAATGATCTCATGACACAGCTCACATCTCTACCAGGCCTCTACACTGACATGAAATCATCTTTGGAAATAACACTGAATACATTTTCTTGTTGGTGTGAAAGGAAACATTGGTGGTACACTGCTGACAGCACAGTTTAAGAACATACCTGTGAGGTTGCACAGCTTTAAAAATTGTATAATTGTACTTCATCTGTATAGTTCACTAACATTGGTCTCAATTTAATTAGTACCAAGGTTGTTGTTATTAAGTTATTCAACATTGTATAACTCTTCTGACATTACTGAAGTTGAAAATCAATTTGCAATATGTTGTGCATGAGGTTATTGGCTGTGAGCTTGTTGGACATCTAAAATGTGGAGTATGTGAATTAAAAGAAAGAATATTAAAAATAATATACAGACCTGGGATTATTATTGGCCAAAATGGAAATGTTTGGCAAGAAATCTTTGCTCATTTTCCTTGTTCCCCATAGAGGTGCGCAAAAAAATGAGAGGAGATTCATTACCATGAAAGGCGTCAAATTGCACAGCGGACATGTGACAGTCTAGCGGTACATGACATTCAATTGAATCTTCTTCTGAGAGTTTGGCAAATCCAGCTAAAGAGTACTAATTTACATCTAGAGAAAATGTTGCAATGCAAGAGGTGCAAGTGCCATTTTTATTGCTGCAGGGATATACTGTCTGCTTTTGCATGTAGCACACAAATACTGGACATGTGATGCAAAATTGCACATTATAGTTGCACTCATTCCTAACTATAAATGACTGGACCTATATAAAGCTAACATTTTAGTGGCAAATAGAAAATGTACAATGTTCCTCTGTCAGCTTAGCATTTATTTATTTTTGTTGAAAATAGATAACGTTGGATTCTTTTGCACAAGCTTCAGTCCATAAAAGTCAAATGCCAAATCTAAATCCAAAAACATACTGGTAGGTTAATTGGCTGCTGATTAAAGAAAAATAAACTATGAACTTATACAAATATCATTTTGAACACTTATTCATGATACATTGCCCCCTTACTGCTTGGTAAAAGTAGCTGAAATAATGGTAAAAATGTCAAACTAACATGAGCCGTTTCATATGGGCAGTACAGTTGCTTAGTGGTTAGCACTTCTGCCTCACAGCACTGGGGTCATGAGTTCAATCCCTGACTGTGTGGGTTTCCTCCCACACTCCAAAAAACATGCTAGTAGGTTAATTGTCTGTTATTAAAAATTGCCCTTAGTCTCTGTGTGTGTGTGTGTGTGTGTGTGTGTGTGTATGTTGGGGAATTTAGACTGTAAGCTCCAATGGGGCAGGGATTGATGTGAGTGAGTTCTCTGTACAACGCTGTGAAATTAGTGGCGCTATATAAATAGCTGATGATGATGATCTGGTATAAAGTGCTCCCTTCCAAACTTCCCACTTACTTTTGAACCTACCTGTGCTTAATTAATTTATGTTTTGAATAACAAATCATTCCACATTCATTATTCTTTTCAGCACAGATAACTGCAGTAGTGAAAAGTTGAAGGTTCAGGAGCAACTTTGTGCCAAGTGAAATGTGTCTTGATGGAGAGGGCCTGAATAGCAGCACAGTGGTTTAGTGGTTAGCACTTTTGCCTCACAGCACAATGAGTTCAATTCCCGACCATGGCCTTATCTGTGTGGAGTTAGCTTGTTCTCCCCGTGTTTTTGTGGGTTTCCTCTGGGTGCTCCGGTTTTCTCCCGCACTCCAAAAACATACTAGTAGGTTAATTGGCTGATATTAAATTGACCTTAGTCTCTCTCACTCTGTGTATATGTTAGGGAAATTAGACTGTAAGCTCCAATGGGGCAGGGACTGATGTGAGTCAGTTCTCTGTACAGCGCTGCGGAATTAGTGGCATTATATAATAGATGATGAAGTATGGATCGTCTACACTACTATAGTTTTATCAAATGAAGAACAAAGCAAATACAGAGCAGGAGCTATCAATGTCCATCATTTATTTTATATAAAATATAGTAAGCACAGACAAAGGGATGAATGATCCTTACTGTGGTCTCATTGCTGAGGGTTACTGTTTTTTGACAAGTTATTCTTTTGAGTTCCATGTAATGTCTCCGTACTTATCTTTCATGATTTCACTATCCTTCTGGGAATTACTATTACATTAATAGTCAGTAAATGGTTGTAGAATTTTATAGTTAAGGTTTCGCTCAATATATCTTGCCTAGTATAACATCGCACTAGTAAGATGTTATAATAACATTCATGAATTTGAAACTGGAGACATAAACATTGATACTTACAGCAGTTAGCCAATAGCCCAGAAGCTAAATAGTATGCAATCATTTTACCTGTAATCCAAATGTGAGAATGAGCTTTTCACCAAAATATTGCTCCATTTATTAATATAGCATAAGCATAAGATTTTATATTCTTATTTTTATTCATACAGAATTTTTTCTGTTATCTATGAAAAATCGAGTACTACTTTTTTCACTTATGCTGCAAACATTTGTATACACTATAATACACAGTACAGCTTAATTCCCAGCAAAAATTTAAACTTTGAAAATATACTGTTAAATTGAACATGTTTGAGATTAACACATTTTATTCATATCTTTTTTTATCAATAGTTGGATTTGAAATGTATTGTTATTGATGTGACCTGTCACATCAATTACTCTAACAATGTCTTGTTTAAATCTTAAACTCTTAGTTCCCCATAAAAAAATAATATTTGTTAGGCATTACCAGCCTTTCATGAAATTATGCTTACACTGTTATTACGTTATGTTCTACAGTATATTTCACAATCACAGCCCTCTGTGAAATAGTTTGCCCAGAACAGAAGTGAGACTTGAAGGACTATTTTCTTGGTTCCGATTTTGTTCCCATTTTAAATATTGGTACAACATCTGCTTTCCACCAATCTTCTGGTACTGACCTGGTTATAAGTGAGTCCACAATATATACTGTATAATAGTATAATTAATAGTAGTCCACCAGTTACCAAAATTTGTTCCTTATCACGTGTGGTGTATTCTGGCAGGGCTCAGTTCTTTATCTGTCTTAAGCTGGGTATATTCCACAGAAAATTGCTGCAGATGCAATTTCTGTAACAATTTTGCCAATGACTGACAGCCCTGATGAGTATACAGATTCATGTGTACACACCTACATGAATTTACCTTCAGGTCTGTGCTCTTCATCTGTCATAACCACTTTCTGTAAAGATCTGGACTGTTTTGAGATCTGCCTACACTGCTGGTCATGAGTGCATACAGACTTCAGAATTTGCCCAACATCATTCCATCATTGATAGTGACGTTTAGTCAGTTTATAAAATCAAACCAAATGATACAATGTACTTTGGTACAATAAAACATTGTGGGAATGTACAAACTAATGCAATATCCAATCTAACCCGTGTGATTGGCACGATAATTGGTTAAAAAACCTTTAGTGTGTACCCAGCTTTAAACTTGTTTAGTCATAAATGTACCCCCTCCTATCTTAGACTTCACTGTACCCCTCCTGTTTTAGGCATAACTGTACCTCCATCTGTATTAGACAAACCTGCACCCCCTCCTCTCTTAGGCATAACTGTACCTACACCTGTGTTAGTTGTAACTGTACCTCCTCCTTTCTTAGATGTAACTGTATTCCCTCCGGTTAGGTGTTACTGTACCCCCTCCTGTCTTAGGCATAACTGTACCTACTCCTGTGTTAGTTGTAACTGTACCGCCTCCTTTCTTAGATGTAACTGTATTCCCTCCAGTTAGGTGTTACTGTACCCCCTCCTGTCTTAGGCGTATCTGTGCCTCACCCTGAATTAGGCAATGCGAATACAGTGTTGAAACTCTGAAAACCAGTTACCCTTTAGTGATGCAGATAAGCTAGTAAGTTGAAAAATATGTGATTTGCCACTATTCTCAGCTCAGATTGCCACAATGCTTAATGTTTGTTAACATATAGAATATAGTCATTTGCAGTGAAGTGCACTATTAATAATAAAAAATGCTATTTTGAAAAACATGCTGATTGAAATAACAACTGGATTGGTTAGGATAAGCCATTCAGTCGCTAGTGTAGCAAAGTCTTCTTTTTTGGGGTGATGAAGAATTGATGCACGGACACTTAGTGGTTAGCACTTCTGCCTCCCAGCACTGAAGTCATGAGTTCAATTCCCCAGCATGGCCTTATCTGTGTGGAGTTTGGATGTTCTCCCGTGTTTGCGTGAGTTTCCTCCGGGTGCTCCGGTTTCCTCCCACACTTCTAAAACATACTGGTAGGTTAATTGGTTGCTATCAAATTGACCCTAACCTCTCTCTCTAGACTGTAAGCTTCAATGGGGCAAGAACTGATATGAGTGTGTCCTCTGTGCAGCGCTACGGAATTAGTTGTGCTGTATAAATAGATGTTGTTGATGATGATGATGATGCCTTAATCGTTACTATGCTGCTGCGTTATTGCTTTGTTTGAAGAGATTTAGTGATTGCTAGAAAAAAGGCTGTTTCTTATCCAAAAACTGACTAAACAGGATGGAGGTGAACACAAGTCCTTCAAGCTGGCATAATGGTATGCCTTTAGTAAACCATTCACTTGATGTTTATGTCGTATTGTAAGTCCTATATGGCAACATTCACTAGACATTACCCCCACCACCAATACACTTTACAGTGGGCGTGTTTTACATGTAATACTGTTACCTCTCACACAAGAACAGAAGCATTCAAGTAGCAAGAAAGGGCGAAGCAATTTGCAGCCATAAATTTCTTGTAATTGTTTTGTGGAGGAAAGAATGGGGAATTTACATATACCAGCATTCGGTTAATTCTGGTTAATGAAAAAGTTTCTGACATTTAATTGTTTATTTCAGGATGCAGATGCAGTAAACAGTAGGATTCTCCGGTTGTGATTAACTCATTCATTGACATTAGAAGATAATTAGCTCATCATTTTGGAGTATACTGAAAGCAAACTACACTTTCCCCACTATTGCTTTATGACAGCTATGTGATGACTGAACTTTCTCTTTATTACTGCTACTGGCAGTGTAACTCTGAAATATATTCTGACATCTCCCTTAACAAGCTTATTAACATGATTCATAAATAGTTTATACATTGCTAAATAAAAGGCTGTTAAAGTACAGATTTCTTAGTATCTGGTGAACTGTACATCGGAAAATGCTTCTTTACAGTGTTGCAAACTGGTCATGAATCCATGTGAAAATGATAAAACTCCATCAGTAAATTCCACAGCATAAAATCAGCAATCTCAGCAGAATTTGTACGTTTTGCTAACAGTATTCTTTTGTTTATCAAGCAACCCTGTTATTTATTTTGTCAGGGGAAAATATTTGCTTTGGCACATGTAATTAACTCAATTCTAGCTCCCCTTGTTTTGGTGATATCTGTGACAAGAGGAGCTGAAAGTGCCACCGCAGTTGACAAATGATTAATCCACGAATGGTATAGTTCATGTTATTATCGATTAATCCAGGAATTCTGTTTTCTATAAATCATGTGTCAGTTTAAATATTTAGCAGGCCACATGGATCTCAAATAGGCCTGGTCATTAAATTAAGGGCAACACATTTATTCTGACTACTAATGAAAACATTTATATTGTTTAACATTTTTAAACGTTTCCCCCTTACACAGAAACAGAATTTGACAGCAGAAGTAGCTGAGTGCAGGCCTATTGCTATATGTTATCATCCAATTCAGGTGGGGAGAGGCTGACTGCACTATTCTTCAATGGAATGGACAGGAGGTTTGCTGTGTGTAGGAGAATATCTCCATACAAAATCCCAACTTTATGGGAAATATCTTCAGTTCTAATAAGCTGCACAAACTTATACATGTACTTGTTAGGATATTACATACTTACCTACTTTTGCGAAGTCTTTTCCGGGAGATGGGCGTGACTGGAGGGTGGGAGGGGGCAGGGCGCGGTGTATCGCATTATTTTGGCCCCGGCCCCGTGACAGAAATGGCGTTTTGTCGCGGGGAGGGGGGCCAAAATGACGCGATTCGCCGCTGATCGTGTCATTTTGGGAAGACACTAGCAGAATGCGGGAGATTTGCCAGCTCTCCCGGGAGTCCGTGAGACCGACCCGAATTCCGGGAGAGTTGGCAAGTATTAGTAGAATTTTTTCTATAAGAGAACCTTTTTTTTAAGTTTAGTGGCACTGTAAAGAGGGAAAGTTAGAGGGCATTTCTAAGTCAGCAATAACATTTTTGGGTTTTCATTAATCACATTAAAACAATAAGGAAAATTAAGGGGAGGTGTAATTTGTTTCTATTGTTGTCTATTTTTTCATATGTCATCCAAATAAAATGGTAATTTTTCCAACATATTACTGAAAGAAAGAAAAAAACATTGTCCCAAAATAAATTGGTCTGATTCTAACATTATAAAAGACCTCCGACTCACTCAGGGGTTAAATATTATAGTGACTTTGCAGCACAGAATGGGATGATTGGTGTCAGTGCCTACGTTAGACTGTGACTCTTTGATCTAGAACAGCTGACCATTGTAGCATATAGAAAGCAAACTAGTGATTGAAAAATATGTCATCTTCCTTTTGTTAATATCTTGACGTTAGTATCATCTGCTAACATGGATATCGTTGTTTGTAGTCCAACCATGAGATCATGAATAAAAAGCTTTATAAGGACACACAGTCAGGGGCGTAGCTAGTAATTTTTTGGGCCCCATAGCAAAATTTTGTACATGAAGCAAATAAGTTGTCACCCAATCCAACTTACTGATGCTCCCTTTACTGAGCAGTCCGTGACTGCTGTTTTAGTAACCAAAATGAAGCAGACTAGACTTTTGACTAATCACAGACTTGCATTTGACAGGAACCTTTCTGATCACTAGAGGGAACTGCAGTAAACTCTAGGAGGTGAGAAATTGTCAACAGTCTCGCTGCTGCTACACGGGGGCTTTGACGGGGGAAGCAGCCCTGCCCAGCTGCAGTCCCATACCAGCTGCACCTCTTGCTACCACAATAGGTGTGCCATAGGACAGGGTCCAATTCTACTTACTTTTGTTGCCCACTCAACTTTGGGCTAGCTTGTTATCTACCCATGTACATGATCCCCCTCTAGATCTAGAACTCTCACCAATCTGCTTTTTATTTTTATTAACATTTATTTTTATTGCACCAGCATACTTCACATTTACAAATGGCAACAAGCACAATAATAAAACAATACTGGGTATTAACAAACACACAAATAGATAAGAGAGAACTGCATCCAAGCTTACAACCTATAAGAATAGGTGCCTATTTATCAAGCTCTGTCCATAATGAAGATTTTATAATGTTGCTTATCACAGAACCAGAAAATCTTCTATTGCCCAATTTATTTAGAAAAGGACACGGGTGATGTTGTCCTCCCTCACGATACTGGCTGGCAGTGGCAAGAGAAATATTACCGTTTGCCAGATCAGTTTAGTGTCCCTCTGCCCATGTGTGAGTTGGCTTGCTGGCTCACACATCTGCACTGGAACTGGACGCCCGGACTTGGGTTTCCAGTTTCAAATTCCAGAAAAAAAAATGTGAAAAAAAATTAAATAGAAAAAATGAATAACTTAAAAACAAAGAAAAAATGTTTTTTTTTATTTTTAAAACATTTTTTTCTGGTGATAACTTCTGGATAGTGCCAGACAGACCTGAGAAAGATATCACCAACAGGGAGGGCTTCATAAATAGGGAGAAGTCCTAAATCTGGTGAAAACGGAATTTAGGGTTTTTCCCTATATTATAAGTAGACTCTTAAGTGCCACAGACTGGTCCAGCTGGATTTCTATGGAGAAAATTAGGGCTATGTGATTAAGTCACACAACAATGTTGATTTGGGGAGATTGTGTATAGTAAAAGAATACATTTAAGTTTTGGTTTGAACTGTGCAGGGTGTGGTAATCGGGTAGAATATGGGAGCTTACAATCTAAGAAATGGGAGCAAATAATGAGCGTGGATGAGAGGTGCAGATCATAAGCAGAGTGGAGGGGTTGAGTTGGGAGATGTTTTGAGAGATTTCTGTGGTAATAGTGTCAAATGCTTTGCAATATCCAAATATAGGTGAGGTGTGTTGCCACATTCTATTTATAGATCCAAGCGACAGCGTGTTGAAGGCTGATAAAATATTGTTTTCTTCAATATGAATTTTTGATGTTAAATTTTCAATTTGGCAAATTTAAAAATGATGAAATTCTAAAAAGATGTAAGATGAGAACTATTTTCAAAATATTATAATTTTATTACTTTTGCTGAGGACTGTGTAACTTTACACCTTTGCTCTTCCATTTATAAACTGTTCTATAAAACAAGTTTTTACGTGGTTACAGAATTTCCCCATCCATTTGTAAATGTTCCCAAATGCTTCTTCACTATAGTAAGTTACTCCATTCCTAATAACAGCCATTCACTATAACCTGTAGAAGTCTAGTAGTTGTGTACTATCACCACAACTCTATGACAAGTGGAAGGCTACTGGGCGCCCTGTGAAACAATGCTGACTCAGGCGCTGCCCCTCCCATCTCCGCCTGTCTTGTGGGGAGCAAGTGGTGGGAGGGGCTACAGTCACAGTAGTGAAATATCAGTGCAGCCTGTGATGCTGCCAGCTGCTCCTCCTTGTTACTGACAACCTGTGACACTCTTACATCACAGTGCATCTTAACACCCCCAGTCTACCCCTTACATGGAGGAGCAGCACCTGGCAGCATCCTCTACAAACTAAGGGGGTTTGTTTAATTTAAATGTCCAGTGTTGGTGCTTTGTGTATCTCAGTGCTCAGATGACTTAATGGTAGTGCCAGTCCAGCATACCTCCCAAAATTGGCCCTTTACAAATCAGAATGTGTGGGCAGAGCGGCAGCTTGCACACTAAAAGGCATGGATACGTCAAGTAGGTGTAACTTTGTCCCTTCATAAGCCCCTGCAATGAAAATAATATGTTGAACGGCACATACCTCCCAAAATTCCCAGCAGTTAAGAAAATCCTATCAGATTCGGACTGTTCCACTTAAATGAGGAAAGTTGAGAGATATGTGTTTTTAGTCTTCAGTTATTGTGGGAAAGTAAATATTTCCTAGTGGCATAATTACTTGGAATTTGAGGTGGGTTGCGTAATTATAGACGCTGGGTTTGGACTATATAATGTGTTGGACATTTGCGGCTGTATAATATAATAGTTATTTCGATCTTTATAATATCCTGATATCTTATATTATATGCTATTTAGGGATTTTATTATTTCCAATTTTAGCACCTGTCTATATATCTGAACTTTTTTTTATGGAATATTGACCTCATTCCGCATTTGGCTGCTAAATTTTGCAAGTTACTAAAGCGCAATTTGACCTTAAGTGTTCTGTCCTGAATTCCATCTATTATTCTTGTTCCGCCCAGAATTCCCCTACAATTTTTGTTCCCTCCTATTACACCACAGGACGGAATGAATTGACATCATGGTTGCCCCAGCTCTATATCTAGACTATACATGCAGCAGAATGCAGAATGTCTAAATACAGTGCAGAATGTCATTCTGTAGGATGGTGAAGATCATGTCACTAGAACCTTGAACTTCTGCAAAGCAGCCCGTTCCATCGCAAAATTCTAGTTGCCCAAAATCTCATTGCTACTTTGCTCATTTCTAACCCATTGATTCTAGTGGAGTATTGGAAAAGACATGTTCTTACTCCAAGTGGAGCTGTGGTGCGAATAAATGAACTTAATTGACCTTGAGGGGTCATTACATGAACATTGGAGTAGTGTTCCCATGTTACAGCCAATCAGATGCAAACCACGCTGTTTGCGTATTAACCCCTTTCTTTCCATCATTCTCATTGAGGCTCCGCTAGGATCAAATTATCAGCATTTTAGCAGGGTTTTTACATTTCATTTTTCCTGGTGGATTTTAAATAAAAGAGCAGTGATGTGAGTTTAAAAGAGTGATGTGTCCCAGTGGCGCACGCAGGGGGGGTTTCTGGGTCTCCAGAAACCCCCCTCCGCTAACTAAGTGCCCATTATAGTGGCACTGTCCTATACAGCAGCCGTGGCGCTGTCAAAGAAGCGTCCGCGGCGGTGCTGTATTGTATACAACACCGCCACGGACGCTTCTTTGACAGCGCCGCGGCTGCTGTATAGGACAGCACTGCCGAAACGGAGCTGCTGCGCATGCATGGGCGCATGCGCAGCAGCTCTCTTGCGTGTTTGTTTTTTTGGGTTTTTTTATGGGTCAATCCTGCGTGTGCCCCTGTGTCCCTACACTGTAGTGGTGGGAAGGAGGTGACTGATTAGGCTTATTTTATTGTTTACTCTTAGCGCATTTCATAGACACAAGGTCATTTTTTCAGATGGTGTTAATTGATTTGTTTGTACCAAGGAACATGAAAATAAACAGAATAAAAATTTAAAATATTTTGTAAAAGTTGCAAGAAGGCGTGTGCAAGCTACTTTACTTAGAACATGCAGGGCAACGTCTTGGTGAATTTCTATGCTAACTTCAAATTCAGCTGGTGCCAGTATCCAGAGGAGGAGCTTGGCCGAGGCTATAAATGGTGCAACCAGTAGCTGCTTAGATCAGTTCAGTACGCCCTAGTGCAGAATTAAGGGAGCAGCCTCTGCCAGTCCCATGTAGAAGATAGCACTGCCAGGTCAGACCTGTACAGGATTCCCTAGGGAAGGAGTTATAAGTGCTGATCCAGAGCTAGGAGCAAATCCATCTACTGGGTGCAAAATGTTTACCTAGGAAAGTCATTTTGTGCTGTGGGGGTGGGGGGTAGGATTGCAAAATGCATAGCCAGATTGTGTTGTGAGGGGGTGCAACCTAGACCATACTTACCAGCTATTTAAGCCTCCCTTCCGGGAGATCATGGAGGGGTGGTGGGGTGTAAGGACAGAAGCAGGCAGGGTGCAACGAATTGCATCATTTGGGCCCTGCCCCCATGATGCAAGGATGCAAAAGTGTCATTTTGCCACAGGGGCAGAGCCAAAATAACGTGATTTACTGTGAATCGCGTCAGTGAGGCTCCCATCCTGCCCGCTTCACTCTGAAATGGGCAGGATGCGGGAAAATTACCTGCTCTCCCAGGAGTCCGGGAGACCTACCTGGAATTTGAGAGTCTCCCAGACATTCCAGGAGAGTGGTTAAGTATGACCTAGACCTAGACTAAAGTGAAAATGCATTCTAAAAATAAAACTGACCATATGCTGCTTTTGTACGCAGTATGCCAGAGAATGTAGTTTTTATCCTGCTGCAAAAATGGTAATTTGCTCCCCAGCATGACTTTTGTGGCTGTGAATTGTTCACCTGAGCAAAATTTACACCTAACTAAAACAGCCACATAAAGGCTTTTGCTGTTCCACATTCATTGCTGCATAAACCAAATAAACTAAAAGCTCTAGGTGCTTTATATTACCTGCCCTGCATCACAGACAGACTCCAAAGAGTGAGGGCCTGAGTCATTAAGAAGAGCAAAGCAAAATAAAAGGAGTAACTTTGCAAAACCATGTTGCATTGAAGGGGGAGGTAAATTTAAAATGAAATTTATAGCGGGGGTAGGGTATGTCCTAGATCTACTTCAAATTTCAGTGTAAAAATAAAGTTATCAAGTATTTGTGTGCTAGATGACAAAAAAGCAGCCAGTGTTTTCCTTATGTGCAAGATAATAAACTAATATGCACCCCTTGCATTGTAACATGGTTTATCCAGGATCAAACTTACTTATTTTTTTTTGCCTTGCACTCCATAATGACTAAGGCCCAGAGAGTATTTTTTTTTTTTTATAATTTTTTATTTTCAGTGGTCAATCAAGAAAATACAGACAGCAAAACGATAACACTGTGTAGCATACACAGTGAAATCACAACAGTTATTGTGGTGTATCGCATATTAGGAAACCTTTAGACAAAAATGACCGGTTTTTACATTTTTAAAGAGTAATATAAAATGGGTGTAGGAACAAAAGGGATTGTGGGGGAGGGGTGAGGGAGGTAGGACCACAGAGATAAGCACTGTAAGTATTTAGAGGATAACTAGGGTGTGTTGAGCCTATAGCAGAGGGGGAGATATGTGTCGGGAAGAGTTAGGGTCATCGCACATGGGTCAGGTCGGAGGACGCGGAGCGTTGAGGGGGGAAGGTGTGTTCCACGGCTAGCCATGGAACCCAGACTTGACTGAAGACGTGGCCTCTATCGTGGAAGTAGTACGTAATCTCCTCCATAGCGGTCACGTGCCAAATCTGCCTCTTGAGAGCCAAAAGGGATGGAGTCGAGGTCTTTTTCCAAATAAGGGCTATGAGTGATTTGGCTGCTGTCAGGATGTGGGCAGTTATTTTCTTGGAGAATTTGTCCAGTCTTGGGGAGGGTAACATAAAAGAAATATCCAGGGATCTTTCGGGATGGGGGCTTCAAAAAGGGTATTTAGGAAACTATGGACTGAATCCCAGAAGGTGGTGATAATCGGGCAAGACCACCAAATATGAAACATCATACCCCTTTGGCCACAGTCCCGCCAACATCAGGGCGAGGAAGAGGGAAACATTGTATGGAGTCTTGTGGGAGTGTAATACCAATGGTAATAAATTTTGTAAGAGGTTTACTTGAGTTTAGATGATATAGAGCATTTAGCTATCCCCAGTCTCATGTCCTCCCAAGCCTCTTCATCCAGGGGAGGACCAAGGTCCTTTTCCCCAGAGAGTATTTTTATATCTAAATCATAAGGATGGTCACAGCTGAAAATCAACCCCTCTTAAATATGACTTCTGTAGGCTCTCCAAATGAATGTGTATTGCAGAGGTAACTGTTGCTGTTCAGAGTAGAAAACACAGAGTGAAACAGTAAGCTACTTCTAACTTATTTAGTAAGAAATCCGAATAGCAGTACCAAAATAGTTCTAGTCTTTATCAGGAATACGATACTGGCAACACGATACATAGGAGAGTTTGCTGCTTCTTGGTTCAACTTAAGACTATTGTTGAGCTGCAGCAAAAAAATTCCTGAGGAAACCCATGCAGCAGAGATCCAACATCTTACAAAGTAATTGGGCTGAAATATGTTGTAAAAGAATTCAAAATATTAGTGTATTTATAAATTCATATACAAATCCAGCAATTGAATGCATGTATAATTAGGGCCTGATGCTCAGCAAAATAAGGAGATTCATTTGATAGCTTTATTTTTACACTGAATTTTAAGATGATCTAGGTCTGGACATGTCCTGCTATCCCAACTAGAAATCTGTCCCCACATTTTAAACTTACCTCCCCATCTAATATAACATGGTTTTACCAAGGTGCAAATTTGCTCCTAACTCAGCATCAGACCCTAAATGTCAACACAGCACTGTTTATCAGATTACATCTTATTGGCTTAAATTCTCAAAACAAATAAATAAATTATTTTTGCTTGAATATCTAGCCTTTTTCTAAATGGGAGCACAGTCAAGAATATAATGAAAATAAAGTCATTAATATAGTCAATATTCAGGTGCATGCAGTAAACAATCCAGTATAAGGAAAATTCAATTTGAAACAATAGTTCTGTAGTTGCCTGCACAAATTGAAGTCAATTACAATAGTAATCACGTGATAAAATATGCTCAATCCACTCATTTTTTGCGAGCAAATTGAGCAATTTAACTATTTTTATAATGCGATCAGTACTGCAAAAATAATGAGCATGGCAACAGCAGACATCTAACTCCTAATTGAATCGCCCATAATGGCTCATTTGTAAATGGCAAAATATGTAGGCACACTGCACATATATTTTCTTGTAATATGTACCTATTTGTCCACCAATTACATTTCTGTTTGCATATGGGTGCAGTTTGAGGTGCATGAGTGCACCTAGCAGAGATTAAGCTAAGAATGTTCCAATCCACCAAGTTCCACTCAGTAGAAGATGCAAACATCTTCAACCCTCGTAGATGCTGTAATATTGAAGCACAGACCCAATAAACTAAGCGATGGCAGTTCTATACCGAAATTCAACATCAGATAACTTCCACCAAGGGAACAACTTTTGGTTTTATTAATTGGTATTCTGAGCACTTCTAACCGTATTTACTGGAAAACTCATACACCAGTCTGACACTGAATAGCCATATAAGAGCTGAAGAGTAGGAAGTACTACAGCACAATGTAAGGGCATGCAGCAATGATTCAGAAAGCAGTATGTAGTTAGAACAGATGGCAGTTTTGAAGCAGGTTCACCAAAATTGGTTAACACTTGCAAGTCAGATGGAGAAACTCACTGACAAGAAAACAATGTGCACAGTTATGCCAGACAGCATTGAAAATGACTAGGTTATACATTTTGAAAAATTAATATCATATGTACCTACAAACTTATAATTGCATAGTAAAATTGGATTTTCTTTGTGAAAAACCCTGCTACTACAAAGGTATTTACTTTCATGTGTTTGGACAGGTAGCAAATACAAGCATCTGAAGTAAAGGATTTCTTAGCATAGGAGGCAATTAAGTATAGTGTGCTATGCTGAAAGCTTTCTCTGCAGATAGGAAAACATTTCCAAGACCGGCTTTGTAGTATATTGGAAAGCTGTAGTTCAAGAAGTTGCCTTCTTTCATAGTCCCAAAATCTGTCCCCCAGAGGCAGGTAATAACATACTTGTTTGAATCACTTTATATTTCTTGTAATCATGATAAAGGAGAATTTATAACTATGTTGTTACAGAAAATAAATATTAGAATTTGTATTCCAGCAAAATAACCAAATGAAGATTTGCAAATAGAAATAAAAAAAACACGTGAATTCTCTATCGGGGAAAATAAATTAGGGCAATCAGCAGCTACATGATTGGATGTAATTGATGATACATTTCCATTTTATTAATAACAACTGAGATACTAACCTGTTTTGCCATAGACAATTAAAATGAGTATTTTCCTGTACAAATTGCAGTCTTCTGTATGCCATAAATGGATTATAATATATCCTGAACACTAATTCTACTAACTGGACTTGGTCTACCAGTTGTTGCTGAAGCTAATGTGTAACATTATGCGGCATGCATTTAATCCATGGTGATACATACTGTTCTTTGTGTTCTTTTATAACTGTACAGTATCATTACACATACCTCCCAACACTTTAAAAAGTAAAATCAGTGCAAAATAAGCCCGCTCCTGATCCATATAAACTAGAGATGCTCAGGCTCGGTTCCCCGAGAACCGAACACACCCGAACTTAGCATATCCTAGTACCGAGCCGAGTCAGCTCGGTACTTTTGCGTTTTTTCGGAATCAGAAAGGAGGCAACACGTCATTGTTATGTCGTCGGATCTCGGGAGTTTTGAAATCTATAAATACAGCCCTCCATAGTAATCTACCGCCATTTAAAAGAGGGACACAGAAGGGGAAGCACAGTTTGTAGAGCAGTTGGGCAGCAACATAGATAGAATTGAAAGAAGAGGGGGTAGCAGTGTTCAACAAAGTCTACAGTGACATTTAGGAGAGCTCCATTGCTAATTCTCATTGCTGAAAAATACAAATACTAGTGCTGGCAGGCTTGGTGTAATTCTGCAGTCACATTATACCGTGTTATATAGGTAACACACAAACAGGAGAGCTCCATTGCTAATTCTCATAGCAGAAAAATACAAATTTTAGTGCTGGCAGGCTTGGTGTAATTCTGCAGTCACATTCTACTGTGTTATATAGATAACACACAAAGAGGAGAGCTCCATTGCTAATTCTCATTGCAGAAAAATACAAATACTAGTGCTGGCAGGCTTGGTGTAATTCTGCAGTCACATTCTACTGTGTTATATAGGTAAAACACAAAGAGGATAGCTCCATTGCTCAATTGCTGATTCTCATTGCCGAAATACAAATACTAGGGCTAGCAGGCTTGTCTTCTGAATTTGCAGTCAAAGTGTACAGTGTTATATAGGTTACACACAAAGAGGAGTGCTCCATTGCTAAGTGTCATTGCTGAAATACAAATACTCGGGCTGGCAGGTTTTTCTTCTGAATTAGCAGTCAAAATTTACAATCTTGTATAGATTAAACACAAAGAGGAGTGTTCCATTGCTAAGTCTCATTGCTGAAATACAAATAGTCGACCTGGCAGGCTTTTTTTCTGAATTGGCAGTCAAATTGTACGGTGTCATATAGGTTACACACAAAAAGCAGTGCTTCATTGATCCATTGCTAATTGTCATTGCTGAAATACAAATACTAGGCCTGACAGGCGTTTCTTCAGAATTTGCAATCAAGGTGTACAGTGTTATCAAAATGGATTCACAGCAGTACACAGAAGAGCAGGAGCACCAAGCAGCTGCTGACACCAGTCATGATAATAGTTATCCCTCTACGTCATCTGGTAAAGCCTATGCAAAAGTGCATAGTGTTTTTAAGTCCGGGAAACAAAAATGTAAAAAATCACCTTTTACCTTGGTCAAGAAAAAAAGACCTATAATCCAGGCAAAGTTATCTGCAGAAAGAAATAAAATTGCCAACATGCCATTCTACACACGCAATGGCAAAGAAAGAATGAAGCCTTCACCTTTCTCTATGAGTTTGAGTTCGGCAACTGTCACTGAGGCATCTTCTTGTAAGGTCAGTCATGACCAAGCAAGACTGTGTCATTCGGACTCCAAAAGTGGTGACCAAATACTTTTTACGAGTAAAAGCCGAGCTGGAAGAAAACAGTAAGGCATTAGAGGAAAATGTATGTTCAGATTCAGTAATGACACAAATCCCTAAGGAGAGTCTATCCACGAGTGCTATGTGTAATTGTGACCATTCTGATAGTGTACCCAAAAAGATGGCCCCTTTCAGCATTTTTGCAGATGTGTGCCTGAACAGCCCAAGTGTAGCCAGTAATACACCAATTGAGGATGCCACTTTAAAATACGACTTCTGTAATGGTGGATTCCAGTGGTCATGAATTAACAATGTGTGAGGATGATGTACACACTGATAAAGGTGAGGATGAGGCTGATGATGATGACAGCAACATCTTGCCACGGTAGAGTTCATTAACAGTTCTGTTACCTTAGGTGCCTTAAGGCCATTATTACCTTGTTTTGTGGGGGGCCAAACAAACCAAACACTTCAGTCACAAGGAGTGGCACTTTTGTGGCTGAAGTGCTTGGTTTGTTAAAGTGTGCATGTCCTTTTTAAGATCCAACATAAGGGTGGGTGGGAGGGCCCAAGGACAATTCCATCTTGCACAACTTTTCTTTTCTGCCACTGCTGTGTGCCAATGTGTCCTAGATGTGCTAGGAACTGCCGTGTGTTTGAGTCATTGCTCTGTCGCTTAGCATCCAGCCAGGTCGCTGCAGTATTTGTCCGAAAGTGTATGAAAATAATATTGTGACCTGTGAGGTGGTCAAAGATGACTGAAAATGACTTGAATTAGTGATATTGAGGTTAATAATAATGTAGGATCAAAAAAAGAGCAAAATTATGTGATTTTAGCATATTTTAGCAATTTTTCAAAAAAATAATAAAAAAAAATACAGATCCAAAACCAAAACCAAAACCAAAAGACACAAGGGCGGTTTTGCCAAAACTAAAACCAAAACCAAAACACAAAGATATTCCACATCCAAAACCAAAACCAGTTCACGGGGGTCAGTGAGCATCTCTAATATAAACCATATCCTTATATGGTCAAGCCCCTCCCAAATCCATCCAGCTATGTCCACTTTCATAGAAGGCTATGCCTACTTTCTTATTGTCTGAGAATCAGGAGAGTGCCTTTAAATTCGGGACTATTAGGAGGTGTCCAGTTCATGCCAACATTGATATACAGATATGATACAGGTGTTAGTTTCTCATATTAACCTGTGCATAAATGCTACATTATCAAACCAACTGAATGGATTGTTTTCATGCAGGGTACAACCATGTGCTTCCAAGGCAGTGCCCTCTGAAATTGTGATCATTCCTTGGATGTTATGATCATTTAATACAATAAAGAAAAGTATTTCAAAGTCCCTGCCAGATAATATTCCTGTGAAAGTTATACTGACATAAAGAACGTTATAGAATGTGAAAGATATGCTCATTAAACATTGTTATTGCAAGCAAATTGGCTTTAAAGTGATAACTTTTACATAACTTTGTAAAAGAAAATTTACACACTGATAATTACTGTCAGAAATAATAGCAAAGCTAAAACAGTTCCTAAACTCATTAAGTCAAAACTGTATAGAAATAACATCTGCTATTTTTCGTACCAGTTATCACATTGTTTTACAGCACAGTCATATTTTTGTAATCAAGTATTGTTTTATAGAATGAATGTACAGTAAACAGCATCTGCCAGCAACAGTAGAGACATGACCGGGAACAAGATGTACAGAGATGCATAACTCCAAGTTGAGGGCAGTGGGAGGAGGTGGGGATCCTGGGCAAGGAGTGACCAGATGTGAATGACTACATCCAGTTTTGTAAAAGTATAGATCTATAGAATGAAAGGCAATTACGGATTGTTACTTGAAAATACCAACCTTGCTCTTTAAATTTGACAAAGGCCAATTACCTCCATTGTTTTCATCATGGCAATCACAACTGTATTTACATAGCTAAATCCTGTAGTTAGGATGGCTTTTGTGGCACATGTCCCAAGCACTCAGCTAACTACATCTTTTTACATTCATCATCCTTGAATCCTCACCTATTGCTCCCCCAATAATTCAATTAGAACATTCCTCTGATAAGCACTGTGGAAATGCCCAAGCTAAGCCTACAAAAACAAAACACAAAACAAATGAACACACATGGATAAATGCATGTTTTTATCCAGCTCTACGCTACACTAAATCCTGTGTAACAACTGATTACAGTGTATATATATATATATATATATATATATATATATATATATATATATATATATATATATCTTGAGATTTGCAGTTATGAACACCCAACAAATTTGTTAGTTTGTTTGTTTTTGTTTGGTGGATCCTATAACTGGATAAACACTCATTTATTTGCAGGCCTAATATTTGAAAACTGATACTCTATTGTATTTTGTTACCATGTTTTGTATTTGCTAGCTTTTTCTGGAAAATTGTAATGTGAGCTTCTTAGAATTATTTGACCGCAGTTAACTTTTGTACTTTTGAAAGGTAAAGAAAAGAAATCTATTTTATTGCCATAGTGTAATTTTATACCATTGAAGCATGGCTCATACCATATTTAGTATTAAAGGAGTTGAATGTACTGATACCACAATTCATAAGATTCTGCAAGTAGGGAATATGCTTCTGCACATTTTACAGGATAATTCCCTGCTTTGTTTGTTTTCTTCCTCCACTACATCTTGAATTTTTTTTAACTTATAAGCATTGTACTAAAATTAACCCCTCACTCACTCATAAATACCTCCTTATTATCCCAATGGTTGGCAGGACTATTCCTGTTCTCGAGTATGACCTATAGAAAAGTGTGAGTAGCTTCCTGGGAATGTGGGTGTGGCATGGTGGTCCGGGCCAGGGTTTGCATGGATCGGGACGTGGCTTAAGTTGTCAAGATTTTGTTTAGTGTTTTTGATGTATGGGATGTACACAGCTAAAGGTGTACTTTATATTGGTATGCTTAGAAAATGTATCATACATGCAACAGTTTGTAATAATATTAATATATGTACATGTAATATAGAAACACAAATACTGAGAACATTATGACTGAAGGCAAAATTAAACACATTAGAAATATTCTTTTTATTGACAAGCATTTCTATGTGATTCAAATTGTAATTTACACGTTTACAATTTACAAGTTTCTTCTATTTTATTTTATTTTATTTTACTGTTCTTGCTTTAAAGTAATTATAAAACTGATGCTAGTGTTTTACATAAATAATTGTCAGCATTCTGCAAACATTCTATAAGGATTGCAGACCTGTAGCCACTGTTTGTACGGATACATGTGACACATAATAGATTTCAGCCAGCCTGCATGAAAGACAGCAGTTTTGATGTGTATATTTTCAAAGAGATGATTCAAGCACTCTGGGATGTTATTTGACCCTCCCCAGCCACAGAGATCAGTTTCCAACAATGGAAGTATAATTAGCAATTTTACAGTTGACTAGCTATGCTAACACAAAAAAACACTACTTACAGCTTTATAAAGGAAAACTAACGCTCCAAATATTCACCAGTTGTCAAGTGTACAAGCAGAACTTTGCTTGTGGGAATTAAGTAAAAATAGCTGAGGGTGCCTTAATAGTGTAGTACTTCTAGTGAAGGACCACACATCGGATAAAAGCAATGGATATGTGGGTTTGTACTCGAATAATATATGCTTAGGTTCCAAAAACAGATTTAAAGAAATAGAGCACATTTGCAGACTTGACCCACCTTAATCAAGCAAAGTACTCTACATGGACAAAAGTAATTGGCCACACCTGTTAATTATTGAATTGAGGTGTTTCAATGAGACGGGTTGCCAGAGGTGTATCAAATCAAGCTCCTAGCAATGCAGTCTCCATTTGCAAACATTTGTGATACAAAATGGGTCATTCTGAACAGCTCAGTAACTTCAAGCGTGGTACTGTGATAGGATGCCACCTTTGCAATAAGACAGTTCATGAAATTGTATCCCTGCTGGATATTCCACAGACAACTGTAACAGATATTGTTAGAAAGTGGAAGCATTTAGGAACAACAGCAACTCAGCCACAAAGTGTAAGACCGCGTAAAATCACAGAGTGGGATCAACGACTGCTAAGGCGCATGGTGCGTAAAAGTCACCAACACTCTGCTGATTCCATAACTGAAGAGTTCCGAACTTCCACTGGCATTAATGTAAGCACAAAAACTGTGTGACGGGAGCTTAATGGAATTGGTTTCCATGGCCGAGCATCTGCAGGCAAGCCTCACATCACCAAGACCAATGCCAAGCGATGGATGGAGTGGTGTAAAGCACACTGACACTGGACTGTGGAGCAGTAGAAATGTGTTCTGTCGAGTGACAAACCATGCTTCTCTGTTTGACAGTCAGATGGGCGAGTCTGGGTTTGGCGGATGCCGGGAGAACGTTACCTGTCTGACTGCATTATGCCAACTGTGAAGTTTGGTGGAGGAGGGATAATGGTATGGGGCTGTTTTTCAGGGTTTAGGCTAGGCCCCTTATCGCCAGTGAAGGGCAATCTTAATGCTTCAGCATACCAAGTCATTTTGGACAATGCTATGTTTCTAACTGTGTGGCAACAGTTTGCGGAAGACCCTTTTCTATTCCAACATGACTGTGCCCAGTACACAAAGCAAGGACTACAAAGACATGATTTGATGAGTTTGGTGTGGAAGAACTTGACTGGCCCTGACCTCAACCCCATCAAAAACCTTTGGGATGAACTGGTACAGAGATTGCGAGCCAGGCCTTCTCGTCCAACGTCAGTGTCTGACCTCATAAATGCTCTACAGAATGAATTGGCACAAATTCCCACAGAAAAACTCCAATATCTTGTAGAGAGCATGCCAAGAATAGTGGAAGCTGTTATCACTGCAAAATGGGGACCAAATCCATATTATATTATATGTATTTGAATACAATGTCATTACAGACCCTGTTGGCGTAATTGTCAAGCGTTTGAATACTTTTGTTCATGTAGTGTATCAAATGGATCTCCGCAATCGGAGTGCAATTTATTGAATAGGATTAAAAGTAAATAGTTAATCAGTGCATTGCATGGCATTATTTTTACCACATCTCCAGGATCAGTGTTTAGTGTGTTTGTGGGGAAAGAGTGACTACACCTTCACCATTGTTCAGACAATCTATAATACACTGCACCATTTCTAAAGACATTGGAAGTCATTTATGAAGTCCAAAACTGCCACTTTACAGTGCACAAGCATCTTTGGATCTGCTGTGCACCTCAATTTGTGCAAGTGTACTTAGATTTCCAAACATGTGTTTATTGGGCAAGATGGCCACTTATCAGAGGAGAACTTGTTTGCAAGGACAAAAAGAAGGTGTTGGATGACGTGGAGACATTCATAATAAAGTATTGAGTAGGCAGTAGAGCTTCATTGATAAATATACCCCTTAGTGTCAATTCATTCATTTGTTTCTGTATTCCTTCAATTGCTCATTAATATTTGAAGAACTCTTTACAGTGATATGTCCCTCTTTCCCTCATACAGTGGTCAGGTGGGGATTCTTACACTGGAACTTGCACCTAATATGTTTAGTTTTGGTTTTAGATATCCTCCAACAACACAAATGTTTATAACAGTGCTGCTTGCTCCCATTAATGCAATCATTCAGTTTTAGACAGCCTTTTCTTTAGTCATATTGTGTGACTTTTCAACCTACAAGTCACCCAAACTAATTGTGATTAGGTGGCTGCATGTGTATGAATGAGTAGCCTGAATGTCTTAATGGAGGTACAAGTGTGTACTAAGGGGTGATGTGTGTGCACAACTAGGGAAGTTTCCTTATGTGTGCACACTCTTGACGAAGTGTCTGTGTTATAAGAAGGCTGTATATGGGCATGTGTGCAGTTCCACAGTGCATAACTGTGAGGGAAAGGTGTATGTGAAAGCACTGTTTGTATGTGTGTGACTAGACTATGCTGTGTATTATTAAGGGGTTATGTATGTGTGTAAGTTAAGTGTACTATATGGTATCAGACGACTGTGAGTGTGATGGGGTTTGTATGCCTGTGAGATGGGAGCTTTGTTTTTGTGTAGTTGAGTCTTTGTTTGGGCAGCACGGTGGCTTAGTGGCTAGCACTTCTGCCTTACAGCACTGGGATCATGAGTTCAATTCCCAAACATGGCCTTATCTGTGTGGAGTTTGTATGTCCTCCCCGTGTTTGCGTGAGTTTCCTCCGGGTGCTCCGGTTTCCCCCCATACTCCAAAAAACATACTGGTAGGTTAATTGGTTACTAACAAATTGACCCTAGTCTCTGTGTGTGTTGGGGAATTTAGACTGTAAGCCCCAATGGGGCAGGGACTGATGTGAGTGAGTTCTCTGTATAGCGCTGCGGAATTAGTGGCACTAAATAAATAAATGATGATGATGATGATGATGTTTTTATGCAGTTAGGTGTAATTGAGATAATACATAGAAAAGAAATGATAAATTGTGTTTACCAAATGATAAATTTAGCACTTAAATAATAGTAAACAGTATTGAAACCAGTTATTAAAGGAATCATATTTATTTCTGGTCAAAAAATGAACAGGTTCCAGAGCTGACCCCAGATTTAATCTGTGCCCCAGGCTGAAGGATGGTTGAGAACATCTGGGTTTGGCCATTGTTCTCTCTAAGATGTGCCCTTGAGAAATGATAGTGTTAGAAACTGAACTTTGTAGGGAACAGAATTGTGCAGAGTTGAAGTGAACAGTATATTTTAAACCCTTTAACGCTTTCTTTTTTAGGTTTAAGATAGATCAATGTCATACACATATCATCGTGCCTGCAAAAAGTGCAGTAATATCCTACTTGGAATGTAGCACTGGTTTTTGAGGCAGGAAAATATAGGTCTACTGAAAGCAGCTGCTTTTTTACCCCTTACATTAATATAAATAATAATAATAGTAGTAGTAATTAATTAATAAAGTCTAATTTCATTATATTAACAGGTTCTGGTATGCTTCTCAGTAGGGATGTTCACTGATCACCGTGTTTTGGTTTTGGATCTGTATTAACGGCGTGATTCGGTTTTGGTTTTAGATTTGGATCTAGTTTTGTTCGTACATTATTATTAACCTCAATAACATTAATTTCCAGTAATTTTTTGTCAAGTGACAACAACACTGCCACCCCTCCTGTTTCTGTATGAGCAATGGCACTGAGCAATGGCACTGAGCAATGGCACTGGAGACTGGAGAGTGACAAGAACACTACTACCCCTGTTTCTGTGTGAGCAATGGCACTGAGCAATGACACTGGAGACTGGAGAGTGACAAGAACACTGCTACCCCTGTTTCTGTGTGAGCAATGGCGCTGGATCTCCTTGGGAGGGTGGAACGTATGGAATCCAAAATCCACAAGATCCGACGTTGTAACAATGGCGTTTTGCCTCGATTCAGATTCGAGGAAGCGGGAAAGTACCGAGTCAGCTTGGCTCTGTCTTTGGATTGGCGATGTTCGGGGAAGTTCGGTTTTCAGAAAACCGAGCCTGAGCATCTCTAGTCTCTAATTCTGACATCGAATCACAGTGATCACAGTAAATGTTTACAGAGACATAGTTTACTAGCACATATCCCCTTCTGTAACCAAGGCTGCTATGAGGAATTTTAGGTCCCAGTACAGCATCATCTTGGGGCCCTTTTCCAAAGCCGTCAAAGGTACTTTGTGCCCATGTTAAATACTTTACCTGTTGTAATTTGCAATCTTCAGAAGATTGGGTTTGAACTTGACCATCCTAACTGGCAGAACATAAAAGAGCATCTTTACAAGTGCTGAATGAAATGTCAATCAGACATGTGTGACAAGGATGGTATAAAGCGTCAAACTGGAGATCAACAGCCATAACCATGTTTAGACAAGTAGCCACAGGTAGATATTATGGCGATGAACATCTAATGAAAGCATTTTGCTAACTTTAACCGGTTGGAAAACTATTTCTTTCTGCCTGGACATGCCCTTTAAGCTGTGAGAACACAATATTTTACTGTTAATAAAACTTTACTAAACAAACAAAGGAGAGCATACAGAATACACTGATTTAGGTATGAAAAAAATTACCTATTTTATACTTTCCAGAATTTGCACTTTGTTCAAGGCTCTTACTTTCCCTGTCATGCTGCTGTACAGAGGTTTTTGTATATAACTGCACACGTTCCATACAGCAGTTTATTTATTTGAAATGAAAACCGTACAAAACATTATACATTTAATAAACAGAACTGGGTGTATATGCTCAGATAAGGCAGCAAGGTGGCTTAGTGGTTAGAACTTCTTTAATTTAATACCTTACTCCCAGTAGCTGCGGAGGTAATATATGACGCGGGCGTTACTCGGTGTTCACAAAGGTAGGTGTTTGATTATGTGATTGGTGTAACCGCAGCATGTCCCAGCCCACTTTGCAAGCAGGTAAGCGCTTTTCACAGAAAATTGTTTAATCTCCCTGTAGTCCAGGAGGTTTCACCCTAATCTGAAAGTCTCAACTTGCCTCTATATCTCCAATCTCCTCTCCTTTCACACTCCCACCCGATCCCTGCAATCGGCCAATGACCGTCGCCTTTCCTCCACTCTGATAACCTCATCCCATTCCAGAATCCAAAACTTCTCCCGAGCTGCCCCCCTGCACTGAAATGACCTCACACTCTCCATCCAATTGTCTCCTAATTTGTGCTCCTTCAAACAGGCATTTAAAACTCATCTCTTCCTCAAAGCCTACCAACCTTCCACTTAACCCTCTCTCCATGCTCGCTCTCATCACCTTGCTCATCCTGCGCTTGTTCCCCTCCTGTTGACTCCCTTTATGCCAGCCGTCTGTTTGCGCTCCCTTTAGGATGTAAGCTCTTATAACCAGAGCACTCTTCCCTCCTGTCTCTTTACCTACTCTTCTGCTCCTGCTTCACTATAATTGCTATGCCTGGAGCCTCTGAAGTCATGGTATTACTTGTTTATTATTCTATACTGTTTTCCCTGTATGATCTACTGTTTGTATTGTGGATAGTGCTGCGGAAATCTTGTGGCGCCTTTTAAATAAAAGATAATAATAATTCTGAAACTGGCTGTTTTATACAATGAAACACAGGGACAATTTGCAGATGACCTTGTGTGCACGTTTCTTAATTGGTCTTCATGTTTTTTGGTGTTCAGGTCTATTCCCTAAGTTTCACTTCTCTAGTTTTTACACAAATGTTTCCTGGTCACGGGAAAATGTAAAATTGTGATTTCACTGTATCTTTTTTCTGTAAATAGAGGTGGCATAGTATAGTTGTTTTGCATGTTGTGATTTGGTGTAATGGCAGGAATCCTATTGGCAGGCGTCTGACACTCCCTTTGCAGCCTGACTGAGTGTACATGGACTCATGCTTCTGGAATGCTGATTTCCTCTGACATTGCAGTAACTTATAAAAGATTACATTTTTTATGTGCTAAGAGATTTTATTCCAGTTTCTGTATCCCATTGCACATATTACATTTGACATTTGCAGCTTTACAGAGGCTGGAACATAAAAAAAGCATTCTGCTATCTATTACAAATGGAAGAAAAATCCCATTTTAACAGTTGCGTATAATTTGTACTTCTGCATCTTTGTGTTGTGAAAAGTTACTTGCTGGGGAAGAGTATGATTAAACAGCAGTGCCCCAAGGAATGTGTTGTGTTACAGGGGCATGTACTAGGTGTTACATTCAGATAGTGATGCATGTAATTATTACATTCTACTACAGCGCCTAAAATGTTTTAATGATGTGTGAAATGAATCAGTCATTTAAGCCAATGTGTCATATGTGTATTATTCTGCCATGTAGCAAAAGCACAGAGCATAATAAATGGAGTCAATGGAATCTTGGCTGCTAGGCTACATTTGTTGCCTTCCCTTCTCCCCATTGTCACAAGGCACAATGGCCACAACCTCCACCATGTGTAGTCTTTCGAAAAAACAAACACATGTATTCAATAAAATAATCATTGCTTTTTTTACGCTGGCAGGAACAGATAAGAAACAAATGTGGAGAGATGATGAAACAAAGTACAGTTTGCTACTAATGTAGTTTTGCAGCCCTGAGAATGGGCCTTGGAGGATTTTTTTCACAAACACTGGCATCACTATTAGCATGGCATTGTAATTTACATTTATAAAGGTAGGTACTGATTTCTTAGGTAGGTAAGGCTCTGCCAAACAGTGATTTGTCAGAACTATACTATAAATAAATAATAATAATAACTACAAGTTCCAGCATTTCCTGGTTACTGGATTCAGTGTAACTCTTGGCTACTCAGAGCAGTATTGTTAAATGCTGCTGAAAAGCTATTTTCATAAAGGTTCTTTCTACAGTGTTGCTTAATTTACTTAATAAAAATAAATCATAAAACTAAAATACAGCCCATGTCAAGCAGTTATTGACATATTGTGCACAACTGTGTATAGGGTTTGGAGAGAATAGCACCATTATCACACACAGGTGACAGAATTTTCAGCTATCACCTCTGTCCCCAAATAGATCTTTGGTAATCTCTGTAATCTCTAATAGTTATCTCTGCAAAATTGTGTAACGGTGGAGCGTTTGAATGTCATGTTTTCCATGCTAGTCTTCATTTAGACTAGCATGTAATGGCATTTGCATGATGTAAAGATGCGTCTTGGTGAAAAATGGATGCACAGCGCATGAGCATTGCATATATCTTGCACATAGAGAGGCAGCTTATGGGTATTATCTTGCAAATGCAGTGCAGAAAGGTTGTGCACTCTCTTCTTTCTTCCCTCCTGGTACATCAGCCACTGTCTTTGGGACATATGGGCATTGGCATTGCTCCCCTGAATCTCCAGAGTACCAATCCTGGCTGTGGATGGAAGAAACAAGTTTAACCAACAACTTGTATCTACAATTTACCACCAGAATCAGAGTTCAGAAGATGCAAATGAGTTATGTCACTTCACTGTGTCTGTAAAGTACATGCAGATGCATCAGATTGGAAGGGGAAGTTACAATCATAGTGGTCTGCTTCCTTTTCTAAATACTATTCTCACTACCTCTCCATTGGGCCAGATGCCTGTCTGTAGCAGGGGACCCAAATAAGAGGCTGGGGAAGCAGACTGTGAACAGAGAAATATTGGGCCACCGTTACAGTAGAAAAGCAGTAACTGCTTCCTCTCTTGGACCATAAGATATTTACACTTTTTAAGACCCAATTTTTTGGTCTTAAACGTGTGTCTTATGAGCAAAATGGTTGGCACTATGTCACTAGCATTTAAAAGTCTTTATAAATAAATTTTACGTTCAGCTGTAAAAGTTATGTCCCTGTTAGACTTCCCATTGTCTCTCCATTGGTTCCATGCATCTTCTGGAAATCAGAACATGTTTTCCTAAGGAACAAAAGACAAAGGCTGTTAATAATCTTTAACATACTTCTTCATCTTAATATTAAAAAAGGAGAATATTTAATGCTTCTTGAACTAAATGCCCCATATGGTATTTAACTAGGATTATTTTCTCACTGTCAGCGGCCTATCACTTTTTGCTGTGCTGCAATACAACATAAACCTGTATTATCACTACTGGTAACTAGTCAATAGATCAATAGCACAAAGCCTCTGCTGAAGTCTTTTTAGAGGATAGAGATAGAGATATCAGCATTTAAGACCTACCTGTTGTGAAAGACTCCTGTATAGACAGCATATTCTTACAGATTCTAAAGCTGATTCTCCAAAATATAAATATATTTAAAGTGTATGTTTTTGTGACAGAAGGAATCTAATATATAACAAGTAAAAGATCTTGTTATCTAATTCTCCTTTAATGCATTGTCTGCTGTATTTATTATAAAAAACACATCACTCACTAATCATGTAGTAAAAGCTCATGTTGTGACATTTATTTGTGTCGTTACCACATAAGCCTGTCAGTGCTTTTACAGCTGTCTCTAAGATAACTATATTTTTTCAGAAACATTTATCTGGTGTCATACCCCAAACATCCAATTCCATTCAAATTTCATCTTTGCATCCAATGATTTATCTTGTCCTATCAATATGTTTACTTAAAGTTAACTGGTTTCAGTAGTTGTGTAGATAGGCTCAATTACCTTGGACTAGGTTGGCAACATTTAAGTAGCACACAGGGAACTGTCCACAAATAAGGCTAGGTGCACACTGAAGAATTTTCCAAACGACAAATTATCAGTTATCTACAATGACTTTACCTTCGTCCGAAAGTCCGATCGCTTGGACAATTAATGTGTACACACTAATCACGTTGTAGAAGATTAACGAAAGACCGATCGTACGGGCAGCGAATTTTCACAGCCATATTGTCGTGAGCAAAGATTAAAATGTACACATTGAACTTGATATCCCCCCTCAACCTGCTACCATCCTCCGCCCCCCCCCCCGCCTTCCCCCCCCCCCACTTCTCTTCTACCTCTTGCTTTGCTTTCTTTTTCTTTTCTTCTTTTGGCGGCCTGCCACACCGCCTCCTAATCTATCTTGCCCACTTTTCTCTGACTAGCCTCTCTTTTCTGTTTCTTCTTTCTTCTATTCTTATAGTTAAAACTTGGTCAATATCAAAACTCTTTTTATTATGATATACAATGATTGTATTAGTCCCTGAACATGCATAACCTGATTGTAACAGATTTTGTCTTGGACTGATGCTCATTATTGACCTTCTCAAAAATAAAACTTTAAAAAAAAAAAAAAAATACTAAATCAGTTCAACAATGAAATAAGAATCATCAATTAGAAGTCCAGGCTTGTCCAACCAAAGCATTTTCCTTGTCCACGGCATTGTGATGCAGTAGTTCTCAGATACATACTGGGGTCTGTATCAGCAGCTGGTGGCTCTGCCGACTATGTTGTGGTCTTCAACAATGTGCTGCTATTGCTGGTTTTCAATATTGACTGTACTAGCATGGCCCCGGCAGCTCAGACATATTGTTTTGTTAATTATTATCTTCCTCTGTGAACTTTCACTCCAATAGTAAAGGTAATTTTATTTACTTTTAAAAAAAATAAAAAAATGTACACATTGAAATGAGTTATGAGGTCCATGTAACGATATGATATCCCCAAGAAATCTAAATAAAGGGCATAGCATGTTGAATAGTAGCCACCCCAAACCTCCTAAAAAGCAAAGGTAACACGTTTCCTTCATGCATTTGTTAGCACGTGTACAGTGTGCATTTGTTCGCAACCGCACATAAACAATTTTTTTACTAATATGGATACTGTGAAGGACAACAAGCAACTGCTCTTTTTCTGCTCGCTGTGGCAAGATGACTGCAAGTACAGACCTGAAGGGAAAGAAAGAGAAAGAACAGATCTTGTTGGACCAAAGAGTGATTCAAGAGGAGAGACGCATTTTCTCGTATGCCCCTGCTGCAAGAGATACAGGACAACAACCCCAGTGACTTTAAATATATGCATTAACAAGTAAATAAAGGTTCGATTATAAAACATGTTGAAAGTACATTTAAAGGGTTACAGAACACAGGTTCAAGATGCATTACCATTTACACATGTGTACTAATATGCAACCAGACATATATAAAATACACATCTATACACAAAAACATGTTATATACAAAAATGTATATAATTATGCAGTCAGACAAATGTAATACACATATTTTGCATTTTTATTAATGTGTATTGAGTGTAAAATAAAGTGAGAAATATCTATAATTAAGGAGGCAGACATAAGCAATACACATATAAATAAAATGTTATTTTTTTTTTATAACACTACACTGACAAAGGTTTCTAATTAAAATGATAGACATATGCTGTACGCATTAATGCAATAAACACCTTCTATTGCTTTACCGCTAGAAGCACCTAATTACCAAATGAGTGACATACAGACATCGGAAATTAACATACACACGCCCCCCAAAGGAGTCACAGCTCGAGGAACTGTCGGCAGTAGCTCATGGTTCGATCAGAAAATTATACACAATACATGATTGTTAGGTGGATTGGTTGGAAAATATTAAACAGAACGACCAACCAAATGAGCCGACAATCGACACTTTGGAACGACTTTCGTCCATCATGTCAATATAGACACTAATCCGACTTCCAACCATGGTATGTCGGCTGATTTGTCCGATTATTGGACAAAAATGCTGCAGTGTGTACCCACCCTTACCTGCCTTCCGTATCCATGGAACAACATATGGCCTCAACCAGAATAATCCTCAATAACAAGAAGGATAGCCTTCACCCTGGACCGTGACCCCTCTGAAACGCTGTTCTGGTGCTGAGTCCTTTTATACTGATAGGGAGAAAAGGAGTTGTGATGTGTTACAGTACCGAGACTGCTATAGTTCTTTTGGGGAACTCCAAATGACTGGAGTTTACTATGGTAAAGGCAATACAAGCATTGTAACCAACAACAGTTAAGAGTTTGCTTCCTATTATTTAGCTATGGATCTACGATGGGTTCTCATGCCAGGTAATTTTGTAACATAAGTCTCTATTTCTCTGTTGAAAATGGGTGTGTTTGCCAGAGATAGGGTTTGACCCTATATATCAAGTGATCATTGCATGGGGAAACCTGTTTAATAAGGCTAGATACATGACCTCTTAGGAAAGTGACAATGTTATATTCCTTCCCATGGAGTACCTGGTGTCTGTACTATATTTGTAGATGGCTGCAGTGGAAAACACTGTTGTGGAAATGCTTGTTGGACATCACTCTCTTTTCTTTCTCTTTCTCTTCTCCACCCTCATGCTCTCTGTTTATGTCAACTGCTGCTTTGAGCATAGGGTATAAAGTGTTGCCAATGATGTTATTAAATCATAAACAGAGGAATACTAGAAGAAAATAAAAACCTTCATATATAAATACATTGCATAAGAAATAAATAATAATATATGAAATATTTATTTACATAAAATTAAAAACACATATTTAAAAGACATCTTAAATAGAGAAATATTTGTATGCACACAATAAACAGCGCTACTTTTTACATTAATATTATTAAACGTATGATGAACATATATTAGCAGCCTAAACTGTAAAAATATGTAAGATCCTGAATGCAAATTGACAAATACATTTCCTAATATGTGGAAAATAGGGTAATGGAGTAACCTCTAAAGTAATTAATGAATAAACCATTAAGAATCATTAAGTAGCGATTAACATTGACCTTGCCTTCTACGGGAATAACTGCATGGAAACCATGTCAGGAAACGTGCCCTGCAACATTACAGAACCACCAGTTCTCTTAACTGTTGGAAATAATCACTAAGGGCTGAAGAGTACTTTAGGCTGGCGCCACGCGCACACAGGTCTGTTTATCAAGAACATGGTGAAGGATGATTCATCTTGTCATATCACCTTCCTCTACTGATTGATAGTCTATTCCCAGTGCACCACTGAACTGACTTGTGCATTGTCAGGCGTAATGACCCAGCTATGAATCTGGCATGATAATGCACTAGATGTTTTTTGGCTGTTTGTTTACCAACTACTTGATCATTTTTCTCATTTGCTCCATGTTAGATGCACTTGTTTCACTGTTATATTGTCTTGAGTGGAGTCATGGGACCATTTGTTATTAAACTGGCTGCTCACATCCCAGGTGGAAGATTGC
Source organism: Mixophyes fleayi (assembly GCF_038048845.1). NCBI lineage: Eukaryota > Metazoa > Chordata > Amphibia > Anura > Limnodynastidae > Mixophyes > Mixophyes fleayi. The sequence goes on from NC_134405.1 coordinate 161,972,461, forward strand.
AATCAATTGATCTGCAGTTGTTCATGTGTTTTGCTTTGCACTACTTTGAATTAATGCACAGATGTCACAATCCTGGAGTATGCATTTATGCCCACTGTTGCCCTTTCATGATGATGCTTTTACCTCAAAGTTTCAATGCCACATCACCTTTGACACTATGAAAAATTAGTAAGTTGAGCTGTCTTGGTCACTGAAGTTACTGAAATGTGTTCCAGCAATCGCACTCATTGATGTCTCCTCTTGAAGCCATACTAGCCATACTGGTAAGCCACCAGGAGAGCCCAGCATTTTTATATATGGCCCTGATCATGCTGGGATGTTATTTGTTTTATTAAAGCATGATCCACACCTGTGTGGAGGCACTTACTTTAAATATGTCTGATGATCTTCGCTTACCCAAGAATTTTCACTTTTTCGTCCACTACATGTACATTAAACTGAAGTACATGTTTCAAATCCTGTAAAAAAGATTAAATTGCAGTGTAATATATTTTACAATGGAATGTGCTCTTTTAGCTGCCTTTCCCTTCCTCATCCCAATCATCACACATCCCACCCACTTGTTTTCATGTTGAACTCTCAACAAGCAGATGTTTCCAACTTCCGACCTAATTGCCTCCTCACCTTTGTACAGGCTGTAGCTTTTTGGTGATGTCATTGGAGCATTTAAAAAAAAAATTTTTTTTTCATTTAGAGAAAAGTCGCTGTTCTACAACCCTAATAGGAACACAAGCTACTCAATGGGGATCCCTTAAATCTCTTAAATGTTGCATTCATTAACAGCTATAGGGGCCCATTTATCTTTGAGGGACAACCCCTTTTCTTGGCGAAAATGGATGTTTTGGGCAGACTTAAGGCTTTTCCCAATACATCAAGTGGTTATAGTCGGCTGCTGTTGTTGGTAGCCCTGGCGGGCATCCAGGGAATTATTTATTTCTTTTTTTAATAGTTTTTAATTAATTTTATGGAAAGTAGAACTGCAATTCTAAGTGTGGGCTTCCAACTCCACTGCACATGTGTAAACTGGCCATGTGAGTTCATGTATGCGCTGCTGAAGCCATCATCATCATCATCATCATCATTTATATATAACGCCAACATATTCCGTAGCGCTTTACAATTGTAGACAAACATTATAAACTAATAAACAAGCTGGGTAAAACAGACAAAGAGGTGAGAAGGCCCTGCTCGCAAGCTTACAATCTATGGGACAATGGGAGATTGACACATGAGGTTAAGTATACATTTTTCATCTTGGCCCAGCCAGACTGCAAAGGTAAAAGTGACTCATAAGCTAAATGATCCTGTCACACAACAAGGTTGGTCAGGGGGTAGTTGTCTTGTGTGAAATTGTGTAACAGGCGGTAACAGGCTAAAGGTAGTGAGGTTAAGAGGGTGGTTGAGGAATATTATAAGCGTGTCTGAATAAGTGGGTTTTCAGAGAACGCTTGAAAGTTTGTAGACCAGAGGAGAGTCGCCAGCCAATATCGCTGAGAAACTGTGTATCACTCAGCTGCGCCAGAGAAAAGCAATTGGTAAATTGCAGTGATAATAGATTTTACCTACACAGGAAGCTAAATAGACCCCAAAGCAATAGTTCTTCCTATTGAGTACCACCTGTACTGTGGCTGTAGAATCCTGCATGCAAGAAATGTCTGTTGGACATAACGCTTGCTCTTCACCAAACCCACTCTCACCCTCCTGTCTCCTGTTTATGTAGTATGCTGAGACCTTACGGAATTAGCCTTATACTACAGTATGTAGGAGCATAAGTATGCTTACACAGATGTAAACTGTATTCATAGGCAAATGAATATATACTATAATCACAGATTTTACTAAAAATGTCAAAATACTACATACTAAATAAAACCAACTTAAGTTTGTAATATAAAGTAAGGAATATAACAGTTGGATGTAACATATATTTACAATAGGAATACTCACTGAAGATCTCTACTTTCAGTAAAACTTTGATCATAGAAACCCCAGTCCCTAAAAGAATGGAGGGGTCTGATTTTCCTGCCACTCATCAGAAATTCATCCCTCCTTCTCCACCCTCTTGCTGCTGGTCAACCCTCTTGCTGCTGGTCACCCCTCTTGCTGCTGGTCAACCCTCTTGCTGCTGGTCACCCCTCTTGCTGCTGGTCCACCCTCTTGCTGCTGGTCAACCCTCTTGCTGCTGGTCAACCCTCTTGCTGCTGGTCCACCCTCTTGCTGCTGGTCCACCCTCTTGCTGCTGGTACACCCTCTTGCTGCTGGTCCACCCTCTTGCTGCTGGTACACCCTCTTGCTGCTGGTCAACCCTCTTGCTGCTGCTGCTGGCAGGAACATTTGAAAACTCAGCTTTGCCAAAACTATTGTGTCAATATCAGCTGATTAATTGTCTGAGGCAGCAAGATGATGATTCCCTCCTCTTCTTAAGTATTAGGATATGTAATTGGAGCTTGAATAACTGAGCAAAATCATTTTTGCATTTTTTTTTGCTTTATTTTAGAGATGGGCGGGTCCGGTTCTCCGAGAACCGAACCCTCCCGAACTTTGGGTATCCGAGTACCGAGCTGAGCAGCTCGGTACTCTCCCGCCCATTCCGAATCCAAATCGAGGCCGAACGTCATTGTGACGTCGTCGGATCTCGGGGCTCGGTTCTCGCGATACTTCAACTTTATAAATACACGCCTCCACAGCAATCCATCGCCATTTGACAGAGGGAGAGAGCAGGGTGTAGTCATAGGCTAATTAGAGCAGGGACAGAGAATACAATATTGTTCTTGCAATTGCTCTAACCAAAATCGCTAGTGCAGAGAGGAGGATAGAGGTTTATTATTTTTTCTTCATATTTGGCACTCCCCAGCGCTTTTGGGGTGTCCCCCATAATTGTGCATAAATATTTCTGGCTGTCAAAAGTCATATCTGTCTGCAGTATCTACTAAATAATTTTTAGCACTCCTCAGTGCTTTTGGGGTGTCCTCCCTAATTGTGCATTAATATTTCTGGCTGTCAAAAGTCATATCTGTCAGCAGTATCTACTAAATAATTTTTAGCACTCCTCAGTGCTTTTAGGGTGTCCTCCCTAATTGTGCATTAATATTTCTGGCTGTCAAAAGTCATATCTGTCAGCAGTATCTACTAAATAATTTTTAGCACTCCTCAGTGCTTTTGGGGTGTCCTCCCTAATTGTGCATTAATATTTCTGGCTGTCAAAAGTCATATCTGTCAGCAGTATCTACTAAATAATTTTTAGCACTCCTCAGTGCTTTTGGGGTGTCCTCCCTAATTGTGCATTAATATTTCTGGCTGTCAAAAGTCATTTCTGTCAGCAGTATCTACTAAATAATTTTTAGCACTCCTCAGTGCTTTTGGGGTGTCCTCCCTAATTGTGCATTAATATTTCTGGCTGTCAAAAGTCATATCTGTCAGCAGTATCTACTAAATCATTTTTAGCACTCCTCAGTGCTTTTGGGGTGTCCTCCCTAATTGTGCATTAATATTTCTGGCTGTCAAAAGTCATATCTGTCAGCAGTATCTACCAAATAATTTTTAACACTCCCCAGTGGTTTGCGCTCAGAATGGATTCAAAGCAGTCCACATATGATCTGAATGAGCAACCAGGTTCTGTCACCAGTCCTGATGTTAGTGGTCCCAGTACGTCATCTGGCCAAGGCGATTTCAAACAACAGAGTGTTTTCAAATTAGTGCAAAAAACAAAAACCAAAAAAAAATTTACTGTATTGAAGCAAAAAAGAAGTGTAACTGAGCAAAAGTTAAGTGACGATAAAAAAAAAATTGCAAGCATGCCATTCTACACACGCAGTGGCAAAAAGAGAATGAGGCCTTCACCTTTGGCTATTAGTGGCAGATCCCAAAAAGTTACCCAGCCTACAATTGGTGCACAACTACTGTTACGCGTCAAAGCCGAGCTGCAAGATAACAGTGAGGCATTACAGGAGAATATTTGCTCTGATTCACAAATGACAACAATCCCTGTGGAGAGTCCATCCAACAGTGGGATGTCTAATCGTGAGCATTCTGCTGATGTGTGCCTTAATAGCCCGAGTGTAGCCGGTGATACCCAAATTGAGGATGCCACTTTGGAATTAGAAGAGGATGAGGGGGAGATTTGTGTAGGCGACGAGGGCGCTAATGATGATGTTGATGATTATGATGCAGACAGATACCAAATTGCCTTTCTCAATTTCTATTTATATTCTAGATTATATAACGGCTGAATAGTTTTCTATTTTACTCCTAGTGGAGAGAGGATCTGATGCAGACAGATACCAAACTGCCTTTGTCCATTTCAATTTATATTGTACAGTATATAACGGCTGAATTTATTAGTATTTTATACAAGTGGAGGGGGGCCTAGAGAGACAGAAACCAAACTGGCTTTCTCCATGTCAATTAATATTGTACAGTCTATAACGGCTGGATTTTTTGGTATTTTATACAAGTGGAGGGGGGCCTAGAGAGACAGAAACCAAACTGGCTTTCTCCATGTCAATTAATATTGTACAGTCTATAATGGCTGAATTTTTTGTTTTTTTAAAAAAGTGGAGGGGGGCTATAGAGACAGAAAGCAAACTGTCTTTTTCCATTTCTTTACATATTTAACTATAAGTGTAGGGTGTAATATACATCCAAAGACGATGGCTGCATTGCCAATATGCATAGAGGGATAGGAAGACAATCTGTTTTGTGTGTAGAATAAATGAAGGCCTACCAACGAAGAATTAAACAGTTTTTTTGGATGATTTATTACCTCAACAATTAGATTACTTATCTCTAAAACAGTTGGAGCACTAAATTGGGTTATTTTAGGCACAAAAACATGTATTTTCCAACAAAATAGCAAAACAAAACCAAACAAAACCAAAACCAAAACCAAAACACGCAATGGTGGTTTTGCAAAACCAAAACCAAAACACGACGGTAATCCAGATCCAAAACCGAATCCAAAACCAAAACACGGGGGTCAGTGACCATCTCTACTTTATTTGTTGTTTTGTTTAATTTTCTGTCCTGGGTGCCAAACCTCCATTATCGTTTGTTCAGCATTAACATTTTAAGGAGATAATTCAAAGGGATCTTCAACATTTTCAAGTCATTTTTCCAGGCAATTTTTCTACTTGACTGACCTAGTAAATTGCAAAGTTTACAGGATTTAAGAGCCTTTGTGTGATTACATCATGTTGAAATTGTGCAATATATTTACACACCAGTAAATATAACAGCATTTTTCAGCCAAAGAACCATTCCCTATCACAGAGCGTTGTATTTTCTCCTATTCTGCACATCTAACATATTCTGCTTTCCTTAAATTAAATGTATATCTTCAATTTTTAAATAAACCTATTACAGTTTGATCCTGTAGTAACAGGTTTTGTTGCCCTGGAAATATGTACAAACTGGAAACCTTTTAAGACCTATACACAAGGTACTTGTCATGGTTTAGTTTCACCTTTTACACCTTACATTATGGAACTTATTTCCAAAATTGCAAAAAGTGGAGGCTTGCAGTGCTTTTCCCCTATTTGTCAGCCAAGCATATTTCAAAGAGCACGGCCATTACCTGGGCTTTGGAGGTACCCCTGTCTAATAAGTCAATGCTTAGTTTTGGGGGTTGATGGATGCTCTGAAAAATACACATGTTGGAAACAGTGATAAAAATAATTTTGAAGTCCAACATACTATGACTTTAGGACTACTGCCTTCATTCATTTAACTGGGGTAAAATGATTTCACAACAGTCTATATTAAGGGGGAGATTCAATTCCCCATGTATTAACTATCTCTTTATAACATGTTACATAAAAGTCTCCCTGTGTTTGCGTGGGTTTCCTCCGGGTGCTCCGGTTTCCTCCCACACTCCAAAAACCATACTGGTAGGTTAATTGGCTGCTATCAAAATTGACCCTAGTCTCTCTCTCTCTCTCTGTCTGTGTGTGAGTGTGTGTATGTTAGGGAATTTAGACTGTAAGCCCCAATGGGGCAGGGACTGATGTGACTGAGTTCTCTTACAGCGCTGCGGAATCAGTGGCGCTATATAAATAAATAGTGATAATGATGAAGTCTCTATTTGTGATATTATATTTTTGTATTAATTGCCCTACATTCTAGACTGGCAGTTTTAATGCTTGTAGCTTTACTTCCTCATCCTCAGTAGATTTTCATATTTCAGTTTTGAAAAGTTAAAAAACATGATCAATAAAATAGTATTTCTATAATGAGGTGCTTAAAGCAATTCTCACTGTGATTGAGTATGATGTCACAACATGTTGTCAGCTCTTGTATTTTCTTTGTTTACTGACTGTTTTCATGAAAGTCTATTACCATTCAGCATATGTATCTGACATATTATTATGTTACACTAACATTTCACTAGAGGTGGACATACTTACAGCTTCTAAACAGAGGGTATTATTGTAAATAAGGCTATCACAATTTTACGATGTTATAACTTTTGTGCATTAATATTCCTCATCTTTCAAGTCAGGAGTATGCCTGATTTTTACTGCCTATTTTTTTTATGACCAAATCAAACTTATTGAGAAATCAACAAAATAGAAATATGAAATTGAAATAAGCAGCAGAAAATAAGAGCTTAGATCTGGTATGATTATTTATTAGCACCCCGTAATATAATAATTGTTGTGCAGGATTCAAAGTTCATCTCTTTCTTTACGGACGTTAAGTAAATTAGGTGTTTAAGGAATGGCTCATTTTCAAATTTATACTACTCCTGTACAGTTCTGTACAGTACAGGAGTAGCATAGTACAGTACTGTACTATAAGCGATCACAAAGGAAAAACAGAAAATACTCTATTCTTGATCTCTCTATCACTGTTATCAATACCACCATCTCATTTGTTCCCCTACTCTGCTGCCTAAGCATCACCCTTGACTCCTCCCTCTCCTTTGCCCCCCACATCCAATCTCTCGCCCAATCCTGTCACCTTCAACTCCGCAATATTGCCTGCATCTGGCCCTTCCTATCTCAGGATGCCATTCAAACCATTATCCACGCACTCATCATTTCCCACCTTGACTACTGCAACCTTCTCACCGGTCTCCCCCTCTTAGGTCTATACTTAATGCTGCTGTGAGACTCATCTTCAGGGTCGGACTGGCCCGCCGGGGGACCGGTCTATCCACCGATAGGCCCCGACCCTGATCGCTCCCCTTTCCTGAAGGAAAAAAAACAACCAAAAAAACTAACAAACCTCGCGTGACTGCGGCGCCGGCTCCGTACGCACTGAATGCCGGGCGTGACATCATCATGCCCGACATTCAGTGAGCAGCGCCGCAGACAGAAGACAGAAGACAGAAGAGAAGAAAGTAGCAGATAGAAAAGGTAAGTGAGGGAATGGAAGAAAGAAGAGAGCATGAAGGCAGAGTGAAGGGGGACATGATGGCAGAGTGAAGGGGGACATGATGGCAGAGTGAAGGGGGACATGATGGCAGAGTGAAGGGGGGCATGATGGCAGAGTGAAGGGGGACATGAAGGAAGAGTGAAGGGGGACATGAAGGAAAAGTGAAGGGGGACATGATGGCAGAGTGAAGGGGGACATGATGGCAGAGTGAAGGGGGGACATGATGGCAGAGTGAAGGGGGACATGAAGGCAGAGTGAAAGGGGACATGATGGCAGAGTGAAGGGGGACATGATGGCAGAGTGAAGGGGGACATGATGGCAGAGTGAAGGAGGACTTGATGGCAGAGTGAAGGGGGACATGAAGGCAGAGTGAAGGGGGACATGAAGGCAGAGTGAAGGGGGACATGATGGCAGAGTGAAGGGGGACATGAAGGCAGAGTGAAGGGGGAGCATGAAGGCAGAGTGAAGGGGGAGCATGAAGGCAGAGTGAAGGGGGAGCATGATGGCAGAGTCAAGGGGGAGCATGATGGCAGAGTGAAGGGCTAAGCATGTTGGGGCTGGAGGAAGGCCTAAGTATTAATTGTTGGTCCTATTGATTTAATGACAGGGCTGGTTGGAATCTTCTAAATGTACTCATTATTTTTTCCAAATAGGGCCCTCAACATTCCAGGATCCAGACAAGCCGCAACTAAAGAAACCTGCAGCTACAGGTGGTAAAAGTGACAACAGGTATGACAGTCTGTCAAATATTCTGAGTCTAGTGCATGCTTAGCTAACCTGTGGCACTCCAGGTGTTGTGAAACTATAAGTCTCAGCAAACCCTTCCAGCAATAATCGGCTATATATTGGCAAAGCATGCTGGGGCTTGTAGTTTCACAACACCTGGAGTGCCACAGGTTAGCCAAGCCTGGTCTAGTGGGACAATCCCGATTTATGGTGACTGTTCTGCCCAATCTAAGGGGCTGGTCAGACTGTGTACTCTTTATACACACACTGCATTCTTTATATACTACACTATGATGCTAGCTGTCCTTCGTGGGCTGACCACTCCCCCTCTAGCATCTAGTCTTGCCTCTATGATGGCTGGCCACACCCCCTCTGGTGGGCCCCTAGCGTTGCAGTCCCCCGGTGGGCCCTTCATGCCCCATTCCGACACTGCTCATCTTCCTCTCCTGCTGTTCTTCCTCTGCCTCCCCTCTCTGCCTTGCCCTTCACTGGCTTCCTCTTCAAACTCCTCACCCTCACCTACAAGGCCCTCTCTTATTCCACTGTCCCCTACATCTGCGATTGGCCAATGACCATCGCCTCTCCTCCACTCTGATCACCTCATCCCACTGCAGAGTCCAAGATTTCTCATGGGCTGCCCCCCTGCACTGGAATGACCTCCCATGATCTATCCAGCTCTCCCATAATTTGTGCACCTTTAAGCGGTCACTTAAGACTCACTTCTTCCGCGAAGCCTACCAGCCATCCACCTAACCTGCTCTCAATTCCTGTTTTCCTCACATCTCTTCCCCTGTCCCGCCTCTCACTTCTCTTGCGATTGCTCCCCTCTGACTCCCCATTGTGCCTCCTGTCTGTTTGTCTCCCCTTTAGTATGTAAGCTCTCACGATCAGGACCCTCTTCCCTCCTGTCTCTACCTATTCTTCTGCTCCATCTTCAAAGTGTAAGCTATGATGGGAGCTTTGAAGTCCTGGTACTTTTTATTTATTGTTCTGTATGTTTTACCCTGTATGGTCCACTGTCTGTATTTTGTACAGCGCTACAGAAACCTTGTGTCGCCCTATAAATAAAGATTAATAATACTAATAATAATAATAATAATAATAATAATAATAATATCCTCCGCCAAAATGAAGTGTTTAATTTATAAAATGTAATATTTATCATTTACGGTCCTTTTCTAGGAATATTTTTGAAATGTGTGTAAAAACAAAAAAGATGATACAGTAGTTGTTGGCTGCACTAGATGATGTCAGAGTTCTGCAATCTGACCTCCACTGCATAAGCTGTTGCTAAGAGACCTGCATGCTCTCTGACTCTGCTAGTTTCATGGCTACACTTTCATGGCTACAGTCATAGACTGCAATAAATAGAGGCATTCTTGTATATTATACCATTATAATTTTCATGCACAGTATTTGTATAAAGTGCCAACATACTATACACATACATAAGTAGCTGAGCAAGTTTCACATTTATTCATAAATTATTAACCGTGAAATGCATATCTATCCCTTGTCATAAAAATAAATGAACTTTAAAGACATAATTTAAAGGTCAATGTACAGTATTTAATAGTGAGAGAAATGTAACTACATACAGCATAGTGTTCGTTTGGTACAGTGAACATTCGGAAAGTGTCACTTTAAAGATAAAATAGCCTCTCTGGGTACACTGTCAGGCATTTGATGAGATGTTCCACTGAAGCTTGCACTGTTTCTTTCTATGTGTTTTGGCTTTAAAATCCTGTGGGTTATTCTTTATTAATCTAAAGAATCACAGCTTCTGGCTATTTCACACAGTTTGAATTGTTAAATAAAGTGTGGGTATTATTTTCCATACATAAGCGAGGCAGTCGGTTTTAACAAACACGCGTTTTAACGTTAATGTTTACTTGTGTGATGACACAACACAAGCAACCCCTGGTATACTGCTTTAATTGGTCTCTGTTCTCCTTCCTTGGAAAATGGAAAATAAAAAACATGTTGTTGTTTTTGTGAAACTAGTTAATTTAAAAATGTAATTGCATATTACCATCCAATAAACATATGTTAGTTTTTCAAAGTGACAAAGCCCTGGTCCAGGTGAGATGTCTATGGTGTCCAGAACTCAGTTGCTCTCTTTCACCTGTTGACTTAGCTTCCTGTGATCTGCAGACTGCAGTGTGGTTGGTTAAGGTGTGTGTCACATGGCCAGCATATTTTTTAGCCGTAGGAATTCTGTACATACACATTCTATTAGCCTGCACATAGTAAGTGGTGTAATGAGTCTTCTGTCACCCAAATGTCAATATGCACATGAACTAAGCCTGGAAGCATGTTTCCCATATATTGTCTGCTGCTGTTTCTATTAAAGTTTTAGTTGACTGTGTTAATGTCTGTGTTGTTGAAATTTTCATTTATTCATTTTCCACAGGTTGGTTTTAGCACTGCTAATTTTCTTACAACTGGACATTACTTTGTGAAACAGTATGGACTCATACTCCATTTGTCTTTCGTGTGCCAGAGGGTAGGAGGGGTCGTGACACAATTAAGCTCCACCCCCATTATTCAATGCAGTGAATTTCGGCATTTTATAGGATCCAGGAGGTTTTCCTACTCTTCCGGGGAATCCGGAAGGACTCCCTGAAATTCGGGAGCCTCCCAGAAATTCTAGGAGAGTAGGCAAGTATGAGCAAAATATTAGAGAGTAGGTTTATCAGAACATAACATATATTTCATGAAAACAATTTATAACTTATAATGAAATCAACTTAAAAAGTCAATTAAACATAATGCTTAAATTGGATTTTTAGGACCAGCGGTAATTAGCAATCTATGCAATATTTGAAAATAAGACATATTTCTACTTTGAAAGTAAGGAGAAATAAAAATAAGGGCTACAACCAGAGGGGCTTTTGTTTAAACATATTGGGCGCGTTTTGGTGTGCTTGATATGCTCCTTGTATACTCCTAAAATGTTCTCCATTTATCTGTATAGGATAAAATAAAAGCTAATAAATGCTCATATGCATTTTTTGAAGGAAGATGAGGGCTGCTCCATTTTCCATTCTCCTGGATGCGATGTGTCAATCTGGGGATAGTCAGGGGAGACATCCTAAATTAGTGTTGGCTAACCTTTGGCACTCCAGGTGTTGTGAAACTACAAGTCCCAGCAATAAGCTGCTATATATTGGCAAAGCATGCTGGGACTTGTAGTTTTACAACACCTGGAGTGTTAGCCAACACTGTCCTAAATTAAACTATGAATAGTAGTCTAAAGCTGGGTACACCACAGTAATTCAATGCAATTACCATGTGGATCAAACGATAAACGACCGGTTGGCAAGATATTGCATTAGTGTGTACTCTCCCACTATAATGTTTAATCGTAGCAAAGCACATTGTATCGTTTGATTTGGTTTTCCAAACTTCCTAAAAATCATAATCAATGATGGAACGATGCAAATGTGGAAGTGTCTACACACTCACGACCAGCAGATATCTGTAGAGTGTACAGAGTCACCATCTTTTCAGCAGTTGGTTATGACAGATAAGGAGTACAGATCTGAAAATACATTGTGTAGGTAGTGTGCACATGAATCGGTATGCTCACTGGGACTTTCAGTCATTGATCTCATCACAGAAATCGCTTTTGCTGTAATTTTTTTGTAATTTTCTGTAGTGTGTACCCAGCTTTACATATACCTTTAGACAAAAAGCACATGAAAAGAAGGAGAACTGTTTGTGGAGACCCTCAATATTTTGAGAAGTCCGTGGAGATTCTCACAGCATTCACCACTTCACGGCACTTGTAAACACTGCTGAGCAGATCCCGTAGCAGCACAATGAAAAGTAGTGGTGCTGCTGGCTCACATCATATCTGTGGTTCCTTTCATCTCTAGCTCTGACTTTTTTCTGTTACAAATCCCTTAATGCCTAGATGAAGTATTGTGTCATCCTATTACCATAATAAGCAGCCACCTGACCCTGCTGTCTCCATTAAGGGATATAAAATTGATTTCCAAATGTTATTTGCCTGTGATCTGTTGATCTGCCAATTCAGTGGGTCACCCAATGTACCTAACAGTCCCAAGCAAGAGGCAAGAGATCCTCACTCCTGCTCCTCTGGGTCTTCTTAGGGATGTCAATTGGAACTTCACAGGGGAGGATCCTTGATAATATTAGTGTGAACAGACACACTCAAGCAGGAGAGATTGTACTTAAAATTAATGAAGAGAGTGGTTCTAAAGTGGTAACAGGTAGGACTTTTGCAATTTTGTGAATGTAGGCTTTATGGGGTCAGTTCCAAACACTGCGATGTGATTGTTCTCTAAGCAGACAGTTAGGAACATTTTTGAAAATTTAAATGTTCTGGAAGTTTGTAAATCGCTGTAAGTGTCCTAATAGGATCTATTGCAGGTCAAAAAGCTGCGACTGCAGTCAGGTGATCTGTGACATCACTGGTCCAGGCTCAGTGTGTGAATAAACTAATACATGCAGTGCATTTATGCACAATAAGCCTGTGAGTTATTATTGATTATTTACTATTTACTTTTTTTTATTGCATAGGAACAGTTTGAATATACCCTGCAACTTTTTTAGTTTGAGCAGTGCTTTTACCCTCCTTATTAGATAGGAGCAACCGTCACCCATTTGGTTCAACAAATTAATTAAACCAGAATTTTAAAATCAGTTACTTGAATCATTAATTTTGCTTAAAACGGTTGAACTTATCTGTAAATGTCATGAAAAATGCTAGGCTGTGCTTGAAAATATTCTATAAAAGCACTTCTATGAGAATACAAAGTAATGCCAATATAACACTTACAACATAGAAATTCAGGTGAAGGCTTCTAAAATGTGAAAGTAACACACTGCCTACATTTACACCACGATACTTTGCAATGGGGATAAAATTGCATGTCGAAACAATTTTACATAAAATGCGTCTTTGTAGTTCTGTGTACTACATATCATATACACACACATATACATGTATATATATATATATATATATATATATATATATATAGACATATATATGTATATATATATATATATATATATATATATATATATATATATATATATATATATTATATATATATATATATATATATATATATATATTATATATACATATCATACATGCCAAGTTTTAAGATTTCTCCCCCGGGAGAAGTCATGTGACATGGGCATGGGGCATACACACTTTGACATAAGCCTTGGGCCGGAGATAAAGATAGGATATGCTTGTAAACATTCACATGGTGGGCAGGTTTTAAAGCTGGAGGAATCTTTTTTCAAAACATATATTACTTACTTGTTGGATATTTACATAGCCATATGTTTGTGTTTTATGCTGCTTTGCCAGCACATAAATAGAGAATGTTTTCATACTTGTGTTTCTTTTGTCAACATGTCATTGAATGAATTGAGTAATTTAATAACATATTATGCTTGTCTCACCATGTGTTCTGTTTCTCTGGGATCAGAGTGAGAGTGGTGAACTTGTAGTTGAACAGCAGACTCAGGCCAAATAAAAAGGACCTTATTTCATTCTTATATGAAAACAGTTCAAAGTCAATTTATTGTGGATGTAGAATAACTAAAACATGACTTGATCCTATGAACCTTACTTATATTGTCTGTTATAGTCAAAGTCTTTATATCAAGCTGTCACATGTTAATAAGGTAAAATGTTGCTCTGAGAGCAGGATGTTACTTTGGAAAAAACAGCTTAACATAGGTTTTCCGGTAAACCTCCACTTACCGACTGCTTGAGCCATCTACCAAAGCGCCAATACAATACTCTAGTCTTTCTTATTCATTACTGGGGATCTAGAAATGTAAAAGCAACAGATTCTCAGCTTTCGATTAGATACTAATACGTTTATTCTTAGACTTCTAGCTTAACTGCTGTTAGTGTTAGAGCCAACTAAATGAGACACCGTGTAAGTTTGTAAGCCCTATGTATCTTTCGTGCAAACAAGCCAATTTTACTTTGGTTTTAAGGAGCAGGGATGATATTGCATCTTAATTAAGTTCTGGAGCTCTATATGTGTTCATTTCTATTATGTAGCCCTACTCCTACGTTCACCTCACTCATTAAGTTGTAGCTATGGCATAACTCAGTAGTACCTTTGGACAGATTTATAGAGACGGACGTGTTAAAAAATTTCAGCAATTGAAAAAAGACTTCTGTGTTCCTAATCATTTTCTATTCAGGTTCCTTCAGATCCATTGTGCTACTCAGTTACAATTTCATAATCAGATGTCTGAGTCGGGATTTTCCAGTTCCTTATTTATTGTAGAACAACTCTCCCCTCTAGTAGTGGGATCTCTGGGTATTATTGATGTATTTTGAGGTTAATGGCCTACAATGTAAAGGAGAAGTCTCTTGGTGACAAGGATTGGGAGGTAACTCTTCCGGCACATAAAATGGTACCCTCTATATTATAATCAAGGGCAAATGCAACTGTGTAGTTTTCATAGAGTTTACTACACAACACTCTTACACTTTGAAAGTTTAGGCCCAAGCAGCCTCCCCAGTGATATAAATGTCTCACAGGAGTGGGTGATTTTGCACACCACTTCTGTCTCTAACCGTGTTAAAATGCATTAATGACAGCATGAGCAAACCAGTTCCATTCGTTAGGTATAAATCTTAAATTTGAACACTTTCCCCAAAACTAAAATAGTCTGTATAATATAAAAAAATAATTAGATTTCAAAGAATCGATTATAGATTGCTTGACAAATCAATATATAGCTCACAATATATATAGCTCACAAATAAATGTATATACACAAATTACAGTAAGATTCATACTCTTGTTTTTATATTATATCAATTATAAATAGCTAATAAAATTCATCCCATTTGGATTAATGAATTGTTATTATTATCTTATTAGTGTAACAAGTCTAGCAATAGAAAGTAGTGCATAGCACTAATGAATAAACTGCCTTTAAAGAGGTGTAATGGTGGCTTGAAGACAATGTTGCAATGGAGTCTAACCCACAATTGGCAGACCCTATAAAAAAATTGGGGGAGGTAGCTATGGTTGTCCATCCGCTAAGCCGGAACCCGTTCTACTCCCACTTATTATTACTACCAATATTGCCAATGAGAAAAGAAAGATGCAAAAAGTGAAAGTGATCACATAATTACCCAGTAATAACTGGTCTAGTGGAGGGAATGAGTGTGGATATCCCAAGCCTATTCCTAACAGATATACACAACACATGTATTTAATATATATTTATATATTCACTCCTTTCTACTCGTTGTTATTGGTGTAATTCAGAAGCAGGTAACACTGTTAAACACACATACCATGCTACAGATGCAAGGTTACTCTGTGTATCACCAGCTTCACTAAGAGGCAACACTACAGACAAATTCACAAATAAAACAAAACAGATGAAGACTTATGACTTAGAATTTTATTATGCTATACACAAAACTCTACACTTAGTTGTGTAGTGCATCTTGCAGTACATAATTGTAGCTTAATTTATACATGGTAATCACAAACACTTAAACTATCAAGATGTTTCCATTTTTCTTTGTGTGTCAGTATTTAAAATGTTGTTGCAAAATAACTGAAATATTTACAGATAAACTCAAGTCATCAATGTAACAAATGCATTGTTAAGTCAACCAGACAGTTGCAATGAAGTTTACACAGTAAAGTGCTAAACTAAGCATAGTAAAAACTAGAGATGCTGATCCCTGAGAACCGGGCACACCCGAACTTAGCAAATCCGAGTACTTTCACGTGCCCTCAGAATTGAAAATGAGGCAAAACGTCATCATTACCTCGTCGGATCTTGCGAGTTTTGTATTCAATAAGTACCGCCCTCCACGGCGATCCAGTGCCATTTCACAGAGGGACACAGAAGGGGTAGCACGGTTCTTGGCAGTCTCTAGTGCAGTTGGGCAGCATCAATATTCATTACCGAATTAATTAAGCACATTATTAATTCAGTAATGAATAAATAATGTGTGAGGATGATGTACACACTGATGAGGGTGAGAATGAGGCTGAGGATGATTAAAACAACATCTTGCCGCAGTAGAGTTCATTAACAGCACTGCTACCTTAGGTGCCTTAAACCCATTGTTAGCTTGTTTTGTGTGCAAGTCCTTTTTAAGATCCAACATAAGGGTGGGTGGGAGGACCCAAAGACAATTCTATCTTGCACCACTTTTCCTTTCAGCTACTGCTGTGTGCCACTGTTATCTGCATGTACTATATACTGTTGTGTGCTTTGCAATAATCTTAGACACCCATTGATGATGCAGATGATTCAGCACAACATTTTGATATCTGGTCTTGTCTACTGTAAAAGAATTCACCAAAATTAGTGACACCTCTGCTGTAACTCCACCTGATTCTACTATCAACTATCAACATCCAAAGAATGGTGGAGGATTATTTTTATGTTTTTGAATGGTATAAAGACAACAGTTTTATTAACAAAGAGCAACGTTGCTTGCAGAAGTATTGTAAGCATGGATTTCTAAAGAGACGTGTATATGTATTACTCAAACCTTCTTGTCACGAAATCTGGTGCAATTTAGAGAGTCCTGTGTATCTGCCTATAACTGATGCTTGAACTGGGGAGCAGAGTCTAACGGTAGGTGGTATTCACCATTGACCCCTAGGAGAGGGTATGGACTTTGCAGCACCTATTACCACAAGTCACGGTTCCTAGAAAGAGTGATGGCAGAACAGTAGGTTGAGCCTAATGTAGCGGGAATGCTATGATAGCAGGGACTGCTCCAGGAGATATAGGTAAGTTAACAATAGGAACTTAGCTGATCCGTCAGATGGTAACTCAGAGCAACAGCAGGTGACTACTGGTGCAGCGGCAGTTCAGTAGAAACAGTAACAATGAAGAACTTAGCTGATCCGTTAGATGGTTACCCAGAGCATCAGCAGGTGAATTACTGGTACAGCGACAGTACAATAGAAACAATAATGTTGAAGACTTTAGCGGATCTGTTAGAGGGTAACTCAGAGCAACAGCAGGTGGGTTACTGGTACAGCGATAGTTCAGTAGAAACAATAATGTTGAAGACTTTAGCTGATCCGTTAGAGGGTAACTCAGAGCAACAGCAGTTGGGTTACTGGTACAGCGGTAGTTCAGTAGAAACAATAATGATGAAGAACTTAGCTGACCCATTAGATGGTGACTCAGAGCAGCAAGTGTGGAGAGTTCCTAATGAGTCTGGAGTTCCAGTAGTGAAGCACTGAAGTCGGGGCAGTAAAGCCAAACAGGAAATACAGAACATGGCTGCAGAGGACAGGTATTGTAGAAGTTCCAGCGGAGGCACTGAAGAGAAACTACAGCTGACTTTGGAAGAGCAATGCACAGCAGCCAAAGGTTAGTCACACAAAGGAAGCCCAATCCTGATGAGAGTGAGTAACTTGAGGAACAGGCATCAGACAGCAGGAGCTGGGAGGCTTAAATAGCATTCCAAAGTGTCAGGGCCAATGAGAACGGGTAGGAGGTCATAATAGAGAGTCGTGGCTGACACATGCGCAGAACTAACAACCAGATGGATACTGATAAGCAAAACACTGAGTTCAGGATACTGTGATCACCACTTAAGAGATAGAGGTAACAAAGCCAGTAGCCATCCACAGGGCCGGTGTGTGACACTTCTACTTTGCTGCTGTTTCATCAGGATTGCAGAAAGTGTTTGTAATCTGCACTTTACGACAATTGTACCTAGCTATATTATATATAAGAAGAACAATTCCATCTTCCATCTTTTCTTTTTTGCCACTGCTGTGTGGCAATTTTTCCTAGATGTGCTATGAACTGCCGTGTGTTTGTGTCATTGCTCTGTCGCTTAGTATCCAGCCAGGTCGCTGCAGTCTTTGTTTGAAAGTGTATGAAAATAATATTGTGACCTATGAGATGGTCAAAATTGACTGCAAATGACTTGAAATTAGTGTAATTGAAGTTAATAATAATGTAGGGGAAAAAAAAGCAAAATTATGTGATTTTAGCAAAAAAATAGGGATCCAAAACCAAAACACACAAGCGTGGTTTTGCCAAAACCAAAACACGAAGTCAATCCAGATCCAAAACCAAAACCTAAACCAGAACACGGGGGGTCAGTGAACATCTCTAGTAAAAACTAACTAAACAAAATGGTAAATACAACCAAATTAGAGTAATGAATTATTGATACAAAGTTTATATATATATATATATATATATATATATATATATATATATATATATATATATATATATATATATATATATAACTCATTGTTCAAAGAACAGTGGGATTCAAGATTTCTATTACCTGTATATAGATCAAGACAAACATCTAATGTCAATGGTATCATTGAATCCAAATGGTTGTACACTACTAAGGTGCTTAATCTCAGCAGCTTCTTTCCGCAACAGCAATTTGTTTCTTTCTCCCACTGGGTTGGGGGATTTAACCTCATCAATAATCTGTCAGTGTAAGTGAGAAATATTGTAGAATGTCTAGCTTCTACAAAATGTAAATACAGATGAGTCATGTCCAATATCAGGGGCAAAGTTTTTAATAGCTCTTTTATGATCCTTGCACTTCTTATAGTTTTACCCACACAAAACTTGACACAAGGGTGTTTGATAGTATAAATAATGTGGTCAGATTCCCGTGTAAACAAAAACATCTTTATTAATAATATCATATTCTTTACTCTGAGGTTTAATCACACTGTCTAGAATTATTACAGCAATTCATAACTAGGAAATGTATCTCTTTTGTCAGGCATCCTTGGATTTCTACATAATATTAGATTTAAAGGATATTCTTTAAACACATGACCAAGTTGCCTATCCTGTTGTAATATTAGAGTAGTACTATTGATAGCATTTCTATTGTTTTTGCCCTGGGATTTAAAGGTACTGGGAAATGGAGTTTTGACATTATTGATAAATAAACTATGTGTACAGTAGCTGATGCAGAGTTGAACACAACTTTGGCGTAATTTACGGCTCAAAAATGTGCCTATGTGGCGTAGCAATCAAGCTTACAGCAGGTGTACGGTGTGCTTACACCCACGTACACATACAAAGAACCAGGTCTCAAGTGCAACAAAACAGTTTAAACATTTGTTGTCATAGGAAAAAAATGCATTTGCGATTAAACTTAATATAATATAGCAGATATAACCTTCCTTCTTGCGTACAAAGGAAAGTAAGACTTTAATACACACACAAAATCCTATAATATATACAATATCAATGAAGAAAGCATCCAGCAGCTTCAGAGGTGAAACCTCAATCATTCTATCAGAAGCAGATAGCTAGTTCTGACTAGAGATGGGCGGGCTCGGTTCCCCGAGATCCGAATTCATCCGAATTTGGCCCATCCGAGTACCAAGCCACAGGCTCGGTACTCTCCCGCCCATTCGGAATTAAAATCGAGGCAAAATGTCATCGTGACGTATTTGTATTTCTGAGCTCGGTTCTCGCGAGATTTTAAAAAAAGCATAAATACCAGACTCCACAGCAATCCCTCGCCATTTGACAGAGTGAGAAAGCGGGGTTATGTCACAGGCTATATCAGCGCAGGGACAGAGCAATAATTGGACACATTATTATTTCTATTCTAGACAAATCTAATATTAATACCAATTGTTACAGCAGTAAGAGGAGGATAGAGGAGGGGTTTTTTTTTTTTCAATTTCTGGCACTCCAAAGTGCTGTTGGGGTGTCCCATATTCCCCAGTGTTTTACAGTAATTTTTCTGGCTGTCAAAAGTCATATTTGTCAGCAGTATAAAAAAAAATATTTAGCACCACAAATGCTTTTGGGGTGTCCCATATCCCCCAGTGTTTTACTGTAATTTTTCTGGCTGTCAAAAGTCATATTTGTCAGCAGTATAAAAAAAAATATTTAGCACCACAAATGCTTTTGGGGTGTCCCATATCCCCCAGTGTTTTACTGTAATTTTTCTGGCTGTCAAAAGTGATATTTGTTAGCAGTATCTTCAACAATATTTAGCACCACAAATGCTTTTGGGGTCTCCCATATTCCCCTGTGTTTTACTGTAATTTTTCTGGCTGTCAAAAGTCATATTTGTCAGCAGTATCTAAACAATATTTAGCACTACAAGTGCTTTTGGGGTCTCCCATATTCCCCATTGTGAAACACTAATTTTTCTGGCTGTCAAAAGTCATATTTGTCAACAGTATCTATCTAATAGAATTTTGGCACTACAAGTGCTTTGGCCTCATTAAAATGGATTCAAAGCAGTCCACATATGAGCAGAATCAGCAACCCGGTTATGTCACCAGTCCTGATTGTAGTGTTCCCAGTACGTCATCTGGGAAAGGCGATGTCAAAGTACATAGTTATTTAAATCAGGGGAAAAAACACACACCCAAAAAAAATTTACCGTGTTGAAGCAAAAAAGAAGTGTAACTGAGGAAAAGTTAAGTGCCGATAAAAAAAAAATTGCCAACATGCCATTCTACACACGCAGTGGCAAAGAAAGAATGAGGCCTTCGCCTTCCTCTATTAGTGGCAGATCCAAAAATGTTACAGAGTAATTTGGAGTCTAAAAGTGGTGCACAACTACTGTTACGCTTCAAAGCCGAGCTGCAAGAAAACAGTAAGGCATTAGAGGATAATGTATGCTCTGAATCAGAAATGACAACAATCCCTGTGGAGAGTCCATCCAACAGTGGTATGTCTAATCGTGAGCATTCTGTTAGTGACAGTGTACCCATAAAGAAGAGTCCTTTCAGCAGTTCTGCTGATGTGTGCCTTAACAGCCCAAGTGTAGCCGGTGATACACCAATTGAGGATGCCACTTAGGAATTAGAAGAGGATGAGGGGGAGATTTGTGTAGGCGACAAGGGCACTAATGATGATGTTGATGATTATGATGCAGACAGATACCAAATTGCCTTTCTCAATTTCTATATATATATTCTAGACTCTATAACGGCTGAATAGTTTTCTATTTTACTCCTAGTGGAGAGTGGGTCTGATGCAGACAGATACCAAACTGCCTTTCTCAATTTCTATTTATATTCTAGACTCTATAACGGCTGAATAGTTTTCTATTTTACTCCTAGTGGAGAGGGGGTCTGATGCAGACAGATACCAAACTGCCTTTGTCCATTCATTTTTATAATCTAATTCTACAGTCTATGCAGGCTGCTTTTCTTCTATTCAACTACAAGTGGAGGGCGGGGGAGGGGGGGGGGGTCATATACAGCCACCAAACTACCTTGGTCCATTTCTTTTTATATTCTAATTCTACAGTCTATGCAGGCTGTTTTTTTTGTATTCAACTAACAAGTTGAGGGCGGGGGGGGTCATAGATAGCCACCAAACTACCTTGGTCCTTTTCTTTTTATATTCTTTTTCTACAGTCTATGCAGGCTGCTTTTTTCTATTCAACTACAAGTGGTGGGCGGGGGGGCATAGACAGCCACCAAACTACCTTGGTCCATTTACTTTTTATATTGTTCAGTCTATGCAGGCTGCTTTTTTTCTATTTAACTACAAGTGGAGGGGCGGGGCTATAGAGACAGAAACCAAACTGCCTTTGCCCATTTCAATTTATATTGTACAGTCTATAACGGCTGAATTTTTTAGTATTTCTACAAGTGGAGGGGGCCTAGAGAGACAGAAACCAAACTGCCTTTGTCCATTTCTTTATATATTTAACTGTAAGTGTAGGGTGTAATATACACCCAAAGGCGATGGCTGCATTGCCAATAGGCTAAGAAGAAGAGGAAGACAATCAGGTTTGTGTGCAGAATTAAGGACGGCCTACCAGGGATTAAACTGTTTTCTTCCTAATTTATTAGCTTTAGAATTACCTTACTTATCCAAGAAACAGGTGGAGCACTAAATTTGGTTATTTTATGCCCAAAAACATTGATTTTTAAACAAAATAGCAAAACAAAACCAAACAAAACCAAAACCAAAACACGACGGTAATCCAGATCCAGATCCAGATCCAAAACCAAAACCCAGGGGTCAGTGAGCATCTCTAGTTCTGACGATCATCATCAGCCCCTAGGCTGGTGCAAATAGCATCTTGTATATAGTATAAATAATCTTCTACTATATAAATGCCCAGTGGCGTGTGTGGAAAAAAAAACCCCCAGCTGCAGCGCCACCTGCTGGGCAGAGTTATACACTGACCTATATATTTATTGAAGGAGAAGTGACAGTTGGGAGTGGTTGGTGGTTGCCGGGGGTGACAGTGGGGAGTTTTTAACACCTTAAGTAGCTTGATGAAGGATGAGGCGATGAAGATGAAGGATGAGGTGATGGAGAAAAATGATGAGGTGGTGACATGTGGACAAAACCACGTTAAAAAAGGGCGCTTGCGTCGGGAAGTAACGCTCTTCCCCTGAGGAGGCATGGGCTAGGCCCAAATGCATGACAAGAACCTTTTTAACACCTTAAATAGGTTGATTTGACTAGAATGCATGAGTATCATGCACGGGTTAACTTGTACTATATATGTAGTATACATATATACTATACATATATACTATTGCCTTACAGATAGATAGATATATATATATATATATATATATATATACACACACATAGTATACGGTAAGGCAAATCGTCACCTGTGTTGAGGTCTGCATCGGCTCGCATTTCCATAAACACAGCCTTACTGCACTCAGCCTACATTAGAAAACCCCCTTCCCTAGACCATCACGCCTCTTCAGACTTAAGCAGGCGCAAGAGTGCAGTTCTGCATAGGGGTAGGTACTTGTGGGGTTTTTTGAGTTCATATGTACATCAGAAACACGCAATTTATGCTACGCAAATGTGCACCCATTCACCTATGCATCTGGCCCTGTAAGTTTGTTGTCTTACTTTGTGAATGGACCTGTAACATTTCCTATCTATCGTACACTGTATGCAAAATTTACTCACAAGCAGGGTCGGACTGGCCTGCGGGGAAGCCGGGATATCCCCCGATAGGCCCCAACCCTGTAAACTCTGCCCCCTTTCATTGATGGGGGGAGCGGGTACCTTAAAAGAAATAAAAATATATACTTACCACGTCACGGCGCCAGCGCCTCTCCTCCATCCTCTCTGCTCTGTTCGCATTGAATGTCAGGCATGATGTGATGACGTCACGCCCGACATTGAGTAAGGAGCGGAGCAGAGAGGACCCAGCACGCAAGAAAGAAGAGAGAAGACAAGAGAAGAAAAGAGATGAAACAAGCCAATAGGAAGGTAAGTAAAGGAACGGAGACAATGGGAGGGAAACAGAAAGCCACAGAGTGATGAGGTGAGGGGTGGGGGACAGAAAGCCACAGAGTGATGAAGAAGAGGGGGAGGGAAGGCACAGAGTGATGAATAAGAGGGGGGCAGAAAGACACAGAGTAATGAAGGGAGGTCAGGTGAAGAGGGGGAAAAGCAGCATGGAGGGTGCAGTGTAATCATAAGGAGGCGGAGCGTGGTGATGAAGAAGAGGGGGTGGACAGAAAGCCACAGAGTGATGAAGAAGAGGGAGGGGAGGCACGGAGTGATGAAGAAGAAGGGGGAGGCACAGAGTGATGAAGAAGGGGGGAGGCACAGAGTGACGAAAAAGGGGGGATGCACAGAGTGACGAAGAAGAGGGGGGAGGCACAGAGTGACAAAGAAGAGGGGGAGGGAAGGCACAGAGTGACGAAGAAGAGGGGGAGGGAAGGCACAGAGTGACATAGAAGAGTGGGAAAGAAGGCATAGAGTGACGAAGAAGAGGGGGGCAGAAAGACACAGAGTGATGAAGAACAGGGGGGCAGAAAGGCACAGTGATTAAGAAGAGGGGGGCAGAATGGCACAGAGTGATGAAGGGGGGCAGCATTGCACAGTGTGATGAAGGGAGGCCAGGTGAAGGGGGGAAAAGCAGCATGGAGTGTGCTGTGTGATCATAAGGAGGCGCAGCGTGGTGATGATGAAGGGGCACAGTAATGTGTGTGATGGCACAGGGGGCTTGTGACAATGTAATGTGTGGTGTGTGAGGGCACAGGGGGCTTGTAATGTATCTGTGGTAGGTGGTGTCTAATTAATGGGTGCTATTTTGTTTGTGGGGTGATGGTGGGGCAATTAAATTTTATAGCGGGGACTATTAATTTAAGATGGTGTGGTTTGGGGGCCATTAATTGAATGTGGGGCTGTGTTTGAGGAGCATGATGTCTATTTATTAAATGTGAATATTAAATATTTAATAGCAGTGACGGTTGCGGGAAATAGGTATATTTATTATACGTAAATTAATTGATTTATTGCTGGGACTGTTTGGAGGGAGGGAAATAGGTTTATTTATTAAATGGGAACACTATTACTTTAATGTTGGGGCTGGAGGAAGGCCTAAGTATTAATCGTGGTATTGATTTAATGCCGAGCCTGGTTGGATTATTCTAAATGTACCCATCTTTTTTTCCAAATAGGGCCCCAAACATTCCAGGATCCAGACAAGCCACAACTAAAGAAACCAGCAGCCACAGATGGTGAAAATGATAAGAACAGGTAGGACAGTCTGTCAAATGTTCTGATTCTAGTGGGACAATCCCGATTTTTGGTGACTGTTCTGCCCAATCTAAGGGGCAGGTCAAGACTGTGTACTCTTTATATACACACTGTATTCTTTATATACTACACTATGGTGCAAGCTGTCCTTCGTGGGCTGACCATTCCCCCTCTAGTGTCTGGTTTGCCTCTATGATGGCTGGCCACACCCCCTCTGGTGGGCCCCTAGCGTTGCAGTCCCCCAGTGGGCCTTTCATGCCCCAGTCTGACACTGCTCACAAGTAAATAGGCAGACTGGAAATTCTGTGAAACTGTATACATTGGCATACAAGGAGGGAAATGAAACTATCTGCACTCAATATTTTGTGTTTTAGTGATTTCTGAAAAAATTGAGTGTATAAAGATGAATCCTTAAAAGACCTATGATGTCAAGAGAGTTCATTGTGTATTCACTGGTATATTCCACTCTCCGGTGTGCCTAGATAACTATTGTGTTAAACAAAAAAAAAATCAGAATATTCAAGACAACTAAATTGTCATCTATAAAAGATTAGCTTCAAAAAGTACTGTGAATTGATATTAGAGTTGTGGCCAAAATTATTGGTACCCTTGCAGTTCTTTATAGTAATGCATCATTTCTTCCAGAAAATTGTTGAAACTAAAAATATTTTGGTATCCACATATGTATTTCTTTGGTTTGCAGTGGAATAAAACACAAACATTTGCTAATTCTTAGCTTATTTCACACAGGAATCCTTAAATGGGGCAGACAAAATTATTGGCAATTTAGAAGTAGTTAGAAATAATTAGATTTCAAGCAGGTGATTCTCCTTCACTTTGGAACGGAATTCACCTGTGGCGAGTAGCAGGTGGCTGCAATCTAAAATGCATTCATTAAACAAGCTTGAAAAGCAAGAAAAGGACTCATTCTACTGTTTTGCGACTGTGTGTACTGCATGGAGCATGGAGAGAAGACGGAGGTCAGACAGAAGATTGTAGTGAAGTATGGCCAGTCTCAAGGCTACAAATCAATTTCTAGAGACATTGATTTTCATTTTTCTTCCGTATGTAATGTTAATAGTAAAAACAGTTTTACGGTATTCACCGGCATAAGGAGAAGACCATTATGGAGTTATGGACCCAGTTAGAGACAGTATCTCGAAAATATAATTCTATAATGTTATGTTCCTCATTAAACCTGGGATTGTCCTGTCTCTATCAATGCCAACTACCCACATATACTCACTGTATATGTTATGTATTTTTTCGGATACATTGTGAAACATGGTAAGCCCTGTAAGTGCGACAGGAGTGTTTACCACTTACCCTCCCAGGTTGACTGTGCCCCAAAACATTTTCCATGCCTCTCTGTGCCCAAATTTTTTTTTGTGACGTGAAATAGAATGGGAATCAGAACAAGCGCAATGATATGGTGGAGCGACTTATTCTCCATAAAGGGCAGGGGAGAGTTGGAGAACCCAGCACCAGTCCTGCATACACCTGTCGCTGGTAATGGCATTGCTTTGACAGGATGCAAGTCAGAATGCAAACATGTGTCTGTCCATGTCATCTGCATTTCAAAACATGCACCAGTTTGACAAAACTCTGAAACTTCAGTGACCATGGCATTATAGATTTCTTTAAGAAGTGCAGAGTGAATGAATGAAGAGGTGGAGAGTAGTTTGGCTCTCTAGTGGAGTAAATTTGATCCTGGACATACCATGTAGAGGTGCAAATTAGTTTATTATTTTTGCACATAAAGAAAATACTGGCTGCTTTTTCATCTAGCACACATACTTGATAACTTTATTTTTACACTTAAATTTAAAGTTGATCTAGGACATGTCCTACCCCAAATATAAATCTGTCCCCACATTTTAAATTTACCCCCTCCCCTCCAATGCAGCACATTTTGCCAAGGTGCAAAGTTACTCTTTTATTTTGCTTTGCTCTCCTTGATGACTCAGACCCTCTGACAATAAGTTTGTTGTCGCAAATATTGATGAAAGGGTTGTTTATCTCTGGTTCTATCTAGTCTGTGTGGATAATGGTCCTTTGATAACAGATCTTGTGGATTCCGGCATGGAATATTGTGCCAGGATTAGGCTCAATAATATGGAGTCTGCACTTCCACTGAGCAGATTGTTTGGAAATTACAGGCAATTCTGTCCCTGCATTTCCTTCTTCTAGAGCTCTAACATACACCCAGTATACTTGATTAAACTTGTTGCCCTAAGAGTCTCCTTGGAATATAGAGAGCTTTTTGGCAGTTATTTCTGTTTTAAGAGGTTTTCCTGATGTTCACAGAAGTTCATTTGAAAATCCAAATCTGAATTTTTAATTTTTAATTCATCTTCCAGTTGTGTTATTCCTTTCTTTCAGTTTTTCAAATACACTTCTATAGTTCTATACTTAAAGCCATATTCAAGATTGCCTTATTTAACATAACTTAGGGGTCTATTTATTAATAGGTGAAAAGCCCTAGATAGCGAAAACTAAAATTTTTGCCAGATTTAGGACTTCTCCCAATTCAACAAAGCTCCCAGGCCTGGGAAGACTATCAACACCTATTGCCAGTGGTATCCTTTGCCAGTGTCTTCCTATGAACTTTGAGAAGCCTATTTACCATGTACAGTGGTGTACAAGAACTGACGCTGTACTCCTGGTTCCTATTGTCATCTTCGAATGGCGATCTCCAGGGTTCTAATATAGAAAAAACAGCTCACACTCAGATTAACTTCAGACAAGCCTGGTGAACTGTAAACTCCTCTTACCGTTGTCAAATTTTTTAATGGTAAATTGGGCAATAGAAGATCTCTGCTTATTGCAATCTTATCTTTTTATCTTCAATATCGCCCCTTGATAATAAATAGATGCCATAATCTTTTAGAATGGCTGGTGAAAACTCCAATCTGAAACCTCTGGGAATTCTCTGAACTTTAAAATATTAAAGTAATGCCAATTGATGCAATGAAAGCTCAATAATGTCATTTTCTAGTCTAACAACTCATACTTTGTCACTAGTACCCTAACTGATTTTGCACTCAGAGTTTATAATCCGTAAAATATATTCATATGTACATGAAAATACAGAAGCTCCAGTAGCAAGGTGATCAGTGATATCTTCTACTGACAGGCTGCTGTGCTCCAATACCTCTCACTCTATAACTTGGCTAATACATAGCACTTTTTTTTTGCATTCCTCATACACTTGGTTTTCTTTCTTTCACTTTTCTTTCATTTTTTTTATAAAGTATTCCTGTCACTATTAACTTACATTCTTTGACAGTATTGATTATAAAAAAATCTATTTTACTATACTTCAGGTGTGCAAATTGCCAAAGAAGAAATAGTGAATCGAGACAGTAGAGGGCCCCAGTGCAATGCAGGTAATTACTTAAGTCAACTTGGCACATTACATGATGTTTTAATCCCTTCTTGCGTGCAGTCATGTCCAAAGCAAGGAGACCTTGGGCTGAGTACATTTAAATTTAAGTCTGCTCAATATGGATATAGCTCAGTGGGAATTGTGGGCTTCCACATTGATCACAATAGTAACATCATCAGGGATATCCCCCAATGTCTGTGACGCTGTAGCAGATCTCCCCTGCATATCAGCACTGATAGATCCAGTGTGTGCTGGATCTAAAACTAGCTGATATGTCAGCTGCTTTCAGTTGCAGTTTACAGTGATCGGTCCATGCAATAGTGATGCCCTGAGACAGGCTCCCTTGGATAAAGAAAAAAGACCAAAACAATAATACAAATAAAAAACCATGATAAAATAATATTACCTTTATTCTGAGCCCTTTATCTCTCTGATACCTTACATAACATACATATACTTGGGAGATCGAACCAGATATTTTTTGGAGTAACTTTCTGGGCTTTCACTGATTGGGTTGAAGTAATTATGGAAATAATTATGGAATGTTGTTTATTTTGCTGAATGTACCTTTTCTAACCTGTGTATTGTGTACTTAAAATAACAATATATTTATTTCACTCTCCTACTGATGGAAAATTCTATCAGCCACCGTCCAAAAAATAACTTAGTAGGCTACAAAAAGCAGCTGAAAATTAGTTTTCAGTTAAGCAAACACATAGAAAAACTAAAACTGAAATGTGGTTTGAGGACAAACTTATAAAATAACAGTGATTACGAAGGAGTTAAAAGAACAAATCAAATTGTATGTGAGTTCACTTTAATCACAAGTGTCTGTAATGGAGTTAAGAGTTTTTGTTTAGTATGATAACTCTTAAAATCTCTTTTGGCAGTATGTATAAAATGGGCTGTTTTAGCTACAGTACGGTCCTTACATTTTCCTTTTCCTTTGTGATATGCACAACCACTGATCTGTGCATATGTTACATCTCAGATTACTAGGTCAAATTGCCCATCAATTGACAGCAGCAATAAGTGTTTGATAACTCAGGCAATACTACTGGAGAGTGAATTTAATTTTTTTCCAGGACAAAAAAATGTGCTCAAGGATGCCTATATTTCCATCAAAGCACATTGATATACTGGAGAAAAATGGTGGTGTTTGCAGAAGAACCATCCAATAGGAGGAGTTGGAGGAGTTGAGGGCATTCCTTACTAAGTACAGAGGAGCAGGAGTGCACCCAGTTTTTGTGTGGAGTCGGAAAAATAGATTTCAATTGCAGGGCGAGATTATTGAATAATCATTAAGATAAATTGATTAAAGTGTGCGTTTTTCATGAGCACAACCATTAACACTTCACAAATGAACGTACGTGTGCCACCAGCTCGGAGCTCATCCTATACTTCTAATAGGACGCATTTTGCGATTTACAGTTGTACTATGGCTGAGAAGTTTATTTCTAGGTGCCCTTTGCCCAATGTAAAACACATTTTCATGCACACTAAAGTACTGCATGTAATTAAGGCAATCCCAGTGCCACTTCACTCTCGTGATTCACTTTAGCCATATAAAACAGCAGTTAGGAGAAAAATGGAAACGTTTTATGTAATGAATGTGATAGTTGTAAATTGGTAGGAGTTTTGCACAGTGAGCTTCTTTTCTACCTCTCTACATGGTTGGGTGCACTTCTAGATGGCAGAGGCAGAGTGTGCTGGACAGATCATATATTCGCAGCTGTGCAAAACCAAGGCCTTTTTTTCTGCACATCCACTGCATTGCAAAAGGGAGGTTCACATTGTACATTTTGTACTTAAGTGCTGGACCCTTGTTATGTGCGTATTGTCGCTAACCAATAACGATTGTCGAACCTCGATTTGTGTTTCCAAAGCACAAAGATTTATTCGCAATAAGTGGAATAATATGCTCAAGCGAAGTAATAGTAAATACAGCCGTTACTTATCGCAGGCGCTCTGGATCCAGTGCAGTCATTCAATCCTGAAGTCTGAGGACAAGATGTCTGCACACTGGATCACAAGCTGCTGCTTATATACACAATCAAATACAGTAATACAATGAAGATGGTATAGCTTGCATCTATTGGTAGAGGTCTCAGGAATGTCCAAGGGGTTGTCAATCATTGGCTGGTTCATCCTAAGGAATCCAAAGGAGGGGGTCACCTCTCCAGGGGGTATGCCCGGCTCTTCCCGCCAAGATTCCTTAGTCTTAAGTAGTTCATAATTCCCTATCATTCATAACTTGCGTATTCACTCTGCGATTCCCTCGCAGAGTGAACCAAACAGTAGGATATGTAACGAGGTTCATTATGATACCACTCATGATGTGATTCCTTCAAACTGTTCCGTGTATTTCACTAATATGCATGTAACTCTGATATAACATATAAATACTACTATATTTCGACATAACTGACTATGTGTTGCAACTACCATTAATGTGTACTATTTTATAAGTATGCGTGTTTGTGCGAATGTATGGTAAAAGACCAATTACTGTTGCTGCCACGTGTAGTGGATGCGTACGCCCTTTCACGCCGTAGCGTGCCCTTGTACGTCGATGCGTACCGTACGCATCTTTTCAGACAAAGACAACCAAGTTTGCTAGACTTTAATTGAAATGACTTTATCCGATAAGCTGACTTCGACACCCTATTTAAAGAAGTTGCGAAAGTATGACATTGACAAGAAGTAAAGCTTGAAGTGGGAGACTATGTATAGTGCAATAGATTGGGAGAGATGGTCTTGTTCTTTATTGTTATATAGTATGAGGCATGCTATGTATTTTATTACAATTGGGTGAGGGGTTTGTTTCATTAAACTAAGCTAAGTGGTCCAGAGTGCAGTGTCCACAAACAAAACTCTTATGTGCTAGTGGCACAATATAAAATAATAATGACCTAACAAATATTTTTTTTAAAATAAAACAATAAAAAGCCTAACCCAGTCACTACCTTTTATAGGAGTGCTTGTCCTAACACAATAATGGCATAAAAACGCAACAAAAACAGTGCGCCAGTGAATGATTGTCTATAGGTTAAAAAAAAAAGCCAGAACAAATGTGTCGCAATCCACAAGTTTGAATAAAATAAAAACTTTTTATTACATCTAATAAAACCAAAAATTATTTAAACAAATAGAATAGATGTAGAATATTTATAGATAGTTTTACTATCATATAGGATACTATTCAAAAAACCTGTGTTATATTTATATTATATTTGGTGACATTTAGGATTTTTTTGTCTAAATAAATTTTGATTTTGTTGTGTTTTAAACACAATCAGAGCAGCCGGGCAGCACACTGTCCCTGCCTGTCACTGCCGAGCGGACCTGCACATACTGTGCAGCCCTCGGCAGCCTCAGAAGTCGTAAAGGGGGCGGGGCCTAAATCACCCCGCCCTAACATCCCCCCGGGGAACAAACATTTTCTAGATCCACCCCTGCATGTGTAGCGGCGTGTGTTAGTGTGTGTGTGTCTGTGGAAAAAACTTTTCTCAGAAAGGGCTCATCCGAATGACCTGAAATTTGGTATACTGACATTATTTGACAAAAAAATGCATGAGTATGCACGGGTTAACTTGTATTATATACGTGTCAATGCAAGGGATATTAACTATACACTGAGAGGTTATGGAAAAAAAACTACACACAGAAAAGTGGGACTTGTATTTTACTGTTTTCTTATGGCAGCTTTGATTGACATAAATTCTAATCAGTTGTGACATGTTTCAACGTTCTTTGTTTGCAATCAAATATATACAAAATCTTAATTAGCTAATGAGTCATACTTCAGTAGGTTTAAATGAATTTGGAGACTGTACATATTTATTTGGTTTAGGATTTTGTCAATAAGAGGAAGTTTGTGTTTCAAATTTAAGTTAAATAATTTAGTGAGCAGTTTTTTTTATTTTTTTTTTATTTTGCTTCAAGAGTGTGTTATCAAACCTAAGTCACCTTTTTGTCTACAACAGCAAGCAACCCCTTGTTTAAATTTTTTACTTCTCTCCCTTACGTACTTTGTTGTCACCCCACTGTTCAATGCCGTCCTCAGAGTGCCATAGCGCCGTAATTATGAAAATTGTTAGGGCGTCATCCTGAATAGAGTGCTGACAACATCCTTCAAAGTTAATTAACTTGCACATTCCTGCTCTTTTCCAAAACTTGTCAATCAAGTCATCACTGACTAATCATAATAGGAACCGATGCCATAATATAACAAGCATAAAATGTCCACAAAGAAGCAATGATCTTTTACTCTTTGTTGGTAAATGGATCAGAGATTTCCCCAAGCCTACAGCAGGACTGAAAACATCTCTCAAATATGTAAACTTTTAAATCAAATTAAGGAGCATATTTATCATAGGGCAAAAGTGCTGTATTGTCTCCAGCAATTGGGCTTCAACCAATACATCAACGGTTCGCTGCTGGGTGGAGATAAGCTATGCCATGCGAAGCATGTGGGAGACGATTTAACAAGCAGTACATCTATGCCACAGTACTTGTGGAACTGAAAGCCCAGGTCTGGTTTTCAGTTTCACTGATGCATATGTGAACCGTCTAGCTGGGTCACACATGCGCATATCCCCTGAGGCTGGCCTGGCGAAGCGATAAGTTCACCCTTACCCCTCCAAGCTAATATTGCTGATACAGCTAATTATCATTCAACTGCCCCAGAGATATGCTATGAATAAATTGTAGCAATAGGTGATTTTTTAATGCGGCTAGAAACGGGGGTAAAATAAATACCGGTAGTTCTAATTAAAAATAAAAAAGATGCAAATAGGCAAAGGCAGAACATTGAACAGTAAAAATTTATATGTGAGTGATTACAATATCTCAGGACAATCACATAGGTTCTGTGGTTGGAATATTAGGTACATTTATACATTTTGAATATGAAGTAATATATCATTTTAGAGTTGAAATAACTTAAGTGCACAGAAACATGGATGTTTATCTTCCACATGCAGCATTTTTTTTGTACACAAGTTTAAATATTGTATAACATGCACTGATTTATAAGGAAGACAACGTTTTATCAGTTTACTGATATCACTCTTTATTGATATAATATGTGATCTTATATGAAAGGTAAGCTTGGTTAGTAAAGAACATTATGTCTCAGAATTTTAAATACATGCTGGGTTAAAATGACATTTAAATATTAATTTTAATTTATTTTTAAAATTTTGGATTTGCTCTTGAAAGGTCACAGTTCTGGAGCATTTAATTCATTTAAGGTACCATTACCAGTATCGAGAAAGAAACATCTCATTTGTGCATCAGACTTTTGCCAGTGCCAGTCCGTCTTCGAGGACCATCTTCCTGGGAAATTACTACAGTTTTCTTCACAATGCAAGGGCTATCAATTAATGTCTTAATGCATATTATTAGGCAATAGACTGCTTAATAACAGACATCTGGCCTATCCCAGGCTGCAGGGACAATCTCAGTTTAGATTATTAGAAACAAAGGGAATAAAGAGATATAAACCATACTTACCAACCTTGTACGCCTTCCCTCTGGGAGATCCCGGAGCGGAGATGATGTGTAAGGGCTGAATGAGGGCACGGCGTTGCGAATTGTGTCATTTTAGCCCCGCACCCACTACGCAAAAGCGCCATTTTTCCGCGGGAGTGGGGACAAAATGACAAAAATCTCAGCGAATCGCGTCATGGAGGCTGCAGTCCTACCCACTTCACTAGGAAGTGGGCAGGATGTGGGAGAATGGACTACTCTCCAGGGAATCCAGGAAATCTACCAAGAATTCGGGAGCCTCCTGGACATTCCAGAAGTGTGGGCATATATGAACTAAACTCACTTAGGACATCTACAGTACAGAAACCTGAGCAGGAGGGATTGGCAACAGAGAGTAGTAGGTGACAGAGATGGTTTACACAGATTGGTAGATTTATTTCTTGCAATATGGGCCTGATGCTGAGTTGGAAGAACGTGGGGTGTAATTTATGCTAACAAATGCTGCCTGTAAAAATTGTGTATAACTGCCGAGTCGTATGTATCACAAGATGCTTCCAGCTTTGAACCTGTAGCATGTCACTCACCGGACCGTGAGTGCCTCTTCACTGGTGCGTGGCTCTCCAGTATTCCTGCCTGCACCTATCCTGAACCGTGGCCGCCCGCCATCCTGATGGTCTGCACATGCGCAGTTCCTAAGAACTCTTCTGACCTTTGCTTTTAGTTAATTGGTTGATCAGGCAACGCTCCCTATTTAAAGCAACTGTGTTCATTACCTCGTTGCCTGATCTTGGAGTCTCATTCCCTGTGAGTCTCTGAAGGTGTTCCTGTGTACTTCTCCGTGTCTTCAGCTTCCTGCTGATTCCTGCTCAACTCATTGCCGGTTTCCAGACCGCTTCAAGTCTCCTGTGTTCTACTATGTCTTCAGTTCCCTGCTGATTCCTGCCGGTTTCCAGACCGCTACAAGTCTCCCGTGTTCTACTATGTCTTCAGTTCCCTGCTGATTCCTGCTCTAATCATCTGCGGCTTCCAGTCCGCTATTACCTCCAGTGTTCTACTCGTGTTCGCTATCTCCAGTGATTCCTGCATTGCTCATCGTTGTTCTACCCGTGTCAAGTTCTCTGCCTGTGTGCTGACCCGGACCCTGATTACCGCTACCACTCACCTGTGGTTTCTTTACTCGTGCTGGCGTGCAGCCGCTCAGCTGTTTCTGTATCCTCTCGTGGACAGCCTGCTCAACTGAACCGCGGTATGCTTACTTTCTATTGACTGTATTAGTTTACTGCATATCCGCTTGGACTGTTCTCCACTTACCACGGAATCCTCTATCTCCCTGAGACTGTGTTATTACTCCGCATATCTGCTGGGAAGTTTACCTCTTTGTTCAGTCATGAGATACATATGCTAATTGACCTTCTACCATTAGCCTGGATTCCAGTAGTGAATTCGTCTCTGTCAAGCAGCGCCTGCCACACCAACATAGACTTGTGCCTATTGTTTGGGATCAAGTTCCTTGTGCTCTCAGTGTCTACATTCTATGTTTCCACTCATCAACACTTGTACACCTCCTCACCTATTTAGCAGTTTTACAACTTGCTATACGCAGACCACTGACTTCCCCGCTACCTACCTGCACCTGGACAAGTCCTCTCACCATAAGCAGTGGTACAACTTGCTATACGCAGACCACTGACTTCCCCGCTACCTACCTGCACCTGGACAAGTCCTCTCACCATAAGCAGTGGTACAACTTGCTATACGCAGACCACTGACTTCCCCGCTACCTACCTGCACCTGGACAAGTCTCTTCACTCTAAGCAGTGGTACAACTTGCTGTACGAAGACCACTGACTTCCCTGTTACCTTCCTGCACTTCTTCACGTTCATCAAGATCCTCGTGTTCATATCTACCTAATCATTAACCAGATTGCTGCTAGTCATTGACTTTTCTATTTGCATCCTCTCACCATCTGCTGAGTCATATGTTCCGCTAGTCACCCTGCTACCAGAGGACCACTGTGTAACCCACACTACTCTGGTAAGATCATCATCTGGTGATATCCTGGGCAAAGACTCCTAGTGCCTGTGACATAGCATATGCGCCAGGTTTACATTAGACATACATCTACCCACAAATACATACATATAACCAGGTCTTAAGCACAAGAAAAAGTTTATTTACCTTTGTATTGACATCGAAAAACACATTCTCTATTAGGTTTGATATAACACGGGAGATATAATGTTCTCGTATACAAATGAAGAGACAAAACAAATATTTTTAAATATGCCCACATAATCCTATAATAAATGCATGATCAATGTAGAAAGCACCTATCAACTTCAGAGGTAAATTCGCAGTCAGCAATCAGAAGGGATTAGCTAGTGCTGGTGCTGGTCATCATCATCAGTGTGTATTTGCATCTGCCCTCTAGCAGATGGGAAATATATGGCTCAAAATGTAGAATAACTGATATTCCACGCTGTGTGATGTGACTTCTGGCATTTGTGAACAGTGGAAGAAAATATAAATCAACATAATCTACTTTTTTTAAAATCTTTATTTTCAACTTTCCTGATATTACAAATAAATAAAAAAACAACAAATATACACAAAATATACACTTAGCATAGACTGTGCTGTGTAATAATAAGTTAAGTATGAAGTCCCTGGATGGAGAATCAAAAGAAACCCAGAGGTTGTGGAGAGAACAGAAAAAGAGAGGGATGGTTTCTTGACTTGGCTTCATAAGAGCTACTGTTGCAAAGTGCTAACTAGTTCACTCTCTCTTTTTACCAAAGCCCCTTGGCCAGAGACAGGGGCGGATTGGTCATAGGCCTTACTGGGAAATTTCCCTGTAGGCCGGTGACCTAATGAGGCCGCCTGACGTTTTTCTTTTTTATTGCATTTGTTTTTCTTTTTTAAACAAGGAAGGTGACAGGTGCTGTCCCATGTGAGCAAAGAAGCGCCGCTGGAAGCTGCTGAAAGTGTGGATGCAGCAGTGGTGTGTGTGGGGGGGCTGTTGGTTATGTGTGTGTGTGTGTGTGTGTGTGTGTGTGTGCGTGAGCAGCGGTGGGGGGGCCTGTTGAAAATGTGTGTGAGCAGCAATGGGTGGACCTGTTGGAAATGTGTGTGAGCAACAATGGGGGGGCCTGTTGGAAATGTGTGTGAGCAGCAAGGGGGGGCTGTTGGCTATATGTGTGTGAGTGTGTGTGTGTGTGTGAGCAGCGGGGGAGGTGCTGTTAGCAATGCGAGTGTATGAGGGCAGCTGGAGGGCCTGATGGCAATTTTGTGTGTGGGCAGCAGGGGGGGCTTATGGCAATGTTGTGTGTTGGGAAAGAGGGCTTGTGGCAATATAATGTGTGTGTGATGACAAAGGGGGCTTGTGGCAATGTAATGTGTGTGTGATGCCCAGGGGGGCTTGTGGCAATGTAATATTGGTGTAAGGTAGGTGTTGGCTAATTAATGCGTGCAATTTTGTTTGTGGGGTTATGGTGGGGCAATTTAATTTAATACCTGGGCCTATTACTTTAAGATGGGGTGGTTTGGTGCTATTAATTGAATGTGGGGGTGAGTTTTGGAAGAATTAGGTCTGTTTATTAAATGTGGATATGAATTATTTAATGGCAGTGATGGGAAATAGGAATATTTATTAAACGTAAATGCTATTTATTGCTGGGGTGGTGGGCATTCTCTACTTTAATTCGGGTTGGAGGTAGGCTACTAATTTAATGGTGGACTGTGCGTTGGTGCTAATTATTTAATGGTGGGTGCTAGTAATTTATTTGTTGGGTTATGGTGGTGCTATTTAATTTAATAGTGGGGCCTATTAATTTAAGGTGAGGTGATGGGACCTTTAATGGTGGGGTGGTTTGGGGCTATTAATTGAATGTGGGGCTGAGTTTGGGAAAGAGGGCTATTTATTAAATGTGAATATGAATTATCTAATGCTGGCATGGTTGGGGGAAATGGCTATATTTAGTAAACATAAATGCTATTGCTGGGGCTGTTTGGAGGGAGGCAAATAGGTTTATTTATTAAATGTGAATACTAATATTTTAATGTTGGGCTGGAGGGAAGCCTATTTATTAAATGTGGATATTGATTTAACACCCAAGCTTGTTGGAGTTTTCTAGATTTCATGTACTCATTTTTTTTCAAAATAGGGCCCCCAGCATTCCAGGATCCAGACAAGCGGCAACTGATCAAGAGACACCAGCAACCACAGGTCGGGAAAGTAACATGAACAGGTAGGAGAGAGCAGGACAGTCTGCCAACTGTATTTTTCTATATTGGCAGTTCCTCTGCACCAAGTGCAAAACATGAATATGTGTATTGTGATGACATTTTCTGTTACTGGGTTGCTACTGCTAAATTTAGTTGCTCATTTTATTCTACTTTCTATGCATTAGTCATATACAGAGGAGGCAGCCATTATGTGGGTGAACCAATAATCATACATCCCAATTGTCCCAATTTCAGTGGGACAGTCCTGATTTAGAGCTCTGTCCCATGAGTGGGAATGTTGGGGGAAGGGTGGTATGTAATGGGCAGTCTAGCACTTTACAGCCCTCTGATGGCATAGTCAGCTTTGTACTAATCCCGCCTCCTTTTGTGTTTGCTCTGCCTACAGTTGATTTGGTCCCGCCCACATGAGGCCATTTCCAGATTTTTTTCCAGGGCCACTTTATTTTCCCAACCCGCCCCTGGCCCGGAGAAGACTACCATTGGATATTTTATTTTCCTACTTTTACCTACTTTTTTTCTTTAATTCTTATAGAAAGAAGAACTGGAAGCTAAGCTGCACATGCGTGAACTGCCAAGCCAGTTCATGTCTGCGCATTTACCCCCACACTGTCCTGGTAAAGCGGTAAACTTAACCACAGCCAGTCAGTATCGCCGTGCAGCTGAGTATCAGCGGCCGTGGCGAAAATTTATTGTTAAATTGCAGCAAGAGACATTTTTCTATTTCTGCGATAAAGGGCAATAGAAAATCTTTTATATAATTAGGTTTCAATAAATAGTACAACTGAAACAGCTGCCTGTAGGTTGGATTTATTGTACTACTATTGGTTTTTGTGAGTGTGTTAATACCATTTGTTTTAGAATTTATAGAATGAGGGAATAGTGGGTGATCATCATTTTTTGTTGTTATGATATAATTGGATGTACGGTGTTCATGTGTAAAAAGTCTACAGAAGATATTACTTCTATCAAAATAATTTATTACCTTACTTGCTTATGGGTCTAATGTTCCCAGAAGAGTACATATAAAATGCACCAGATATATTGTTGTATATGTGTAGGTTGAGTGATCAGCACTGCTCTGTGCCCTAAATTAATGTATGTTGTTGCCTCTAGAGAAGTGTGGAGAGCGAATTCCCAATAGGCTCCTAGAACAGAATGTAATCAAAAGTAGGGTTTCCCAAGGCACAAAAATGTAAGTATGAAGGCAGAAGTAATGTAAATAGATATATATAAACAAGTGTAAAAAAAAAAAAGTAAAATAGCAAGTATCAGCATGAAAAATCACAAGCATGGTAATGTAATGCACAAATATAATTAAAGTCCAAACATCCCATACACCGAGCAAAGGATCCTAGTGAAAAATTAAATTCAGTGTCAATAGTAGCCCGTAAATACCCAATAAAGAGAATTGGGGTAAGAGTAGAATATGGCCATCTAAACAGCATGTTCTCATGAACATGGCCCTCTTTACCCTTTGTCTGACATTTGTACTTCCTTTGTCATCCTCATTTGTACTTGCTCTCTTTTTACGTGTGTATGTTGTATGATCTGCAGGGACTGGCAGAGCTGGGGGGCAGGGGGCATCTGCTCCCCGGGCCGATCCCATAGTGGACTACCTTGGGGTGGGTCACTGAGCTACCTGCATTTTTTCCTTTAAAATGTTCCTAATAGGCTGTTGAGCCGAGTGTCGCCACCCAGGCCCCTGCTTAAATTTGCCAACCAATGCCTGACGATCTGTGCTTCTGTCTGCGCTGCAGAGTTTTGTGTCACCTTACAAATAATCAGTGATGATTATGTGTACATATTTTCTCACCTTCGCTAACTATGTAACTATATATGAATTATAACTATATGTAACTAAGTTTTAGGGCATATTGAAGTAATTGAACTGAAGTTATATCCAGTCAAAACAATGCATTAAAATTGCAATAACCTGGTGCAGTCATTAAGGCCATCAAAGTATAATAAACTCTCTGGTCTTTGGCTACTACTCCTCTGCCTAATTTACATAGTACAGATATAATCTCATGTAACTTTCACAAGGGTCAGAATGTGATTTGATTACAATTAAGTTGTTTACCTCCAATATCTAAATAGTAAAATATGTTTTTTTCTGATTGTTAAGAACAGAAATGTACATAATTAGATTGACCTGCAGGTTAATATACTCTAAAAAGAGGAAATAAATTAGAAAACACTAATGATGTATGGGACAGTTGAATGAAAAACACGGCTGTTGGAGCCATGCTTTTCTGGCTCTTAAGCAACTCCTGTAAGACAAGCTTAAAACCCAGTGACTCCTAAGCTCTCGTAAGCAGCAATCACTCAGAATGTGCTGTTAAGTCTTCAAGACATAGCTCATTATCTTTGCCTGCTAAGTGATGCTTTACTCCTTATCTACAATTTTGGGCCACTAAAAATTATTAAAGTCCCTCTTAGGGGGGAATTCATTTGGCTGCGTTACGAGTAAAAGTAACATGGCCCGCGCATTATTACCGTTATTACAGTAATAATGGGCTTTATTATCGTTATTACGGTAGTTTCAACGCTGGCTGAGCTGCGAGCAGAAAGCCGGGTTAAAACTATTGTAATAACGGTAAAAGTTTTAATGCCACGGAAATTCGGGGGGAATTGAAATCCCCCCTTCATGTCCTGCTCCCCTCCTGTAGCAAACGGGACCCCTGCCATTACCTGAAGCTAAGCTCACAGCATAGGAGCACTCACTCTGTACAGTCTGATATCAGAAAAGAAGCGCTCTATCTCTAAATCAACTAAATCCAGTCTGATCCACTGAATCAGACTGGATGGATCAATTTCTCCAGCTGTATAATCTGCAGCTATTGACTTCAGAAAAGCTGTGTGGTTCAAATCCCAGATTCAGTTACAGAGGGGGCTTCATGAGGGGGAACATTTAGACAAAGAGGTGGATTTTTCCAAAAGGGAGCATCCACTTTAATGAACAGCAACCCCTGTAAAGAACATCAAAATTGATGTTTGGATACTTTTGTAGGTGTGAAACTAATGGCAGTTTCCACCTCTAGTTACATTGTAATAAGGAATATTTCTGCCTAGCAGACCTGGATTCAGAGGTAATAGCTCAGTACATACAGTTCTCAGTATCAACCAGGGATATACTAGCGGAGCAAGGCAGCTGTTAGTTTTGAGGCATATACTGCAGTTAGCAAACTGTGGCAGGCATGTAGTTTATTGTATTGGCAGAAATACTCCATAGATTGTTTAGGAAAGAGCTACTGGGAATTGTCCAAATGTAGAGTCTTTGTAATGATGTAGTTGATAATAATGTTATTTCTTTGGTGTGTGTAGATTATAAAAACAAAACTCCTACAGAAATAAACAAGATCAGATTCATTCTTATTGTTTATTTTAAAACATGCACAATATATGTGTTCTGGGTTATATTTCCATTAGTAATAACTATTTTGTGCCTGATACTCCATCTTTCTGCACCTGGGGGTACCTCCTGCTGTATTTTTAAGGGTTCTTAAAAAATGATCCAAATAGCGATGTTCTTCTCTTGTTTGCATAGGATTCCTTCTACACTCCAAAGACAAACTGGTAGGTTAATTGGCTTCTGATTAAATTAGCGCTAGTGTGTGTGGTAGGGAATAAAGATTGTAAGCTCCACAGGGGCATGGACTGATGTCAATAATTCAATCACAGTTGCCTACTTTTTGGATTTCCCCTTTGGAGGGTGTGATGATATGATGTGTATCACCACAGCTGTCCCCATTGCGCAATATCTAAATTTGCATAATTTCACATCAAATGGAATCATCAAGACCCCACCAAATTCCGAAGAAAGTGGTGCGGGATCTGGGAGGCTGTACATTCCAGGAGGGTAGGCAAGTATGGAATAAATATATTCTGAAAGTACTTTGTAATATGTAGCTGCTATGTAAATAACAGTAGTCACGGAATAAGCAGCAGATGCTGTCTCCAGGAATAGACAGTGGTACTTTACTTAGCAGCAGACAGGAAACTATGAAGTCCAAAATATCATGTAACTTACCTAACTAACCTAACCTCTCTGGCTGTAACTAACAATATTGTCCCTTTCTAAATGTGAAAACATAAAAACAGTCAGACTGTAGTCTCAGGACCTAGAGATTCACCAGTCATGCCAGGAAGGTCCCTGTCTCGTAAAGGTCTTGTCAAGAGGATGATGAGCTATTTTAGATGTAGCTTGCTAGGACATATTGGTGCAAATTGTCCAGTTGCCAATGAGCCCGTGCAGTAGGTTGCTGCTTATGTAAGGCTGAGTACACACTACAGCAAAATTCTAACAATGGGATATTTGTACTCAGTAGCAAAATAAAGAGAAAATCTATACATCAGCAGTCTACAGCTCTGTATGAAGCTTGCACTGAACACGTGGGTAACACTCCCAGGACACCAACAGACAGGGAGAGTATCAAAAAAGCCAGATAATACATGAAAAGCCGATGTTCTCCTCTCCAGCACAATTCCATGTGTCCTCCAATATGCCTGAAATAAGCATAGACCCAGACAATAACTGCTACATGCATTCACTGTGATCAATAATACAAACACAGCTCTGCTGCACAGTGTTCTAATCCTGCACCATGAGATAACAATAACCTGTGACTGCTCCCTCATATACAATGCTAGAAGTTACACATCTCAGACACAATATTGAGGTAATGGGGAACCCCAGGACGGGTGTTAGGGAGATTACACGGGCAGCTCCTACAGACACGCATGTAGGAGCTGCCCGCAAGTATACAGGGAGTTGACTGTCGGGGGGGTCACTAATGTGATCATGTTTTAGAATATATATATCATTGCTGATGAACAGCAACCATTTGTAGCTTTTTGTGAAAATACAGACAGGCACAGGTGCATTACAACAGATGGCTTAAAACCTATTACCTATTACATACATGAAGACTATCACAATTAGTTGAATGGGAAAGGACAACTATAGTGGGATACTGCAGTATGTAAGAATTAATATTTTGTTTGGAAATTTAGTTTAAATTCATAGGCTCAAGTTGTATAAACACATTAATATTTGTAAATCCACATATAAAAACACATACACGCTATATATTAATTATAAATGTTGGGCAAGGACATATTTTCATCAGTGTGACAGGTGACTGTTTTTCTTGTAGCTAATTAACACCAAAAGCAATAATTGATCGGAATATCTGTATGGCTGTAAGAATCCACTCCAAACTGCAACAATTTGCAAACAGCCTGGATAAGATCTTCAGACTCAATCGAACATAGTAGAAAATCTCTGGCCTATATAGATATGAATATACTCTGTGTACAGTCAGGATATAATTATTATAGACAATGCAGTCTGACGTCTGACAGCTCCAGACCCCCAGACACCAGCTTCTCCAGTGACAGGTGATGTCAAACATCCCTGCTGATATATTGTCGTTCCAATTCTGCAAAGTGCATACACACTGCAGAATTGGAATGACATTGTTCCATCATTGAATGTCGTTGAATGAGATTTTTATTTCAGTTTAACAAACTTCTTCAACAATATTAAGTGCTTTGGAATGATAACTGTTCCTCGTTGCAGGGTACACACTACTGTGATATCGGAACAATCAGTCAAATATCGTCTGATTGGCCCAATAATCTGGTGAAAACTCTTTAGTGTGTCCCCATCTTAAATCTCAGATTATCTTTCTTTGCTCGACTCACCTGTACTGCAGTACAACAGGCAGAGCCAGAAAATCAAATGTGAATAGTTACCATGGAGTGCAAATGTGTAGATGCTCTATTCTAGGGAGTGATTTTCCCCTCTTCTGGAAGTTGTGGGGAACACAAATAATTTCAGGAGAGTAGTCCAGGGGGTAAATGTATCAATAGGCGGGTTCTTCAACACCCGCGTGTTCAGCCTCTTCCGCGATTAAATTTCAAGCGGCGCTGCATTGTAAAGGGTTAACTTCCCTTTACAATGCAGCGCCGCTTGAAATTTAATCGCGGAAGAGGCTGAACACGCGGGTGTTGAAGAACCCGCATATTGATACATTTACCCCCAGATCTCTTTGACAATACTGTTAATGCAGTGACAGTGGGCGTGTCCTCTGAAACCCCTGAAACACAACGTTTTTCAAGCATAGCTGAGGAGACAGAGAATGATGAGGTCAATAGTGTAGCACAAATGATTCACCTCCTCCTGTAGAAGGGGATCTTGTTGAAAGTGTTGAAAATGTTCTTGCCTGATCTTGAGGTGATTAATGACCTTTTTTGGCTCAGAACATTTGAAAGACCCCACTCTAGTAAAATCCCCAAAAAATGTAAAAAGTTGTAAAGGGAACCCGTTAGAACCCGATAGTAGGCTTTTGTACACTCATATGGCAATTTACAATGACTTTCTGTTTTAGGTGACAAATATGGAGGCAGATATTGTGGAACAGCTGCAAATTCCTAAGCCATATAGGAGAACGGTTAGACCTGGCTCATTGTCACGTTATATATTATATATAGTATATATATACATATATAGCGGATGATGATGGTGATGATGATTATGGCAGGACATTTAAGGATACAGGAATCCTCTGGTCTACAGATGTTTGCATATTGTGTGTCCTACCATAAGTGCCAATACAGTGCTCCCAGGTCACATTTTAGGACTTTGTTTCTGTTACCTATTACAGAGCCATGGACTATTTGGGCTTCTTATAAATTCTACCTAAGGTTATCGGTATATTCTAATTATATCTATACTACACGGAACCAAGAAGTGAAACTGTTACGCCATACTTCATCTAAAATAATAGCTAGAGAACTGATCCATGTTATTTAACAGAGTGAGAATACCAAAATAAATCCTAACTAATCAGAGTACCTCCTCTATGTTGATAATCTTGAAGGAATTAAGCAGGTAGTTCACAGTCACTCACCTAAAGACCTCAGACCGATGGTTTGATGGAAAGATTTAACAAAAGCCTAAAAGTATTCTAACAAAAGGTTGTAGATAGAGATGACAAATAAACTGTGATTACCTGCTAACATATTTATTGATTGTCTTAAGGGAAGTTCTACAACCATCTACTGGATTATTGTTGTTTGACATGTTGTATGGGAGACATCTAGGGGATTGGTAAACATGGCTAAAGAAGCAAGGGAGGGAAAAGCGAGTCCTCACAAAA
Organism: Mixophyes fleayi; assembly: GCF_038048845.1. Classification (NCBI taxonomy): domain Eukaryota; kingdom Metazoa; phylum Chordata; class Amphibia; order Anura; family Limnodynastidae; genus Mixophyes; species Mixophyes fleayi. The sequence goes on from NC_134405.1 coordinate 162,017,357, forward strand.
GCGTTATTGAGCAATTCTCTTAGATGCAACAAAGGACAGCTGCAGTATTGCTGATTGTGAGAGACTATATAGAGCAGACTCACAAAGGGAGTACAATCATAATGCTCCAGTGCGTACCTTTACACCTACAATAAAGTGCTTATTTTAGATCCCTCTGTGGAAAGTAAGTTTTCGCCAAATGGCAGTGACCAAATGAGATTTTAGAAAAAAAGGTCAATTATAAAGTGTAGCAGATAGCAAAAATAATATCTGAAATGGGTTTCAGCTATGGAGCCTGCCCTCTCTCTCTCAATTCACTCCAGGGAACCCTTAAACTAGCTTTCACTAGGGCCAAGCCTCTTGGAAAGCTGTCTTTCCATCATACTACACAGTTTCACTGGAATTTAAAAAGCACAAGATAGAAACTTGGGACACACATATAGACTATCTATAATCTTCTCAATGTTTCTATCACACTGTTACTGAATAAAATAAATAAATTACGTCCCACAAAAGGAAATCTTGTTTATAAACTTCAGTGCAAAACTATTCCCACTTGTAGGCCTAATTCATACTTAACAAGTTATCACTGATTAGCCCAACTCCTTCCATTGGCAAGTGCAAAGTTTTGCACTCCTATAGATGTTGTCATTTTGGACCACTTACTCATGCGGATGTAGGTAAAATCAGATGCGTGTCACAAAAAAAGCACTATGGATTAATACTTTTGCACAGTCAAACAAAAAATGCATTGACTGTAGTTTTAGAAGACCCTACACATATGTAGTCTGTTGTACACATTTTAAACTACAATTGTGATTTAACACTTAGACAGAACATCCAACTTCTCTGTTTTGCCTGTGGCTTAGGTCTCTAGAGGAGCCTCTAACAAACTTTGACATCGGTGGCTGTGATAACCTTATCACATTACTTTCACATTCATGCCTCTGGCTGCAGTGTGTTGAACCAAGTCAACATTGCATTTGTTTATCAATACGCATACCTCACTGAGTGTGGCAAACATCTGCTAATAAACACTGATGTTTTCCTATTATAAATGCTCATTATAGTGAAAATTAATATGGGAGAAAAGAGTCACAATAAAACAATGACTTATGTTTTCACAATAGAGCCAAACAGAATGATGCATTCCAAACCTAGATTTAACATTTTCTCTATCTCTGTAATGCCACTTTGTCATGCTTAGTCAGCAGACAGAAATTCAATAATCAACGGAAAACCTTATGGCATCAAATCTGTGTGTACCATCACAAATGATCAACAAATTTTCACTACAGCAGAAAACAGATGTCTGGCAAAAGTTTAAAACAACCTAATCTTGTTACATCGTGCAGCCGCATGTATTCTCGTGGTTGGGGGGCAGGAGGGCATTTATTTTATTACAGGAAATGACAGATTTCAAGACGCATCCTTTGTGACTTGGACATTTATTACAATGTACTTCAATAGAACACGAATGCAGCTCCTGTTAGATAGTTATATCTTGTAGTACAGTCAATGTAAATATGTTCTTTAGTTATCCCTTCATCATCATGATTTATTTATATAGCGCCACTAATTCCGCAGCGCTGTACAGAGAACTCATTCACATCAGTCCCTGCCCCATTGGAGCTTACAGTCTAAATTCCCTAATATAGACACACACTCACACAGGGAGACAGACAAAGAGGGAGAGACTAGGGTCAATTTTGATAGCAGCCAATTAACCTAGCAGTATGTTTTTGGAGTGTAGGAGGAAACTGGAGCACCTGAAGGAAACCCACGCAAACACAGGGAGAACATACAAACTCCACACAGATACGGCTGTGGTCGGGAATTGAACTCATGAACACAGTGCTGGGAGGCAGAAGTGCTAACCACTAGGCCACTGTGCTGCCCGCAATGTCATCCTCACTTACCACAAAAATACATTCAACTGTATTGATTACAGTGTATTTATCTTTACAGTGCCAGGTTTGGTCTGTGCTTTAAGCTGGTGATATAAGAAATGAGAACTGTATAACAAACATCTGTTTAATTATTAAGACCAGAGATGAGGGAAATTTTCATAACAGTTTTGCACAATACTTGTTTTCAAACCAACAGATTTACCAGTGATAAAAACACAAACCGCTGAAAAAAAACCCACTGTTTTGCAAAACGCCACATTAGACATCTCCTTTGTGTTTTTCTTTTTTAATGTAAACTATATGGAGTGTGAAATGTATCACGCTAGGGTTTACCGAAACCTGGAAAAATCCGCCAGAAATACAGCTTAAAAAAAGAGGTGATTGTGAGAGGTGACATAGCTCAAATCAAATACTCTTTCAGCTCTCCTTCCTGTCATACAGGCAATAAATAAACAAATAAATAAATGAAACGTAGTGCCCCCATTCCTAAATATTATTATACTTCTTTAGTATATGGGCCTGAGTCATTAAGGAGAGCAACGCAAAAAAAAAAAAAGGCGTAAATGCTCTTCTCCTGGACAAATCATATTACAATGCACGGCATGCATAATTATTTATTATTTGCATGTAAAGAAAATCCTGGCTGCTTTTTCATGCAGCACACAAATACCTGATAACTTTATTTTTACACTGATATTTAAAGGTGATCTAGGACAGGGGGCTGCATGGTGGCTCAGTGGGCAGCACTCTTGCCTCTCAGCAGTAGGGTCATGAGTTAGATTCCTAACCATGGTCTTATCTTTGTGGAGTTTGTATGTTCTTCCTGTGTTTTTGTGGGTTTCCTCCAGGTGCTCCAAAAACATACTAGTAGGTTAATTGGCTGTTATTAAAATTGACCTTAGTCTCTGTGTGCGTGTGTATGTTAGGGAATTTAGACTGTAAGCTCCAATGGGGCAGGGATTAATGTGACTGAGTTCTCTGTACAGCACTGCAGAATTAGTGCCGGTATATAAAAATATAGATGATGATGATGATGATGACAAGCCCTGTCCCAAGTATAAATCTGTCCCCACATTTTAAATTTCCCTCCCTCTCCAATGCAACATGGTTTTGCCAAGGTGCAAAGTTACTTCTTTTTTGCTTTGTTCTACTTAATGACTCCTTAATTGGCCTTCTTCTAAGTACAGACCTCAGAATTCACTGATACGCTGAAAAATGTGGTTATGATGGTGTGAGCAACCTCTGCAGTTTTCTGACATCCATACTTGTTTAAGTGTGCTCCTGTAACACAAGTTCACTGCTTATGATATGCTCAGCAAAGTAGACATAGCCCACTGCATCACACACACATGGTATGAAATCAGTTTATCACATAGTTATGACATACTGTGCAGTTGAGGTGTCTACCCACACTGGGATTTCTGTGGCTATCTAGGCCACTTTAGAGATAATTGGTAACAGATCCCTGTCTGTATGGGCCAAAAATATTGATGGTCACAGTCAACATTAAACAAAAAATGTCACTCACTTGAGCTCTTCCACTATGTCACATATGTCAGTGTTTCTCAAGTCCAGTCCTCTATATCTCCTTTGCTTGAGCACAGGTGTATTCACTACTGACTGTCACACTTTAAAATATGCTATGTTAGGGATCACTGAGCACTGGAATTGGGAAACTCTGATCTATGTGATAAACTGATTTGGTAAGCTGACCAGTTGTGCTCCAGAAAATGACAGTGCATAAAGATGAAAAGGGATCTTGGTCAGAAAACAAAGTGGTGCCCTCTATACGGTGAATACTGAACCAGCAGCTAAGTGCAATTTGGGTATGTCTCATTGTCAAACCACACAAGTCACATTGCACTTACCACATTGCCAGCTAAATTACACCTCACCTATTGAACAAGCCACCAATAGTGGGAGACAAAATAGTGAGTACCAACTTCAACAAACCGGTTGATGCGTGTAATTTTCTACACTTTACAAGTAACCATCACTACCCGTGGAAAAAGAATATTCCCAAGAGCCAGGTAGGCAGACTAAGACGCAATTGTTCAGATGATATTGACTGCCAAAGACAAACAAGGGGGTTGTTGGAGAAATTTAGAGATAGGGGATACCCAAATCAAATCCTTCAAGAAGCAGAAACATTTGCTTCCTCTCTTAACAGAACCACCCTTTTAAATATTGAGAAACTAGAAACAAGGGAGTGTAAACATAAGGATACGCCTTGTTTTGTGTCCACTTTTAATACAAAATCCAAACAAATTAAAAATGTACTCTTTTCTAATTTTGGTATTTTAAAACAGGATAATATCCTGAATAGCTGCCTGGAAGACAAACCATTGGTAGTGTTTAAGAAAAACCTGGATTTAGGGAGAATTTTAGCACCTAGTGTGCTTAGACAGAAAGAAAACGCAAAGGAGAATTGTTGGCTCACTAGAAAACCAATGGGTAGCTTCCGTTGTAACAAATCTATTTGTCTCACATGTAAACACCTTATTAATAAATCTAAGGAAGTGAAATCTAACTATCTCAATGTTAACTTCCCAATTAAGGGATTTATAAATTGCAATACAACTCCGGACCTTAATCGATAGTGAAGCTAGGAACGCCGAAAGTAGAAACTTTCCTTTTCACACTAAGTTCCGACCCGACGGAGTTAGCCGGTGCACCTGCGTGGTTGTACGGCCAGAACAAAGTTCCCACGGAGGAGATCAGTGAGTACATTCTTTCTACACAGCGGTACATTCTGCAATACTCACGCCCAGTGGACTTATTCGTTCTTCCCCTTGAGGGATTCAAGGACATCTTACAGACCTGGTAAGGAGCCGTATTATTTATTCATTTCTGCCGGAGGAACTTTTCAATACTTATACCTACCGGGCGGACAAGCTTCACTCTATATCTGTTATCTGCCTAATAGGAACTGCCTATACTCAACCCTTCAGGGATATTGTCCCTATTCCCCGTGATTGGGATTTGGATATGCATTTTGTCCCCCTGGACAGTCTCCACATTTTTACTATCTGGATCCAAAAGTATATGGTTATATTGTACTCTTTATTCCATAAGCACTAATAATACTGAGGAATTGTGTCATTATGACTATTTGATCTGTGTTGATATGTTTTTTATTTTTTACATGTATTTTATGTGATATATTAAATTTATATTTTTTTACACTTGGGAGCTATTGCTCTTCCAGCACCATTATTATTTTTAACCAATTGCAGAGAACCCTAAAAAAAGAAGAAATTTGGGGACAAGTGCATTTGCCTCCCCCCCAGCCCCCCGATCACTGGACCGGTTTATAGTTTTATCATTTCATATTCCATAACTGGTTTTATTTTCTTAAAGTAAATGTATAGTAGATAGAGTCTTTTTCTTGTTTAAAACAGGTTATTTTCTTAGATACATTATCGTGCCCTCGGGAGGCCTGCTAAAACATATTCATCATGCTGCTTTGCTGTGTTTTTGTGGGTCTCCAAGTCACTTTTACACACAATCCTTCAGAAGTGTGTCTGCAGCTCAGACTTCAAACACGTTATCAAACATTTCCAGGAGTTCTACCATGACTTTGCTGTAAGACATAAGTTGAATGTGTTGGCCTTTGCATGAAAATGAAACTGTAATAAACAACAAATAATATGCATATTAAAGCAAAATATTTTTCTAAGGAATTTACAGTATTCAAAGTTGAGACAAAATTAGTGTAAAATAATTGCACAGAATAAAGGTATAGCTGGCAAGCGTGCAAACGTCCATAAATCAGGAAAACATTACCCAAGCTGTCTTTTTCTGTTGGAACAGGCTATAATCATAACTTGTGTTTGTTGAACTCCTATTGAATTTACATCCTCCTTCTAATTTGCATGGAACGCAACTACCATGAGATATTCATTGAACCTGTCCATCTTTTGAAGTGAGAATCACCTTTTTGGACCTAAATTCTTATATTTTCTGCCAAAATTGTTTTCCTTTAGTGTGATGTTCAGGTTTATATTTATAAATTAATCAAATAACACTAAGGGCTAGATTTACTAAGCTGCAGGTTTGAAAAAGTGGGGAATCTGATTGGTTGCTATAGGCAACATCTCCTCTTTTTCAAACCCGCAGTTTAGTAAATATACCCCTAAGTGTGTTAGTTTGGGTCCTAAATCCGTTAAAATATAGGAGTAAGTATAAGGTTTTCCAGGAGTGGATTAGAAGGAATCCCACCTTAACAATTTCTGAAGCAAAAAAAAATGCCACATTACACTTATACTTTCATATACATATAATACTGGTATATTAAAAGCAAAACACATAAGATTGCAGTGTATATTTGTTTTGCCCGAAAATAGTTTACAACTCGCTACAAGTCAACAAGTGTCTGCAGTGGTCTAATGAATAAGCTATGAGCAAGGAAGGTTAGTTCTATATCACCATAAGCTTTTCTCAATAATTATTATATAAATATGAAAACATTTGACTTGATTTACAATTTTTTTTTTTCAAAGTGCAACTGGAGGGTGCAAAATAAATCTTTTTAAAGAATAGGAAGATATAGGACATCTCACCCAGCTCAGCTTCCTATTGTGGTGTGGAAATTGCTGTGCACCCCTCCACACAGTGAGGGATTCTCCTTAAAAGTCACCCTTTTCACTGCTATTGGTTTTGTTTCAATATTCTGTTTCAATATTCTCTTAATAAATTAAGCCATAGAGTCATTATATATAATTTTCTACGGAGGCGTGTGTGTGCAGGGGCAAAACTAGCGAAATGTGGTCCCCAGTGTAGGGAGGAGGGAAGGAGGGAATCGGGGCCCCTGACCCTCTGCATCTGCCATGATGCAGGTCCCATTATCTCCATGGGACACTGGCTGCGTGGTCTCAAGGTTCTGGCCTCTCTGAAACCACCGATGCCCTCCCTTCTGGGGGGATGGGCACATTAGTCGTGCCTTGGGCAAAGCTCCGGCAGATCCCAGGGTTAAAAGGGGCCCCGCTAGCCTTGCGTCAAAGGGGTCTGAAGACTCTTGCCCCTCAAGGGACATTGTGGTCTCTGGGATCGGAGACTAGGGTCTTTCCTCTTTAGAAGAGGGCCAGATTCACAACCTATTGTGCATGTTTTTGATTTTTACACCTTTTTTGCACTTTAGTGCATGAAAGCACTGTTCTCTGGCTTTTATTAAAAAGACATAAGTAAATATGTTTTTTTCATTTCGTTAGAGTATTTTGAGGGCAACTATCCATAGCCTGTTGCAAGTCAGATTTCAATTTGATATCAATATTATTATTATCATCATCATTATATTTATGCAGCCACTGGCAGTGGGTTAGAGAGAAGAAGACTGACTTGCCCAGAATGCTAGGTAAAGTACATAGATATGTAATGTTCATTGCTGTTCATAAACATGCAGTCTAAGTGATTCAGACAACATGTCTTTTTAATAGGGCAAAAAGAACTCAGTGGAGTAGTTGCAATTTCTCCAGACAATCACTCTCTGCCTCCTTCCACCTTCTTTAACATTACCAAATGCACCAGCTGTGATCAATGTTGTAGAGAAGGAGTCAACTACTAATTTTCAATTAGGAGGTAAGGTTATTTGAAATTCCTATTTATTAAAAAGGCAGCATCGCCCGGGTTGCAGGTACAATCAGAGCTGAAACAGTTACCATTGTAGAGGTGCACGACTACTGTGTGCTGTATAAAGTGTGCTCCGATCATATGGATATCTTTCAGTTTCTGATGACTGATGGCCTATGTAAAAGCCTGCAGCTGTGGTTTGCTGGTGCCCATGTCTCATCTCCTAGTAGTAACCTCATTGCCTACTACTGATCTTATGCTTCACAAGTTATATATTACCTAATATTATGTATTAGTAGGAGCAACCTGAATTACTTACTTAGACTTTACATATACAAACCTCCCCTATTTTGCACCAAACTCCATTCACAAATGCACAAATTAAGTTACAACTCCACCCGCATTCGTTTAAGCCCCACTCCTCTTGCTGCCTGCGAATAAAGATGGGTTGAACTTGATGGACTGGTGTCTTTTTTCAACCTCATCAACTATGTTACTATTAATTTAATTAGTTTCTACGAGGAAGTTAGTGGAAACTTAGACCAGGGCAGCACAGTAGATGTGGTCTACTTAGATTTTGCAAAGGCCTTTGATACAGTGCCACACAAGAGGTTGGTTTACAAAATTAGGGAACTGGGTCTAGGAATCAACATTTGTACTTGGATCGAAAACTGGTTAGAGAATAGGGAACAGAGAGTTGTGATAAATGAAACATTTTCTAATTGGTCAAAAGTCTTAAGTGGAGTACCTCAAGGTTCCGTGCTGGGGCCACTCCTTTTTAATATATTTATTAATGACCTTGGTGATGGTTTAGAGAGTAAAGTTTCTATTTTTGCAGATGACACTAAACTCTGTAAGGTAATAAAATCAGAGCAAGATGTAGCTTCTCTACAGAGGGACTTAAATAAACTGGAGGATTGGGCGGCCAAATGAAATATGAGGTTTAACATAGATAAATGTAAGGTTATGCATTCAGGGATCAAAAACAAGAACGCAATCTATAAATTAAATGGAATTAATTTAGGAGAATTTATAATGGAAAAGGATTTGGGAGTGCTCGTAGACAGTAGACTTAGCAATAGTGCTCAATGTCAAGCAGCACCTGCAAGGGCAAACAAAGTATTGCCATGCATAAAAAGGGGCATAGATGCAAGGGAAGACAGTGTAATTTTGTCACTGTATAAATCGTTGGTGAGACCTCATCTTGAATATGCAGTACAGTTCTGGGCACCATTCTATAAAAAAGATAATTTGGAACTAGAAAGGGTTCAGAGAAGGGCGACAAAATTGATAAAGGGTATGGAGTCATTAAGTTATGAGGAAAGGTTAGCCAGTTTAGGCATGTTTACTTTACAAAAGAGGCATCTAAGGGGAGATATGATTACTATGTACAAATACATTAGGGGTCAATACAGAGAACTTTCATGAGAACTTTTTAACCCAAGGACTATACACAGGACACGTGGTCACCCCGTAAGGTTAGAGGAGAGGAAATTTCACAACCAGCAAAGAAAGGGGTTCTTTACAGTAAGTACAGTCAAGATATGGAATTTATTGCCAGGGAAGGTTGTGATGGCAGATTCAATAGATATGTTTAAGAAAGGGTTAGACAAATTTTTAGTGGAAAGGTGTATCCAGGGATACGACCGTTAATTAAAATGTAGGATAGTAGTGGATATAGGGTAAAAATAGGACTGCAATATTGAGTCTGGGGGGATTTTCACGATTGAAACAGATCGGCGGTTGCTTACTCTGGATCAATTTCAAATATAAGTGCAGGATCGCAGGAGATCCAAAATAGGTTGAACTTGATGGACTTGTGTCTTTTTTTAACCTCATCAACTATGTTACTATGTTACTATGTCCCACCAAAATCAGGACAGTCGGGAGGTATGCATAACATATAACTGGAGTCATACAGTAACTAGCTGGCAAAAGCTACCCTTCATATTGGCACAACATATTTAGTATGGTAGGGGAAGAGGGTCCAACACTGGAACCTTGCTGTAGACACTATGGCATTAATCTGGCTTTGGAAGTTTCTAACTGTTTCCCACAGTTTGGCCGATATTTATCAATATGCTGTGATAACTTAGATTTTCTATGGAAAATCAGTTATTGCCACAATTTCTTATTCAAATATTGCCAGAGAAGCTGACACTCAGAAGGCCAGGAGTGGCTCTCGCCAGGCCAACCTTGTACATGTGTGACCCTGCTAGTAGGCTCACACACATGCACAGTGGAACTAAATACCCTGGCTTAGTATATAAAATATAAAAAATGAATACAAATATATACGGTACATATACATTAATAAACACACAGACTCAAGAGAGGACATAAACATCATCCATTATTGATAGGCACCGTGCAGAGGTACATAAAAATGTATATAAAACGGACTTACCAACAGTTCCCACAGGAACAGACCTGCACCTGCAGTTTAATAGGAAGTAAAACGTTTTTTATTTATTGCTGTTATTTAAAAAAAAAAAAAAAAAATAATATTTTGCTTTCCACTAAATCTGGCAGTGCCGGTCTTTTCCTCTGGAAACTGTAAGGTGAGTTTATATACATGTTTTTAATCATTTTAAAATATTTACATTTTGAAAAAATGCTTTATTTAAATAATACGGAATTTTTCCTTTTATTATTTTTTGCTATCGCTATGCTTAGGTGTTGATAGTGAAAGGAAGATTGTGATCCTTGATAAATAGGCGTCCTCATGCTTTGCCATCTGTTTGCGGGTGAGGGCTACAGTTGGTGATAGCACACTGTTAGGCTTCGATAGATTTGGAGAAGCCCTGTCTTTTGTAAACACAAAATTTTCCATGTTTAATAAATACGCCCAGTTGTCACATAAATGCCCTCATTTCCTTATAGCAGGTTATCTGTCTTCACCAGTATACACGGGGTAACAGTGTCCCTCAGCCAGGTGATGACTTTACCACCCTGTCCCTCTCACAGCCAATGTGTCTGACCACTGGCATCATTGATGTTGAAAGTACCCGTGTGAAAGCTTGTGTTCTAAACTTTTGTAACAAGATTTAATTGTTATGTTCTAGGGCATTTCTTGGTCAATAAAAACATATTTGGGCAGATCTCCCTTAGGTTAATAAATATACATATGCAGAATGACTTATGCACCTTTTATTTACTAAGATAAAAAACAAACTGTGCTTCTAAAATATATATTTCAGGTAACATAAGGGTAATTACTAGCTAAATGCTAAAGATAAATAAAAGTACTATGAATTTTCCATTAAGTATGTAAATTAAGATTAAAACACACACACACACACACACACACACACACACACACACACACACACACACACACACACACACTAGAATCCAAAGTAGGGAAGAGGAATGCAATGTATCAGAAGACGTTTTAGACATCCCTAGGATTGGCCTTGTATTTACAATCTGTATTTTTCCATTTTTCACCTCCTTCGACTATTCAGCTGTTACAGTGCACTTAAGGTCATTTAACTTTAATTACAATGTTTGTGTAAGCAGCAACATAATTTATTGGCATTTACATACGTAGAACAGCAGTGAGGGCTCGTTCAAACATATTTGCTGGGAAAATGGGTAAAACGCATGACAAATAGTGCTCTCTGAAGACAGGGTTTAATGATGCATCTTTAGCACATTCTCCCCGTGCTTTAAATGCGTTGTGCTTCTACTAATACAAACTGGTAGCATGCATTAACGCATGATACATAGGTCATCCATCTTTCAAAAATGTTAAAAGTGGCATTAAAGTTTTAGAACACCATGGTGGGAATGACCCATTAAAAACCATACATCATATTTTTAATGCGGATTTCAGGTGTTAGCAGAAAGGCATTAACAGTAATAGTGCTTACCGGACTATATAATTCACCTTAATGCTCATATAGGTTATGTGTAAATATGAGTTCAATTTTCAAAACTTTTCACTTCATTCCACATTAGGTGCAGAATTTTGCACGTTTCTCTGGTGAAATTTGGTCTTTAGTGTCCCCACAAATTTTTCCCTATTGTTTTTGTTGTATCTGGAATTCAAACCACACCACAGTTTATAATAAATTGACCAAAGTCATATTACCTTTATTTATAGACTATAAATTTTTCAGAGAATGAATATACAAATACAGGGCCTTATGTAGAGTTGCATTTACGCTTACAATGTGAGCATAACTTATGTCCCATAGTTTACTATGTATTCAGAGCCACGCGCATCTTTGGGAAATCCACATTTATAAGAGCTCATTCATGACGTGAATAAGAAGATACCAGTGGTACCAACCTGGATATAGGTGAGCAATAAAGAAGGTTTATGAGGGATGTGCTATTACCACAGCTAGTAGATGAGCCTTTAGAGCCAAGCTATCAGAGGTCTTCAGCTTTAGCAACCGCTTTTCCTGTAGAACGGATATTGTTCGGAGGTACTCAGATGCCCCAGGACTTAGGCTCTAGGGTAGTAAAGGCTTATCAGTATAACTGTGGTACAGGATGGAGGTAATCTGAATACTGGAGGCTGATATCTGGGACAGGCCAGGGTTGTGGGTCAGAAGCAATAAATGTGGTCAGGTACAGGCAAATGGTCCAGGCTGGCAGCAATCAACAAGGAGTCCAGATAACAAGGCAAAGGTCAGGGTAATAAGCAGGTAATTAAGGTGCAGGAAGCAAGCAAAGGGTCATGCACAGAGAATCAATCCAAGGTTCAGCAAACTGACAGGAGCAGGCAAGCTAACAGAAACTGAACGCTATAACTGGCAGGGAGGCTAAGCACTCCCTGCCTTAAACACTTAGGGGCCAATCAGGAAGAAGGAGACATAGGGCTGACAATCAGCCCCAGGAGGCTGCTAATTAAAACTATTAAGCTGAAATTGGTCATAGGAATGACCCTGGAACAAGTATGCAACATAATAAATGGCCAATTTTATAAATAACAAAACTTCAACTGGAGTCAAATGCCCCCTCCTATCTCTCCTAAAGTGCCAACATATAAATAATTTTATTCGCCTGTGCACGCGCCCGGATGTGGATCATGCCTGGACTTGGCGCAGTCAGCCGGGAGCATCCCGACCGGTGTCTTGGCAACGGTCGGGTCAGAAGATGAATGACGTCCCGGTCGTCATGGTGACAGCCGGGATGCCGCTGGAGCAGAAAGTCGCGGCGGGTGAGTCCACCGCTGCAGTTCGTGACAGAATGTCTAGGTTTTTTATTTCAATTGAAATATTTTTTAAATGTTGTATGTGTGTTTTAATTGCGTGTTTACATTTTTCCCTGGTGAACTACAGCTACCGGTGGGCCCTGGGCACTAGGGCATGCTGGCACTTGTTGTTCATCAAGTGCCAGCATGCCCTGGTAGTCATGGGTATGCTAGCACCGCACCTGCTGCACGAATGGTAGTTCCGACACTGGTCAACATAGTATGTAAGGAGCATTAATACGCCATTACTGTACTATGCCTATATCCTGCCCGCCCATTACTTCCCCGTTCTGCCCCTCTAAGCATAAATCTTTCTACTGCACATGCTCAGTAAGTAAAAGCGCATTTTGAGCTTATGAATCATACTTACGTCCAACTTTGGTGAACCCCAACAGAAAGTACAAGCAAAAGTTGAACATTTTTTGTTGGAAAACTGAGCCACATAAAACCATGCCCTGATCCTCCATTACCATCTTGCCCATCATTACCCATTTCCAGGATATGGTGTACCTCAAATACTGTAATTCAAGTAATAACATAAAATATATTGTACTACTTGATATAAAAAATATTTATGTATCCTAGCATTTGATTTAGTTTATATGTGTTTATCTATTTGTTGCCTTTCTATGCAGTAATTATGTTTCCATAAGTCCAGTTGCAATGTGCATCCCATATTGGAGTAGAAATAGGTAACTTTCATAGTTTTTTTTCTTTTATGAATTGTATTGTTGTTATAATTGTTATTTCATAGGACATGATGAGTGATGTCAGTAATGATAGCTGTCAAATGGGTTGTTGTGTGATGTAACTAAACAGTGATACAATCATTTTTGAAATTTTCTAAGTAATTATTGTTATTATGAACATTTATTTATATTATTATATGTATTTATAATATATTATTTACAATACTGTGTAATACAGACAGACAGAGAGGTAAGAAGGCCCTGCTCACAAGCTTACAGTCTATGGGACAATGGGATTCTGATACATGAAGCCAAGTTCCACACATTTCATATTGGTCCAGCCAGATTGAAAGGGTAGAAAGTCCTTAACTATGCTTACCATATTTGACCAGTCCCTGTAGTAGGCTTCTGGGCTGACCTGCATGAGTTCATAGTGACTAGTAACATAAGCCTTGGTGGCCATGGGATTATTTCCTAGTGATAGATGGGATATGTATATAACAAGCGTGGCCTCTCCTTACTGATCATAACCAATCCCACTCCTGAAAATTAAGAATCATCCTCATCACCTTGGTACCTAGAGTAATTATGTGTGGTCACAGAATTGGCAGGTATGCCATGCACTAGGGCCCCTTGGTAAAGGTGAGAAAGGCCCTTTGTCATTATAGCATTGCAGAAAGGGTTAGTATGGCAACAACTAATGATTTTAGCATCAGCCACTGTGCTAGTCAGCCATTTTGACTACCATGATTTTGGGGAGCATGGGGTTCCCCAAATAATTGTACCCAGATCTTGCACTGGTCAAATTGAGGATGGTTGCTTTTAGCAGAGTGATATAAAAAAACCATTATAGCCCCTTATCATTATTAATGTCAACTAAGCCTGACTCTTAAAAAAGTATAGTGATTCTACACAGGGCTTCAAAATCAAAGAAAAACCTATTACCGCACCCCTCATTTTAAACTGCCTTAATTTCGCCATCTTCTTTTTTTGATGTCCTCTTACTTCTTCCTGCTCATCATATTTTGTCTTCTTTTCATGTATTCTGCTTATTTGATACACAGTGAGAGATTCTCAGAAGAGAGTATTCTATATACATCTTTCTTTGAATGTTGATTAGTAGAAACTTTTACAGTATAGAACATGGAACACTCATACTTGCCTACTTTGTCAATTTGTCTTCCGGGAGGTCTGGGGACAGGTGGGTGTGTGAGTGCGGTGCTTAGAGTATTGCTTAACTTATTTTGCCCTATACCAACAGGGGGCCGGGCCACAATGACTCATGAATCGCACCACTAAGCCTTGCCCCCTTCATTTAGTTTACCAAACTGTCCAGGATCCGGGAGATTGCCCTGCTGTCTCGGGAGTCCAGGAGGACTCCCACAAATTTGGGAGTCTCCTGGACATTCCGAGAGAGTAGGCAACTATGGGATCACTTAAATATTTTGCAAACGTGTGGGGGTGTTTGTTGGTCTTTTTAATCACATGAATTATTTTAACAAATACATACTAGAAGGAGTCTCAGTGACCCCTGCAAAAATATATAGGTACCCCATTCCCTAGTGACATGGGGTGGAAAAACACATAGCAGTGGCATTCAAAGGGTTACTATAAACAGTGTCAGACTGGGGTAAGAAGGGCCCACTGGGGGAATACAATGGTAAGGGCCCCCTGATATAGGGCTGCTGAACAGGAGTGGCCAACCCCTAGAGAATACTGATGGTTTCTTTGAAAAGTAAGAAATTGGGCATCACATATTAAATATGCATTTGCCTGCATGAGTATTCTTGAATAGAG
Organism: Mixophyes fleayi; assembly: GCF_038048845.1. Lineage (NCBI taxonomy): Eukaryota > Metazoa > Chordata > Amphibia > Anura > Limnodynastidae > Mixophyes > Mixophyes fleayi. The sequence goes on from NC_134405.1 coordinate 162,032,506, forward strand.
GTATAATTGGAGGATATTGATGTTTAAAAATATATACATATTAAACTTACTCTCATCTAAGTATATGCACAAGTGGCATTATTTTATTTAGTTATAACTGTTTTCTGTAGATACATTACGTTCAATAGAATGACATCTATTTTTATCTCAGAGTAAGGTCAGCGCTAGAGGATTAAATATCTCTATAGCACCAGTGGTCTATGTATTTTCTACAGATTGACCTCTTCAATTCCCCCACTCGCTCTGCAATACTAACCTTAAGGCTTTGATGAGCTGGGAGTTTATATAGAGAGAATTTCAGCTATGATTCTCACATACATAATCCCTTGGTAAACGCACCACTGTGACACTAGCATGTGAGGTGTGTCTGCAGGTATGTTTGAAAACAAGCACAAGACTTAAGTAGTACTGAAAACTTGCAAGTAAAACATTTCCAGCTATTAAATAAAATGTTACTGCTTCTATAAATAGTTAACATGGTACATTCCAATTCAGACATGCGCAGTGGAACCGGTATACTGCCAGTATGATTGGGAGAAGTCCTAACTCCGGCAAAAACACCCCTTGATGGAGAACGGCGTTATCGGCCAATGATAAAATAGGCCTTTTAGAATTTCCATTGCTGGGTAAGTTTCCTTGGAACCGCGTGCTAATTACACTCTATAAATTGCACTAACATGGAGATCCACTGATCCACTCTCTCTCTCTCATCAGGAGTCAAAATGAAAATTCAGGCTTTGCCAAATTACCATCTTGCCTATTTTAGTAAAAACATTGTGCTAAAATTAAGCCATGTGGATGCGTTATAAGAGATTCAATATGTTAACTTCTGCCACAGTTGGCTGAATGTATTTTATAGGGTTATTTCAATCTTTAATAGCATTTTTCTATTTTTGAAAATGTACAAATATTTTTTAAAATAATGTGCATTGTGGAATGAATGAAAATGTTACTGCAAAGTCCAGCTATACAACCACCCTTTATGAATTTTCAGATATTGTCATCTTGGTACCAAATCCAAACAATAAAAATAATTGCATTTGCTCTGCTACAGCATTTGAATTACCCTTTTGCACTTTTGTAGATGAAGCTTACTGTTTCAGTGACCTGAAAATAACTCCATTAATATTGTGAGAACTCCATTATAAAGAGCTGTCTGGAAAATCTGCTGTTCATGTTACCCTGCACAATGTCTTTTCTCTAACTATTTAAATACTATGCATATTACTAAGCTTAGATGGAACAGTGATTTGATTGCCCAAATACTTCTTTTCATGGGTCTCCTACTATCGCCCCTTTACTGGAATGGAACCCCTGTCACACATTGCATTTTGGTTACTGTTCTTATCCGTTTCCCTTGGTTCTCACTCCCTGCATTCACTTGCTGGTCTGAACTGACCATGCGCACACCTGATCTTATCAAAACTTCCTGCATTCTCTTGCCTGTCAGCTCTGTCTATTTAAAGCACCTGCTTCTCTATCAAGTTGCCAGATCTTCAGGTCTCCTTACCTGTTAGAACGCTGGCTTCTGTCTGCACATCGGTGTTACCTGTTCCACGATCAAGACCTGTGGTATTATTGCAAGAACCTCATGCCTTATCATCAGTCCCATCCTCAAGCTATTCGCTTTCCAGGGATCTCAGTGCATCAGTTCTCTGCAGTTCACCACTTCTCAGTTGGTATCCTGTATTACCTGTTCCACAATCAAGACCTGTGGTATTGTTGCAAGAACCTCGTGCCTCATAATCAGTTCTGTCCTCAGCTATTCGCTTTCCAGGGATCTCAGTGCATCAATTCTCTGCAGTTCACCACTTCTCAGTTGGTATCCTGTGTTACCTGTTCCACGATCAAGACCTGCGGTATTGTTGCAGGAACCTCGTGCCTCATAATCAGTTCTGTCCTCAGCTATTCGCTTTCTAAAGACCTCAACGCTTCAGTTCACTGACGTTCACCTGAACCTCTGCATTTATCATCCAGCAGTTCTGCTCCACTCCACGGTTCCATCTCACCCTGCTCTAATCCCCCTTAGAGGACCGCACGCGCGTATCCCTGGTGAATACCTCTCTACCGTTAGACTCCGCACAGCGGGGTTTCGAGGTCTATTCTAAACTCAAGCTCCATGACACCCCCCTTCACATGCAGCTCACCCCGACCCTACATTTCCTCTGCAGTACTAACATTAGGCTCCAATGAGCTTGTGTTCTCTGCTCTCCTGGTCACTGGTTGGCTCCCCCTGGGTCCTCTCCACTGACAGCATCGCAGTAATTAGTTGACACCCGCAGCGCTTCAGGGTGCAGGGAGCTGGACTTCTCTCAACATTGTCGCTAGATTACATGGTCTGGGCCCTTTCCCACCAACACTTCACATAGGAAGACAGTGTGTCTGCCCCTTTACTCCCTACCCCATGATAATCATAATTGCCCCCTTAGGGAAGGGGACGGGACTGTCCCCCAGGGATTTCCCCAGTAGCCTTGTTGACCAGTCAGACATTGACTATAAAGAAATTCACAGTCTTTTGCTACAAGAGGACTAATTTAAGATCACCAGCATTAAGCTAGGGCCAGTTCCTTGTCCTACCAGCTGCTTAAGTATTAAGTTTGAGTCCTCATTACGACAAGGGGACTGGGTAGCCATTGCCTTGCCAAAATATCACTCTAGGTGGTTATCGGAGGAAACGTTTGTTTGTTTTGTTTTTTTTTAAAAATGGAATCTGTGCCATAAATTAAATGTAATTGTATTCTTCGGTATATGTATTCTCTAAAATATATAAATGATATCATACATGGACACAATGTAACTGTGTTTTTTTTTAAATATTATCACAGAAAAATGATAGAACATTGCCAAGCAATAATTTGAAAAATATCAGCATCAATGAATTTCTTTCAAGAAAAGTATGTTTTGGTATACTGTCCCTTTAAAAGTGGACTATAATTTCTCCATCCACCATTTTTCTGATGTGAACAGGTTCCGAAAGTTTGTGATATTTCTATGTATGGTATATCATTCCTAATTTTCTATTAATAAAAAAACATTTAGAGAGCGCCCTTATCGCCTATTTATCTGTTAAAATAAGCATTTACTGTTGAGGATATACCTTATCTGAGCTGTAAAGCCTGTCCATTGTAGCTATTTCAGTGACACTGCAGAGAAATGTCTGGAGACAGTAACTGGACATTTGAAAGATTGGTGGCAGGAACATCTGCACAGTAGTGAGAGGTAATTAAGTCTAGATTATATTTATGTGTAGTTCCCCTTGAAATGAATGTTTACTTTCTCATCATGCATTCATTTGGCATGCTTTTTTGTTTTAATATTCTCTAGCACCCTTCTTTAAATGAGAACTGGACTTTTATCTAGCCAGTGTGAAGACTTTCTTTGATTTACTCCTACACTGACAAGAAAGGACTAGCACATGTCTTTAGTTTCAGCGCTACCTTTTAAAATGTTGCAATTATTACTGACAATATATTTGACTGAATTAAAAAGAAATGTGAAACGATTGGAGGACTGTGGAACAGTAGCATCTACTGCTTTGATAAAGAAGTTGAATGTATGAACTTTATTTCAAATAAAGTCACATCACTTTATGTTTGTTATCTCTAGTGCAGAATAGAGAAAAGTGAATCCATTTGTTTGAAGTTGAAATTCTTATGAATTTTAAAAATTTGAGCAGTCTGCAACAATCTCTAAATCAGGCCTAATTCAGATGAAAGATCCAGAGAACAAAACTAAAGCAATTTGTATACTCAGTGGTTAACAGAAACACAACATTCATCATCAATGTCCTGTATATACCTTCACCCCTTCAAATCCTCAATCTGCCCCAGGGCCATCGTAATTAATAAGAGTAGGTAAATTTGCCACACCAGTGGTCCCAGTATAAGGGTCAGGGGTACCTAAGACTCCTGCCGATCATATCAAAAGAAATAAAAAATAGATGTACAGTGAATGTTCAAATAAAGTTTAATTCAGTCAAAGATTCATCTATTCAGGATGATGAAATGGAATTCTGGTTACTTCTGGCTACTCATTTGGTTGGTTGTAGTGTGCAGGTGGGAGCTGTTATGGCCATTATGTTATGTTATTATGTTATGGTTATGGTCATGCAAGAACAAGAACCCATTTCAAATGTTCCCTTTCCACCACTTTATCCCATTATAATAATCTGACTTTGCAAAATAAAATCTCTTTTTGCACTGCTAAAATACAGCCATCTTGCGCTGCAAACCCTGGTGGAAATCTATGTGTACTTGTAGAAATAGAGGGCAATATAGATCCAAAGCTGCATTTGCTCTGTGAAGCTGCTGTAATTATCTCATATTATTTTGTTATTTTTTTTCTATTCAGAGGAGAGTTGACAGTTTAAAGTGGAGCAATATACCATATTGTACTTGTGGCAGAAAATGTATGTTGCAAAGGCACCCTTTGGTCAAATGAGCTATCTGAGTTGCAAGTGTGTCAGAAAAGTAGGCATTTTGAAAATTCCCTTGTTGGTGGCATATATATACACACATATATATATATATATATATATACATACATATGCATACATACACATATATACATACATATATATATACATGCCTACACATACACATACATACATATATATGGGGGTACATTGAATTGCGTCATTTTGGCCCCGTCCCCAAGAGTAAAATGACGTTTTGTCGTGGGGGAGCGGGGCCAGAATAACGCGATTCTCGGTGAATCGCGTCATTTTAACAAAGGAATTGCGGGATGCGGGAGAAATTCCAGCTCTCCCGGGAGTCCGGGAGACTGACCTGAATTTCGTGAGTCTCCAGGACGTTCCCGGAGAGTTGGCAAGTATGCTTAACTTACCACTTGGCCAAGCCAGTTTCAGGGTATAAGCGTATGTGTGACGCGTCTTTCCTGTTCCCACATTAAGTGGAACTGAAAGCTCAGACATGGGTTTTCAGTTCCACTAATAAGAAATAATAGTATTAATGATAATAAAAATTATTTTTAAAAAAAGTTTTTAAAAAGAAATATTTTAATACTCTTAACAGTTGAAAAAATGCTTTATTGCATTATTTTTTCATTCATTTTTTTTCTGTTATCCTCATCCTGAGATGGCGATAACGGCAGTACTTGTACCTCTACAATCCTTGTTAAATATGCATCCCCATGGAGAAGCTATCACTGGCAAAACCTGAGAGGTTACCTCTGGTGATATCAGTGCTATCGGCGGCAGCCCCTTCATAAATAGTGCAAATCTCTATCACTGCCAGTAACCTGCAATTCTGTTGCAGCAATTAATTCACCTAATCTGCATGTCATCATATATGGTACTGTCACACAAGGCATTAAAAGACCAATTATAAATTGTATCTGTAATTTGCAGAATAATGCAGGATTCAGTGTCGGACTGGCCTGCCGGGGAGCCGGGGTATCCCCCGGGAGGCCCTGTTGCCTGATAACCCCGCCCTCTTTGTTGGTGAGGCAGAGCAGAGAATTACCGAGTTGCGGTCAGTCTACATATGAAACGGAGACTGTCAAACTAATCCCTGCCTACAGCCAGCACGTGAGAACACTTCCTGCTCCTGAGACAGAGAGAGGCAGAAATGCTTCACAGTGACACAGATCTCAGATTACTCCTTCTGCTGTAGTTGCAGGCGTCCTGTAGTCATAAAGTTGCCGTCCTAACTGCAGTGTGAGTCCGTGTAATCAGTAAGTAATAAATCGTGCAAACTTCTCTAGAGCTCTCCACTGTGTGACCTCGGAGGGAGGGAGATAAATTAGAATGGCTTCATTGCAATATACGTCTTCAGTGCCTCTATAAAAGGATCCTATTGCAGCTGACCAATGAATGGATTCCTAATAAACTAGTAACCAAATTCACTGTTTATATCATGTTCCATGTTTATTTGTTTTCAATCAATTGTGGGACTCTATTCCCTATAGAAGCATATCTTAATCAGAATAAAACACATTCAGACAGTTAGGTCCTTATAGGATTGCATCTGCTATATGCTTTAATATTAATGTTTTGCTTTTGTCCTTTGTAGTGGCATTGGATTATTATTGAGTGTACATTTTGTGGGTAGATCATTTTTTAGAGTCCTGTTTTTATTTGCCAGTGTCTAGAGTGTGATTAGATTTATGTAATATTTTAAATGTGCATATATTTTTATGCTAATAATTTTGTGGTCTCCATAGTGCTTCATGGATATATTAATTTTTAGTCTATACCCTTATATTGTGGGTTTCATATGATGAACGGTTGATCTCTAGTACTGTAGTATAGCATTTGTTTTCTGTGTACACTATGAGGGGAGAGAACACTAACCACAAAGAATGGACAGCACACAAATAGCTGATGATGATTGATTGTATTCAATTCATCCCTCCCCTTTCCCTGTCTCCCCTGTTTCACACAGTGCCCTCCATGCTGCATTTGCTCCCCTTCACTTACTTTCCTATTGACTTCTTTCTTCTCTTCTGTCTTTTCCTTCGCGGCTCCTCACTGCAAATGTCCTCTTTTTCTTTATGGACCATACTAAGGTGCTATACGTTGTCCTCCATGGCCTGACCCCATCCCCTTTAATGACTGACCACAACCCCTCTTACAGTTGGCCACACCCCATTGTAGTGGGCCCCTACCGCTGCATTTCCCCCGGTGGGCCCTTCATGTCCCAGTCCGACACTGCCAGGATTTATGGCATATTTTACAAAGGTGAAAACATGCAGCACAAATTCTCTTTTATGCACCTATATTCTAAACAAGAGTATATTATTCAAAATGAGTTTATTTAACCAAGATCAATGGGCCCAGAGGTTGCATTCAGAGGAGGGGTTCCCTACTTTGCACCAGAGCACGAGTTTTTCTCCCTGCAAGAGGAGTTGATTTCTCCACTGGTTTTAAGGTGGCAGAGGTCTGTTTTATCCTTTTTATTCCATACTGTTTTATACCTTACTAATGGGGCTCAATTTGTATCTTCCAGTTTTACCTCTGCTACATTCGCCTACATTTAATACCTCCACTCCAGGAGATTCCAGAGGGGATATCCAAGGGGCAAGAGGGGGGAACATGGGAACACGATTCGCAGTGTGATAGTGAATTGTATCAGAACAGCCCGCCACCCCACTTTGCAATAAGATTGGATGGTATCTGGGAGGGTGGCCCCAAAATTTCTCTTTGATGCAAACATTATATTTTACAAACTACTAAAATGTAAATGTCAAACAGACTTTCTCATTTTTAATCACTGTAGGTACAAATGTTTCACCAGATTGCCTAGGACAACAGATTTAGGAGTACTTTATTTAATGAAAACCACGATTATACTTTTACTCTGAGATGAATAAGCATCTTGGCAGAAATGGTTTCAACATATATTTAAACTACAATCAATTAGGCCAATGCAGACATTTTCAAATTTTCTTAAAGATCAAAAAATGGTAAATGGCTTCCTGCAACACTCTTATGTATTTATGAATCCTGTGAATTAGTTTGGCTGCCGTTCAAGTACTAAAAATATTTTTCTTCCTCCAACGCACTGGAATAAAGTGGCAACCACTCTTCTAGCTCCACTTGAATATTTTACCTTGAAAATCTATTCCTGTGCTGAGGTCAAAGAAAACCATTTTATTGTTGTTTTATTATTATTATTATTATTATTTATTCATATAGCACCAGCATATTCTGAGCGCTTTACAATTGAGAAGAGACACAGTAACACAACTAGACTGGGTGTTGCAGACAGACAGGTAAGATGTACAAATAAAACAGGGAATAATTACTAATAAAGTGTAATTTAGTCAACCAATCATAACAAACCACATGACCCCACTGGTGACAGTTACACTTTCACTGGGTCCCAGCAATAATAGCATATATCTGCAACAGTGTGGCACATGTGGAATAAAGCACTGCAATTTGTATGCAAAAGTCCTGCACTCATTGTCCATTTGTATGTTAGCATGATCTCAAGCTTCTCTACAGTCTTTAAGCCCAAGACCTGTGTCTAACCACTGGACCACCCCTATTGGGCCACTTTGGTCCATGCGCAGACTATCTGTCTAAAGGTTCTTACCATCATTTCGAGCACCTTGCCTAAAATCTATTAAAATAAACCGTCAACAAGCACTTCTAGATACTAGAAGCAGAAGCTCTCCCATTCAAAGAACTCATACTACAAGGAATGTATTTGTTATTTATTATTAATTATTAATTTTGTATGTTTACACTAATTGCCGGCAGCAATTTTGGAGGAGAAGCAGCCAGCAGCTTGTTACCTGTTGTCAGTCGCCATCCCTGCTGTCCTTCCATGGAGCAGGGACAGTCGCCTGGTAGTCTTTTTTCTAAGCAACAGATACACAGCGTTCCCGGCCTTCCTCGTGCTGCCAAGCGCATACGCAGCAGATCACCCCATTGCTAAGCAACGGGACGCTTTCGTGTTTAGCGGTAAACATATCTGACTGCTCAATCCTTCCTCCTATCACACTCTTCTGCCTCTATTTAAACTCTGCTCTGGCACCATTAAGGTGCCAGAGTATCGGGTCTCCTGTCTCCAGCATTATATTGTATGTTCTTGCTCTCTTGGTTTGACCCGGCTTCCTTTGATTATTCTCTGGATTGTTCCCATTACTACCTACTGTTGTGACCTCGGCTTTCTGAATATTATTCTGGATTGTGCTATTCTCGTCTGATCCTTGTGATCTTGGCCTTTCTGACCTATCTGTGGATCTCCCTTCGGTACCGTCTCCTTCTAATTGGCTTGATCCGGACCATCCTGACTTTCCTCTATCACTACACTGGTAACTGTCTTGGAGAACCGCGACCTGTGTACCCCTTGCTTGCTCAGTAGCATACAAACATACCAGTTAGTGGTTTCTGTACATACAAGAGTCTACAGAAAATATCTGACACCTGTGAATCTGCTGTTCCTCCATATCAGTGATATATTGAGAGTGTTGCACTGGGCTATGATGTCACTGCCAAGCACCACATTCCTACTGTGACAGGAGCAGAATATGCTGCCAGTCCTTCTGCATGCTGAGGAAAAAAGCTTACGCAAGGGAGAGGGAATGGGCATAGTACAGAAGGGGAAGGAACTGTCTGCCAAACCTGCATCCAATGCAGATCATTGTTGTACAGCCACAACTATATTGTAGACCTGTATGTGTTCTGGTCTTCAGGTTTGACCGGTTTTCAGGCAGATACACCAGATATTTCGTTTTTCTTCTTTTAAATATTGATAGTAGATACTATAATTATTTAAGCCTGAAACCATGGGTATGGATAATTGCAAATCAGATTTAAAAGACAGTTTTAAGGTAACACTTAAATATAATAATCTTAGCTTGTTAATTATACGAAATTCACATTATGTAATATTAGGCATAATTAAACAATCTGTTTTATTTCAATGAACACATCCTTTTATGACCAACTTTAAAATTGTTCATGCATAGTTATATAACATTTTTAGAACTATTCTTTCCACTACATTAATGACATTGCATTAAAGTAATATGTTATGTATAGGATACTATTCTAAAGAAAAATGTAATTGTTAAGAATTGTAGGTTCCCCATATAACAGAAGTGACTATATCATCATCATCATCATTTATTTATATAGCACCAACATATTCCGTAGCTCTTTACAATATAACTATAACTATATAACATGCCTAATAGCATTGAGTTTGTCATATCAGTTTCCTAAACCTCTATAGTTTTTAACTTATAAGTGATGATATAGTTTTTGGTTTAGAAGGCTTTCTTCATTTACAAACACTGATGTGAGGATGTTATATTTTTGGGGAACACAAGCATAGACCATAGTTGCCGACTCCCCTGCAATGTAAAGGAGTCGTATGGGAAATTATTGGGACACCAGCAGGTAATTATCCCCAAACACTGCTGCATTTCCTGAATGGGAGGTGTCCCCAGAATAGTGCTCGTCCCACCTGTACCAGCAGAGCACGGTAAGCCCAGTAAACTCGGAAAACGTTTTTGTTATTTGGTTTTTTTTGGCGCAGGGACGTGTCTCCTTAAAATCAATGTACCCGCTCTGAACAGATCAAGTATCGCAATAGGCACAGGGGTATGGGGGAGGAACACAAATTGTGGCCACAGGGTGCTGTAGATCCTAGCAACAACCCTGCCAAGAGCACTTGTTTTTGATCCTAATTTAGCCATGTGAAGGAATAAGGACAGACTTCTTTAGAATGAGAGTTGGTTCTGGGAAAAGTCTATCTGCAAATGAAGGAAAGTCAGCTACTGACCTGTTCATTGTCTATATTTTGTGGGTCATTTGGTTCCAATAAACAACAGAAAATAGGCTAATACCCCAGCTTCCAATTAGCTTATTGTTTTCATTTTGGAAGATTAAAAAAGCATAATAAACAACCTACTATAGAAATATATATTTTCATACTCTCCCATAATGTCCGGGAGATTTCTGCATTATTGGAAGACCTCCCAGACTTTGGGGAGAGCTGGCAATTCTCCTGGTACCCGGTTGCAGAAGCTGAAGATCACATGCACATGCCGGGAACAGTGTACACGCCCGGGACAGTGCACACGACAGTGCCAGAGTAGTGCACCTGAGTTATTGAAGAACCCGCAGCCATCTACAGCAGAAAAGGAGAATTGCATACAAGTATTGTATTAAGTATGTTTGACTTCTTAATTTTTTTAATTATTTTTATTTATTCATTAAAAGGTCCAGAAGGTATAAACATAGTTCCCTACTCTCCCAGAAGGTCTGGGATAATCCCAGAATAAGGTGGGACCTCCAGGACTCACGCGTGAACAGTCAGTTTCTCCTGGAAGGACACATACCTGTCTACAATGTGGTGATGTGCCTTGATGTTTCAAATTACGTCATCAAGCCCCACCCCACCTTGGTGATCACTGAGTAGGCAGAGACGTGATGATGAAATTACCATCATCATTTCCATGTCCACTTGATGACGTGAATGGCATCATCAAATCACATCACTTCTGAACAGAACTATATATATCACTGTATATCAAACTTACTGTAAAGTGTTCATAGCATTTGACTTTTTCCACCAAGAGTCCTATTTCACCTTGATAGAGATAGTCTTTCGTAATAGAGATGGGAGAAACCTTCCAAGGAATGTGAATAGCCTGGGTACTTCACTAATCTGTATTTTATGGGAGGCAAAAAAGAAAACCACGTAAAATCTCGCCTAGAGTTTGACAGAAAAACATGAGGACGAAGAGATCAAGGTTGAACTTTTTGGTCTTGGTGCTAGGTGCTAAGTTTGGTGCAAACCTAACACTGTCTATAATCCCCAAAACACTATCCTTACAGTGAAATATAATGGTAGGAGCATAATGAATTGGAAAACTTGTCAAAATAGAGGGCACAATTGAGGGAGCAAGATAAAGATAAATATTCTGGAGGAAAACCTGTCACTGTCTGAAAGAGACATTGAACTTGGGAGAAGGTTTATATTCCAGCATGACAATGACCCAAAGCATAGAGCAAAATCCACATTGGAATGGCTTATATACCTCTATTCCATTGACAATCCCATCCAACCTGATGGAACATTATCATTATTGTAGAGGAAATGGGAGAACATTGTAGTGTCCAGATGTGCAAATAGATTTACAGCTGTAAATGTAGCTAAAGGTGCTTCTACCGAGTATTAGAAAATGGGGGTAAATACTTATGTAATCAATTATTGGCTATTTTTGTTTGCAATTAACAAAATGATATGGGTTATTCTTGTCTTTTTAATTTGACAGCTTGATCGGTAGTAAGACTTCCACAATAATGTCATTTTGAGTTAAAAATGTAAGAAAGTTAAAATATGAAACCTGCCAAAGGAGGTGTATACTATTTATAGCCACTATACTTTGTACCCTGTGTGTATTTTAATGTAAAACTAAACATGATCAACCTGCATCTTACATGTATTATATTTGTTTGTGTACAGGCAGTAGATGAATACGTTCGGTGCTGCTAACATTTCCAGTCCATAGATCAGCCACAAGAGGGAACTGCATGTTGATATATTGAAATGCATGTTGTGTTACACAGCCCTTAGAAATGTTCTCAGATGGTGCCAGTATAATTAATGTGAGCAATAAAGCCAGCATTTGCTGCTTGTTTCAGTATACATTGGAAACATTGTCCAAAAGTTTATTATTTATTCTGTTGGACGCATCTTTGCAATAGGTTAGCTGCTCTAAAAGTTACCTATTTTTTTTTTATATTGTTACAAAAACTATTAACAAACTAGTAACTTGAGACCTTTTTTTTAGGTTTCTCATTTGTTGACATATATCCTTTTAGGAATGTATATTTAGCACACATATACTGTGTTTATATATCTGATCAGCCACAGCTTTAAAACCACAGACAAATGAAGTATATAACATTGATCATCTTGATATATTGGCATCTGTTCAGAAAACATGGGCAAGCATAAGGATCTGAGCGACTTTGACAAGGGCTAAATTGTGATGGTTAGAAGACTGGGTCAGAGCATCTCCAAAATGGCAGGTGTTGTGGGGTGTTCCCGGTTAGCACCCGGCCAGGTGTGTGTGTGTCATTTAGCGGGGGAAGGGATGGCACTGGAATACATTATGGGAAGAAGCAGGGCCCTCTTAACAATATTTTGGGCCCCCGGGCAAAGCAGTGCACCAGGGCCCCTATATATATATATATATATATATATATATATATATATATATATATATATATATATATATATATAAAAAAATGATTATATATATGGGCCCTGCAGCCCAGGGGGCCCGTCAGAGACAGTGAAAAAAAAAATCCGGAAAAAAAGAAGAAGAAAATACTTACCTTGCGGTCAGCTGGCGATCCGGCTCCCTCCCTGGTCTCCTCCTTCGTGCTGCGCTCCGCAATGGATGTCGGGCGGGCGTGATGACCATCATCATATCATCATCAGTCCCTGCCCCATTGGAGCTTACAGTCTAAATTCCCTAACATACACACACAGACACACACAGACACACACACACACAGATAGAGAGAAAGAGACTAGGGTCAATTTTGATAGCAGCCAATTAACCTACTAGTATGTTTTTGGAGTGTGGGAGGAAACCGGAGCACCCGGAGGAAACCTACGCAAACACAGGGAGAACATACAAACTCCACACAGATAAGGCCATGGTTGGAAATTGAACTCATGACCACAATGCTGTGAAGGAGAAGTGCTAACCACTTAGCCACCGTGCTGCCCCATCACATCACATCATTATGTCACATGTCAATATGGACATGTGTTGACCGGCTCTTAGGAGACCCCACATAAATCTGGAATCTTTGGCTGCTCTCCCCGAAGTACAGGAGGTATCCCAATATTCCGGCAGGCTCCTGGATATTCCAGGAGAGTAGATTAGTATGACATTCAGCTGCAGGGCGCTGTTTTTATTACAACTCAGCTATGCTCATAAACAGAGCAGAGCTGACTTTCATCATCTCAGAGGTGGCAGAAGCTATTGGTATATGGCGGATGGGTGCACTCTGCATGCTCTGCCCCAAATTACTTCTCCAGGCACATCTCCAGCAGACGACTGCAAAAGGCAACCAAAAGAAGGCAAATTTAGAGGAAAGAGTGGAAATGTGCATAGCACATTACATACTGGTGCAGCCATGACCTACGTAAAGAATCTTAAAATTAATAATTTACCTTTTTATTTTTATCATGGTCACATTTATATTGTGTTTTTCCTCTACATAATGCTATACAATTATTGATCCATAATTAATAGGATTTCATTTGAATATGGTCTTACAGACTTAAAAGTCTGGCATATTATTGTTAGGATCATTAGACAGTTTAATCAATACGTGCAGTATCTTGGAAGCCTGTCAAGATCTTCTGAGACACTGCACAAATCATGTATTAATCTGTCAAATGATCCTAAACAATAATGAAGTATAACAACTCCTTTAAATGAAAGCAGCATTTGAAGAAATTGTCTCTTTTAAATGACAAACATCTGCTTGGTTCCACTGCTGTAGTCAGGTAGCTGACTGCATAGCTATTGAAAAGAAGGGGTCGTTCTTTGCATGTTTACATGGTTTGCACATGCGCAGTACATCTTGAAGTCAGCTTCAGTAGAAGACAGTTAATATATATAGCGTGATTGTTTTGCATGTGACTAGTTTTGCTGTTAAACTAAATCTTTTTGTTGTTTCACTCGGATATTGAGTGACTTATGGTAGAGTAGCGTGCCTGCCAAGTTATGTTGTAGTAAATAAGGCATGAAGGAGGTTTTTAAGACCTTTGAACTGAATTTATAGTCTGTGAACAGTGCTGGGGGGATTAATTCTGCTGTGTAGCGTTGTTAGGGTAGGGTTGGCAGTTGTGTGAAATTTCATAGCCAAATTCAGAGTGGGGCTGTTATTCTGAACTATTTTGTTCATATCTAGTTAGAAACAACTGTAACATATGCTGTTTTCTCCAACTGAAAGGAAACCAGATAATCAGAGTTAATAAGTGTCACACACACCAGGCTTTCAGGTTTTGTCACTTACCTCTCGCTGCCTTTCCAAGTTGTCCCTGCGGTCCTCAGGCTCTGCTGGTGTCAGACCTCTCGGTAAGATGCTGTCCAATATGTCTCCACTCTAGAGATCCCTCTGGAATCAGAGTATGGGTCTTGGGTTCGGTCACATGATTCCTCTCAGCCAATCAGGTGATAATAGCCTCCATTTCAGATTCCCTCCCAAACCAATCCATGGGAGCTGCCATCTTGGATATAGTCACATGATCCATCTCAGAAACTCAGATTGCTGCTTCTGCTCAGCTGATTGCAGTCTCCAATCAGGAATCAATAACAACTATAGAAGGACTTCCTGGAGCCCTTACCGGTTGCCAGTACAACATTGTATTTCAGACACCAACATGGTTCCCAGCAGTTTGCTATCTATCTCGCTACAGTCTTGCTATTTTTCCAGCTTTGACAGTGCAGTCTGCATTCTGGTTGCGTTCCGGTTACAGCAATCCTCTTCCAGCATTCTGGTTCCATTCCGAATACAGCAATCCTTTTCCAGCATTCTGATTACAGCATTCCGGTTACAGTCTGGTTACAGCAATCCTCTTTCTGCATTCTGGTTACAGCATTCTGTTTACAGGTCTGTCCAGTATTGCGGTTCCTGTCCGGTCCAGCAATCCAGTTTCTGTTTGCTCTCCCCTGCTAGTTTAATCACCATCTGGACCAGTCCATTCACGATACGCAGAGGAACATTATCAGGCCACCCAGCTTTGTCCACGTAGTCACCAGTCCAGCTCCAGAAACACAACCCAGACTGGGTACAGACAGATCAGGAGTGACAATAAGTTAATCAGCGTTATCACTTGAGGGATGTGAATTAATAAAAAAAATATATAGTTTAAGGAAGGTTGTTTCAGTGGGCCTAAGTCTGAAAAAGTCATCAGTATTTGGTGCTTTATATAGCTGTCTTACAATTCTGAAAGATGTATATGTATATTGCCCTTACTCAGTAGAATTGGAAGACCACAACCAACAAATCACTACCTACTAGTTCAAGTGCATCAGAGCTAATTCCATGATTATCATACAGGAATCACTACGGGGCATGGACCTAATTCCCTGGGTAGCAGCTGGGCGGCTCTGTGCTGCACTCAGAGAAAAATATCACAGTGTCCTCAGTCAGAAGAGAGCTTAATGAGCTCTCTGATGTGATCGTGTACACTGCAATGCCATGAAGGGAACTCTGATGAACAGTAAGTGCAGTGTGCAGCAGAGGCTTCTGGTAAGGTAGGTTGGTCCTCCTGTCGAGAAATGTTGGGGTTCCCATCAAACATTCTGCTATGAGACCTACAATTTTATTGTTACACTCCTGCTTGAAGGTATGTTAACTGCTTCCTTATCAGCACCATCAGTAACATTTTATAAATCCATAACTGTTGTTGGATTGTTTTAAGCATATTACAACTATTGTAGAAATATCATCACTTCATTGAGCTAATAATAATTTTACAGCTAATGCTATACAAACATATATAGTTATTTTTTTGTATTGACATAATTTTCTATTAATTCAGAATATTTATGGTAAGTCTACATTGTTCGAGCATTCGAAGGTTCTTTTTTGTGAAACCATAGAGTGAATACAAACCAGCATAGCATCCATAATAAGACAGATGTATACTTTTGCTGGGCAATAAAAGCAGTATTAATACTTAAGGCAAAATAATGTATTAGTAATTTTATATACCAGTAAATAATTAATATCCTAGGAACATTTAATGAGATTAAGCAGCAGAGAATGTAGTTCATAAGGGAAATCAATAAGGTTCCTGTTAAACAAAATTGCCAGTATCAGTGATCACTGCCACTTGACCTATTATTTATACTTGCCAACATTGTAAATTCTTGTTCCGGGAGGTCAGAGGTCCGGCGGGCAGGAGGGCGTGTGGGGGCGGGGTTCGGAGATTTGTGTCATTTGACCCAGCCCCTAAGCTGTCATTATGAGTTTGGCCTATACCAGCATGGGACGGGGCCACGGTGACGCATGAATTGTTTCAATAAGCCCCGCACCCTACATTCAACTTAATGAACTGGCCGGGATCCGGGAGGTTGCCCTGCTCTGAAATCCTGGAGTCTCCTGGATATTTCGGGAGAGTAGGCAACTATGCTATTATTACATGATAACAACAAATATCCTGGTGCAACCTCAGTCGTTTATATATTTGCTATTTATAGCTGATCGTTTTACAGAAATATTTATAATTGTGACAGTTTAAGTCTGTGATTATTTACAAAAAAATAAACAAAAAAACTGTTACTTCCACTTTTTATTAATCAAGTACAAAATGTCCTAATGCGCAAAATTCCAACTCACATATTATAGATCACAGATGCACAACCTGTGTATAAGCAGCACGTGCTTTTTGGATCTCCTGATTGTTATATTCTATTAAGAACAACCTCTTTTGGAATACTTGCACAAATGCTCACTGATTGCTAGTATCCCAGAACAATGACAGACTGATTCTTTGGATCCCAGATAACATTGAGCCCACTAACATGATTTATTTTCAATAGGCTGGATTATAAATTAAAGAACCGCACCTAACATCCCTCATGCAACCCCCTTTCATCCCAAATGATAGCATATAGCAGGGAAACAAAACAGCATGCTGCAGGTGGGTATAACTAGCATTTAAATAAACAGTCCTCTGACTACCTCCCTCAACCTCCATTAGCATCATCATTTGTTTATATAGCACCACCAAATATGCAGCGCTGCACAGAGAATAATTGTTATTTACATCAGTCCTAGCCCCTTTGGATCTTACAGTCTAAATTCTCTAACACACACACAAACATACTATGGTTAATTTTGCCAGCAGCCAATTAATTAATCTACCAGTATGTGTTTGAACTGTAGGAAGATACCAGAGCACCTGGAGGAACCCCACAGAGAACATACACACTCCACACAGACAAGGGCCTGGTTGTTAATTGAACTCATGACCTCAGTGCTGAGAGGTAGAAATGCTGACCACTAAGCCACTGTGTTGCACCATTTTACCATTGTATTCCTTGTGCACTACTGTTTGGTTAGGCTCAGCTGTATAGATTCTAATCAGAATAGAAGAGGAGGTCAGGAGTATTTGTGACATAAGGTGAGTAATGGGGCCTCCAGATAGTGGGACCCAACAGGAATTTACACAGAACCTGCTGGGCCAATTTAATGTAACGCATATCTAACAGCTTGGACTCTTTCCTGCAAAAGTATTCAAGTCTCAATTGCTGGACTCAGTGCTGTTTATATATTGAAAGGTTAGCATAATTAAATAATAATATAATACATTTCTCATATTTGGGGAGGGCATTAATGTTTTTGGTCTGGTTGTCATTTTTTAAAGAAAGATATTGATGAACTTCTCCAGTTATAGAGATCTAAGACAGATGAGATGGCAAAGCCTCCCAATACTTGGGTCATGAGTTTGATTCTGACCAGGGTACTATCTGCGTGGAATTTGTAAGTTCACCTCATGTTAGCATGTGTTCCTCCCAGTGTTCCAGATTCATCCCACAGTCACATACTGGTAGGGTAATTGATCTTTGACAAAATACACCCTTGTTTGTGTGTGTGTGGTAGGGAATCAGACTGTGGGCAGGACTGAATTAGTACATATTCTCTGTACATTGATTCATAATGTGAGTGGTGCTATATAATGTGACAATGGGAATGGTTTGCCACAGGCCTCTAAGAGAGGAATTAGCTATTTAGCTGACAGTCTGCAGGTAAAGGCTGCAGACAGGGTTACACACATATATATAGCTGTGCACATAGGTTAATTGTATACAGCTGTAAGACATATGGGACATAGTAAAAGTATAAAGTGTGGTTTGAAAGTGTCTTTTCTACACCTAACATCAAAGCTGACAAGGTTTGTCTGCGTGAAGAGCAATTACAGAACACCTGCAGAGAACTTCCTTTTGGAGGCAAGATGTGAATGTCACCTATTTATCAAGCTAAGACTGTGGGAGGAGTCTCAAGCATAAAAACCTGTATTGCGCTACTATGTATGGCGACTGATGCCAAACAGTGGCCAATGATCAGACGAGAAAAGTATGTCTAGTCAATGTTAGGTATCCTGGTGTCATCCTGACAGAAGTGTATGCTGTTTATTGTGATGGAGCAATAAAAGCTTATACTACAAGAAGTTGTCCGTGGTGACTCACATAAGGGTGCCCGTGTCACAATAAATAAACGATAATAAAATACAGTATCTACACATGATGATTTATTTTCATCTCAATTCCTTAAGTGATAACTCAGTGTTAAAAAAATAAATTTGTTATACTGTGCATTTAACTGTATATAGTCACCTACTGAGTGACTACACTATGTTCAGCAAGCTTATTCACTCATGTATATTTTTCTACTTTAATTACAATACAATATAGTTATATTCTGTAAGGGGTCCATTTAGCTTTCATTTTAAGTGGATAATTTATAGTTCTAGACCTGCAAACTCTTTACAGTACATGTTATTATTTTTAAAACTGCATTTGGGAATGTAACTCAAACTCTGCACATGTTGGCATCTGTTATAGATTTAGTTTTTATGCTTGTTATAAGGGATTAATACTTTATTGTAAGGTTGATGACAAATTGCTCCATTGGGTGGAAAACTTAGTAAAAAAAAATTGTTACATAGCAGGAGCATAATTTTTACAGCCCACTGAATATTTCTGATTTGGGACATTTTATGACATAGCAAAGAGGGCATTGGTCCTTGCCACCAAGCTTCATAGGAGTCCCTTAATTAAGACATGTCAAGTGTCACATCACTATAACTATTATGGGTCATTTTAATTTGAAATTTTCTTTTGATCAGTGGTAAGGTATATTCTTAATCTTTATCACACTCAAGCAGAATAATGGGCTTCCGTCATTGTATTCCAGTCACCTCTTTTCCTCCCATTTGAGCATAAACAGTCGAAATAGAAAAAATACATTTCTTTTAGATGCTCCCTATACTTTGCACAGTTAATATATTCTTATAAAGTTAAATAAAGTAATATGCCAGTTCTCCTGAATATAGGGACATCATGTACACTTTGTGTATGGCATGACAGTTATAGGGCCTAGAATGAAAAGGTTACATTTGATTTTTCATATTGTTTTTTTTTTTAATATAATACTTAGAGCAAGGTGCTGAACCTGGAATTCTAGGAACAAAAATAGTAGGGCTCACTGCATTACTTCATAGTAGCCAAATGCAGAGACAGAGCAGTGTCTAGTAGCAGGAGTGCACAGTGGAATTGTCGAGACAGAGCTGTTGTGAGACAAAATAGGCAGCACATTAACAGTAATTGGTTGTTGATTCAACTGTCAAGTTCCATGCTAGTACAAATCGGTAAAAAATATGAGCCTATGGCTCACTACATAAAGTCTACCTTGCAGTAGTCTGGGATTAACCCCAGACAGGTCCGTGACACTGGTAGTATTAGTGCTGATGGTGAGGAGATATGTAACATATAAGTTTCCCTACAGAGCACTGGTTATCACTTCAGCCAGAAAGGGGTCACAGAAAGTCATACATTTGGAGAAAACATTCAATAGAAGTAGTAGAAGCTAACACAGTGATAGGATATTGCCTGATATTACTAAAGAATGTATACTCAAACAGGTTCTCCACCTAACATATCTTATTTCTGTATATAATACATATGGGCTGTTAAGACTAAAGTAACTCCTCACTAGCCCCTCCCCATCCACCATGACAGGGGTAAATATCTATTTGACACTGTGCAATGGCTGAGGTTGCTATGCAGCAGCAGCATATAGTAGTCTGAAGTAATAACTAGAGATGCTCACTAACCACCCGTGAACTGGTTTTGGTTTTGGTTCTGTATTAGCTTTGTGTTTTGGTTTTGGCAAAACCACCCTTGTGTGTTTTGCTTTGGTTTTTGGTTTTGGATTTTTTAGAAAAAATCCTAAAATATGCTAAAATCACATAATTTTGCTCTTTTTTTGTTCCTACATTATTATTAACCTCAATAACACTAATTTACTAATTTCAAGTCATTTGCAGTTAAGTGACAGAAAATAAAAATGGTGCAAGATGGAATTGTCCTTGGGCCCTCCCTTCCACCCACCGTTATGTTGGATCCTTAAAAGGAATCCAAAAATTGCGAGATCCGAGATCCGACGACGTAACAATGACATTTTGCCTCCTGTTCAAATCCGAAAAAGCGCGAAGGTGGCTCGGTACTTTCGGATCTACTAAGTTCGGGTATGTACGGTTCTCGGGGAACCGAGCCTGAGCATCTCTAGTAATAACACCTTTGACTATGGCTTGAACTGTATCCTCCAAGCTACTTTCAGGAGGGAACATTATGTCAAATATAATTTGTTATTGTGTTTTGCAAAGCTACCGCCTGCATAGCAAGTACAGGCACTGCTCCCCATTGGTCTAACTATGAAATTGCAATAGCACAAATATAAAAAAAGGGCTATCGCAGCTCTTCACTTAATTTATCCTTGGGTTAATGCAGGATAAATCAGAGATTTCCCCTGCCTTAAACTATTTACGCTGTTTAAAGCATTTCCATAAGCCTCTATGGAAATGCAAACCAACTCAATTTAACAAGCGACAAAAAAGGTTAACTTTTTCTTGCTTGCCCTTAAAAACTAACTGGCGTAAGAAATGTAAAAGTATAGTTCTCAACACAGATGGAGGAGAAACATCTTACCTGTTTCTTGCTCCTGCTTGTTTCTTCCCTCCTTCCTGTGGTCAGTGGTAGCTCCTATAACCCTTTCACTGCAGGATGCAGTGTGTTAAGGAGAGAAAACTCTGTAAGTGGTTAAAATCTCTTCTTAGATTAAGATTCCCCCCAAACCCTCCTCTGGCTCATTTCTGCTTTTAATCTTTGCCTCCCCTCTGCTATTGCAACCACTTAAGCCAACTGCACAGGCATGTCCCCCTGCTCCTCTGCCCCACACTGTCCTGTCATCTGGATTGTTAAACACATTGCAGGGACAGGCAGTTTGGTAAAAACTGAAGAATTAAGCAGAGGAAAAATAATAGTTTTCTCCAGAGAGGGGGAGCATAATGATAAATAGACCCCTTTCTGTGAGGTGGGGTACAAGTTGAGACCTCTGTATTTCACCAACAACAAAATAGGCCAGAATCCTAGGACCTGAGTGACTAAGGCAGGCATACTGATAGCATCATGCAGTTTTTCTCAATGGCACGTAAATCGGCTCTGCATACTCCCAGAGTCAGGAAGGAGCGAATCTCAAGGTAGGTTCACTCTGCTGTACTAGACCAGACACTGCAGCATACGTACAATACGTATGTGGAATATGAAATCTCAAAAGAACGCATGGAAAAAAATATTAATCAAGTAATGTTACATGTCAATGATATAGTCCTTATGATTAGAAATGGAAATTGTCCAACAAAAATTTTTTTATATTATTTTTTTTTTTTTTTCATTGACATACATCAGCATTAGGCTGTCCTTAATGTCTACTGTACATAAAATACATTTTTACAGTTGCTCCTGACTGCAGACACATGTTATAGCATGCATGCGATCCTGACTCAGGACTTCCCTTAGCTGATGCAAGAGATATGGCAGAAAAACAAGAAACTTTCATACACGCAGAGCTTCATTCCAACGTGGCTGCATTCACTTGAGTTTGGCACGCCCACATTGTGCATCGAGTACAGGCACAGGCCCCTTCCCTGCCCCGTTCACTCCCCAAAATCATAGGCCATTGTAACTGTCATTAGCGTTCGCATACACAGCGGACTTGCTTTCGTTGACGGCCGAGTGTCCTCGTTCTGGGCATGCACAGAAGGGAATTATGTATGATACGCACAAAAAATAGAGATACATCCCTTAATTACTCAGGCCTCTAGAGTATGTGGAAGCAATATATGCTAGTAGTCAGTGATGCCTTCAGATATTGTGGAGCCCAATACAAATTAAACAGACAGCCCCCACCTTCTCCTTGACCAACCCCACACCCCTCAGTCTGGTGTACACAGAGGTATAGAGTGGAGCTATGAAACCCGGACCTTCCCACATGCCCTTTACATATCATCAAGACCTCTCCACATGCCATCAGACCTCCTCACATACCACTCAGACCTCCCCATATGCCCTTTACCACAGAGCAAAAGAACCTAGTCTTTTGGTGAACACATGTAGAGAGCTATCTTGTATAGTTCACTCACTATGGGGAAGGTTTTACTATTATTAGGGCCAGCAGACCCCAAACAACATTAATATCCACCTAAATACCATCCACATGTCCTAAAAATAACCCCCCACTCTTACCAATAATTCCCACCATACATATTATAACCCCCTTTTCCCACATAACATTAATCACCCCATGTCACTTACCTAGCTTCCAAAGCAGTAGGTGTCACCCTGTCATACATCCACATGTAGAGTGGGGAGATGTAGAGCAGACAGGCTAGAGGAGGAGGAGAGGGGATTACTGAGATTCGAGAAAGAGATGAAAGGTGAGAGACAAAAGAGAAGGAGTGGGACTAGAAATGAAGGCAGCTCATTTGTGGCTAGTTCCGGGGGAGGAGCCAGCTACTATAAAGTACAACAATGACGGATCCTATCCCTTAGGACACACAGCTCCCATTCCTCAAACCTGGAGCCCCACTCAGGACGAGTGAGGGCCTCAACAGATTATTGAAAAAAAGTGCTGGTGTTGGATGGCGGGCTGCCTGGTTGGTCTGGGCTGTATACACTAGTACCTCCTTTAAAAATATTGGGAACACATCCTGTTGAAGGTACCATAGTAGGTAATAGAAGTGCCTTGTGAGAACTTTCCCACTCACATTGATTTTTGCAAATAACGGTGCGATACTGGTGTAGAGCCACAGGATAATTTTTTCTGTCTCCATCCAGCTGACCAATCCAAATTAGACAGAAAGCTAATTTATTTCCCAATCAACAGAAGATTAATGGGTGGATGACAGGAGAGGCTAGAAACAAGGAGCAATGAGCACCACTAAGTGTAGAGTTAAATATTACCATGATATGCATTCGAACACTCACTTACCAATATGGTGGAACAGGATTTCCAAAATCCAATCTCATCCAGACCAAGATATCTTATTCAAAAGAGACTTGGACATCAGCTAAGTGTGAGTTTATCATATTGTTTAATATTTAAAACATACAGTGCAATATATATAAAAGATAACAGGTGTTCAATGTAAATCATGACAGTAGTCAATGTATTGGGAAATTGAAAATGAGGTTCCAAGCCTAATTTGGGAATTAGACTTGGAACCAGAGTGTAATAAAATGGTCAAAAATGTAACATAGAAATAAAAGTATATAGACAAACAAAATGTTAGTGTGTCAATAGTTACAAAAACTGCATCAGTAAAGCATAATTACTTTAAATACAAGTAATTGTTATTTATTATAGGCATACCAAAGAGTATCAAGATGGGGGCTTTTGGTTTGTTAGTATTGTCCAAACATAGGAGACAGAACTAATCAATGGCTGTTAAGAACCCCTCCAGCCGGCACAACACAACCCGGAGTCTACTCTGCCAATCAGGTGTTCACTGGAGCCCCTGATGGTGGGGACAGACTGGGCTGCAGACTGACAGAGGGTCGTAAAGTGTGTACCGGCTGGGGAGAACCCAGGCAAACGGAGTGAAGTCCATGCAGAGGTCAAGGGCCGGCAGCAGATAGCAATTCCAATTAACAAGCCGAGGTCAAGGGTCACGAGCAGACAGGAAGATCGGTAAACAGGCCAGAGGTCAGGGTCACGAGATACACAAGCAAAGTCCAAATCCAGGCAAAAGGTCATACACGGGTAATCAGCAGATAGTTCAACAGGCAGGAACAAGGCACAGAGCAGGTCAGCAGACTGGCAACAGAAGCTATAACCGGCAGTGAGGCTGCAGACCTCACTGCCTTAAATACTGAGGCAGACCAATCAGGGCTAGAGTACACACTTGCAGGCTAATTGCCTGCTATGCTGCCAAACGAATCAGAGCTTGCCCCAGGACCTACACTCAGGTGTAGGTTAATGAAATGATATGTCCTGGTAATCAGCCCACAGGCTGCGGGAGGTTCAGCGCATGCGCCCGGCTACACATCCTGCCGGAGCGCATAGAGATATCTTCCGGCGTCCGGCCGTTGCCCTGGCAACGGTCGGCCTGAATCCAGGAAGTCACGTCCCGGTCGTCATGGTGACGGCCGGGACGTCGGAAGGAACAGGAAGCAAGCCGCGGCGGCTATGAGTACCGCCGCGGCTCGTGACAATGACACAAGGTATAATAGAAGGATATAAATGTGTGCTGATTTGCTGGATAATTATTGATATGTTATTTTTTGTAAGCAAGCCTTCATTTCTAAAAGCAAAATGTAAAAAAAGTGATCGCTTGCTATATACCAGTTGCAAACAATTGCTATAATTTATCATAAACTGCCAAAACTCCATTTTACATTTTCTAAAGGAAGAGAAACATTTAGTGTAAAACTCAGGTACAAGTGTGCAATCAGGGAAAAGTCTACAAGTGAAGTAAGGGAAAAGACAAAACAATTGACCGCATAAGATTATTTTGATAACCAGTTTGTTCCAATTGGTGTCTACAAATAATGAACTTTGCATGAAAAATCACATCTGTGCAATAAAATAAAATTACAACTTGAAAAATGAATCAAACTTGTTCTTACCCGAGCAAACCAAACCCATCTCATAAGTAATATGTACATTGTTTTTGTAACATTTGACTATAACTTGAGTTTCTATACCATATATCCCAACTGTCCTAATTTAGGTGACACAGTCCCGATTTGAGAACTCTTTCATTTCATCCTGATTGGGACAGCTTTGTCCCACAGGTCACAGTTGGTAGATGTATCCTGTTCAGTTCTGCTCTGCATAGTGGGTGCATGTGGCAGTGAATGGGTGTTAGGAAAGGAGGGCGAATGTCGTAAAGGCTTCAGATATGCTAGGTATGCCTAAGAGATGTTCCCGCTCCCCAATGCAGTATGCCCACACCTCCTGTCCCGATTTCTGGTGCTCCAAAGTAGGCAGCTATGATATGCAATAATACACGGTGCATCAATGTGACAACACACACAATTGCATCCTGGTGACTTATGTGGTGGAAAATAAATGTGAGTAAAATGACATAACATCAGGGAAAATTGAAAAGCATTAAGGAAAGTACAACATAAAGAAAGTGTACATTTATGGAAAATTGAAAATGGGGATCACACTGTGCAGTTAAATAAATACATACATGTCTTGCTTTAATGAAATGTAAAATGTTGCTAATATGAACCCCCATATTTTGCACAAGGAAAAAACGAGTAGCACAGTGATCAAATAAGTAGCGGTTGGTTTCTGATTTTGTAGTAGTAATTTTATTAGCAGTTACTTTAGGCGAGATAATAGGGATGCATCTGAAGATACAGCCCTTATATTTTTTCTGTCTGTTAAATCCTCATACTCAGTTTGTCTGATTTTCGGCTTACCCCTGAACGCTGCAGAGTAATTAGTGTTGAGAAACATTTGTCTATGTGGTGAACAGCAGGTTAAGAAGAACATCATAATTTCTCACTGACAGCAATTATTTTGGGAAAAAGGTTAAAAATGGTTTTGCGTGTTTCTTCATTCTTTGATAAAAGATACAAAGCTTCGCTTAAAAAGAAATGCCTAGGCTGATATATAATGGAGAGGAAAGATTACAGAAAATGACAATAAGAGTCAGGGAATGAAGACGGATAAAAAGGGCAATGATATAAGTAAGCAGGTGACAGCACATGAAGGAGACTTCAAGCACACAATAAGGAGTGACTAACAGGTCAGGTGTAAACCACATGTTCTTCTACAAATGATGAGATGTAGACTAAGTGATGCTCAAGTAATGGAAAACTCTATTCTCCTCAACAAAGGGATGAAGTGCAAGGAAGTGTATACTGCTGTATTTGAGGGAAAAGAAACCCCATTGTTCAGTGTACTAAGTGGTATCTACCAATAGAGCATCCTGCAACCTTGACCGATTTACTTCTATTCTTGTATATACTCAAAGAGCCTTTTACTTTGAGAGATAAGAGGTTTGGCAATTTTGTCCCCTGCCACAAAGTGATTTAAGAATTTATATATGGTACTGCATTTCATGGTTTTTTTGTCAGGTGGTATTTTATTCAGCTGTGTAGGATATATATATATATATATATATATATATATTCACAAGTTAACCCGTGCATGATACTCATGCATTCTAGTCAAATCAAGCTACTTAAGGTGTTAAAAAGGTTCTTGTCATGCATTTGGGCCATAGCCCAGGCCTCAACCACCAACCACTCCCCACTGTCACCCCCGGCAACCACCAACCACTCCCAACTGTCACTTCTCCTTCAAGAAATATATATATATTTTTTTAAAATCTTTATAAACACTTTTAACAATTTACAAATTAAATTAACAAATTAAAAACATCTTAGTATACCAAATTTCAGCCGTTTCTGAATTTTTTTTTACACACACACTAAGAATTTAGTAGGTCAGTGTATAATTCCGCCCAGCAGGTGGCGCTGCAGCTTGGTTTTATTTTTTCCACACACAGACAGACTAACACACGCCACTAGACATTTATATTATAGATTCTTTTTTTTATCACCTGCTCCTCCAGAGCTCCTTGCTGACAGGGTTGGTACATAAGAGGGAGGAGGGAGAGGGACAGTGCGTCCCTTCAGAAGGCGGTAGTGTGTTGGGGACACACTGGATCCGCCCAAGGTCGACTGGGTCACAGCATCTCCAGAATAGCAACACTTGCAGGGTGTTCCTGGTACGAAGTGGTTAGTACCTACCAGAAGTGGCAGGGGAGCGCTGTCAGACTTTAGCCCGGGGGGCAAGCACACCGCACTGGCCCATAAGTAGCAGCGCATCCTTAAAGGGTGTTTTTTGGTACAATATATATTTATCTATATAAAAAGAGGCTATTTTAGTGTTGCTTAAAACATATATATATATTTTTATGCCAGGCTGAGAGCTGGATTAAAGCTCTGGGGGGCCTGGGCACTTTAAACAGGGTAACCCCTATGATGTAGCATGGTTATCATTTTATACAAATACACAGGCAATACCGTGTGCACTACTGTTAGGTGCACACAGTTCTGTCTTCACGAGCAGTGCACGGTGGAGCGGGACATACCTCCCAACTGTCCTAAGCAAAACAGTCACCCAAACTCGGGACTGTCCCACCAGATTCAGGACAGTTGGCAGACTGTCCTGCTCTCTCCTACCTGTTCTTGTCACTGTCACCACTTGTGGTGCTGGTTACTTTAGCTCATTTCCTGGTTGTCTGGATCCTGGAATATTGGAGGCCCTATTTGGAAAAAAAATTGGTACATAAAATTTAGAAAACTCCAACCAGTCCTAGTGTGAAATCAATAGCACCCACA
This sequence comes from Mixophyes fleayi, assembly GCF_038048845.1. NCBI lineage: Eukaryota > Metazoa > Chordata > Amphibia > Anura > Limnodynastidae > Mixophyes > Mixophyes fleayi. The sequence goes on from NC_134405.1 coordinate 162,060,454, forward strand.
TTTGATAAGCCTCCCTCCAGCCACAACATTAAAATAATATTCATATTTGCTAAATAGATCTCTTTCCCTCCAGCCAACCCTGACATTAGATAGCAAACACATTTAATATATAAACCTATTTCCCTCCCTCCAAACAGCCCCAGCAATAATTTAAATATCATTTTCATTCGACAAATATTACCATTTCCCACAACAACCACAGGCATTAAAAAATACATAATCACATTTGATAAATAGACCTCATTTTTCACAAAAAGCCTACAATCAATAAATAGCTCCCAAACCACTCCAGCATTAAATTAAAGGTCTAATTACCCCATTATAAAATCAAAGACCCCACTATTAAATTAAATTGCCCCACCATCACCCCACAAATAATATAGCACCCAATAATTAGCCCCAACCTGCACTCCACAATTAAATTAATAGTCTACCTCCCACATTATATTAAGACCCCCCCTCCATCCCAAATTACATTCATTTAATGCCCCCCCCCCCCACACACACACACTACATTCATTTACTGCCCCGCCCCCACACACACACACTACAATCATTTACTGTCCCCCCCCACACACACACACACACTGCATTCCTTTACTGGCCCACACACACACTGCATTCATTTACTGGCCCCTACACACACACAATATATTGGCCCCTCACTCACACACAATATATTGGCCCCTCACTCACACATAATATATTGGCCCCTCACTCACACACAATATATTGGCTACCTCACTAACACACAATATATTGGCCCCTCACACACACACAATATACTGACCCCATACTCATATATATACAATATGCTGCCACAAACACAATCACATACAATATGCTGTCACACACACAATCACATACAATACGCTGCCACACACACAACCACATACAATATGCTGCAACACACACAATCCCATGTGACAGTAAACGGCCAAACCATTAGTGGGAGGGAGGGCGGTCAGTTGTCGGATCTGCAGGGCAAGGAGAAGGTGGCTGGTCCCGGAGGAGGGGCCAGCCACCAAGTAAGTGAAATTTGGGCCATTGGGCTGGCTCAAAATAGTTTTTTTTGGTCCAGCCCAGAGGGCATGTGCCCCCTGTCTCCCTACCCAGCCCGCCCCTGAAAAGTGGTCCAAGAAAGGACAACCAGGAAACCTGTGGCAGGGTCATGGTTGCCCAAGGCTCACTGATGAACATGGGGAACAAAGGCTAGCTCATCTGGTCCAATCCAACATTAGACCTACTATAGGACAAATTGATGAAAAAGTTAATGCTGGCTTTGATAGAAGTGAATTGCTGACCCTCCACCACTAAAAGTATCTACAATGGGCACATGAGCACCAGAACTAAACCATGGAACAATGGAAAAAGGTGGCCAAGTCTCATGAATAATGTTTTCTTTTACATCATGTGGATGGCCAGGTATGTGTGTGTTGTTTACATGGAGATGAGATGGCGCCAGGATGCACTATGGGAAAAAGGCAAGCTGGCGGAGGCAGTATGATGCTCTCAGCAATGTTCTACTGGGAAACCTTGGGTCCTGGCATTCATGTGGATGCCACTTTGACATGTACCACTTATCTAAACATTGTTGCAGACCAAATACACCCATTCATGGCAATGTATTCCCTGATGCAGTGGCCTCTTTCAGTAGGATAATGCACCCTGCCACTCTGCAAAAATTATTCAGAAATGGTTTGAGGAACCTGACAAGTTTACGGTGTTGACTTGGCCTCCAAACTCCCCAGATCTCAATCCGATCGAGCATCTGTGGGATATGCTGGAAAAACAAGTCCAAGCCATGGAGGCCCCACCTCACAACTTACAGGACATACATGATCTGTCGCTAATGTATTGGTGCCAGATACCTTCAGAAGTATTGTGTAGTCCAGAGCAGCACATGGGAGACCTACACAAGACACTACTACTGAGAAAGTTAGTTCCTTGTTATTAAGTTATTTAAGTGTATTATTCCGAAGGCAACACGGTGGCTAGTTGTTAGCACTTCTGACTCTCAGCAGTGGGGACCTGAGTTTGATTCCCGACCATTGCCACTATCTGTGTGGAGTTTATATGTTCTCCACGTGTTTGCGTGGGTTTCCTCCCACACTCCAAAAACATGCTACTAAGTTAATTGGCTGCTATTAAATTGATATCATTAATGGATTGGTATACCTGCGCAGACAAAGTGGAAGCAGCCCTCTATTTGCCAACACACAATCCACAAAATATGTGCTCAAACAGATCTACATACAATAATGTGGAAATAGAGCTGGCGCTTGAAACTAAATGAATTTACTGACTAATGAATAAGTCAGTTCTAATAGGATGGTACATTGAAAGGTTCCAACTTGATTTGTATCACTGCAATTCCGGAGATTCAATGTAACCAAAGTTCGTTTCAAATTCTGACACTTTTCTCCACAGATGTGTTTTAAATGGAACTGAAATAGAAATCACATCATGGCGTAACATATATCATGAAATTCATTAGAATCAAAAGACCCAAATATTCCGGTGTATAATTAACCATACAAAAGCAACACCATGTTTATCCCCTTTTGAGTTTAAACTTACAAGATGTAAATCTTGAACCAGTGTAATTCAGAGGTGCTATATAGTTGTCCTCATCTACTCCTTCTTGTAATCTCCTTATAGTGTGCACCCAGAAAAAAGATTTTGCTGACAGTGCATTATCTTTTGTAAAAAACTTTTAATGCACAAAATACATATAAAAACATGAAACATATAAAAAACCTAAGACATATGAAAACCTGGAAAATTCGGGCTATCCACAATCGGAAAACAATAACACCAGTAAGGCTGGACTCATACCCCATCTCAGATGGATACACGCGTGTAGATAAAACAGCTACCCCGTCCGAACGATCGGGTTGCCGGCTCGTTTTCTCCACTATAGAGACTTGGCTATAGAGACTTGGGGCTAGATTTACTAAGCTGCGGGTTTGAAAAAGTGGGGATGTTGCCTATAGCAACCAATCAGATTCTAGCTGTCATTTTGTAGAAGGTACTAAATAAATGAAAGCTAGAACCTGATTGGTTGCTATAGGCAACAGCCCCACTTTTGCAAACCCGCAGCTTAGTAAATCTAGCCCTTGGAGTGAGTCCAATCCGTCCAGTGTATGTTCCTTTCCTGGTGCCTGCCACTTTCCGCTGTTGTTGTTTTCCGATTGTGGATAGCCCTAAATCGTGACAGTCGGGAGGTATGGGAGAATCATTTTTTAAGATAGACATTGCTCCCAGAGCTAACCAATTGCTAGGGTTTTGCTATAATTGCCTCCCTCCAGCTGATGGATCTTCCGATAAAGACTGCCAGTATTTACAGCACATTTGGAAAGTTATTTATCCCAGAGACGACAACTTGATTTTGGGACAATTTACATATCCACAATGTAAAACTTTACAAATACAGAAACCATATGTCTACTGGGAATTCTCATTATAGGATTTATACATAAATATTAATGTAAGAAAAGCAAGTAAACATTAAGAAAAGAGATACATAGAGATCTTTATAGCGAGATGACGGTACACTACACATAAAACTGAACACACCAGAACTTAGGGGATCCGAGTACCGAGCCGAGCCGGCTCGGCTCGGTACTGTCGCGCGCCCTAGGAATTGAAAACGAGGCAAAACGTCATTGTGATGTCGTCGGATCTCGGGAGTTTTGATTTCCTTTTTAAGATCCAACATAGTGAGGGGTGGGAGGGAGGGCGGACCACCATATTCTTTTCTGCCACTGCTGTGTGTCAATGTGTCCTAGATGTGCTAGGAACTGCCTTGTGTTTGTGTCATTGCTCTGTCGCTTACCATCCTGCCAGGTCGCTGCAGTATTTGTCCGAAAGTGTATGAAAATAATATTGTGACCTGTGAGGTGGTCTAAATTGACTGCAAATGACTTGAAATTAGTGTGATTGAGGTTAATAATACTGTATGAACAAAAAAAGAGCACAATTATGTGATTTTAGCATATTTTAGGATTTTTTCTAAAATATCCAAAACCAAAACACACAAGGGTGGTTTTGCCAAAACCTAAACAAACAACAAAACACAAAGCTAATCCAGATCCAAACCCAAACCCAAAACCAGTTCACGGGGGTCAGTGAGCATCTCTAGTTTTTAGTGCAGTCTGGCTTGTGAGAGAGAACATCCAGGTCGTAATGTGGCCTTTTGACTTTTACTGGCCTCCTAGATGATGTTTATCTTTTTGATAATATATATGTCTGGCTGGATATGAATGCATATTATATAATGCATCATTTGATGCCTCCTGATTGACTAAACCACCCCTGTCTTAGCTTTCAGCAAAGTGATATTGCAATTTTTTTACATTTGCGAAATAGTAATATAGGTAAAGAGCAGTGGCGCACGCAGGGGGGGGGGGGGGGTTTCTGGTTCCGCAGAAACCCCTCCCCTCCGGGAACCAACGGTACCCCACAGCAGCCGCAGCGCTGTCACAGAAGCGTCCGCGGCAGTGCTGTATTGTAGTATAATACAGCACTGCCGCGGATGCTTCTTGACAGCGCCGCGGCTGCTATAGAATTCAGACTCGCTCTATTTTTTTTTCCCCGGTGGGGGGGACGACAGAAACCCCCCCTTCTAAATCCTGCGTTCGCCTCTGAAGAGGTATAAAAGCTTAGTAGCAGTATGATCCGTTTCATAAAAGCTTCTAAACACAGGTTTTCTGTCATAATTGAGCTTTTTATTTGGTTCAAGTCTTGATATAGTTCAGTACAGCAAAATCTTCATTCAGCAGGTATCGCATGTGCACTTAGTTTCACACTTCAGTGTGTCTCAATATACTGTAAGCTCTTTCACTTCCCAGTAGAAAGGCAGTAATGAGGATTTCATGGCTGAGAAGGTCAGTTATGGTTTTCCTCTGTGTAGTTAGCACAAGAAATCGTGGGTATTGGTTTGTATAGTGCTTATTTTCTGCTTATTCAACGATTATTCCATGAATTACTAAAAATGTAGATTCTCATCAGACAGTTTGTTACTTGTACACAACATATTCAGTTTTCAATGGGAGAAAAAGTTAATTGGTGCTGTGACTCCATTCAGTGTTTTATCACTGCCAAATATTGTCAATAATATTGTCATGTTTTAATCATGTAGAATTTACAGCAGTCAACTGTATTAAGAATCCTAAAGCATAGTTTTTTCGGTTTGTTGTTATGTATTATTTTGTGGGTTTTTTTCCCTTTGTAATAAATGGGAGGTTTCATGGCTATTGATGATGTGAGACTATTTAGTAGAAGTTTCCATTTTCATAAGAGAAATTACTGTGTTTATCAAACAACATAATATATAACAATTTTTTTATTGAAATACATAGAGGCAAAGAATACATATTTGTATATCTTCTTGTAACAGATGTCAGTTGTTGCAATAATTGGAGAATACTTACCAGGTACGATGCGGCCGCGTCATTGATGATGCGGCCCAATCGCGTGTCTTGTGATGTGGCTGCCGGTAATATTGCATCCACGGGGGGGAGGCTTGGGAGGGCTTGGGGGGAGCGGCCCGGGTGGGCGATGCCCCCCGGCCCAGCCCGCACCTGGTCACAATGAATGTCTGACCTCTGGAAGGTGGTTACCACCAGACACAAATGAAGAGGAATTACAGATTTTAAAGAATGAGTTCCAATATGAATTAGTGCCATATAGACTAAAGCTGTCTGCAATGAGCACCAGGCAAGCAGATCTTTTTTCCAATCTGGTCATGTGGCCTATTGTTGTGGTCAACTGATGACATCACACATTGGTAGACTGTGGTCATTGGCCTACCCATTTTAGACTTTTCCTGTTCGACATACAAATGACCCTAATGAAATGGTAACCTGGTTTGTTGCATATTTTGTGCTCACACATATAGATATCCAAATTGATGTATGCATGGGCAGTAACACACAACTATACCAAGAAATATATTGGCTCTGTCTGCAACCAAGAATATGTTTCTATTGTCTTGCATACATTACCACTAAATTTTGTCCTTAAATTTTTAAAACATCTGGTACAGACCTATTTGATTAACGCAATGTATCTGTCCACTTTTAGTCGACTGTCATCCCTGTTAACCACATTGCTGTTTTAAACCATGAATTTAGTGTTTCTCAAGTTCACTATGTATAAAACAGACATGATATATTATTATCACCTTTTCATTTCTCTCCCCAAAGCCACATTGTCAGGAGCTATCATTTTTTAAGCATTCTTTATTCCAAGGCCATGTTTATTTTTATGTTAAAAGAATGCCTGATATATTTGTTTTCTCCTCATATGCATATGATGCCACCAGCATTAGTAATATAAGAATGTAAATTACAGTATAAAATGTTTAGCTGGCTAGTATTATGCCTGGGTAGTTTGTGATATACCAGGTCTTTACAACATCCCTAAAAGACAGTTTTTTAGAGCTTTTCAGTATTTACGAAAGCCCACTGGGGTATGTGGAAGCCTATTTACCAGGTACACCGATGGTACAAGTTCATCTCAGGATAGTGATAGCAGAGGTTCCCCACAGGTAAAAATTATTTATTAATAAATAAATAAATAAGAAAAGAAAATGTTTTTCCTTCTTTTAAATAAAGATCTTTTTTTAAAGTCTATTATGTACAACTTTATTATTTTTTTATTTTTTTTTAAGAATCAGGAACTAGTAGCTTGGGACTTGGGCTTCCATACGTTATAGAAAATCTTCTATATCGCTCAATTTTAATAAATAGACCCCTTGATCTGCTTTGTATTGTGCAACCATCCAGTCAGCGTCTACGACACTCTCTGACAGCAGATCCTTCCTGAACCACAATTCTACAGACACTGCCTGGTGAGAAGAGCAAGTGAGACACAGGAGAAGGGGGCTTTGTTAAAAAAATGTATTTATAAAAGATACCTGGTGGTATATTTACTAAACTGCATGTTTGAAAAAGTGTAGATGTTGCCTATAGCAACCAATCACATTTTAGTTAGCATTTATTTTGTACATTCTACAAAATGACAACTAGAATCTGATTGGTTGCTATAGCCAACATCTCCTCTTTTTCAAACACGCAGTTTAGTAAATACACCCCTGGAGTTAAAATACTACCTTTTTCAAAATTGTAGTCATATCTCCAGTATTGAACCGTTTGTCAATGTTATAAATATTAATACAAGAAAGCATGTGTTCATTGGTTGTGTTTCAATTTGAAAACAGTAGTAATTGTGGTATTTTTAAGTCAAATAGATTCCAGTAAAACACTCAGTATACGTATATATAATAAATATAGATAAAGTGGACATGCTGATTCACATATGTTACAAAAACTAGGCAGACTTGGTTTCTGTAATTAACGTACATTGTTTTTAGCTATTATGACTATTCTGTTCTACACCTTCACCTTCACCTTAGTCTAGTACAGGGTTGTCCAATCCGCATGACTGTAAATGTGGCCCAGCAGGAGTTTTGGTTGTGGCAAGGGGCAGCGCTGTTAATAATAAAAAAAATCCTGCAAAAAAAAGAAAAAGATAATAAAATACTTTACCTTGTGGTCACGCGGTCCCTCCCTGGTCTCCTCCTCCGTGCGGCACTCGCAGTGAATGTCGGGCGTGACATCATCACGTCCGACATCCATTGCGGAGCACAGCACATAGGAGTCACCCGCGCGAACTATCAGCAGCAGTGAAACGAAAAAAACAAGAGAAGAGGATCAGAGAACAAGCCGATTAAAAGGTAAGTTAAGGGTTTTTTTTGTTTTTTTTTATTATTTCAAGGGACGCTGACCAGTGCATAAACTCACCTGGTCCTGGAGCATCACAGACCTTATCTTCCTGTCTTAATGACTACTGTATTGAAGCCCTTCATAAAATGTTGTAACAATATCACTTGATGTTTGACAGCAGCCATTAGCATGTCATTGAAGCACTCAGCAACAACAAGGAGCATTAGCAATGTTTTCTATGTTTTTTTGGATGATCAGCTATCATTAGTGCTAGTGTATTTTATGTGCGGCCCAAAACAACTTGTCGCCTTCCAATGTGGCCCAGGAAAGCTAAAAGGTTGGACACCCCTGGTCTAGTAGCACTTATATTTTAAAAGTAGTTTATGCACACAGATCCCTTAAAGCTGTGCTCTATGGAAATGAAAGATGAAGGGAATTTCGCCTTCAGGTTGTTTGATGCAATTAGCTTGTACAAATAAACACATTGTTTTTTATTTTGGCTTCCTTTCTGCTTCTCAGCCACGAAGTTATATCACCCCACAGACTTGCTTTTGCCTGTTTCTCTGGGATACAACGCAAAGATGCTTTCTGGATAGAATTGCTTACAATGGTGAGAGCACAGCTGTCAGTGCTATGTCATATCATCAATAGGCAACACACATAAATAACTGTAGCTGGTAATATAAATACATATGTGAAACACATAAATGTAAGAAAGAAAGGTGAGGCAACTCATTTAGTGCAAGTTGCATTCAGTGTCGGACTGGCCTGCCGGGGAGCCGGGGTATCCCCCGGGAGGCCCTGTTGCCTGATAACCCCGCCCTCTTTGTTGGTGAGGCAGAGCAGAGAATTACCGAGTTGCGGTCAGTCTACATATGAAACGGAGACTGTCAAACTAATCCCTGCCTACAGCCAGCACGTGAGAACACTTCCTGCTCCTGAGACAGAGAGAGGCAGAAATGCTTCACAGTGACACAGATCTCAGATTACTCCTTCTGCTGTAGTTGCAGGCGTCCTGTAGTCATAAAGTTGCCGTCCTAACTGCAGTGTGAGTCCGTGTAATCAGTAAGTAATAAATCGTGCAAACTTCTCTAGAGCTCTCCACTGTGTGACCTCGGAGGGAGGGAGATAAATTAGAATGGCTTCATTGCAATATACGTCTTCAGTGCCTCTATAAAAGGATCCTATTGCAGCTGACCAATGAATGGATTCCTAATAAACTAGTAACCAAATTCACTGTTTATATCATGTTCCATGTTTATTTGTTTTCAATCAATTGTGGGACTCTATTCCCTATAGAAGCATATCTTAATCAGAATAAAACACATTCAGACAGTTAGGTCCTTATAGGATTGCATCTGCTATATGCTTTAATATTAATGTTTTGCTTTTGTCCTTTGTAGTGGCATTGGATTATTATTGAGTGTACATTTTGTGGGTAGATCATTTTTTAGAGTCCTGTTTTTATTTGCCAGTGTCTAGAGTGTGATTAGATTTATGTAATATTTTAAATGTGCATATATTTTTATGCTAATAATTTTGTGGTCTCCATAGTGCTTCATGGATATATTAATTTTTAGTCTATACCCTTATATTGTGGGTTTCATATGATGAACGGTTGATCTCTAGTACTGTAGTATAGCATTTGTTTTCTGTGTACACTATGAGGGGAGAGAACACTAACCACAAAGAATGGACAGCACACAAATAGCTGATGATGATTGATTGTATTCAATTCATCCCTCCCCTTTCCCTGTCTCCCCTGTTTCACACAGTGCCCTCCATGCTGCATTTGCTCCCCTTCACTTACTTTCCTATTGACTTCTTTCTTCTCTTCTGTCTTTTCCTTCGCGGCTCCTCACTGCAAATGTCCTCTTTTTCTTTATGGACCATACTAAGGTGCTATACGTTGTCCTCCATGGCCTGACCCCATCCCCTTTAATGACTGACCACAACCCCTCTTACAGTTGGCCACACCCCATTGTAGTGGGCCCCTACCGCTGCATTTCCCCCGGTGGGCCCTTCATGTCCCAGTCCGACACTGGTTGCATTAAGTCATGCACAAGCCAATAGGTGCACTAGTTGTAAGTTAACTAGAGTAGCTTTGACTGTTTTCACACAGTGCTTGGGACACTGGCTATATTAAATTAAATTAAACTATGGGCTAAGAAATGTAAAAGTTTTTGTACCTTCAAAATATGTTGAGATACAGACATTTCTATTCTTCATACATAAGTGTACGTACAAAAATGATGACTTTTTTGATTTACAGGGCAAAACTGCATAAACTGTGTAATTAAAATAAAATGTAATTGGGTTGTGTTGCAGGTGTTTTCTAATGCTTTCATGTTTTTATCAATGTCTTTAATTTGTAGCTGTAATTATTTCCAGAGACATAAAAATAATATTATTCCTTGCCTTCAGCATAATTGTCATATTCACATTCAACTCAACTACTTGTATAAGTAAAATAACATTGATGTTGCTTGCTCTTATTTCTATCTCATAGTTGACATGACAAGCAATTACTTAAGCAATTATTTTTGTGCTATTTAAAATGTAATTTTAAAAATAATCTTGATAATTTTCCTGATGTTTTGCAAGTTGTTTATATGCCACACAGCGCAAATGCTTGGGCCACCGAGCATCTCAATTTGCTGGGATCAGAGGTTTATGGAGCAAGAAAGCCAGAGAGGGGCTGGGAGGACTGAAGGAGCAAAGTACACCATAGGTACACCAGTGCACCTCAAAGAAACTGAAATTCATTTTTCAGAGTGAGATTACAGTAATGAGATAAAGTGTTAAGGCTGGGACATTTTTAGGGCTGTTCCATGTACTGCATGGTCATTTCCTCTGCGCAAAGCTCAGAGCTGGAAGAAATCTAGCCTTGCCCTGTACTTTTAATGAAACAAAATTGCCTATGAATTATGTAAAATAAATAAATAAATAATGGACAGCATAACACCTCCCCAAATCCTCAACCAGCCCTAGTGCTAGACAGCCTGGGCTGGTTTCTACTATTATAGGGAACCACAATCCTGGGGTTGCCATGCTATAGTGAAAGCCAGCCCCATTCTGAAATAATTAACAAGACACTCTCACGAGATCTCCTCAGTATGGAGATTACTGAGCGCCGTGGAAAGACAACAGTGACAGGCTCAGCAGTATTGATCGGGCGCCCCCGGCCCGATCAGTAATGCTGCTGAGCTCTGTCAAGGGCCCCCTGGATGCCCGAGGCCCCTGGGCTGTAGCCCAGTTAGACCTCAGGTTAATGCAGCCCTGAGCGTCTTGAAGACCTTGGGATTATATCTTTTTTATGAGAAGAGAGTAGTCAGCAGTGTCAAATGCAGCAGATAGATCCAGAAGAATTATAAGAGAATAATGGTCTTTAGTTTTCAAAGTGATCATATCATTGACAACCTTAATCAACACAGTCGCTGTGGAGTATTGAGAACAAAATCTAGACTGAGGATGGAACCAATAGGTTGTTTGCGGAAAGAAAGCATGTGAGGCGAGTGTAGACAAGTCTCTCTAGAAGTTTGGGTCAGAATTTTGTTTTTTTCAGAATAGAAGTAATCACTGCATGCTTGTATAATGATGGGAAGTTACCAGCAGAGATAGAGATTACAGATTTTAGTTAGAGGTGAAATGAGCACAGGAGGCAGAGATCTTCCAATTTGTGAGGGAATATGATCAAGAAAATAGGAGGTAGAGTAGAAAGATAAGAAGAGAGTAGATGCTGCATCTTCATTTGTGGGATTAAATGAAGAGAGGGTGTCAGAGGGTGCTGGGAAGGAATCAAGCTTATTGCTTGTAGACAGGGCCAGTTTAACCCGAGGTCTAACTGGGCTATAGCCCAGGGGGCTCGGGCATCATGGGGGCCCTTCAAAGTCCTCAGCAGCAATATTGATCGGTCCGGGGGCGGGGGTGCCCCCAGCCCGATCAATGCTGCTGAGCACTGTCACTGTAGTCCTCCGTCTCCGGCGCTCAGTAATCTGCTTACTGAGGAGATCTCGCGAGTGAACTCTTGCGAGATCTCCTCAGTAAGGAGCTTACAGCGCGCCGGGGACGGAGAACTACAGTGACAGGTAAGCGCTTGGGGGGTGGGGCCCTCACGGGGTATGGGGGGGGCGGTGGGTGGCTCACATTGGGGGCCTCATGGGGGAATGGAGGCGCCCTTAGCCCAGGGGCCTCCATTCCCTTAATCCGGCCCTGCTTGTAGACAAAGTTGGATCTTATCAATCTTATCCTAGTAGATAGAAGTATATGTGAGGAAATCATTAGAGGTATGAGATTTACGCACCCTCTTTCATATCAAACCTATTGGATCACAAAACACTGTTGTGTTTAAGGAAAGTATATGATTCTTTGAAATGTTTCAAATGCAGATCCTCCAACATAACAGTGTGTAAAGTGGGAAGGTCAGGCACAGAGCATCTTGTATTCAGTGGAAGGGGTTATTTTGGATGGTCTGTAAATATTTAAGGATGTTGAAACAATTTGGTCACATAAGTGATCAGTACTTTTCTATACGTTTTAGTAATTAGCTGATGTTTTGTACTTTTGGATTAATATGAGCTACCTATAGATGGCAGCAGAGAACTAAGTTTAAAACCATTCGTAATAAACTGCATTGTTTACAATCATTTTATTGCTTTCTGATAAAAGTAATTGTAGGAATCTAAGACTCTCTTTCTGTTTTGCGCCATTAAGCAGTGTCATATGTCTTGTATAGCATTCTCATTAATCACAATACTACATTATCTATGAAACTCATGTATATTAAACAAATTGCGATTACATTATGTATACTTACATTAATATTCCATATTCTGCCATTAATAGTAGTGTTGCACATTAAAAGGTGTAAAGCATTTAAAATAAGGTGCATCAACCCAGGGTTCCTAGTAAGATGTTCCCTGGACTCCCCGAAAAATGCTGGTGCTGTGATTGCTCAATAGGAGATCCCTGGCATATAAGGTGGAGCTGTTGAAGCTCCAAATATCTTTGGCTGTTGGTGATTAAAATTTCTAAAGAGATACTGGAAGAGGCACTGACAGAGGGCCCAGATTTCTGTATCCTAAATATAACTAAGGCTCCGATTTCATCATATAAAGAATCAATCCTAAGCCACTTCAACAATGCATCAAAGACGGCTTATTAATTGTAAATCCACCACTTCCCCATCGGTTAAGAATTGGTGCCACAGATTTCTACACGTCCATGAAGGATATCACCTTGTCCACATTAGACAAAAATGTAAACTTGTAAAGAATGAGGTATAAGGTATAAAGGTTATTCTATCCAGGGGCAAACGCAGGATTCGATGAGGGGGTTTCCACGCCACGATACCAGTGGGCGTGACCAGCATGTGTAGGGGCGTGGCTACAAACACACATCGGGTCAAACACACAGACATGTAAATTGTCCCATACACAGACAAGCACAGACTCACATATACACAAATACGTAGACATGTAAACTGCCACATACACAGATAAGCACAGACACACGCATACACAAAAAAACACAGGATCAAACACACAGACATGTAAACTGCCATATACACAGATAAACACAGACAGGATCAAACACAGACATGTAAGCTGTAAGCTGTCATATACACAGACAAACACAGACTGACACACATACATACACACACACACACAGGATCAAACACAGATATGTAAACTGCCATATACACAGACTCACAAAAACACAGATATGTAAACTGCCATATACACAGACACAGACACATACACACATTCTTACCTTCTGCTGCTGCCTCCTGCATTACACCCATGCTGGCTGTGTGGGAGGAAGGGGCGGGGCCAATCTGCCGGCAGAGAGCTGTGCTCACACAGCAGGGGACTGACTGGGAGACGATCCTCCCAAGCTACAAGCAGTAGTGGCTGGTCCCGGGAGAGGGGCCAGCCACTGTAATCATACAGCATCCCAGGTAGGACAGGGGTTTCTGGGGACTAGGAAACCCCCCCTGGGTGCGCCCCTGCTATCTAGGTCCAATCTTTATAAAACACATCTTTAGACAGCTCACGGCCACACCCTGTTGTTTTGACCTTTCTTATAAAACAGGAGCACAGGACTCCCTTCTTATTTCCCTTCAGATATCCTGTTTAGGTTTTCCCTCTGCTTTTACAAATTATTTAAAAAAAATGGTAAATACGATAAGTCTGCTATGTTACTTTTGATTTGAACTTCCAGTGCGAATCACGGCTAGTTCAAGCCACAGCGTCATTTAACTGGCATCAGGAAAATCAAACAGCAAGTGCAAGCAGAGACACAGGCTGACAGTTTGTGCTGCCTGACATTAGATGTGATCTGACACCTCGGTATTTACAAGAGTTCCTGGTTGTCTATGACAACTAGGGAAAAATTTGGAAGTGGCTTAAATGAAACATGTAACTGGGAAAACAATGCAGTTGGGTGGTGGTGGCAGGGTCCTATTAGACAGACAGGTGTTGGAAAACCAAACCAGTTAAAAGCATAGACAAAATCTTATTTACTATTACCAGATCATTCAAAGTTTGTTTTCAAAGCTTCCTAGTAGCATACTGTACAATTTACTTGTTGAGAATTCTGGAGACTTTGGGCCTGAGTTATTAAGGAAAGTAAGGCAAAAAAGAAGTATGTTTTCTCCTGGACATACCATTTTACAATGCAAGGGGTGCAAATTAGTTTATTATTATTATTAAATTAAATACTGGCTGCTTTTCATGTAGCACAAAAATACTTGATAGCTTTATTTTTACACTAAAATTTAAAGTTGATCTTGGACATGCCATATCCCAAATATAAATCCCCACATTTTAAATTTACCTCTCTCTCCAATGTAACATGGGTTTGCCCAGGTGCAAAGTTACTCCTGTTTATGCTTTTCTCTCCTTAATAACTCAGGCCCTTAATGTCCTCTTGTAAAAAGTGGAACCCCTCCCTAAATGCACCTTCCTGAGCCCTGTCAGCTCAATGAAATAGTCCCATCCTAAAAAAATAATAATGTATTCCCACTAAAGTACAAAACTAGGTGTACTCAGCTGTCTAATCCATTCTTAGCAAGGAAAGCAATGGATCTACCGGACTCCTTCTTCTAGTTGGTGCAGGCTTAGCTAGCTGCCCAGTAATTTCCCCACATGCAAAAAAAGAATTTGCTCCCTTTGCATCACAACATGGTTTATCCAGTGTACCCTTAAGCTGTTTTTCTCTGGACTCTAAATGAGATTCAGTATTATTCGCTTTGGGGCTCTATAAAGAACACTACTTGTCATTCGTTGGGTTTTTTATTCTTCGCCAGGATACTTCAAGACATAGATACTATTTGTGGACTTACTTGTCCAAGTGGGTCCTGGGTGCCAGGGCATGCTGGCGCTTGTAGTTCCACAAATACCAGCATGTTCAAGCAGCTAATGACAGCCAGGGCTTGATGAGACCTGTAGTTGCACAACAGTATTTAATCAATGGAACTTTCCCATTCATTTCAATGTCTAATGCATTTCAATGATATTTCTCCCTCCATTGAAATTCCTTGAATTTTCCTCATCTCACTGATTTTCAGGCAATCTCAAGTGCCTGAAACCAGTGAGATTATTTTTGGTCTCCCCCAGCTCAAAACTTTGCAATACAGAAATTGATTTGATTGATTGATTTTTTTTTTTTTTTGGAGGTTTGAAAAAGTGATTTGCATGCCAATTTGCTTTTACTAGATGGTTAATTGTAAGTTGCAATGTATATCACTAAAATATTTGGTAGACCACCCTTCCCCCTAATGTGTAAAGATTTTTAATAAGAATAATTCATGGTGGTGAGAACTATAATTTAAGATCATCATTAGCTCTAGTATGCTATAATACACTCACAGAAAATGCAATTAGGCAGCAAACAAAACAATAAGACTAGTCACTAACCCTAGAACAGTCATGTAACCTTCTTTATCAGTTGCATGCCCAGACAGTGACCTAGGTTTGCTTGTAGACACAATGTGCCAGATGACTGTATACTTTCTAATGTGCTACATCAGCACATAATACAAGTGACAGTTATAGACAGACAGACATTACGTACATTGTACTGCTAATAAAAAAAGTTGTACATTTCTTGCTCATGCACTTGCTCAGCAGTTGATTTAATCAGTGAATCATCATCAACACATCTGGTTTACTTGTTCTGGTATGGCTTGTATAGGGCTTTGCATTAGCTGTCAATGCTTTGAATGAGCTTATAATAAATATAGCATTTTGTTTAGACTCACCATGGTAAGCGTGCCTTTGATGCATGCGGCAAATGATCTGTTCTTTTAGTGGAGATGGGTTGGGATGGCCTAACGCCTCCGCTGGTGTAATCGTACTCTAAAGGTGGCTTGGCAAAGCCCCCTTGTTCAGATTACAGAGGGGGCCAATATAGCAGGTATGACTTAACTATGGCAGGGTGGTCGGCTTATCCTGTCCATTTCTCTTAAAACAGCTTTCAGTGAGGCAGAAATAAATTTGACTCTGTTACCAAATTGTCTACAATGTATTTTCAATGCAAATTTAAGAAGTATGTCATGGCAATAGAACAGCATGTATTAATTGATAAATTAAATCCAATAAATCAAAAAGGACAAACACTGCAAATATAGAATGATTTATATAGCACTTCAGACATGTGCTCTCTTGTATTTGTTTTCGGCATTTTAATGCTCATCATATAGTAGAGAAGAGTATGAGGCATGTAGCATTTTACTTTCTGAAGCAGAATAATAAAGATTACATTAAACGACATGACATATTTTGGCAGCATTTGTATGCCTGTGAGTACAGCAGCAGCATTGGATTACAGAGCACCAATTGCTGTACCCTGAAGTTCAAGGACACTTATGAATAACAAACCAAAACTACTATCAGCTACAGAGGCCCTGGAGAGTTGATTTCCTCTTGCTACTATTCAAATCTTTTCTGTGCTAATATAAATTTTTATTTTTCTATTGCCTTTTTATGTTGCTAATTATGGACCTGAATTAGTAAGACCACTTATAAAAATAATACCTGTATAAAATTTGACACACTGCGAATGCCCACAAGTTATACCAGTATTTTGAGTTGAGCGTATCGGATACTTCCAATCCAATTGCGTTTGCAGAGGCAGATCGGGGCATTCACATGTAAGTTTAGTACAGTACAACCACCCGGTCCTGCTGTGGAGAGTGCAGATGAAATCCACATGGGTCCATGCAAATACCAGTGGATTTGCATAGATCACTTGATGAGCTTTAATTTTTACTGCTCCACAGGAGGTTTCTGTCCTCCCTGAGCTCACCTTGTGGAGACTCAAGTCAACCATTCTCCATTGAAAGGTTGTATGGCAAGAGGATGTACAAGATGAAATGGCAGAAAGGCTTTATGTAACGAGGACTAGCAGTATTAGATTCTGTGAACATTGCAATTAAAAAAAAAAGCCAAATTCTACATCATTTTCAACATTTGGGGACATTTTGCTCTTTTAGCGACATAGAACACTACACTTAACCAACATGACCTGACCACTGAACATGATCATAATATCCCTTATATAGAAGTGACAATTTACCCGCTGTTATAAGAAAAATCTCTAATTGAGTACATTGTATCACCTATCAAGAGCGATACATCTACCATTCAGCATTATAAAACTTGTTTAAATATTACAATTAATCTCTTAAATTATTTCACTACTGGCCCTTAAACTATTATAGAGCAGTGAATTGTAATAATAAATTAAGAAGCAGTAATAAAAGTCAGTTTCTGGACTACTATATTATTTTATAAACCATAAATATTAAAATTGTTATTATGTTTTACCAATTTCTTGTAAAGTGGTCTGGCAGTCATACCTATTTATTGTGTGGGCAGCACGGTGACTTAGTGGTTAGCACTTCTGCCTCACATCACTGGGGTCATGAGATCAATTCCCTACCATGACCTTATCTGTGAGGAGTTTCTATGTTCTCCCCATGTTTGCGTGGGATCCTCCGGGTGCTCCGGTTTCCTACCACACTCCAAAAACATATTAACAGGTTAATTGGTTGCTATCAAAATTGACCGCAGTCTCTCGGTCTATGTTTGTATGTTAAGGAATTTAGACTGTAAGCTCTAATGGGGCAGGGACTGATGTGAGTGAGTTCTCTGTACAGCGCTGCGGAATAAGTGGCGCTATATAAATAGTTGATGATGATGATTTATAACCCTCTTGAAATGGGCTCTCAGTGACTTAAGTTGCATCACTCTCACAAGGTATTTTTTTTTACTGATTTATAAAATGTTCCTTCACTTGAAATAATAGCACATTTTTCAGTAGATGGGATTCTGGCCTGAGTCATGCAATATAAGTGGAATTATTTATAAAATGGGCCCTATAGCAACATATTAAAGTGGCCTGAACCCTTTATAGGTGGCACCCACCTTACCTAATTTGCTTTATCTTAAAACTGCTGAACACTACAATGCACTAATTGCATCTGTACAGATGTGATACAATGTCTGAATGATGTATACATTTCTTGTATTTTTTGCATTTCTCTGTACCAGGGATCCCTATGCTGCAAGACTCAAACAGTTATGCCCATAATATTTCTAAATAACTTTCACGTGCTTCAACTCAGATGAATGCAATCTGTTTCACTTCCTATTTATATATCCATTGTATTACACAGTGTGATCTAGAAATTAATTGCTTTAGCTGTCCTTTAATTTAAATCTAAATGATTAAATTCTATAATAAATTGACTATACTGTTAGCATGATGCAAAATACTCTTGCACAACTGTTGAAAGAAAAATATTTTAGTTGCTTACATTAGGTGTGGAATTAGTATCAAAGGTTAGTTAATAATTATAGGTATTATATTTAATTATTATATTATTTCTGTGTAAATATAAGGTAAAAACTGCCTTAATGAGAATCATAAGCCCTGAGATGGGGATATCAGAAGAAGGATTGGTAATTGTACTGCCACAGTCCTTGTTAAATAGACTTCCCATGTATGGTATTGGGAAGCTTTTGCTAGCAAGACCCAACAAATCTTTTTACTGCTACTGGCTACCTCCACCGATAGCAATGCTAGATTATTTGCATTTTAATACATTTTCACTCTTTAATAAATGGAGCCCTTAGACTTAATTCTACATTTCAAACTTCCTGCCCCTCTTGCCCTTGTATCGAGTTTGTTGTATATCAATAGAGTGTAGCGTTATTGTGGACCAGTCACCTACATAAAGTAAGATAGCAGTTTGTGGACTTATCCAATATTTAGGAGCACTTAGCCTGTTAACTGGTGACTTAACTCCAGCATGAAGCCCAGAGTGACCCTGTTTTTTGTGGCATTTATGGCTTTATATTGCAAATTGACCTATGGGTGCACAGTGGTACAATGTTTACAATTGTGAGCTCCACTGGGGCAGAGGCTGAAATACTGAATAAAATTGTGATTTGTTAAGTGATGCGTAATACGTTGGCACTATGTGGATAATAAAAATATGTTAATATATGTCTGTAATAGGTCCATCTCAAGTGTTTTGCTTATTACATGGGTTATCTGTTTGTTAATTGGCTAATTGAACACAAATCTCATTAATATAATGGATACAACAACACTAGAATTTGAGTCCCTTTTAATAAGTAATACACATTTTCATGTTGTATTTTTACATTAAAGAAAGTATTAGGCAGGGATTTAGTAAATGAGCACTAACTATATGTAATCCTTCCTTAAAACCATAAGGCATGCACTTGTGAAAAATAGATATTAAAATATAGAGCATTTACATTTCTTACAATGCAAATATTTCACAGCAGTTTATTTGATGTATGTAATTAGATTAGTTAATGCTTCAACCTCTGAACTATTTTTATCCTCACAGCAGAGCCCAGAATCTGTTAGTCATCAACAAATATTCTAAGTTCAAAATGTATATTTTGCATGAATTGTAAAAAACCTCATATTCACTAGTATGCCATCAAATGGATAACTATACAAAGGGATACTATAATCTCATTAACATGAAGTGCAGCATAAAGATACTAAATCTTTTCTGTAAGATGCCTGCATGGTCTACTAAGGAGTAGTATCAGTAGGTTGAGGTATGATTTACCTGTTAATAAAGATGATTTATGGTGTAAAGTATGGATTGTTATACATATTCATAATAGACTGGTACCTTGCTTGGCTTGTGTTCCCAAGAGTAAAATAAAAAAAACAAAAAACTGTTCCATACCAACATATATATTAGCAATGAGCATTCTCTGGGCTATATATACACACACACACACACACACACACACACACATATCTGTGCTTCATATGATAGCTGTAAGTGGGAGTGAGCAGCACCAAAGTGAATACTCACTGCTTACAGCAAAACCATCATTTCTGCATTGTTTTAAATAAACATTGTCACATTCCCAACAATAGGGATTTTCATGGTTAAACCATACTTGCTCACTCTCCCGGAATGTCCAGAAGACTCCCGAATTCTGGGTAGGTCTCCTGGTGATGCGATTCGCAGTGAATTGTGTAGTTTTGCAATTATCCATCCTTACACTTCACCTCCCTTCCATAATCTCACAGAGGGAAACAGTAAAACATTGACAATTATAGTTTAAACAGAGGCCTGGGATTTGGCCTATCTACACTAATAGAACATGTACAATCCATACATGAGGAATCTAGTAGAGGCTTATATTTCAGTTCCTATTAGATCCAGGTTACACTGAATCCATCAATGGTGGCTTTATGGGGCCTAAAGTATAAGTGCTTCAGTAGCTCTTTAACAGCAGCACTGCTGACTAGGATATCCCAAACATGTAATCATGGAAGGCCTGAGAAACATAGCAGGGCAGATAAAACAACAGCTGGCATCAACACTGTCTATCTCCTGGTTCCTCCTTCTGTAACTTTCTTTAATTTAAAAATAATTATACAATTCAAAGAACAAATGTAGCCCAACATCTGAAAAGAAAGTATTAACCTTTGACAGAGTGATTGTATTTGATGGTTTCAGAAAGCACCTAATCACTGTCATTGCTCTCGGATGTAGACTCAGGCCTCCTGTCAACACTTGGCGAAATGTGTTTTCCTGATTTTATAAGTAGTGTAAATGATTTAAAAGTAAATAAGCAATTTATTTTACATGAATAACATTTAAGGCTGTCTCACATAATCTGGCTCTTGTATTGCTGTCAGCTATTTGAACTTTCCTTTTGTCAGTAAAGTCTACAACAAATGACAAGAAAATTTTGTCTTAATTTATAACCAAAAGACAATGATCACAGGGAAAAACAAACATTCAAGGCTGTCTTTTATACAGAACTGCATGTTTAGGTACAATGAAACTCTCATGAAAGTGTGTCAGAAAGTTGTCTTTTATTAATCATCCCAAACCATATATTGTAGAACAGAACATAATACTATAATATTAGTTACACAGATTCAAAATTAGACTTGCAGTACAAATGCTGATTTTATTTTTGCATAATTGCATACTTACATAGTTATTTGTGTTAAAAATGACATCTCGTTGACATCATTCACTTGTTGTGCACTATGGTGCATATTTGATGTAGGGTACGCACATGACTTAAAAAGCAGATGGGGCAAATGAAGTGGTGCATAGTTTCAGCTTATTGTAAAATTCAGCCAAATGTAAGAGATTTGCTGGTGGCGAATTCATGAATCGATCCTGATTGGGCAAATAAAGAACACCCACTAGAGAATCAGGCAATCCCATTCCACTTTTACAAAGCGGTAGGGGTCCAGTGATAATCTACAATTATTTCTTATGGTGGTTTGCCCCAGTAGCAATAACAGGACTAGCCACACCATATACTTCAGTGGTGTGTGTGGCTTCACAGACCGACACCGTATAAAGTAACATAAAAAAATAAATAATTGAAATTATCTTTTCCATACTTATTTTTTTTTTTTACATGATTAAAAAGGGGCAGCATGATACAAAAAGTAGTGGCCAAGGTGCAATATAGCTTTGAAATGGAGACAGTGGGGATGCCCTACTCCACTGCCCCCTGATCCCCGATAATGAAATACTTCAGTTGGCACGTGTATGTTACGAAACCACTCTCACTTAACGAATCTCCTCAATGATCTCAATAAAAGCTTCCTCGAGGCCACCTGAAATGGGTAACTCTTGCAAACTGTGAGGGAGCCAAATTGTCTTCCTTCCTCAAGTCTACAATGTGTTATAGATACAGTACGATACGTTACATTCAAGTGTACACAGTACACCATAAATCATAATCATTCATACATTTTAATACAATACAAGGTATAAAGTACAAGATATGACATCCTACACTATACATCAAGTACTGCACTAACCATTCAAACTTAAACAATATCACATTGCAATAAAAAACAGTGGATGTGAGGGGACAGTAGGTGGGAGGGGTAGGTTGGGGAAGTCAGGAGCCCAAAGCTTTATTGTGGACAGACACAAAAAAGGAAGGGTGCATAAATAAGGCATGACATACAGTAATACTTCAAACTGTGATAGGGGAGTGGGTTGGAGGGGGTAGGGGAGGGGAGGCACAAACCAAAGATTTTATTGATAGAAAACACACAATGGGGAGAAGGAGAAGAGGGAGACAACAATCAATAACAATCAATCGTCGTCTTCTTCTTCCTTAGGACTGTCAAGGGTGTTATAGTCTCTTAGCAGGCTGTGGATCAGCCTGCGACAGTCCTGGATGGTCATCTTCTCCCGCTTCAAGATGAGGCGATTCCTGGCAAGCCACATAGCATCCTTAAAACAGTTCATAAGGCGCCAGGCCTCTTGGATTGCCCCAACGGTGTGGGTGCCAGGAAATAATCCATGGCAAGGCAAGTCCAGGGCACACTGTCCTTAAATTCATGTTCCAGGGCATCCAACAGTGCCTGTGCAGTGGGGCAGTCCCAAAAAATATGCTGAGCTGTTTCCCTTCTGGCGATACAAAAGGGGCAGAGAACATATCTGCACAGGTTCCGGGAGTGCATGAATGTCCTGAGAGGCAGACATCCCTGGATAGCCATCCATGCAATGTCCTTATGTCCATTAGTCAGCCTCTTAGAGGTCACCTTCTCCCAGATGTGTTTGGCTGTAGCAACAGGGAGCCCTGGAACAGACTCCATAATGTCTTTCACTCTGATGAGCTTGTGGATAGTATCAGAAGATCCTTATCCCCCTAAGGATGGGGAGGAATGAGCCCATAGTCCCAAAACCCCAACTCTGCCCCTGCACCTAGAAATCACCATTCCCACAACTGTCTCTGCCGTTGTTAGCATAGTGGGGAAATCCGATCTCCAGAACACTAGTGGTGGTGGTTGCAAATTGAAGTCCTTTTCCAGGGAGGAAAGGGTTGTATCTATAAAGCCTAGAAATGCCCTTGTATATGCACCCTCTCAACCCCTTTATCTTGTTTAAAAATCTACCCCACAAAATGAAATTTCAATGCACCCTCACAGTTCAAAATTATTGTAAATTTTTTATTAGGTTCCCCAACATATCTGTGGCTTTTCTGTTGTTTCAACACTAGCCAGTATAAACTACTGCTTATGAAACACAAACTTGTCAAGTAACTGCACTTGAAGAAGTTTAAAATATTGATTAATGTCTTGTTGTCTTTGCCTGTTCCCAGGAGAAATGTCTTGATTAAAGGCTAATTATATTGACAGTTTTAAATATACTTTGCATAAGAATGTGCACAGTGTGCTTTGCAATCATTACTACCACATGTTGTGCTCTAGGAAAGGTGCTATTCCATTAGGCCAAAGCTATTGTTACAAAGAGTGCTACTAGATTACAATTATGCCTTTAATCATTCATTTATAGTTTAAGCCTAGGCTTTACAATCTGGAGTGATTTTATATTTTTCTCATTATGGGGTCGATTTTGAAGGGCATAGCAGCAGAACAATGTGTGCCTCTATTGGTGTTGCAATATGACCACTACTTCCCTAGTCCATACTTGTGTTCACACCTGCAAAATGCATGCATTATCCCCATGATTGCTGCCAGATTGAGATACTAGTGCATTGAAAATGACTATTTGTGTGAATGTGTGTGCACTGAGCTTTAAAAGTCACATCCACTCATAAAGATCTGCTCTAATACCCAATTCTACAATAACTAACAGTGGTGCCTAAACTATATATACATTGATGTTATCCTATGTAAAATAATTGCCAGCAGGGCTGCCATCAGAAATCACTCCCTCAGGTTTGGCATGGTTTGGTGTGGAACCATGACACCCAGAGCAACAATATGCTCCCCATACCTCCCCACATGCCCTTTACATACCCCTCAGACCTCTTCATCTGCCAGCCACTCAGACTTCTCCACATGCTCTCCTAGACTTACAGATTGAGATTCCTTGACACTTCTCAACAGCGTCACTGGTGAGAATGAAGAGAGAAGCTGCAATGCAGACTGAGACTAGCAGATGCAGTTGCAGTAATGCAGTTAGCCAGATCTCTCCTGTCTGTGTACAGCGGCAGCAGGAATAAGTGTGACATGAGATCACACCAGAACTTACCTTAACTAACACTGTGGTGTGGGCTACTGTTGGGTGGGGCTACTGTGACTTGTATGAGTCAGATGTCTTTCCACCCCAGGTCCAATAATTCCCTTTGCAGGGACAGACTTTCGCTGCCACTAAAGAAGGTAACTGAAGCTTGCTGCTTCCAGGATCATCAGTGGGTGGCAAGCTGCCTGGTGAGTCCAGGCCCTCTCTGTACCCCCTGGATAGCAGCCCTGGTTGTCAGTACCCATTGCACCCTAAATAACCCATACTAATGAATTTTTGAATTATACATATTTGTCTGGGTCCAGGGCTCCCTATGCTGTAGGCACTATAGCATTTGCGCAGTCTTCTATGGTTATAGTTACACTCTTAACTGTATTGGTGGACTGGGGTGAATAATATCCACAAACTTCAAACAAAATAGAATAAATAGAATGTATACTCAACCATATGTGGGTGGCTCATTGTTGACATAAGTAAGTTATCTTTATAAGGATGGAATTATTCTGCCACCATGGAGGAAGTAGCTTTACCAATTCATCTTGCAGTTCCTTTTACCTGCCGTTACTAACCACGCCTAATGGTGTTTCACAGCCACCAGATACTGACCAACTGTAAGTTGCAGGAGAGTAGTCAGGGCCATCAACAGGTTTCCTCACCGGTGCCAGGAAAAACTTACTTCTGGATGATGTGTGTAGCTGCTGCAGCACCTCTTTGCTTTTGACTGTGACTGTTTCTTTATGATTGCTCCTGACAATTCTTAATTGTATGTCACAGGACTACAGCAGATATAAGCATCTTGTAAAAATAAAGCAGGATCTTTAAGATGAGTAGTGTTTATTGCTCAACAGTAGCTCTTATAAGAGCTGCCACACATCATTGAGAGGTAGAAATGATACACAAACAGATGGATACACTATATCACACCATACACACAGGATACAGCAACATCTGCTCTATATAGTTTCCACCATGTCATAAATACAAATAAGTATTTTAAATACTGGATCAAACTTAGTAGGTTGGCCCATCTGGATGAGGGATTTGAATACATTGAGGCAGCCAATCAGAACTAGATTTGTCTGGGCCAATGGATGAGGACAGACCTCACCTTTGCAAGCAGGAGAGCTTGCAACACAGCAATATTACATATTAATGATTAGCGTCAGGGAATAGCTTTCGGCATAGAAAGCAATGAGTTATATAAAATTGGGATTTAAACACAATTTACAGTAATCTGTGATTCCCAAATAACTGTGTAGTTCATCATTGGTACAGGTTCCACAGGAAGACTCCCTGGTGGGCACTTAATCAAGGAATGTGCTTGTCAAAGTGAAGTCTTGTTTTTCTACCTGGGATAAGACCAGATGCATCATTAACATGTGATATCTTATGTCTCAGTATTACACAAACATGCTGTGGGCATCATACCTCAAACATGTCAGTATCGTAATATAATTTTTGCATTTATAATATACAAAAGGCACTAGAAATATATTTATACAATTCTTTATTTATTTCCATTTTTGTATGGGGGACGTTCGACCCAGCCACAATAATAAAATGCTTTTTATTGAAAATCACTAACATTAAAATATATCCTTGTTTGCAAGAACTTGATATAATTAGAACTTGTATTAGTAACATGTTTTAATTATAATAACAGTAAATTGTCAGATTTCTATGGCTGTAAAATATGCACATATACAATTGTTATTAAATTATATTTTAGCTGGTATTACCATTATGAAATCATTTATGGCAATAATATAATTCACATAGAGGTAAATAGTAAAATATCCATCATTTAAAATGGAGAGCGAAGGGAAGGGTGCCTGTTCCGGATGTAGTTATCCCTCTATCATTTTATCCTACACTCTCCAATCCCTCAGAGTAAGTAGAGGCATTGGTAGCAGATATTAGTGAGTGCAGCATTACACTCTCTGCCAATGATTCACAATAAGTGCTTTCCAGCATCAAGGCTGATCATTGCAATATCGCTGCATCATAATAAAAAAAATAATAGTAAGAATGTAAAATAACACTAGTTGGGTAAAAGCATTGATGTGCATACATTGCCTGATACAAACTTAAATTAGTTTTACAACCTCAATGAAAGTTGCCATGATGAGCTCTCTCAAGGTGGTCTATACTATGCCATATATGTGAATAAACAGAAATTTCCTTACCAAGAGGTCAGTGATTTATCTGACTTTCTAATGTAAGCATTGTCACGGTCGTCTGAATTTCTTGATCCGATTCGGGACCCTTGGGACTAGCTGGAGCAGGAGTGAAACAGAACTTAGCAGCCTGGATGAACTTCTTGCTCATGTTCTTGCTGATTGTAGGGGAATTAGCAGTCCGGAAATGTAGTCAGGAACACTGCACTTGTAATGCAGTCAGGAACACTGGAGCCAAGAACTATCCTCTGGAGAGAAGTGTGTTGTTCTGGCAATGAACAGATCACAGCAGCAGGTTTAAATAGGGTGTCCCAAACAACTATTGGCTGATCAGTTCATGTGATCACAGCTGCAGAATCTGGTTGGTCTGGAATGATCACCTGACTGCATCCAAGATGGCCACGCCCATGCAGCAGAACAAACAGTATGTGTTTGTTTACAAACGGAGGTGTGGAGGATGGGAATGCTGCAGACGGCCAGAAGGGACCCAGGTAGCCGTGATATGACAGCGGCGGATGAGGTAAGTGCGGCTAAGATCCCGATTTGTGACAAGCATACAGTGAGCAGGGAAGCTGAAAGCAATTCTGATGACCAAAGCATTTCTTAAAATGACATTGCTTAGCTGTCATGTTTACATTGCATAGTAAAGTTAAATTAATGTAGATGTCGCTTGGAGTTTCTGATAAACCATACAGCTTTAATTTCACTTCAACTCATGTCATGTAGGAATACCTCTTAAATCCAGAGGATTGATGAGTTGATCGTCAGAGGGACTCACCGTCTGGGAAAAGATTTGCCAGGTCTCACCGGCAAAAGCTTCTTCATCCAAAGTGTTTTATGAAGAGTACCGCCTCAATCCCTCTTCTTAAATTAATGATAAAGTGTTTTAGTTCAAAAAAGCATCTTATTTTCGATCATGAATGGCTTGGAATAAATATATTTATTTTCATATTTGTATCTATTTTTTTCATATTTACTTTATTTTTTTAATTTTAGTCGAACTGAAAGACCATGCTTGTACAGGCTATCCCCCAAAACTATTTTTTATTGATAAATTGTGGTTATACGTGATTTTCTATCGCGCGATATGTGGCGATGGAGATTCAACCTTATTGCCGCAGTTGTGTGTATGGACCAGGAAACACTTTAAAAGCCACTGTTCGGGATGAGTGATTTGATGTTTCAATGAGGCACAGCTTACATTTATCAAGGAGCACAGCAACAGAATGGAAATATTTATAAGCTTATACACAAAGTACGTACACACAAAGGGGCTGATGCAGAGTGAGTACTACGTCAGTTTGCATGGATATCTTGTGTGAAATAAGTTTGCGCATGCCCAGAAAAGTGGGCTCACAGATCTCTATGATTCTGGTACTTACACCTGCATGCACCTGGAGAGGAGGGATGGGGGAGAGAAGGGGCATTCTAACGTAGGCCGAGTACAGTAAGGGCATGTTTGGGCAAATGCGGACATGTGCAGACCAGGAAACAGCTGCACATACATCTGACCAAGACTTATGATTTTCAGGGGGTAAAAGGGCAGATGCAAATAGAAGATGATGATGACAGCTGCCAGAAATATCGAACAGCTTGTGGTTGGCTGTTTGCAAATGCTCCACTGACACTGATAGGTGCTTTCTTCATTGCAGATTTGCAATGAAGAAAGCACCTCTACAATCTACTAGGATTGCAGATGTGCTCTTAAACATGCTTATAGACAGTCAGATTGTATCTTTGATCCATGTGTCCACTGATCTGTAATGTACTTCTACTAGGATACAGTTACAACAGTGTAAGTGAAAGAAAGCTAATTAAGCTAGCCAGTGATTGAAACACAAACTGAAGTATATATACAGGGCCCGCTTATCCAATGGACTGATTAGGCTGCAGCCTAGGGAGCAAGGCTTTTGGGGTGCACACAATTTTTGACAGGGAGAGGTATCATCATCACCAACATTTGTTTATATAGTGCCAGCAAATTCCATAGCGCTTTACGATTGGGGTATAAACTGAAATTAATTTTAAAATATAAGAGAATCATTGTTCTCCAAAGTGGAAAGAAAACATGAAAGAAAAATCTTGTACGTTTTTAATATTGACGTATTTCCATGGTAAAGGCTGAAGAGTTATCTTGGGCGGGCGCTTGAGGATAAGAGAGTAGGAGAGACAAGGCTGTTGACAGGCGCAGGCATGATAACTCCCTCCCCATTCACATCTTCACCACTCATGCCTGCATGTTGCTATACAGTTCTAATTTTAATGAAATAAAATGAGTGACAAAGATTGCTGTGACCCTTTTAAAAAATTCAAGTGGAATGCAAATTTTGAATTAAAGATGAGTTTGTTTTTACCTACTGTGCATTAGCCTAGCGTGGAAGGCGAGGGGGTGCTACGAGTGTAATAGTCTAGGGCGGCCTGAACCCTTCATCAGACCCTATATATATTATATATATTACTATAAATGCTATATATAGATTATTTCATTTATCCATTAATTTTCAGTTTTTTAAGCCTTTGCTATCGTTCAATAACTTTCAATTTTATAGTATTTCTACACTGTATTACAAACTGCCTTAACTTTAAAAAGTAAACATAATATTACTTAAAACCATGCAATACAATATGTGTTTCTTGTAATCTACTAAGTGATTTTTATTAGACCTTTTTTATGTATTATAAATACTTTACCCCAATGAGTCTGAGCAAGAGAGTTCATCATACATTATGTAGGCAGGTTTCAACTTCTCAACGGCCTATATTACCTGGACACAGGGCCGGCTAGCATGTCTGGCACCCCCCTGCAAAAAATAAATTTGCGCCTTCCTCTTTTTTACATTATTTGTGTATTCAGTCATGCTTTGCTGGTTTTAATACAAATCATATAATAAACTTTAATAAATCACACTGTGTCCCTTCATCATCACACTGTCACCCCTTATGATCAGCTTATTCTCCTTCAAAATCATGCTGCACCCTCGATGCTGCTTTTGCTCCCCTCACCTGTTTCTCCTTTATAACACTGTATCCTTCATGTTGCTTTTGCTCCATTCACCTACTTCCCTTTTTTAACACTGTGCCCTTCATATTGCTTTGTAACACTGTGCCCTTCATATTGCTTTATAACACTGTGCCCTTCATATTGCTTTATAACACTGTGCCCTTCATGTTGCTTTATAACACTGTGTCCTCTATATTGCTTTTGCTCCCCTTCACCTACTTCCCTTTTATAACATTTTTCCCTTCATGTTGTTTTTGCTCCTCTTCACCTGTTTCTCCTTTATAACACTGTGTCCTCCATGTTGTTTTTGCTCCCCTTCACCTGTTTTTCCTTTATAACACTGTGCCCTCTATATTGCTTTTGCTCCTCTTCACCTGCTTACACTTCCTTTCTATTGCCTTCTTCTCTTCTGCTTTCTTCTTTTTTGCCTTCTTTCTTGCTCGTGGGTCCTCTCTGCTCGCGCCTCACTGAAAATGTTGGGCATGGTGACGTCACACCCAACAGTCAGTGCGAACAGAGCAGAGAGGAGGAGAGACTAGGGCGCCGACGCCATATTTACATTTTTTAAAATATTGCTGGGACGGCGGACAAGCAGGGATGGCAGGCAGGGGGAGCGCCTCTAAGTCTTGATGCCCACCTGCCATGCTTACCGGACTTCCTGTCTTCCACTGGCCCTATCTGGACTTAAACTTTTGGAAACTGGCAAACAACTAACATAGCGTTTTCACTTACCTCACCTCTGTTAAGTACTTGATTTGCTTGTAGTGTTATGTAAGTGTAAATACCTGCTCACTTTGATAAATCTACCAACACATAATGGTTTTCTTACTACATTCTGTCATGTGAGATAAAGCAACTTTATTATAACTCCCATTGGATTACATTGTAAATTTTAACAGCTTTGACATTGTAAAACACTATCTAAATACAATGTGTTGGTGTGATTAAGTTTAATAGGCTAATGAAATCATTTAATTTTCACCTATGAGTTACCCTCACTTTTCTATTCCTGTATGTTTCTAAAAAATATGCCATACAATCTATAATATACATTTTTCATTTTGATAATACAAGTCAATTATCATCTGTGCTGGTTTTATTAAGGACATATGATAATTATGGTTCTTAAAAAAAAAAAAAAAAAAAGCTGACTTTGAATGACGATGAATTAAGTTTTCAGACTGGGAATTAGAATGACAGCCTTATTTAACGTTGACGAATATCCTTTATGCATTTATGTTCTTTTGATTTCCAAAAGCAAAGAAATTTAATTTAGTAGTTGTATCAACCAGCAAAGAAAGAATTAACTTACAATGCATTTTTCACACTGGAAAAATCATTTTGTTAATGAAAGCTCTTAACTACCATTTTATTTATTTGGAGATAAAAAGACATATTTTATAAATACAATAATAACGTTAAATTTATGCTTTGATCGTCTGTGTAAATACATTTACGGCCTCATTTAGAGTTAGGAGTAAATCCAGGTAGAAGGAACAATTTTGCACCTTTGCAAAAGAATATTGAAATATGGGGTAAGGGGCAAATTTAAAATGTGCAGCCAGATTTAGAGTTGGGGCATACCATAGCTCAACTCTAAGCAGGAGATGTACTAAGCAGCGGTTTGGTATATGGTTTCCAATCCACCACATATCGGATGCGGTTTTCAGTCCCCAAGATTTTCTATCCTGCTGTTTGGAGGCTGAAAACCCAAACAACATCTGTGTCACCGTTTACAAACTCCTTAACCACATAATCAAAAATGGATGTAAAACATTCCTTCTTATTCCTTCCACTTTACAAGAGTCTAGTGCTACTCAGCATGAACCTGATCCTCCGGGGGATGAGGCGAAACATTATTGGGCCCCCAGATCTAGGCAGCAGGGTCCCAATGCTGAGTAGCACTGGATCCTTCTTGGTGCCCCTGGATGGTCGGCAACATGGTAATATTCTGTTATACTTCAAGCACTACAAGTGTCAGCATGCACTGACAGGCCTTGAGTGGTCTTGAATGTTGGCTCTTGTAGAATCACAAAAATGCAGGTCCCCGCTGCTTTTTTATTTACATAAGTGCACCAAGTTGTCCATCAAGAACTTTTCAAGGTGCAGGATTTACTTTTGGGGGTTCGCATAATGGCAAGAGAAAAAAAACTCTCGTCTAAGTTCAACTTACTACTACTTAAGAACCACCAAATACATTCATTTAAGCATTTCCATTTTCCTCTGAAGATACTGTTTGATGTTATATTAAACTTAAGAAACCTGGGGTACGTCAAGCTGTCAGTTTCCGGCAGGTTTGAAAAGTGGAGATGTTGTCTATAGCAACCAATCATATTCTAGCTATCATTTTGTAGTATGTACTAAATAAATGATAGCTAGAATCTGATTGGATTTTCAAACCCGCTGGAAAACTCTCAGCTTGATACATTTACACCCAGGAGTCTCTAGACAGGTTTGTGCAAGGTGGAGGCTTTGTGGTGTACCAATAGTCTGCAAATGTCCAGGGTTGGGAGTTAACTTAATATGGCGTATTGTATGTAAATGTATGAAGCACAGGTTAAGATCATAATGAATTTCCATATCCAAATAAACATAGCATTGACTGCATATTTAATAAAAGCGTTACAAACATATTTAAACAGCAGTTAATTGCTCCCCTTTTGAAACCCGCTTGAAACTCGTAGCTTGATACATTTACTCCCTGGAGACTTTATTGTATCTCACTATCATATATTTGAACTTTTGCATTATCTTGGTTGAAGTACACCTGAAATTGTGTGCTCCCTTATAGGATTGGCGCACTAACTTCTCCGATCAGAAGCTGCAAAATTTTGCACCTACGCAGACATTTCCTTTTTTAGAATATGCACATTGCTTATAATAGGTGCATTAGCACAAATACAGATGCAAATAAATTTATACATTAAGATCTTAAGCCCACGGACTAGCCCACACCAAGAGCTGAATAAAATAAGTCAAGGTATTTTAGTAGGAAGTAAAAGATAAAGAAGGAGTAGGCATAGTTTATAGAAGGTCTCCACCATGAACAGAATGCTGGGACATGCCACAGATGAGGGCTCTTGCATAGTAACCATGCATCTGTCAGCCCACCTTGGCAGGATGCTACAGGAGTTACTTACATATGTATAGTTGCCTCACTACACACACTAATTAATAAAATATACTTCAATTGCTAATTTTTATAAGAACGGTATATGTTTTAATAATGGTACACTTTAAAAGTATCTTGTAACCATGAACACTACTTACTGTGCAAACACTAATTCAGTGACATAACACATTTATGTATGGTGATAACAATTCATAAAAGTATCTTAACGGGTTTATAATTTTTATAAATATCCACTAGATTTTATTTTCCAGCACACATGATTCAAAATGTTCTGTTAAATTGCTGCTGGGTAAATGTGTTTTTCTGTTGAAGCATCTGTTCCATTGATTTTGTAAAGGAAAGCAAGACAGTTTCCCAGAACTACTTATTTAATCCTGAGAAAAATACATCTGAAAGCAAATGTTTTTATACTCTTTATATTAGAGTTAAATGTAAAAGATTCACACTTCAGAATGTGCAAATATGGGTGGCACACATAGGTTTCCATATCTGTATTTAAGAGTTATTCACATCTTAGATATGTGTAACTTTAAGTTTATCTTAAATCATCATCCGCAACTCAAAAACTGCATCTTTCTTATGTAGGCACAGCATTTACATTTCGTAAGAAACATATTGCATATATATACATCATACATGCCAACTCTCCCGGACTGTCCAGGAGACTCCCGTATTTCGGGTAGGTCTCCCGGAATCCCGGGAGATCTGGCGATTCTCCCATATCTGCCCACTTCACTAAATTAGAGCCGGAATGTAGGGATGGAGGGGGGGGGGGCTTCGCAATTTGCTTAATTTTGGCCTGCCCCCAGTGATGTAATGCTTGTTTTGGGTCTTTTTACCACTGTAAAAAGACCCAAAACAGGCATTACATCACCGGTGGCGTGGCCAAAATGACACAATTCACGAAGCCCCGCCCCCTCTGCCCATACACCCCTCGTGCCTTCCAGGATCTCGCGGACCCGGCCAACATAAGGTTGGCAAGTATGATATACATTTAGCTCAATATAAGATACATCTCAAAAGGGGGTTGCTTCACTTGTGTCTGGTCACCTTTACAGCATTTTATTTGTACATGAACACTCCTAGTCAGCCTCCTGGAGTGCAGGGGGCTGCAAGTGTCAGAAATGTGTAGCTTAAAATATACTGTTGCAAGTTGTTGATTTTAGCTGAAGCACAAAATAAGGATTAAATGCACTTATGTTCACCACTTAATGACCCCCTTACTGTTCCGGGCACTTGTAATATACAAGTAATGCTTGTATTGACATTATTAGTATGGTTATCATGAAATAAGAGATGTTTTATATTACTTTGGTTCAGTAATTTCCATATTTTTCATGCGGGCTACAGAAAAGGCATAAGGGTTCTCCATTTGTGGAAATGCTTCATGCTATATTTCAGGGGGACTTGGAGTAGCTGCAACCTAGGAACACCATCTAATAATCTATAGTAAGCCTAAACCATGTATAGCTAGGACCTGGAGAAGTAAAGAGCCTACATTGTTAGTGGTTAATGTTGGATTTCTATTGACAACAATAATCTCAGAAGGCCTTTATCTGAATGATGCCACCAGATATCACATCACCAGATATTACATTTCTAATTAATTTTGTGAGAAGCTGTTGTCTTGTAGTTTTGTTGTAGTTGTTAACATGCATCCTATGTTAACATCACATCACTTTATAGGCTTTATTAGTAGACTTTTGTACCAATCCTTGGACAAACCTCTGTACATTTGTGTATTAATACTAGAGATGGGCGGGTCCGGTTCTCCGAGAACCGAACCCACCCGAACTTTGGGTATCCGAGTACCGAGCTGAGCAGCTCGGTACTCTCCCGCCCATTCCGAATCCAAATCGAGGCCGAACGTCATTGTGACGTCGTCGGATCTCGGGACTCGGTTCTCGCGATACTTCAACTTTATAAATACACGCCTCCACAGCAATCCATCGCCATTTGACAGAGGGAGAGAGCAGGGTGTAGTCATAGGCTAATTAGAGCAGGGACAGAGAATACCATATTGTTCTTGCAATTGCTCTAACCAAAATCGCTAGTGCAGAGAGGAGGATAGAGGTTTATTATTTTTTCTTCATATTTGGCACTCCCCAGCGCTTTTGGGGTGTCCCCCATAATTGTGCATTAATATTTCTGGCTGTCAAAAGTCATATCTGTCAGCAGTATCTACTAAATAATTTGTAGCACACCTCAGTGTTTTTGGGGTGTCCTCCCTAATTGTGCATTAATATTTCTGGCTGTCAAAAGTCATATCTGTCAGCAGTATCTACTCAATAATTTTTAGCACTCCTCAGTGTTTTTGGGGTGTCCTCCCTAATTGTGCATTAATATTTCTGGCTGTCAAAAGTCATATCTGTCAGCAGTATCTACTCAATAATTTTTAGCACTCCTCAGTGTTTTTGGGGTGTCCTCCCTAATTGTGCATTAATATTTCTGGCTGTCAAAAGTCATATCTGTCAGCAGTATCTACTCAATAATTTTTAGCACTCCTCAGTGTTTTTGGGGTGTCCTCCCTAATTGTGCATTAATATTTCTGGCTGTCAAAAGTCATATCTGTCAGCAGTATCTACTCAATAATTTTTAGCACTCCTCAGTGTTTTTGGGGTGTCCTCCCTAATTGTGCATTAATATTTCTGGCTGTCAAAAGTCATATCTGTCAGCAGTATCTACTCAATAATTTTTAGCACTCCTCAGTGTTTTTGGGGTGTCCTCCCTAATTGTGCATTAATATTTCTGGCTGTCAAAAGTCATATCTGTCAGCAGTATCTACTCAATAATTTTTAGCACTCCTCAGTGTTTTTGGGGTGTCCTCCCTAATTGTGCATTAATATTTCTGGCTGTCAAAAGTCATATCTGTCAGCAGTATCTACTCAATAATTTTTAGCACTCCTCAGTGTTTTTGGGGTGTCCTCCCTAATTGTGCATTAATATTTCTGGCTGTCAAAAGTCATATCTGTCAGCAGTATCTACTCAATAATTTTTAGCACTCCTCAGTGTTTTTGGGGTGTCCTCCCTAATTGTGCATTAATATTTCTGGCTGTCAAAAGTCATATCTGTCAGCAGTATCTACTCAATAATTTTTAGCACTCCTCAGTGTTTTTGGGATGTCCTCCCTAATTGTGCATTAATATTTCTGGCTGTCAAAAGTCATATCTGTCAGCAGTATCTACTCAATAATTTTTAGCACTCCTCAGTGTTTTTGGGGTGTCCTCCCTAATTGTGCATTAATATTTCTGGCTGTCAAAAGTCATATCTGTCAGCAGTATCTACTCAATAATTTTTAGCACTCCTCAGTGTTTTTGGGGTGTCCTCCCTAATTGTGCATTAATATTTCTGGCTGTCAAAAGTCATATCTGTCAGCAGTATCTACTCAATAATTTTTAGCACTCCTCAGTGTTTTTGGGGTGTCCTCCCTAATTGTGCATTAATATTTCTGGCTGTCAAAAGTCATATCTGTCAGCAGTATCTACTCAATAATTTTTAGCACTCCTCAGTGTTTTTGGGGTGTCCTCCCTAATTGTGCATTAATATTTCTGGCTGTCAAAAGTCATATCTGTCAGCAGTATCTACTCAATAATTTTAAGCACTCCTCAGTGTTTTTGGGGTGTCCTCCCTAATTGTGCATTAATATTTCTGGCTGTCAAAAGTCATATCTGTCAGCAGTATCTACTCAATAATTTTTAGCACTCCTCAGTGTTTTTGGGGTGTCCTCCCTAATTGTGCATTAATATTTCTGGCTGTCAAAAGTCATATCTGTCAGCAGTATCTACTCAATAATTTTTAGCACTCCTCAGTGTTTTTGGGGTGTCCTCCCTAATTGTGCATTAATATTTCTGGCTGTCAAAAGTCATATCTGTCAGCAGTATCTACTCAATAATTTTTAGCACTCCTCAGTGTTTTTGGGGTGTCCTCCCTAATTGTGCATTAATATTTCTGGCTGTCAAAAGTCATATCTGTCAGCAGTATCTACTCAATAATTTTTAGCACTCCTCAGTGTTTTTGGGGTGTCCTCCCTAATTGTGCATTAATATTTCTGGCTGTCAAAAGTCATATCTGTCAGCAGTATCTACTCAATAATTTTTAGCACTCCCCAGTGGTTTGCGCTCAGAATGGATTCAAAGCAGTCCACATATGATCTAAATGAGCAACCAGGTTCTGTCACCAGTCCTGATGTTAGTGTTCCCAGTACGTCATCTGGCCAAGGCGATGTCAAACAACAGAGTGTTTTCAAATTAGTGCAAAAAACAAAAACCAAAAAAAAATTTACTGTATTGAAGCGAAAAAGAAGTGTAACTGAGCAAAAGTTAAGTGACGATAAAAAAAAAATTGCAAGCATGCCATTCTACACACGCAGTGGCAAAGAGAGAATGAGGCCTTCACCTTTGGCTATTAGTGGCAGATCCCAAAAAGTTACCCAGGCTACAATTGGTGCACAACTACTGTTACGCGTCAAAGCTGAGCTGCAAGATACCAGTGAGGCATTACAGGAGAATATTTGCTCTGATTCACAAATGACAACAATCCCTGTGGAGAGTCCATCCAACAGTGGGATGTCTAATCGTGAGCATTCTGCTGATGTGTGCCTTAATAGCCCGAGTGTAGCCGGTGATACCCAAATTGAGGATGCCACTTTGGAATTAGAAGAGGATGAGGGGGAGATTTGTGTAGGCGACGAGGGCGCTAATGAGGATGTTGATGAGGATGAGGTTGTTTGTGTAAGTCCTGCACCAGTGGCAGCAGTTCTGGCACGTGACAAGAAAAAGGCCATTGTCATGCCTGGGCATAAAACAAAAAAATCCACTTCTTATGTGTGGAATTATTTCTACCCAAATCCAGACAACAATTGTATAGCCATTTGTAGTGTATGTGAAGCCACAGTCAGTCGAGGGAGGGACCTTAACCATCTTGGAACCTCGTCTATGTTACGCCATTTAACGAGAGTTCATGGCAAAGTGTTGGGAAAAGCTGAAAGTTCTTCCCAAAAGAATACAAGCACTCCCTCATCAGCTAAGACCCTCCGCTCACCGACATACCGACGGCTACAAAATACACCCACCACACCATCCTCATCAATATCCTCAGTAGCGCTCGGAGTTAGCCCGGCATCCCACTTAAGGCTGGATGACTCCGGCACTATTATTGATTCCTCTGAAGAAAGCGTTAGTCCTGCTGCTGCTGTTGCTGCTGCTGGGGGTGAATCGTCATCCCAGAGGCAGGTGAATAAAATGAGCAGTCCTACATTTCAGCAATTAACTGTGAAACAATCATTTGCGAGGGGAAGCAAATATGACAGCAGTCACCCAGTCGCCAAGCGAATCACAGACGCCATGGCTGCAATGTTAGTGTTAGATCTGCGTCCAATCTCCACAATAAACGCAGCTGGTTTTTCACAGTTAATTGAGGTTTTGTGTCCGCGTTACAGAATTCCATCGCGACACCATTTCTCCCGTAAAGCTATTCCACAACTATACCAAAAAGTGTGTAAAAATGTAGAGATTGCGCTGAAAAATGCCATTCTGCCCACTGTTCACTTAACCACAGATATGTGGACAAGTGGAAGTGGCCAAACCAAAGACTATATGACTGTGACAGCCCACTGGGTTGGTCATTCACCTTCACCAGCAGGAACAGCAGCAGCATGTACACCACTACGTAACATTTGTCACAGGCAGGCCACTCTTTGTATCACCGGCTTCACTAACAGGCATACGGCTGACAATTTGTTACGCAAACTGAGAGATGTGATTGATGCATGGCTTATACCACTCGGACTCTCCCCAGGGTATGTCATTTCAGATAACGCCAACAATATAGTGCGAGCATTACAGCTGGGTGATTTCCAACATATTCCCTGTTTTGCTCACACCATCAACTTGGTGGTGCAGAGCTTCCTACGAAATAACCGTGAGGTGCAGGAGATGCTTTCGGTGGCCCGTAAAATTTCAGGCCATTTCAGGCATTCAGCCACAGCATGTAGGAGATTACAGCAGCTCCAAGAGCAGTTTAACTTGCCCTGCCACCAACTTAAGCAAGAGGTGGTAACTCGGTGGAATTCCACCCTGTACATGCTTCAGAGGATGGAGGAACAGCGCAAAGCCATCCAAGCATATTGCACAAGTCATGACATTGGGAAAGGAGGGGGGATGTATTTCACTCTTGCACAGTGGGGAATCCTTTCAGTGCTGTGCAAGGTGCTGAAACCATTTGAAGTTGTGACATGTGAGGTCAGTGCAGACTCTGCTAGTTTGAGCCAAGTCATTCCTTTAATTAGACTATTGGAAAAGCAGCTTGAGAAAATGAAGGAGGAGCTGAAAGCAAGCAATTCAGCAAAGTATGTTGGCCTTGTCGATCAAGTACTTAATTCGCTTCACAATGATCCTCGAGTTATTAAGATCTTGAACTCGGATCAGTACGTTTTGGCCACTGTGCTTGATCCAAGGTTTAAAACCTACATTGAGTCTTTACTTGTAAATGAGCGAGATGTGAACTTTTGCAAGGAGCTATTGCTCAGCAAGTTGGCCGCTGAACTGGGCCTCGGCTTGACGACGTGTCCTCCTTCACTTTCTCAAGCTGTTGCTCGTAAAAAATTAAATTTCCAAAAAAGAAGCAGGGAAGACACAGGGGGCAGACGAGAACAATTTAACATCTGGGCTGGTTTGAAGGATTTTTCAAAAAAATGTGTCACTTTGCCCATAACTCCATCCAATATGAGTATAAACATGCAAAGGATGGTGGAGGATTACTTTCAAGAGGTAGTTGATATGGAAATGTCAGACAGTCCCTTTCCTTACTGGGAAGAAAAGCAGGCCATTTGGAAACCCATGTACAAACTTGCTTTGCAATACCTAAGCTGCCCACCCTCCAGTGTGTACTCTGAACGAGTGTTCAGCACAGCAGGGAACTTAGTCAGTGATCGCCGTAGAAGGTTACTTCCCAAAAATGTGGAGAAAATGATGTTTATAAAAATGAACTACATCTTCCACGAGGAAGGCCTTCACCATCCAAGACATCCAAGCACTGACTGTTCTCTAATGGCGGATTCAAGCGGCGATGAATTGATAGTCTGTGATGATGACGTACACACTGATGAGGGTGAGGATGAAGCTGAAGATGATGCCGATAACATCTTTTTAAAACTTTCTATGTAAGTGTAGGGTGCAATCTACCCCCAAAGAGGAAAGGGACTTGTGGCATTTCCATATCACATACCATCTTGAAAGGCTGCTGTTAGGGCAATTTATCCTTAAGGGTAGGGTGTCATAGACAGAGTGACCCTAAACTGGCTTTGTCCATTTTTCATAATATTGTACAGTCTATAATGGCTGAATTTTTTAGTATTTTATACAAGTGGAGGGGGGCCTAGAGAGACAGAAACCAAACTGGCTTTCTCCATGTCAATTAATATTGTACAGTCTATAATGGCTGAATTTTTTGGTATTTTATACAAGTGGAGGGGGGCCTAGAGAGACAGAGTGACCCCAAACTGTCTTTCTCCATGTCAATTAATATTGTACAGTCTATAATGGCTGAATTTTTTAGTATTTTATACAAGTGGAGGGGGGCCTAGAGAGACAGAAACCAAACTGGCTTTCTCCATGTCAATTAATATTGTACAGTCTATAATGGCTGAATTTTTTGGTATTTTATACAAGTGGAGGGGGGCCTAGAGAGACAGAGTGACCCCAAACTGTCTTTCTCCATGTCAATTAATATTGTACAGTCTATAATGGCTGAATTTTTTAGTATTTTATACAAGTGGAGGGGGGCCTAGAGAGACAGAAACCAAACTGGCTTTCTCCATGTCAATTAATATTGTACAGTCTATAATGGCTGAATATTTTGGTATTTTATACAAGTGGAGGGGGGCCTTGAGAGACAGAAACCAAACTGGCTTTTTCCATTTCTTTACATATTTAACTATAAGTGTAGGGTGTAATATACATTCAAAGACGATGGCTGCATTGCCAATATGCATAGATGGAGAGGAAGACAATCTGTTTTGTGTGTAGAATAGGCCTACCAACGAAGAATTAAACTGTTTTTTTGGATGATTTATTACCTCAACAATTAGATTACTTGTCTCTAAAACAGTTGGAGCACTAAATTGGGTTAATTTAGGCCCAAAAACATGGATTTTCCCAAAAAATAGCAAAACAAAACCAAACAAAACCAAAACCAAAACCAAAACACGCAATGGCGGTTTTGCAAAACCAAAACCAAAACCAAAACACGACGGTAATCCAGATCCAAAACCGAATCCAAAACCAAAACACGGGGGTCAGTGACCATCTCTAATTAATACACTGCTCTGGTCTTCATAAAGCAAACAGAATAATTGGCAGCAATTTACATAATTATTGCAATGTCTTACCATCTGCATCTAACAAAATCCGTGTCCAAAATACCATTTGCATTATTTATCCTTTTTTACTTCCTTTGTTCTGAAAATGAAGTAGAGAGACAAAAAGCATCTATAATTCCCCTAAAGTGTTCTCTGTACATGCAGTATACACACTGATTTCAATATATGGTCACCAGGAAATGTAAGAATTATAAATGTTGGGGGCTTGGCTTTACAGCCATACTCAGCGGACTGAGATTTTCCAAGTTCTCCACCAGTTGTGCAACAAGCTTATGGCATTGGTGTCTTCTAGGCCTCCAGATCACTCCTGCTTTCAACTAACATTGGGGTACCCCTTCCCCACGTATCTGGGAGCTCAAATTTTCTCTGCGGCTGCACCACAGGAGATGTCAAGGCCTGACTGAGTGAGCCTACTGTTGCCTACAGTGGACCCCCTTTTTCAGCTTGGGTGCCTCAAACTGCGACCCATAACTACAAGTCGGCGCTCCCAGACACTCAGAACTGCCCCCCGACTGGCAACAATTTCCATCATGAATCCTTACCTGTCTCCTAACAGCCTCCATTCTCCTGTGCGGCATACCTAACCACCCAGCCAGTGGTTTTCCCAGAGAACCTGCCTATTTGACAAGAAACTTCATTTTTGCATCTCATAGGTCAACCTCATCAGGTGCCTGCAACTACAGTGCACAACAATATTTTCTCTTGCTCCACTGCCATCTTGTGGCTGTTTTCGAGATTGCATTGAATGATTTACTGTATTAATCCTAACAAGATATACAGAACTCTTACACTCACTCACACTCTTGAGACATCCTCCACAAGCATTGGTTTCTGTTCGTTGGTCACTATTGTTGCAATGAATATGCAACCTTCTTCATCCTGCCCGGACCTGGGTGGACCAATCTCATGTGAGCCGAGTTAGTGTGTGGCCTTTCACAACCCTCCCCTTTCCATCATTACCTTCTTCATCTCTACAAGCTGACTGCTTGTCTCCATTGATTTCACTATGTTAAACAAAGTCACTTCAGGGGCTTTCGGCCAACTGTTTCGGATCAAAATCCAAAACCTCTCTTCCTCAATCGGATCACCTTGAGGCGTCAGGCTCCTCGCTATCCGTTTAAGTTGAGCTTGATCCCCAGATTCAAGCAGTGATGACTAACCTCCTTGAAGGTGTTAAGGCAGTGTTCCACTAAGAACTTTTCTAAAGTAGTTATGATCTAAAATCTGAATTGAATTCACTGGGCAATAGTACACATGCCCTGGAAACAAAAACAGATGCCGCTCTTAGACTGTACTTGACAAGGAACTCTCCCACTTTCACCATGAAGTTGAGGCCCTGAAGGAGAAACAATAGGACTTTTTCTCGTTGCAAAAATATCCATATTAGAAATGTAATTGAAAATGTTTCTCTGACGGAACTCCAAACTTTTGTTAAAGGCCTTTTCCTCCACATTCTTCCTTACCTTTTACAGTGTGGCCTGCCTCATGAATCGGGCTCACAGTGCCCTCAGGGCCAATCCCACCAATGGTTACAGGATATTATTGTCCGCGTGCACTATTTTTGCACTAGAGACTGAATTCTAAGAGCTACTAGGGACCAATCTGTTCTTTACTTCCGGGATATGGACATTCAGCTGTTTCAGGACCTTGCACCCTCCACGATCCAAAAACATTGAGACTTGCAGCCTGTTACTAGGATTCTCCGACATCACAATATTCACTATCGCTGGGGTTTTCTGATACGGCTCCAGGTCTTTGCTGCCAACACCTCCTATTTTGTTAAAGCGCTGGATCAAGGTCCTGGACCTTATCCAAATTGGACATTCTTCACTTGACATCTGCTCCACAGTCCGGATCTCCTAAGGCCCAGTGCCTTCGCAACCTGAATGGTCCCGTACCTAACTTCACCATGCTCGGGATGCTACTCCAATTTGATATGACTGTTGTTGTTTCCTGGTGTTTGTTCCCCAAATGTTTTGTTTCTGCAGGTAGAATCCCTACAGTGGCTGGAGCCCGGGGCTCCTAGTTCCTGACTTCGTTTTCTTCCATTTCTCCATGGTACAAATATACCATGTTGTTTCATTTCTTGTACTGCTCTAATTGGTTTGATACTAAACCATGTTTAGTTTTCCAACACACATTCCTGATTACCTATTAAGTGAGATTATGACCAATTTACTCATGTATCCCCTCTCCCTTCCTCCCTCCCCTCCCCTTCCACTCTCCATCTTTCTCCCTTCTTCTTCCTCCCTCCTCCCCCTTTTCTTCCCCCTCCCCTCCCACCTTGTCTCAATTATTTAGTTAATTATGCTTAGTGTTAATCTGGTTATAACCCAGCACACTGTTCAGAGACTTAGGACCCCCCCCCCCACGCACCCTTTGATATTGTTCACTTTAACATGCATAGTTTCTACACTATGTCTATGAACCTCCTTTGGGTTTCTTTTACTCGGGCTTCTCGCCCAATTGGGCTTTTCACTTTTTACTCTTTCCCTCCTCTCTTGTGGCTTCCTTCCTTCTCTTATTCTTTATTTTTGCCATTTGACTCAGGTATGGACTAACTGCTTATTTCTCCTTTCTCAGCCCCTAGTCATATTCTTGAGAATCATCTCCTCCTCAGTGCCATGGCCTGGGAGCCAGTAGGAGAGAAAAAGTCTTTGTTTTTCTACAAGAAACATATTTTACCGGAGACCATTCCCAATTCCAGGGTAAGCAGTTTTCTCTGGCCTTCTTTGCCTCTACAATCTACAAGAGTGACTATTTTGATCCACAATCCCCCTTTCTGCATTCCAACATTTGTGCAGACACGGAGGGTCACTTCCTAATTGTAGCGGGTACCCTTCGTTCTGCTTCTGTCACTCTGGTCTTGGTTTATGCCCCAAATCAGAAGTCCTTTTCTTACAAGATTCTTTAAGCTCATTGAGCGGTTGGCGCAGGGTCACGTGATAATTGGTGGCGATTTTAATGTAGTTCTTGATCCTGCCTTGGACAAATCCAGCTCCCTTCCTCCCAGTGGGGAGCTCCGCCCTCCCTAGACTCTACCTCCTTATCCACTTTCCTCACTCACCACAGTCTGTACGACTCCTGGCGTCTCTGTAACTCCAACACCAGAGACGACACCTACTTCTCCGGCCCTCACTAATTACACTCTTGCATAAATATGTTACATGTATCTCCCTCACTCCTCGTGTGACTCAAGCAGGCATTACTTTGCGCTCCTGGACTGAACATTTGGATGTGTTCCTCCTCTATCACATCTTGGTAGGTGGCGCTTAGACAACTCCCTCCTGCTTAATCAGCCAACTCTTCTAGACATTAAAACCATGTTTTCCAAATACTTCCTGAATAATTCTACCCCTGATTTTGCCCTGGGTGTCATATCGGATGCCCACAAAGCCACTATTCAAGGTCATTCCAGGAGAAAGGTTCCAGAGAATATGTC
Source organism: Mixophyes fleayi (assembly GCF_038048845.1). Lineage (NCBI taxonomy): Eukaryota > Metazoa > Chordata > Amphibia > Anura > Limnodynastidae > Mixophyes > Mixophyes fleayi. The sequence continues at coordinate 162,104,857 of NC_134405.1, forward strand.
ATCCCTAGAACGTAAAATTGTCTCACTCCTTGCTCAACAAGGAGCAATTGTATAATTTTCCCAATGCTTTCATTTCCAGTGTAACTTAATAAACATTATAATTGTCCACCAAACAATATTTCAAGTTTCATGGACATGAGCATTGACTGAAAATGTTTGCAGGAAAAGAGCATTTACTGTGAATAAATTGCCTTTCCAGGAGATGTCTTTTTAATAATAAATTCTTTTAAGAGCAATTTAAAATACTGCATACTGCTATCCTAGTTAGACATTAATCATTTTAACGTTAACACTGGGTACTTTCTTAAGTAAATTTATTACAGAAACAAGAACATCGTATACATCCATTAAAACATTCACTTATAACCTTACTTTAATACATTGCACAATAGTAGTGATTAAATTGATGATAAACCTTGAATTTTATGCAATATGTTAAAGGAACACTAACCGCATTTTTAAAATTTCTTATATAAGCCATATCTAATGTAGTATAAAGTCTTGCGCCACCAGTGTTCTTGTTTTTATTTTATGATTACACCTTCATCATCTGTATGACCTTGTCTTCCCTTCCCCTCAACCATACATTTTTCCTACTGTAAAAAGAATTAGTCTACTTTCTTATCAGATATTTGCTTAGAGAAGAGGAAGATGGGAGGGATAGGAGAGAGGGAGAGAACCACCAATGACTACTTATCACTGCCAGAATTGTGTAAATAAACTTACTATCTTTCGTGGAAAGTTCTTTATTCATTGACAATGGAATAAAACTAAATATAATACTATCTTAAAGTCTCTTAAAGTCAAGTGGCAAAAAATGAGGGCCAAATTGCTAAAAATATAGTCAACACTTTTAATGTCATCAATGTAGAATGCTTATTGATACTTGTCCCTTTCTCTGGGTGCCACTGACATGAATCCTAGGTCATATGGCACTCGCCCCCATACTGATCCTTTATTAGACACATAGGAAAGCACTCTCACCTGATGCATTACAATGGCACACTCTGGGTTCTTCAGATAATACAAGTGACATGATCTAGTAAAACACAGATCATCTTTGATTCACTGCTCCTAGTACCAGAGTATGATGCTAGGGCCTCCAAAGGTACAGACCATTGGAAGGGAAAGAGTTGAATTTGCCTATGTTTGTTTTTCCTAAAACCCACTGTTTGCATCCAAATAAACAAAAACTGCAAATGACTCACTGTGGAAATCAACACAAAGCTGGAAAATAGTGCTGGAATGTGGTAAATGGAGAGATAGCATGTAAAGAAAAATCAAATTATACTATGGCAGGATACCTAATGATTGGGCAGACCAGAAGCAGCTGCATGTAAAAGTATTTATTAACTAAATCGAACAAAACAATACAATACCAACACAACATTAAAAAATACTTAATAAAAATGATTGTACAATCTCTGTGGCATAGAATTGTGAAATGAATAAATGTTGGGACCACAAACATGTTTTGACAGACTTTGAAATAAAGACATGTCCATTAAGAGCCTGGTAATGGTATAGCAGTCCCAACAGCAAATTTCTAACGCGTTTCTTTACTCTGTCTTTGATAAAGTCTGATTAAAGCAGATGAAATATGTTAGTCATTTGCTGTTTGGACCACTTTTTAGCTTATAAGAATCTATTTAGGATCTGATATATTCAAAGTCCACTGAACTTATCAGTAACCCTTCAAGAGTACTTGCAGATACGTAACTTTACAGAATTGCTGTGACATAGAGTGTGCAGCTTTCCTGCCTGTCAGTTTCCAGCTGGCTGCTGCTCCAAAGCACCTGTATGAAGACCCAAATAAGAAGATTGAGCAAAACTGTCACTTGCCACGGTGGTGCCCAGCCGCCGCGACTCTCTGCTCACCTGCGTCTCGGCCATCTCCATGACGACCGGGACGTCACTTCCTGTTTTTGCCGAAGCCGTCACCTAGGCAATGGACGGGACGCTGTAGTAGCTAGCGCCGCGTCCCGGCATTAGGGGCAGCCGGGTGCGTGCGCATATTATTTATCTATTATTAATCATCCCCTGAGGCTGATTTCTCCCTGCTGGGCTCCTCTGCTACTATTGGCCAGTCTCTGTATATAAAGCAGGAAGGGCTTAGCCTCCCTGACGGTTATAGTCCTCAGTTGCTGTGTGCTAGCCTGCTCCTGTGCACATTGCTTAGTTTCTGGATTTTCCTTGTTTGCTGCCAGACCTGACATCTTGCCTGACCCCGACCACGTTACCTGCTTCGGACCTAGACCTCGGCTTGTTTCCTGACCACGCTAGACTCTACACCTCGCTACTATGCGCTATGGTATGTTTATACACCTGTGCTAATCTGAGTATAAGACCTGGGGGCATCTGAGTACCTGTGAGCATAGCGAGCTCTACAGGAAAGGCGGCTGCTATAGGTGAAGACCTCTCCATCTGGTTCTACAGGGTTATGATAAGACCGTTAGCCGTAACGTAAACACCATAATGTATATCTGATACATTGAATCTTTTTCCCAGTACTGAATACTTTTGGAGGAGTACTTTGTTTTAACCTAAGCGGGTGGACTACTACACCATTACCAGACGCTTAATGGACATGTCTTCATATTAAAGTGTGCAAAAAAACACGTTTGTGGATCCAACATTTAACAGTTATATGCCACAGAGATTGTACAAGCATTTTTATTAAGTGATTTTACAATCACTTGTAAAATTAAACTAGTGGTGTGGCTTGCCACCTGGAAGGGAGAATGACAGGATGAGGGAAGGGGGACAGGAGGACCAGCACAAGAAGATTGGAGAATTATACTGAAAAGGGAAGATGTATGTGGAAGTAGAAGGCTCAAGTTTTCAATGCTCTAGTGCAGTGTTTCTCAAACCCAGTTATACCACCCGTGGATCTGTTACAATGTGTCAGTCAGTAATGAATACATCAGTGCTAAAGCAAGGAGATATGGAAAACATGCACTGTTTGTGGTCCTGAAGATCAGGTTTAAGAAACACTGTAGTGAGTGATTTAAAAGTATTGTGAAGAATGATTCTATTCTATTAATGACTGTCTGTATTGTTGGAGCATGAGGGTATCTGGCACATGGCCGCTGAGACTACATGTCTAAACTTCTTATTCTGGTGAGCGGTAGCTCTCAGGATCCCAAGTTAATGAAGAAAGAACCTGGAGGAGAGGGGGACATCAAGTTATAATAATTGGAGACAAAATTTCTAAGCTTTTGCCAGAATGGTGTCCGTTTTGGGCATTGCCACCATATGTGGAGAAATGAACCTTCCATTGAGCAGCTTCTCCAGCAATTGCTGAATGAGTCAGGGAAGCTCTTATTCAACTTAGTGAGGACTAAGTACAACTGACACAGAAGTTTTCTCTTTTACCCTTACACAAATAGCAGTAGAGACAGTTTTTTTTCTTATTTCCTTCCAGTCTTCGTTGTCCAGGATCTCTCTCAGATTCTCCTACCAAGCTCACTCTTGCGGGTCATTTATATTTGTATCTGTACCCAATACAGAAGGGATATGAGACCTTTCCACTTTTATTAAAGAATGTATCCGTTTTAATTTTCTCTTCCTTTGTATCACATATACAATAGAAATATAACCAGTGGTTGAAGTGGAAATCTAGAAATGGCAGTATAGAAATTTATAAGTGACAGTATGGAAAATGTAACAAATTAAATTTAATAGTTTTACAATGAAAGCCATAGGAGAAGTGGTGGTATGGCATACCACAATATACCCATATACAGTACAAATATAGGATATTCATAGCCATCCATAATTTAAGTAATAACTTGGTTTTGTTGATTGATGATTCATTGTTTTAGGCTCCAGAAAGACTGTGAAAGTTTCGCAAAGAGTCCCATTCAGCCTCACAGTCTAAAGTGTTTAGCCATTTAATTGGCTACTGAAATCTCAGGGATTTCATTGGCTGATGCCGCTACAATATATAAAGGTAGTGTAAAAAAATTATTTATTTGTTATGACTTACATTAATCAACAGAACAACTACAAATTATACATATTTATATCGCACCTTTATGGATTGATTTCCAACATGGATGAGCAGGCATTATATGATATTAGTGTTTATATAGAATTCTATAATAACTAAAATGCACAATAACCTAAATCTAATAAAATGGAAGAGCACAATAGAGCACAATAGTGTATTTCATATGGCAGAACAAATGGGATGTGACTTACCTAAGTAAAAGAAGAAAAAAGAGTTTCATAGTTGTAAATTTACATAGACTACTAAAATTACACACGTCACATGCCGTTTCCATAAGGGAAGTAATTCTGGCTTATGCTAGTAGGCAGACCACATCTGTTGTTCTGTGGCTGGCATTTTCCTAGACTGACACAATGAATCTGCATCATTGTGCATGCTCTCTATTATGCAGAATATGAGAAATATATAAGTGGAACACAGGAAAAATATCCCGGAAAGAAGCTTGTTAAGGTACAAAGGTATCTCCACTGTAATGTGAGTAGCTCTGTGTGGTGAAACGAGGTATTAATATCACCATAATCAGTCTGTCCCTCATTTCTCACATAATGTGGATTATAGCATGTACTTTTTATAGCCCTTGCTTTTGTTTCCCAGCTTAACAGACTACAACTGCAGTGTCTAATTACATGTGGATAAGGGGACATTGTAGCTCAGTGTAAATAGGTATATTGTGCATTGTATATTGATGATGTGGCAGTGAGGTTGTTATTCATTGTCCTTAAAGTGAAGCCGGGTGGGTTATGGGTAAAGATCAGGTGCTGTCCAGGATACAGGTGAGGGGGCTGGAGCTGCATTCATTCTGCCCCCTCCTTCCTCTACAGGAAGCATGGAACAGCTGGGACATGTGACATTATAAAATAGTGTAAGGGGTTAATTTTAGAAGGGGCTGACTGCTACCTTGGGGGAAGCCAATTAGTATCCATTGTTCTCTATAGGACTAGTCCAAACGTTTAGTCTGCCTCCCAGCAGGGGGCTTCTGTGGAAGCACAGCTCATCTCCATTCCCCGTTTCAACCTTCTGATCCAGGAGCTACCAATGTTTAAAGAGAAAGAGACCCATGGGGTTGCTGAGGGAGGGGAAAGCACTGTGGAAATTTGACCCTAGATATAAGGAGCCACTCCAGGGGGGCAGGTGGTGTTCATTCTGGGATTTCATTCATGAAAGGTGCAAGGTCTGGATTTTGAGTTGTCGTTCTCTACCAGAGTCTACATATGCAGCTGAGAGAGATCCATCGGTCAAGTCTGGACATCCAGGTGACTGTAACTTCTTAAGCTAGTGGGGTAAGGGACAGATGATGTGGTAAACATGCCTGTCATTTATTTACTGTGTGTACATAATAATCTAGTGATTGGTTTTGTTACAATAAATGTATTGTTTTACTTTCTAACTGCATTTGCCTGAGTGACTATATGAATCCTTGAAGATACTGGGTAGACTTCCCTGGCATAGTGAGGCATCCGTGAGTGGCCAGCCAGCATTAAGTGGATAACCGTGAGCCAGAAAGCCCGGTATCTTCACACTCTGGTTTCTTAGTACAGTTGTAGGAGACCTACAATTTGTAATAATATAGATAAGTTTTAGAAGTATTTGATACTTCATGTACCCTAGTCTTCTAAGCTAACTATATTTTGCACTTACTAGACAAAACCAGCTTAGAAACATTAAAATTGACCTGTCCAAAAAGGTTATAGAGAGAGGAGTGAAATTTTTATTTACTTGCCATATACTGAACCATACATTTATATGTAGCACCCCCTTTTCTGACACAAAAGAAGGGGTGGTACCACCATTGGACGACTTGGCAACCACAAGCTAACAAAGTCGATTTAACACAGACAAAAATACCACTGTGGCTCTTTATTAACAGGGTTGGTGATGGCTTGATTAATATGGGTAAAGGAGAAAAATTTGGGTTGGACAAATGGGATAGGGTTTGGCATAAATAAATTAATACAATACAATGAAATTGATTGGCAATAACTGATTCACTCGGACACACTATGTCCTATATATGGTACTGCACTTAATTTAAATGGTGGTAACCCAGGTTACTTGCAGGCATGGATGTAAAGTCATTATGTCTGTCCTGCTTTTACATGTCACAATTATCAATGTAGACATGTAATGGAGTAGTTACTATGAACAAAGAGCCTGAGTATTAAGGAAAGTTAAGTGATTAACTTAAGCAAAAAATTTAGTACATTTTCTTACTCAAGTGTTCTGGACAAAGCCATGTTGCAATGCAAGGGGTGCAAATTAGTTTATTATTTTGCACATACGATATATACTGTCTGTTTTTTCATGTAGCACACAAATACTTGATAGCTTATTTGTACACTGAAATTTAAAGTTGATCTCGGAAAAAAATGCCACTATTTTCCTTATGTGCAAAATAATAAACTAATATGCACCCCTTGCATTGTAACATGGTTTTGTCCAGGAGAAAACTTAAGTAAAAAAAAAAGAGTACTTTCATTAATGAATCAGGCCCTAGACCCATATTCATAAATGGACATATCTTCAGATCTAACATTGTTGAATACAGATGTGTGTATACCTGAAGTATGTGCAGTTTTTTTTAAAGAAAACGTGCATTATGTTTGTTTTGTGCTTGTTAATGAATCAGGTCCCATGTAATTAAATTAACATTTCATTTTGTTAAACATCTAAATATACCAGTTATTTAGACACTTAACATTTATATCAGGTATTTAATTTTTCTCTTTTTGTTCTGAAAATCCATTCCTTTGAATTCTCTTCTCTTTGCTGTGTACTCATTAATGCAAGCTTCCGATTACATAACAGACCATGCTGTACACCCATAATAAAACATAAAAACACTTCAGAAGCATAAATATAAAAATACAGCTCATTTTTTACAAACCCATATACACCACAATGCATAACTTATTATTAACAGTTATGTTGAAATATGGAGGCATACATACAATTTTGGTAACCACTAAAGATCTCACACAAAGATTTATATAACAGACATAAATCGGTGTAATATAAAAGAGTCAGAGACGTCTGCAACAGGGAGAGTTGTAAGGTACATTCTTTAAGAGAAAACATTAATTTGACACAGGACTATACTACAGTATTTAACAGAACCCTGTATCATCAGCATCTCCATCTATATGTCAACATGATGGTTTATTATCCATTTAAATAACAGGTATTTAGCTGCAGCATCTGTGTATTTGTTAATCATACATGTTTTATGAATAATAATTTCATAAGCATAAACTCTATTGTCATTGTGTATTTTATCTTTTAAATCATAATCTAAGACATGCTATCAAATTAACAAATTTATATTACGTGCAATGAAGTATTGACTGCAGCTACTGCTCACTGAGGTCCTAGGTTAGATGCATTTCAGCATTTCCACTAATGAATTTTATCCACCAGTGGATGATACCTATTTATCATCAGTAGTTAATCCCTTTTCATGCATTTTAACATTTAACAGAATCAATTATTATTTGTATCCATTATTTACAATAGCCAGCGCTTTACAATGACAGAATGTTTACCCAGCAGCCCCTGCCACAGTGGAACTTACAAACCAATTTTCTCACTATGTGCCACTCTGCATTATTTCATTGTGGTGTCCTGGAATTCTAGGGTATCACATGCCTGGCACACCGCAGATAACACATTAGGCTGCCTGCTGCCCATAGGCACACAAGTATTCTCAGAGGAGGTGGCAGAGGCAGCACAGGTGGCAGGTATATTGGAGCCCGTAGATTCTGCTATCCACATAATTATTCCCATGCTTATTGAGCAATATCTTTTCCAGTAAAATGGTTAGGCAAGAACAGCTTTCCTATAAGATATTTGCAGGAACCTTTTCTGTTTAAGGCTGCAGATATTCATGAAGCATCTTACCAAATTGTTTTTCACAGTACAATATTAACTTATATCACATGTACAATTGCAGTTTTAATTTGTTGGCGACTTTGGGCCTGATTCATTAAGGAAAGTAAGAAAAAAATGAGTATGTTTTCTCCTGGACAAAACCATGTCACAAGGGGTACAGATTAGTTTATTATTTTGCACATAAGTTAAAAACTGGCTATTTTTTCATGTAGCACACAAATACTTGATAGATTTATTTTTACACTGACATTTAAAGATGATCTAGGACATGCCATATCCCAACTATAAATCTATCCCCACATTTTAAATTTACCTCCCCTCATTTTTTTGCTTACTTTCTTTAATGAATCAGGCCCATAGTCATGACAAAACTTTATTTAATTTTTCATAAAATACTTTTATTAGGATGTTTCTCATGTCTACTGTACATAAAATAATTTTTTGCAGTTGCTCCTAAAGCACATGTTTTAGCATGCATACAGAGTCATCACTAGTAATCGGCATTTACACCAGACCTGTAGCTAGTGCAAGTGTTACAACTGAAAATCACGTACCTTTGAGATGCCCAAATCTTGAATCTGACACTGCTGTGTGCGCTTGAGCTTGGCACGCCCTTACTGAACACTGACTATATACATAAGCATTGGTTGTAGTAAGGGTCGGCTGTGCTTGAAGTTTAATTGGACGTTTTTGTGTTCTGTAGCCTATGTTACAGTTATGGGAATATGCAGAGTAATTATGCACAGAATACACAATGTGTCGCCATTTAGGCAGGGCCTTGATGTCTGTGTATCCATTTGAAATAAAACCAGTAGTGCATTTGTTTGCACTAATCTTTAATTTACTTCTTTGAAAATTTGTTAGATAGTATGAGAGATATAGGTATGAAAACACCAGTTTGTATCTCTAGTATTATTCACGACTACCCCTATCAAATATCATAATATATGGCCGCCCTGGCTCACTTATTATGAGTCCACTGATCAGACTACAATTTCCCTTGAATGCCTGTTTTAATTCAGTCTGAAAACCTACCAGCTGTTTTGTAAATAAGCCAGTCTTCCTCTCTTGAGCTTTATGACTAACAGTCTCTCATGTCTTCCCTCCTCCTTTTCCCTCTTGTGACCCATAATTAAATGAACAATCCCCTGGATTTTGTTTTTCCAGTGATAAATTCAGATTAGTATTTGAAAGTATAATTCAGGTTTTTTTTTAGATTATTGTCTAGTTCACTCTTTTTTGGAAATTGGGGAAAAAACTTATTTGTGCATAGGGTCTGGCTGGCAATTTTTTGCCGGGGAGTGCAAGACCTGGCTCAGCAACCTATTAGGTACATTTTAAAGAAAATAATGCAGGTAGCCCAGTGACCCAGCCAAGGTAGCCCACTGTGGGAAATGCCCAGGGGGCAGATTCCCCGCTGCCCCCCAGCCCAGCCAGGCCTTGTTTGTGTATATTAATCTCAATCAGTTTGGAATCCCCTGTACCCTACACTTTTTTTGTTTTTTGAAGCCACCCCCAAAATTGTTTCTTTTGTAGGGTGACTATGCATTTTTGTTGCTGGATGCAGTCTCACTCATAGTAATGTACCTGTATACATTTATAGAATTTATCAAACTGTCATAAGGAAGATTGCAGTTGTTCCAGCGCAAGCGTGACCTCTGACATGCTGGAAGCAGGATGACCAATCACAAGTTGCAATCATGAACTTGCAGTTTATGATTGGTCCTACTGTTCTCACCCCTCTTTGTCACCATTTATAGGTGGTTAATAAAATTAATTCGGAACCAGAAGAACCCCAGGATAAACAGCTGCATGTTGCAGCCCTGGGGCTCTGGCTAGGAGGTGGGGGCATCTTAGAATAAAATATCTTCATTGGTGGTAGCGCAGCTTTAAGGTTATTATATAGTATGTTATGCTCCAGTCAGGTAAGTGACTTTAAACATGCAGCTTCTTTGTTTTCTTTCATTAAAATGGTTGAAGTGGCTTGGAAAAAAGTGAAATTGTTTCAAATACACTGGAGCTGAATATTTATAATTATACAATAATAGATATTGTAAGTACTGCAACATAAAGTGAAGGAGGTATATTTACTAAACTGCGGGTTTGAAAAAGTGGAAGTTGCCTATAGCAACCAATCATATTCTAGCTGTCATTTTGTAGAATGTACTAAATAAATGATAGCTAGAATCCGATTGGTTGCTATAGGCAACATCTCTACTTTTTCAAACCTGCAGTTTAGTAAATATACCCCAATGGCTCTTTCAAGGTTATCTGACTAGTGAAACATTAAATGGTGCCCACATGAAGCTTCTTCAAAGGTTTATTTTCTGAAAGCACATTGACATGTAGTTGGTAACTGGCACTAATTTATATAGATAGCCCTAGATATTAAAGATGTGTTCCAAAAAATGTCTCTGTTTAACTATATAAATTAAAGGGACAGTATAAATCCTATGTATATTCAATTACATTCCTACTATCTTTTCATATACTCTGGGCTTTACAAGTAAAAGAATAACTCCACCCAAAACTTAAAATGTAGTATTGGGTGGAGGTACTCTTTAACTTGTAAAGGGCATAAAAATTGCATTATGACTAGTGCATTAATCCCCCATCATGAAATTAAAGTCTACCAAGATAGTACACCCATGATGTGCTTTGATGCATCTGTCCAGCAGCAAAGTGTCCCTATAGATGAGTACTTAACAAATATGCTAGAACAGCAGGATACTTCCCTGAATGTCTTACTATTAATTCTCCTAGTTACTGAGTCTTTTCAGTTTGACTATACTGTACATGTATCTGTGTGAGACGTTCAGAAGGTTCAAGCCTAAATGGGTTGTCCATTTTGGACAGCCCAGCACCTGGCTACAGGTAACAGAGGGATACCCAGGGAACTGCACCATATTTGCTATACAGAGGTCATGTTTTATTGGGCAGTGATTTCTCCAAAAAATGGACAACCCCATTAATGGCAAGCTAACACCCAGAACTAATCTTTCCCCTACTAAGTCATCAATACATGTTACTTGCCTTCCAGTGTCTGGTGGTAGTGAAGTGCTGGTTAAGCATTTTATTATCCTTTCTAGGGACCTGCTGTTAGGCTGGTACTTCTAATCTTTCACATTGTATTTTAAATTGAAAAAAGTAACATACAGAATATTAGGAATACTGCTGTGTATTTGGTAAGTATATAAAAATAGGGTAATTTTTCAGGGGAATAAATTTCAATGGGCAAATGTCTAAGGAATAACCGGGGCTTTAAAGATTAGAGACAGTGGGCAATTAGCAATGCCCTTTCATGATACTCAAATACTGGAAAGTCGCTAAAATGGGGTGGAAGTCATAAAATGAGGAGTAATATTGAAAACAATAGAAATATTGTTCTGTTATAGAGAAGCTGCTAAAGTAGAAATGTGTTGGGGACCCATTTATTTATAAATTCTTGCTTATCATAATCATCCAATAGTGTTTTCAAATGTACAATTCTTTTTCAGACGGAATTTTTTTCCTGTACTTCCACCCACTTGTATGTACAGGGGCTGAGCAGTAAAGAGTACATTTTATTTAATAACCTGTGTAACAGATTGAGGCCAGATATATTCATACATATTACCATCCTATAGTGTGAAAAGAAACCATGAGGATAATATCCAAATCTTTTTTTTTTTCATGTCTCTTGTAAACAATACTTTATTTTACATCTGGTATTTATGTATGACTCCTTCAACTTTAATGCATTGCTTAGTAATGGAAGTATAAGAGGAATGCTGTGAGTATAGTTCTATATCACCCAAGATGAAGAGGTTGCTAACTAGTGCCACCTAGCCTGCAACTATCGCACATCACTCTCACCAGCCCATGACTTCTGGGGTGAGTGATTTTGGGATGAGATCATTTATGCCAAACTCCCTTTCCCATCACTTGGCCAGAGTCTTTCCATACTTGATTCTTACTCCATCTGGTGGTCTCATCTTCCATGATCCTTTGACTCTTTTCTGCTCGGAACTTGAGATCTTACTTGCACATCTATAACGTATCCACATAGCCCAATGGTTGTTATAATAGTCATTCAACTTAGCCTGGTTAGTGCCTTCTCTCTTCTTGTATAATGTCATGGTTTGGGCTTCAAACACAAGCTCTGGTGGTGCTTTAACCTTCAGCTACCGATCAGGTAAATTTCATTTTCCATGATTAACCACTGCTTATTTTTTCAGACACAGTTTCTCCAACTCTCACTTAGAATACATTTCTTATCAGGAGCATTTTCCATGGTAATGTCTTTCTTAAGTCTGCAATATGCAACTACTATGCCTTCTTTCTTAGCATTTCAACAATCCTCTTTTATTTCTTTACACCTTTGTGATTCAAAATTTATTGTAAATTTGTATTCAACATGTTTAATTGCAACCTGTATACAATGCCCTAGACCAGATTTAATCAGATTTCTAACCTATTTCATAGACAAATTAGACACTTTATTTTCACAAAGGAGCTGGCATAGTGTCCTCTAGAAAAGCCTTCTCCTCGTTAGTTAGGTCATTACACTCATTCTCCACGGCCTGGCTGACCTTCTCTAAGTTCTCTCTTCACCTTTTTTGTCTGCTCCATCTGCTCAGACATGATTGCAACAACCTGTGCATGTTACTGTATAAGACCCAGGATTTGGGCTTTGTGTATTCATACTTCCTATTTCTTTGAGCTGTCCAAGTCCCCATCTAATCATGCAGTTGATTGCTGATTTTCTCTAATTCATGTTTAAGCTCCAGCACTTCCTTCAGGGAGCAAGGACAGTTCTTTGATATCTTTGTCACATTCTTTTGCATATTTGGCAGAAAAAGTTTTCTCTTTACTGTAACTGATCAAACTCCTCTGTCTTCTCTTCTACAGTTTTTCTCCGAAACTCAAAATTACTGATGGTTGCTTATTTTTCAGTTTGCACAATTTACACAGTCTTTTAATATTTGTATGTTATTATCTCTTTCTTTTGCCCACTTGGTTTGAAACCACAACAAGCGAAAGGTGTTTTTTTTATCAAATCACTCTGATAGTCCCACTTAATTTTACTATATTCCTTGCACACTCCACAAGTCTCACTTGTTAGGATTCATTTAGAATGTCTTTCTTTTAACAGCTTGATGGGCTGTTTTCCCCATGTGCTTTCTGTTACCCTCTGATATTCCTTTATGCATTCTCTTATTTCTACATTACTTGCTGAACTACTATAAGTTTTTGGGTCAAAACAAGCAGGGTCCCCTATAATGACCTCTTATTTCCAATAGAAAGCAACTGCAGCTCTGCTGCAAATTTTTTCGAGTGTTCCTAATTAAGGTTGTTTTTTTCTTAATTTGATAAATACCAAGGGATGTCTCGAAATTATATTTAGCATCCAGAAGAAAACTTTAAAATTAAATTATGACTCGCCCTACTCAACATCCAGAGACGGTTCACTAGAAAGTAACTATCCTAAGCCACTGTCCTGACTAAATAGCCATAAATGTACAACAGACTTCATTGTACTTTCTGAAGCTCACTTATCACAGAATGTCACTAGCTACAACATTTGTTCAGTAATGCAAATGTGTAATATTGATTTGGTGTGATATCGATTTAGCTAATTGGTTAGCTAAGTGAGCACAATGTTGTAGTAGGCTACTCCATCAGTCAGTGTCCTATACAGCTATAACAATGTTTTTAGGTTATGTTTATATGAGTGCTTAACATGTGTTGTGTGGTGCATTCAATTGCATTTGGTTATTAGGCGGACATAAAGTGCAGCTCAAATTAGGCCTCTATGAAGAACATACACATGATTTTTTTTGAAGAACACGAACCCAAATGAAAAATGATAAGCTCATTCATGGTACATCATGTGTTTTTTGTTTGTTTGTTTGTTTTTCATAAAGTTTTGTGCATTGATTCTGTTTTTCATAGGGATCAATTATCTTTACTAGTAGATATTTTTAACTATGTTTATAGGTGCTGTAGCCATGTGGTTTATTACCGTAGAGCTGAGCGTCTATAAAGCATTTGTTTGAATGTATCTCTATTACTTGTGCTTTTATATAGTGTGTCACAAGGTAAAAGGTAAACGGATATGTAATTTATTTCCCATGTCAAAATGGCTACTTTCTAGAAATTTTCATACATAAGTTTGTACCTGTCTGAAGCGCAGTCATTTCTTTTGGTACATTTGTTTTGATTACTCTATCTACTCAATTTACAGGAGGCATAGTTGACAAAGACCTTCGTCGCTACCTCAATTTACGGTTTCAGAAGGGTTCAGTAGATCATGAACTTCAGCAAATCATACGAGACAACCTCTACCTCCGAACAGTGCCATGTGAGTACTATACAAAGTTACTGAATGTATTGCAATACACTGAGTCTTTTTTCAGACTCAGAGTGTATATAATCTAAGTATAACAAAGTAAACCAACAGTTCTTAAACTAATGCTCACCTTACCAGCTCCCTCAAATAGAAGTGGTTAAAACATTAAGATATAACCTGTATTCAAATGCTAATCTTCTATTCTCTGAGATGAACAATACATGGTTGGCAAATTCTAATGCTATACTTTTTTAGGGCCTGAGTCATTAAGGAAAGTAAGGCAAAAAAAGGAGTTAATGTTCTCTGGGACAAACCATGTTACAATGCCAGGGGTGAAAATTAGTTTATTACTTTGCGCATAATTTAAATACTGGCTGTTTTTTCATATAGCACACAAATACTTGATAGCTTTATTTTTACACTGAAATTTAATGTTGATCTAGGACATGTCCTTCCCCAACTATAAATCTGTCCCCACATTTTAAATTTACCTCCCACTCCAATGCAACATAGGTTTGCTCAGGTGCAAAGTTACTCCTCTTTTATGCCTTGCTCGCCTTAATGACTCAGACACTTAATGTTTTGGAAACACTGTTTCTGCAAACCTATTGTTTCTTCCATCAGTCTCATGTTATGCTTATCTCTTGCTCTAAATTTATAACACCTAGACATCATCTAATTACCGATATTAGAGCAACCTGTTTCCAGCACAGTTAAAAGTGACAAGTCATTAAGTCGGCCACCAAAGCGGTGACCCTGTTGTTTGTCCTGATTGCCAAATGCCTACAAACATGGCAAAATGAGACAGATCCAATCACTCAATAGTCGGGCACAATGACTGCATTGCAAGGTGGCCCATGCAGTCTAGTAATCAGATGTCCAAACATATTTCAATGTTGTAATGATCTGACCAGATTTTTGACTCTACACAATGAAATCTGATTAAAATTGGTTAAGTGTGTTCAATCATATGATGTGTTTGAGACAAATTTGGTGTAACGGAATTAATTAGTGAAAATGCCTTTACGAAAACTAAAGAAGGGTGTAACTTGCAATCACCAGGTCCCATAACAAAACTTTGGGGGAGGTCCCAGTGATGCGTATCTACTTACTGCTCAGAGTGGCTCCCACTCTACTCTTCTGAGTATTCCAGAAGTGTGGCGCAAATGCAGTGGAGAATTACCTCAGAGGAACCCAAGGCTCAAACGGGTCTGCACTGCGCATGCACCAGTCCCGAATAATGCTCAGGAGAGCAGGAGCTTGACATGAATTGTCGGGCCTCCCCTCACTGCCCCGTAATAGCAATATAGGCTACTATAGCAATAGTTATGCCCCTGGCTACAGAAATAACTGCTTCTAAGGCTCAGTTCTAACAACTAGGTACATTTATTCCAACAATTCAGCAATAAAAATTATAGACTTTTGTAAAATACAGAAAATAAATTACATATAGGTTTAATGAAAGTAAAGTTGTTAAAATAAATAGAAATTGTACAGTTATAATGAAATTGTCCGTTAAGTATGTGCTTTATGTGCTGAAAAGCAATATTACATTTAATTAGCTAAGCAGAGTACTATATCCATGCCATTTGAATAGTAAAATTAAAATAGGAATATGCCAGTATCTAAATGATTTATTATGTGCTTATTTATATGTAACATTTATATAAGTAGACTAGTGTTTTCATCAGTATCACAGATTGAATGCATAGCACAAGGCTTAGCTGCTGAAATCAAGAAGCCAGTTGAGAATTTTTATTTAAGTGACTGTATCAGGTGCCTGCATGTCTTTCACACATCAGTATTGATTTGTGTCCCTGTGTTAAAAGCAACCTGTGTTCTTTGTGTTTATCTACAACTGCACGACACTTTAACTGCCATTGTACTTACTCTGAGATGAGAGCTGCATAATTATTGTAGCCACTGACAGCTGCAGTCTATAAATAGTAGTTTGATATGCTTGTTGCATTCTCTGATGATGTGCAATCTTTTTCTATTTTGCATTTTGAGATTGAGACAGCACTTAAAAAATGTAACATTACAACTTTTGTATTTTCCATGTTATTATGATATTGCTCTAACAATGGCATTATTTATTTATTGGTGTAATTCTTAAAAGCGTTGGACAACCCTATGGCATTAATGCTGCTGTCTGTATTAGACAGCGGTCAGTTGGGAGAAACTTGAAACGTGCGGGATGACGGGACATGATTGGATGAGAGCTGAAGCTACTTACTACTTTAAAATGCCCCACGGTCAATCATGGTCACATACAAAAGCAGCTTTTGTATGTTATTTTAGGTAAAATGTTTTTATTAGCTTTTTGGAAGACTGCAACATATGATTTCTTTCTCTAGTCAAACTACAACTCCCAAAATCCAGTATTGTAGTTTGATAAAAATGACAAGGAAAGATATAATAATCTACAGAGCTACCACATTCTGGGCAAATGTGTTTCTTTTTAGCATATATTAGAAGCATAGTTGCCAAACTATGAAGATTGGCCTCCAGGAGTCTCGGTATGGAGGTGGGTGTGAGGTAATGATGCAAACGCATCATTTTACTACAGAGGGGGGACGGACCAAAATGATGCAATTCTCCTGGAATCACCTGATGGAGGCTTTAAATCTGCCCACTTCACTAGGCAGTAGGCAGATGCGGGAGAATTGCCAGCTCTCCCGGGAGTCTGGGAGACCTACCCGGAATTCTGGATTCTCCCAGACATTCCGGGAGAGTTGGAAGTAAGAACTAAGTCAGGAAGGCTGGGACATATGTCACACTCCAGCGAGCAGGTACTGTACCCTTGCCAATGGTGTACGCAACAATGCAGGCTTTTTTTCTGTAGGAGGGTGGCCTATCGCTTTTCACCTGCTAGCTACGCCTATGGTTATGCATAACCACACCCCCTTTTGTATGAACACACCCACTACCAGCGGCAGCGCAATTTTTTTTTACATGCTCAACTATAAGAGGGGCTCCATTAAGTTGTTGTACCGGCGCCCTGAATTCCTCTTGGCAGCCCTGCCTGCGCTGTTTTCTGTGTTTCTTCTGGTGTGGAGAAGAGATTCAACTGTGAACTAGGAATCATTGGTCTCCATGTGAAATGCTGTCACCTTTGTACACAGGTGCCTTTACACATCACCGAATGATTGTAGACGCAAAGTAGACCTGTCATATCCAGGTTCACTCTGCCTTATATGTGTGCCTGTGTGTGCACAGAAGACACTGTGTTTTATACAAAGCAATGTTCCCTAGTTACTCTCTGCTTCTCTCCTCTGCCTACCAGTGGAAAGGCGAAATGTAGCACAGGCAGATTAAAACTGTCTGTGTGCATACTCTCAATACCTTAGGGTATAATTGTCCTTTTGAAAGTAAATCTATTTTTGTAATTGTATAGATCTCATGTGTTATAATACCACCAAGAGTAATTGAAACGTATATCTGTTGTCAGTTTGTCAGAAAGTAAGACAACAGGCTGAAACTGTATACAATATAAAGCAATCAGTTTATAGAAAAGACCACGCTCTGTTTATTCTACACCGTAGAGCTCCAATATTGATGACTAATCTGTCTAGATTAAGTGAATGTGACAAAATAGATTTGGGCTGGACAGCCATGCAATCTGGTGCCAAATAAGCAGGGTCTGGTCACAGTAGAAACCAGTTTAAAATCAAAGCAGTAGTGTCACTTATTTTGTTCCCTGGTCAGGTAACAGACGCAATAGTGTATAATGGATGCTCCCTCAACTGCTGATGTAGTTTCCAGGTCAATTAACACGGTACCACCTGGAGGGCTGCATGCATTTTAAAAGCAGCAAACAGCATCCACTGAGCATATTCTATGCATTAAATATGAGTTTAGTGAATAGTTTATTCTTTATTGCTTTTGAATGAACAAACACCTTTTTAGGTTTGATATATTGTTGCTTTTATTTTAAACAAAGATATTCATTTGTTATTTGCTACATACAGTATTTGCAACGTCTGTTTCTTTGTTGCAAAGCTACTGCTTTAAACTGCACTCTCGAAATCTAAGGGCTCATTCACACATGTGCTCTGGGAACGTGGAAAAAAAGCATGAAAACTAAGGCACAATTCAAATGCATCTTAGTGAAGTATTTTTTATCATGCTTTCCATGTGCTCTTGATACATTGGGGTATATTTACTTAATTGCGGGATTCAAAAAGTGGAGATGTTGCCTATAGCAACCAATCAGATTCTAGCTGTCATTTTGTAGAAAGTGCTAAATAAATGATAACTAGAATCTGATTGGTTGCTATAGGCAACATCTCCACCTTTTTCAAACCCGCAGTTTAGTAAATATACCCCATTGTCTCTTAACTGATGCAATCTATTGTACCAGTAGTACATTAACACATGAGAAATAAGTTGTGCGACATTCTAAAATGTTAAATGCAGTGTTACAATTTTAGAACACAATGAAGGGAACAAGCGCATAAGAAACCATTCATCCTTATTTTCGATGTGTTTTTCAGGCATAAGTTAGTGACAAGAACACAGTAACAGCTGATAGGTATGAACAAGTCCTCGGGGTCTGTCTTTCCTGATCTAGTAACAAACTAGGACATTTGTTACCTTAATTATGGTGTGATCAGCAAGAGCAGAGCAATATCATAGAGATGGCATTACCAGTGCACATACAATAACAAGGGAGAATTGGTTTGTTTATATAAATTAAAAGTGATCTTCTCTTAAATTAAAATTTCACTTTACTGTAACATTATATGAATGTTGAAAATGGAATAAAAACCATTTGATGGCTTGGGGAAAGTATTTCAATTGGTTTAATGTTTTACATTTTACTCACTCAGTTTAATGAGTTATTCCTTTTAAGTTATATTATGGTATTTCTGTAACATTTTTCGTTTTACATGCCAAGGAATGCAGCAGGGTTGTTTTACTACTTAAGAAAAAAAATGAATAATATATTACCAGATAATTTGCAAGAGGCTAAATTGAACTTAATGGTAGAATTTGGAAGTTGTATCATTTTCTGTGGTTATTAATTATAATGAATATGACTAAATTTTACAGCGTAAGTACTAATTGAACGTTGATAGAAATATCAGTGTGGTAATGCCTTTCTGATGAGGACTACAACCATAAGTCAATATAGCTTTGCTTTGGCTAAAACATACTCAAGACATTTCTGAAGACAGGAAAAGTGAAATGTCTCCCTCCGTTTTATAGGGTTTTAGTTATATGTGAAATATTAGCCGCTTAATATGATCTAACTATTTATCCCAGGACTCCAAGCCTCCTACATGGCACTTTGTATTAAAATAAAATTATCACACCAACAAGGATCTTATATATACTGAAAGTCATGTGGGCTGCACTGTAGAAACAAATTTACCTTTCATAAATTTTGTAATGTCATTCTTGCCATTTCACTCTTTACTTTGAGGATGACATTCTCGATTTGCTAGCAGGGCCTGTGTAATTAATGATACTGTGATGCATTACAACGTTGCGTACACATAGCAAATCAGCCAAACAAATAATTGTAGTACAGTGTTTTAATTAATATTTCCACCGTACATAAACAATGTAATTTCTTTAGATATATTTTTCACATTGTTATTTATTCTAAAAGTTTATTGATGTTTTCCTTTCTTTTTTTTTTTATCGTATAATTTCTCAATTACAGAGCACATTCAATGCTCACCAGAAAAAAAAACTTTTAGACCAGTACAAGCTAATGGTCCCCCCACAGAAGCACAAACCCTGCACTGACCAACCTTGGGCTGGTATTCAATCTAGCAGGGGACCCCATGCTCAATGTGCAGTGGGAGTTTCATAGGGCACAAAACACCCCACATGTTTAGTGGTGCATCAGGAGTTTCTTTGTATAGCTGTGGTCATATCATTTATGTCTTAAATATCACCAGAGTAAGTGGACTTGATTGTTGATCTGGTGTATAACTTGTGAATGACAGGGCAGGACATAAGGCTCCCACGGTTCTGCTAGTTAGTTGTGAGGGTCTTCCAATATTATTTTAGTTCTGGTGAAGTTATTTTTAAGGGTTGTCCAATTAGTTTTGCACCTGGAGCCATTATGCGGTGCCCAATGGCTTACAGGGGCCAGTAGGTAAATGGATATCCAAGGAAGATGGAGCAATGCAACCCAGCATAACAGCATTAACTTCCCAACAATGACCATATATATTATGTCCAACCATATACTTTATTCCCAACAGTGATAGAACACATTGGGTCTGATTCATTAAGGAAAGGAAAGCGAAAGAAATTAGTAATTACTAACTTTGCACCTTGGCAAAAACCATGTTGCATGGGGAGGGGGGGAGATATAAATGTAACATTTGGAGACAGATTAATATAGGGCATGTCCTAGATCAACTTTAAGTTTCAGAGTGCAAATCAGCTAGCAAGTATTTGTGTGCTACATGAAAAAACAGCCAGTACTTAACCTATGTACAAAATAATAAACTAATTTGCACTCCTTGCATTTTAACCTAGTTTTGTCCAGGAGAAAACTTACTCATTTTTCTCCCTTAATGAATCAGGCTCATTATGTCCAGTTGTTTCTATATAAAGTATGACCAACGCTTGCCACTATACATTATGCCCAGCAGGGACTACTTACATTATGTTTACCAATGATTACATGTATAATTACAATAGTAGCCACACAGATTATACTAACCTAGGACCACACACATTATACCAAGCAGTGCCTATATGCTTTATAATCCAGAAATATAGCTGTTGACACTGAAATTGATACAATCATTTGTAAAATAGATATTGACCTTGGTCCCTGTATTGTTCCTTTATGTCCTAGTTATTCAACTGTGGAAGGCAATGACCTATGAGCTATATACCTGTAGAGGGCAGCAAATGATTTTAGCACATATGACTTTTTCAGACAGTATTTATTAGTTGGTGCTATCTTATGAGGATATCCTTGTATATATGAAAATGTTTTCAGCAGGGATGCCATCTAGTATTTTACTTAAACTTGCTGCTTTTTCTGTTTTATCATAAAATCAATCAGCAGAAATGGATTGTTCTTGTTCTTTCAGTTGCCATCAGACTTAATGTCATCTTCTCACAAATCAGCACGTAGAGAGACATAAATGAGTGGAACATGCTTGGAATTCAGTCATTTATTTAAATGACTGAATTCTAAGCATCAGACAGTACATTTTTATGCAGATCTACCTAATAACATTTACTTTGTTTTTAGTTTACCAACTGGGTACCTGGGTTTAGGTGGGAGGTTTCCATTAATAATAAAGTCAAACCAATAAATACATAATTTCATATCTGCGGTACAAAGAGTACTAATAGAACATACACAGGTCAGGCTATGGAATTGTCAGGAATCGCACAAAGACTTTTGAATCCAAACAGCCAGACCGATTGGACTGTACCAATAGTTGAGGTACGGATGCTAACGAAGGATAGGTATTTACCAGGTATCCCCACGAGGAGGTATGGTCTTAGGTGCTATCTTTCTGCAGCTCACAGGTATCAGATGTGGCTGGTAGGAAGACTGAATCAGGCATGAATTCAGGATTGCAAGTAGTCTGAAACCCTCTGGTGTAGATGAATCTAACCAGGGAGATACTGGCATTGATAGAATAACCAGGTAGATACTAGCGTGGATGGAATAACCAGGGACACACTGGAACAGGTTAGAATAACCAATATTACTAAATAGAACATGCTTCTTCTACACTAACGGCAGCTCTGGAGGAGAAGATTATCCCCAAAGCCGCTGAAACAAGTTGGAAGAGCATGCCAGACCCCAGTAAGAACATCAGCGGGTCTGGAACATGACAGTAACATTTACAACACAACTGAGGGACTGCTTTTACGTGTTTGTACCATTGCACCCACATTTGCCCAGGGATGACCTTTTTTGCAGGTGCCATCATTTGTAACTTGGAATTGGCAGATAGGATGGACCATGAAAATCTGAAGGTGTGCTCTGCATTTATGAGGATTCTCAGTAGTCTTCTGCCTGCTCAGTGGTGTTTCTAACCACAAAGATACCTGAGGCAGCAATTGAAATAGCATCTTTCTCATGTGCTTGTATAAACCACCATAAACTTTTGTATACAAGTTGTCACTTGTATAATACCACTGTTTAAGACTTATAGTAAACAAAAAATATACTTTATAACAATCAATTTCAGTCATTTTGCTGCCCCAAATATTTACTGCATGAGACAGCAAAATTTAGACACACTCCTGGAGGTGGTGTAAACATCATTTTACAGTAATAAAAAGATTAAGATGTATAAATAATAAGTGATACCTGTTATTTTGTCTTACTTCTCTGACGTGTCTAATAATAAAATAGGTGACACCAGAACTATGGGAAAGTTGCTTAATCAAATGAGTTGGGCCATTAAAACAGAAATTTTAGAAAAATTAAATCTTATTAGAAAGCCCTGCCCTCTTTCCCTGCATGATAGTTAGTCGGAAAATGTATAACTTGTCAAGAGACCCAGAGAGATTGAGGTTCATTTTATCTTTGCATGACCTACACTGGACAATATTAGACATTACTAATAGAAATAGTATTCTTGATAGTACAAAACTACTGTCAGATGGCAGAGGTGAGGTGAACTGATGGAACGTCGAGGGACAATTGTAAGGAATTATAAAGTTTGAGACGATCAATATAAGCGCTTGTAATTTTACTTACCATTAAGGACCGCAAAAGTCCACGGCAGAGTGATAATCTAACTCATGTATGAGAATTCAACATCTCAACAGTTCTCCCTGTATAAACATTGACAAGTATGCATGGGTTTTGCAAATTAATTAAACATGGCGACATTTGCTAGGGCACATAAAAGTGAAACTATTATTTCACTTTATGGTTCATAAATGTTACTTGAATAAAATTTCTGGAATTCTAATCACATTATGATCTATTTACTTTGAGGTTAAAGGCCTCTTAAGTTACCGTGCCCTTTTAATCAATTTAGATTGGATTTCAGCTATAGTTTGTACTTCATTAAATTGAATCACTTCTATACTTATCAATAAACCTATTCCTATGGACTGAATAATGGGGCCATTCTTGGACAGGGATGTATATAGAGTTCACTCAGCAAATTTTCATTACATTATATCCCTAGACTAGTACAGCAGACTGTTACAAATATGCTGAAGCCTAGAATAGGCTTAGTATCTGCACTGTTCTATCAGCTGGAGAAAAAGCTCTGAGAAGCACTGTCCAAAACAATGTTCAAGAACTTCAGGCCCCCATCATGGACAGAGTTATGAACACTAAGGCAAGAGATCTCATTAATTGAAAATGGCTGTTGCACAATAGAGATTGACACAGTGCCAATAAAGGACATCTGTAGATTCTCTCTATGAAATCGCACTGGTATTATTGGCTGAAATCAACTGTGACTTCATTGGATAGAAGATTTCAATCTACTTCTTCATAAAACATCATCTTATTCAGCCCTCGACAATTTTGTTCCTTAAGAAGTTAGACAGCACTGTCATGTCTTACAAATAACAAGGACATAACTCAACTGCCCCTCACAATTATATAATGAGTGAAGATGGAAATTAATGCTGTATATGTCCTAGAATTTCAATCCATCACAATCAATGATCATCCTCTAAGAATGTCATCTTCATATGGACTGATACTTTATTCTTTATAGTACATGTCTCTCTACATACACCTTCTTCTCGGTCTTACTTTTGATGAAACATTTCTGGACAGAACATATCGATTGGATTTGTTAAGATTTGAGGCATAATGTTTGAGTACTCATATTAAATAAATCTAGATCTACAAATACATGTATCCTATAGAGATGTAGAGCAAGCGGTGCAATATTTGCTTCACTGCAGCAGAGGGATGGATTAGCATGGGAAATAGAGAAGTTGAACCCTATTCCTGATGAATTATGTGGTAGTACTAAAAGGTGAACAAATATGTTCTATGCTTTTGGCCTCAATTAGAGTCTTTTTACACAAGGTAATTAATTCTGTACTGTACATGCACAAAAAAAATTATGCATTGATCCATATAAAGTTTTTGGTGTATATTTCGCTAATGCCTGAAGAGGTGGTACAAGAGGGGGAAGTAACGAACAGTAAGGGCGCATTCACAGAATTTGGATGCAGATGTAAATATGCCTGTCATGCAGTTTGTCTTTTCAAGGTGCTGAACCACTAGCACATATATATGTGATGAAGATGATTATTATTAATTTTTATTTATAAGGTGCCACAAGGTGTCCGTAGCGCCTTACAGGGACAAACAAATTACAATACAATGGGAGACAGCTCAGTACAGTAAACAGTAAGCACAGTAACTCAATAAGCTCAATGCACAGCTAGAGAGGGTGGAGAAGGGGGAGGGAGGATCCGCAAACAACGGGGCCCAAGAAGACAGGGAGACTCCCAGGGGGGAGGAGAGAGCGAGAGTGGACGTGGGGTGGAGGACCCTTGAGGAAGAGGGCTAAGTAGCTGGAGAGCAGAGTTAGAAGTGGTGGAAGCAGGAGGAGAGATGGCCCTGCTCAGAGGAGTGTACAATCTAAGGGGAGGGGTGGACAGACAGAGAGACGCAGGGGAGAGAGGGAGAGTAGGGGGACAGAGGCAGAAGATAAGGTAGGAAGTTAAGTGGGAGACAGAAAGGCTTTAAGAGAAAGGTGAGTTTTTAGGGCCCGTTTGCAACTGGACAGATTAGGGGAAGTTCTGATGGAGGGAGGGAGCTTGTTCCAGTGGAGGGGGGCAGCGCGGGTGAAGTCTTGGATATGCGCATGGGAGGAGGTTATAAGGGGGGAAGAGAGGCGACGCTCAGAGGCAGAACGGAGAGGGCGGGATGGAGCATGAATAGAGAGGAGAGTGGAGATGTAGGGCACAGTGGAGTTGGCGAGGGCCTTGTAGGTGAGGGTGAGGAGCTTAAAGAGGATTCTGAAGGGGAATGGGAGCCAGTGAAGGGCTAGGTAGAGGGGGGAGACAGAAGAGGAGCGGCGAGAAAGGAAAATAAGCCTAGCGGCAGCGTTAAGATCAGATTGAAGGGGAGCGAGATGAGAGTAGGGGAGGCCATTGAGGAGGAGGTTGCAGTAGTCCAGGCGGGAGATGATCAGAGAGTGGATAAGGCATTTGGTGGCAGCTTGGGAGAGGAAGGGCCGGATGCGAGCGATGTTACGCAGCTGGAAAACAATCAGCAGCACTATCTAGCCACATTTGATTGGCTGTATGCAGATTGACCTCTAGTACTTCATTCATTAGCATCACTGCTATATTAGATCAATTAATTAAGTTACTTATTGGGTGTCTATTTGCATTACTTGTCATTTCCATACAGACTGCTGCAGGAAAGATGATTCCCATTTAACCTTTAATGAGATACTCAACAAATATGGAGGTGTTGTAGTTTATTCTTTTTATATAGTAAATGCAACTTTCACTTTTATTAAGATATTATTATTATTATTATTATTATTATTATTATTATTATTTTCTCTTGTGTATCTGTACAAAAATGTGGTTTTATTGCACTATTCAGTTGTGTACCAATAGGGTAATGACACTTCTGGATTGAATACTAACATGTATGCCAAATACCTGCGTATCCTACACTTCCGTCAGGCAGACATATATATATATATATATATATATATATATATATATATATATATATATATATATATATATACTGACTAGCCTGGCCAGTGCCTGGTGTAAATAATACTCTCTTTGAGCTATTTTTATTGCAAGATGCATCTGACTCTATATATGAAGAAAGTACACTTGTTCTTGCATGTGTCTTCTCCTATGTGCGTCAAAGACACATATGCATTCACCTCTAAATCAGCCTCTTTGTCTCTAAGGCTTTATATTTCCCTGGTAACTTTATCTGATAAAATGGGTTTTTCAATTTATCATTGAAAATCCCATTTAAACTCTTGCACCATTTTTTGTTGCTGATACCTGCTTATTATTGGTTGAAACAGTGCTAGCAGCCCTGTAAGTGGGATATAGAAATGTATTTATAATTATCATAGCTGTGAAAAGCCCACTGAAAGGTTCCCATAGGTAATTGATGCCATGTGTAATGTGTTCAGTAGATATATTTGTTGTATTTGCATCTGAGTAAATAGTTTATTGGAAAATAAATTACCATTGCCTAATTTAGTTGTGATAGTAAATAGTTGTTACTAATATGTATAGCAACTATGTGATTTGAAGTCAGCTCGGAAACTAGCTTGAGCGGTTTATTAAAAATAATGAGCTATATACACTACAAGCGTTTTCCTATTTTGTTACAAAATAAAAACTTTTTCTGACACAGATTTCTGACTACTTTAATTAGACTTAGAATCTATGTTACACAAATTCATTAAAATGAATTGCCATGGCTTATAATGGATTGTGCGAAAATTAACAACTTACCTTTCATATACTGGAAACGTAAACAGAACAACACATTATGCATGAAATGTGTATATTTGGAATGGTTCACACATACACAGTGTGCATGGAATCCGTGCTGTGTGATGACATGAACATCACAGGCATCTCGCCTCATTTCTTATTGATGCTGATGGTTATGTGAAATATGTTCAGTGCATTGAGAAACCTCAGCCTATGATACTGCCCCACAGAGACATGCTATTAAACTTGTGTTCGTTCTGTTGTAGACTTTTTATGTTTGTATTACATTGCTTGTATTGGTTTTCCAATAGATGAAATAAGATATTTATTCTTGTAGCCTAAGTAATTTATTCCATTGCTTGAGATCAAAACAAAAATGTGAGGTTATTAGGGGTCTTGACATTTTTCTCAAAAGCTATAGTACATTGTAAAGGGCAATTTCGGGTATTAACCAGGGCGTTTCGCTGGAACATACTTTTTCATTTAAATGCAATACACAATACCATACGTTTTGTTAATATTTTCTGTTGAAAAAAATTGTGAAACTTACACTTTTACACAAAAGACAGTATAGAACACAATTCTCCCATTTATTGCTTTCCTATTCCCCATTACCTTCATATTTCCACTGAGACAGCAACACAAATTATACGACCATTAATATTAATTGTTTTATTTATTTATTTAAGAATGTTTATATATTTGTACTTGTAGGAGTTTGGGGGCATGACTCTGGCAGATTGGGCATAGCATGGGCAGGTTGTGGTGTGGTCTATAACATCCCAATTTTCCAACCAGTAATGTCTGAAGGTATTGACTGTGTCTATAATTGCCTGTAAGCACAGTTGAAACACAGCTAAACATTAGTGGACAATCATAATATGAAACCATGCACAGTATTTGTACTAAAAAACATTAAATAGACACACTGGAGGAGATTTATGGTGGCATGTAAGTGCATTTGCGTGGGAGAATTGTGCAGTTCATGGATAATTGCAATAGCACTGCCCAAATGAACAACTGGCTTTAGTATTTTGAGTTGCATATATCTGACCCATACTGCCTGTCATGAACGCCCAGCCTGTCCTAGATACAACAATCTGAACAGCTGGCCGTGACTGGCGTCACCTTAGTCACTTAGCAATGAATACACTACTTACTAGTTAAGACTTATTGTGTGAGGAAACACAATTGAGAAATATGGAACATTTCAGTCTTGATAGACCCCCTCATGAAAATTCACATGTTATTGTCTAAGGCAGAAGATTTTAAACCTTTTTCCACATAGCTCTCACACCCCACCTTTTGGAGTTTAGCTGTCAATAAGGACAGCTTGATCTCACAAATGTCACAGGGCTTTCAAAGTGAGCTAGGGATGTCCTGAGATCAGGAATGTTCACAGGACCTTGAGTTCTCACCTCTGCTCTTTCTGCTTGGCTAGATGGTTTACAACTTTAGGGTTTCAAACTGCTCAGAGATGCCTATCTCTCCTTGGTCTGGCTAATTTCAACAGATTATTGACACTTGCATAGGTTCAAATTCATGTCATCTAGCAAACCACACGTTGAGATTACATTACAAGGCTTCATACAATATACATTGTCATACCTGAATATTAAGGGAAAATATCAATAATACATAATCGTCACACCGACTTTGCTCTTGGAGTAGTGGATTGGGGGCATTCTAGTATAAGTGACGTAAAACAAGGGCATACAGATATACATCCTCTAGAATGTAAACTTTCCTAGCCAGGGTGTTCTCTGCCATATGTCTAATGTTTGTCTTCCTTGTATGTCCCTGGTGTCATGTTGTATGCTGAATTTTTTTGCTGTTGGTTTACTGACACACATGTAATTCTTATCTCTATCAGTGCAATCTGTAATTGTTAGCTCATGACTATCCATGCTTGTGTCATGATTAATTGTATTCATGTATCTGTTATGTGTATTGTGTTCATATACAGTATGTCATATCTGTAAGATAATTATACGACGCTGCAGAAACTGTGGCTCTGTATAAATAAACGCTGATGATGGTTTTTTCACATGTCCCTTATTTTGGCTTATGTATCTCCTATATACCTTACCAATTAATAAATTTGCACAAAACTGGTGCTGATTTCCAGCTAATAATGGATTGCTGTAAATTTGCTAAGGGCACATATATATTTATGCTAGATTTAAGATTGTACACATCTTAACATGTAAGTAACTCAGACTACAGACAGAAATGCAAATATGCAGATGCATATTTGCACATACACAAACAGAATTTTTTCATTCACCCCCTAGACCAAATAGAAAAGATAAAGAAATATCACTTTTCTGTCATTTGATTAAATCATGTGTGAACAAATCCTAGATGTCAGATCACCATAACAACCAAGGACATGCCAGGTCATAAGGTGTCCACGAGATGAGCCCTTCTCTCTCTCCAACCCTCTTTCTACCTGTATAAGCTATCCTACTTGCCGAGCATCAGCAGTTGTCGCCCTATTATTGGCTTATAATACTTAGTATATTCTGTCCATCCTCTCGCTGCTAATTGGCTGCCAGCAGTCGGAGCACAGAGAGAACTTGGCTAATCAGTCATCCATAGATTAATAACTTAACTTAATGCAGACTGGGAGAAGCATGAAGCGTTGACTACATGTAGAAATTACCTTACAGGACTCCAGAAAACTAAACTGATGGCTCAGCTTTGTAGTAATTGGCACCAGTGTGCCATAGGTGTGTAGTAATCGGCACCAGCTCAGCTTTGATATAATGGGCTCCAGTATGACACAGGTTTGTAGTAAGTGCACCAATGTGCCACAGGTTTGTAATAATTGGCATTAGTGTGATTTTGGCAAATGCCATACACACGTTTTAAATTTTTATTTTATCATTTTGCTAAATTCAGTAATTGTGCTTAAAAAATGTAGAAATACATTAAGTGAAAAGATGCAAACACGACATCTGCAGGGTGTAAATTTAATCAGAGATTCAGTAAAACTTACAATTTGACCAGAGCACAGTATTTCTGTTTATAGGCACACCCATTTTTCTAGAAGAGACACACCTACTATTTGATAACGCCACACCGCTTTAAGCGCAACGTACTATTCAGGGCCCAGTTAACGATACCTAGCTGCTAACTTTTGGAGTTGACTCCTATATTTTGGACAGTTTTATCAAGTCCTGGGTAAAATCCTACAAGACATATTAAAGCTCAGTATGTCTTCCAAATGAATACAATCTTAGCTGTGCAATAAAGCCTTTATAGCTTATCTTGGTCATAAATGATAAATCATTTGGAAATATTATCAAAAAGTATAATGGTAGCAATTTATCATACTGGTCTAAAATGATCTTGGCAATCAATGGCAGCACTTACAATAAAAATGAATCAATGTGCATTCCTTTGCAGTAAACATCGCATGCTGCTCCATAAACATTAGTAAGCAAAGGTCAGTCCTAATGCTTTGAGAGTTTAGTCATGCTTCAGTTTCTTATTAAAATGTGATTAATATGTCTAATAAAAAGATAACTCTACTTAGGAAGAATTCTTTCACAGAGACCACATGAATGTGTCATTTACTAGAACAATTTTAATTATGTCTTTATATTCCATTATAATAATTTTTATCGTTTTTATGCTAATTCAAGTTGTGAAGGGTAATTCTTGTTTTCTTTACATTTTCCTTGCTTGCTGGCATTCTAGTCTTCAATGACTTTCCCCCGAGTAAACCAAGTAAAAAGTAGAGATGTTCACTGACCCCCGTGTTCTTGTTTTTGTTTTTGGATCTGGATTAACTTTGTGTTTTGGTTTTGGCAAAACCGCCCTTGCGTGTTTTGCTTTTGGTTTTGGATCAATTTCTTTTTTGTAAAATCACATAATTTTGCTTTTTTTCCCCCCTACATTATTATTAACCTCAGTAACACTAATTTCAAGTCATTTGCAGTCAATTTTGACCACTTCACAGGTCACAATATTATTTTCATACACTTTCAAACAAAGACTGCAGCAGGTCTTGCCAATGATAAGAAGAAGGACATTGTCATGCCTGGGCATAAGACCAAAAAATCTACCTCTTATGTGTGGAATTATTTTTACCAAAATCCTGACAACAGTTGTCTAGCCATTTGTAGCATTGTAAAGCCACAGTTAGTAGAGGTAGGGACCTTAACCATCTAGGAACCTCATCCATGTTATGCCATTTGAAGCGAGTTCATGGAAAGCTTTTGTGAAAATCAGAAACGTATGCTAAAAATAACAACAAGAAGTCCAGCATCAGCAACCTCCCTTCTCTCAGCTAGATCCCAGGATCTGCACTCTACACGCCCAACACCTTCATCATCAATATCCTCACAAGTGATCGGAGTTAGTCCTGTATCCAAGTTTCTAAGGAGAGATGACTCCTCCCCTATCCATGACTTCTCAGAAGAATCCTTGAGCGTTAGGTCCACTGCTGCTGCTCCTGCTGCTGGGGGTGGATCTTCAACCCAGAAGCAGACCAAGACTATTGACTGTTAAACAATCCTTTGCAAGTGGAAGCAAGTATGAAAGCTGTCACCCTGTCGCAAAGCGGATCACAGACGCCATGGGGACTATGCTAGTAGGAGATCTGTGTCCAATATCCACTATTAATGCAGCTGGTTTTAGACAGTTACTTGAGGTCTTCTGTCCCCATTACCAAATTCCATCACAACACCATTTTACTAGAAAAGCTATTCCTCGCCTCTACCAAAAGGTTCGTAAAAATGTAATTATTGGGCTACAAAATGCCATTCTACCCACTGTATACTTAACCACAGATATGTGGACAAGCGGAACGGGGCTAACTAAAGATTATATGATTGTGACAGCCCACTGGGTTGGTGATTCACCTTCACCAGCAGGAACAGCAGCAGCATGTACCCAAGAATGTCACATTTTTCAGAGGCAGGCTACTCTGAATACCATTTGCTTCATTAAAAGGCATATTATTATTATTATTATCGTAGATTTGTAAGGCACCACAGTGCTCCACAGCGCCGTACAGTAGGGAAGACAAGGGCATACATAAAACAAGACATATGTAAAGCAAGAACAGACAAGGCAGACAAAACGAATGAAGACATGAAAACAAAGGGTATGGAGGACCCTGCTCATTAGAGAGCTTACTTTCCCATGGGAAGAGGGCACGCTGAATCAAGAGGAGCGAGTGTGGCTCAGAGTGGAGATTGGGATAGTTGTGAGGGTGCATTAGTGTGAATAGTGTTATCAAGGATAAGGTCACTTCTAAAAAAGAGATGGGTTTTCAAAGAGCATCTAAAGATTTGAAGGCTGTGGGAAAGTCTAATTGAGCGTGGTTGGGAATTCCATAAGTGGGGAGCAGCACGGGAGACGTCTTGAAGGCAGGAGTGAGAGGTGGGTATCAGAGACGAGTCAATGCACAGGTCAGAGGTAATACCGCTGACAACCTGTTTGAAAACCTAAGGGATGTCATTGCAAGATGACTTATCCTGCTTGGACTCTCCTAAGGATATGTGATTTCTGATAATTCCCCGCACTAATATTGATAGAGCAATCCAGCGAGGGGAATTACATCACATTCTCTGTTTTGCTCACACAATCAACTTGGTGGTACAAATCTTTTTAAAAAATGACAATGACATGCAGGAGATGCTGTCTGTGACCCAAAATATATAGGGTCATTTTCGGGATTCTGCAACAGCATGTAGGAGAATGCAGCAGCTGCAAGAAGAATAGAATTTAGGGGGAATGTACTTTAGTCCAGCGCAGTGGAGAATACTTTCTGTGTTGTGCAAAGTGCTGAAACCATTCGAAGTATTCACCTGTGAAGAGAGTGTAAACACTGTTAGCTTGAGTCAAGTAATTCCCCTAATTAGATTTTTTGAAAAGCAGCAAGAGAAATTGAAGGAGGAAATGAAACAAAGCAATTCCGCTAATTATGTTGGACTTGTAGATTAAGTACTTTATTCGCTTTGCCAGGATCCAAGAGTTATCAACATCTTGAAATCAGATCATTACATTTTGGCAACTGTGCTTGATCCTATTTTTAAGAGCTATATTTTCTCTTTCTTTCCAACTTACCCAGATCTCAGAGATGCAATGAGCTCCTGGTCAGCAAGCTGACAGCTCAAGTGGTACATGACACAATGACATCTCCTCCTTCAGTTTCTCTGGAAATTGCTGCTAGGAAAAAAATTAGCTTTCCCAAGACACCCAGTGGTGATGCAGATGAGTCTGCACAACATTTTTACATTTGGTCTGGTCTAAAAGAATTGCCCAAAAATCGTGACAGCTCTTCGATAAAATTAACTACAAATTCCCTAGTATTACAATTTCTGTTTCAGCCCTGAACCCTGCCACCTCTCCTGAGTGAGCTATGGTCCAGTAAAATGTAATTGCAGATTTAGACCAAGACTGCCAGCCCTATTATTTTTATTTTAGCAATGACAATTAGCAATGGAGCAATGGAGCTCTCCTCTTTGTGTGTTACCTATATAATACAGTACAATGTGACTGCAGATTTAGAAGACCAAGCCTGCCAGCCCTATTATTTCTATTTCAGCAATGACAATTAGCAATGGATCTATCCTCTTTATGTTTTACCTATATATCACAGTACAATGTGACTGCAGATTTAGAAGACCCAGCCTGCCAGACCTATTATTTGTATTTCAGCAATGACAATTAGCAATGGATCAATGGATCTCTCCTGAATGTCACTGGAGACTTTGAAGAACACTGCTACCCCTCCTCTTTCATTTCTACCTATGACACTGCCCAACTGCACTAGAGACAGTGCTACCCCTTCTATGTCCCTCTGTGAAATGGCGCTGGATCGCCGTGAAGGGTTGTACTTATGGAATCCAAAACTTGCGAGATCCAACGACGTAATAATGATGTTTTGCCTCGTTTTAAATTTTGAGGGCGAGAGAAATGACCGAGCCGGCTCGGCTCAGTACTCGGATCTGCTAAGTTCGGGTGTGTTCGGGTCTCGGGGAACCTAGCCTTAGCATCTCTAGCAAAAAGTGACAATCCCGACTGAGGATGTGTGCAATAATATTAACAAATGGGATTTTCAATACTACAGAAGTAAACATAAACCGTTATTGTAATCGTGGATATTTGTGTGGCACTATGGACATTAAACATGTCCCCATTTTAATTGGTGCATAATTTTTTTAAAAAAAAGATGAAAACTTCATATTTAACCTCAAAATAAGCTCAAAAATAATAATTGTATTTGGGTGCGTCACAATCATTAGAGCACAATTTGCTAAAAGTTGTGAAACTAAATTAAATGAGATTAGTCCACAATAATCATATTTGACTTTATTAGTAGTTTTCATAGTGCCTGAGCTGAGATTAGAGCATAGAGAGAGAGAGAGAGTATTTTTGTACTCTTGTACAATGCACTAAGCCAGGCCTGACCAACCTGTGGCTCTCTGGGTGTTGTGAAACTACAAGCCCCAGAATGCTTTGCTAGTTAATAGCCAGCCAATAGCCAGCAGGGCAGTTTTCAGGGCAGACTTTTTAACCCACAGTTCGACTTGCCTCCAACTCTAAACCTGTCCCTTAATGAGCCATCCCAAAAAATCCATTATATTGTGCCAAGTTTTAATGATGATGATGAGATGGACCCACGTTTGTTTAGTGTAAAATGTGTTTAAAAAAACCCTAAATCAATAAATACATACATTTTTTTAACAAAAACTACATCACTATCCAAAAGTACAAGCACTCGAAGCCAGGGCTGGTTGCCAGAAATTTGGAGGTGTGATCAGCATGGTGTCCACCTGAAAAAGCACCACCAGCACTAGGCTATGACTCATCAGTGTATGACAGGGAATCCTGCACCCTAGGGCCCTAGCTGGTTCAGCACAGAGCTGACTTCCCCCAGGAGGACTGGGCCCGCAAAGTTAAAATTTAGCTCAGTTAAATATTTGCATTCTTAAGCATATTGTGTTAAATACTTGTGTGTTTTAAATACTTTGCTGTGATTAGAAGGGCGTCTTTAAACTGATCCCCCTGGTGTTGGCAATGACAGAGTATAAGCTGTTGGAGATGTGATTCCATTTATTTGTGTTATTTGAGTTGTTTTATATATTTTTTTGTATCATGTGATGTTGACTTTTAATTAATTGTGTTTTTTGTTATTAAAATACATTTTTATATATATTATTATTATTAATTTTTATTTATAGGGCGCCACTAGGTATCCGTAGCGCCGTACAGGGACAAACAAAGTTACAATACAAAGGTGAGACAGCACGATACAGTAAACAAAACGCACAGTAACTCCGTGAGCTCAAAGCACAGCTAGAGTGGCGGGGGAGGGGAGAGGGGAAGGTCCCGCATATGGCGGAGCCCAAGAGGGCACGGAAGGCAGGGAAACCCCCAGAGTGGAGAGGAGGGAGCAAGAGGGAACGGGGAGGAGGAGGGCAAGGTAGCTGGAGAGCAGAGTTAAAAGTGGTGAAGACAGGAGGAGAGATGACCCTGCTCAAAGGAGCGTACAATCTAAGGGGTGGGGTAGACAGACAGAGAGACACGAGGGAGGGAGAGAAGGAGGATAAGGGAAGGGGAGTGAAGGGGAAGAGGCGGAAGATCTGGTAGGGAGTTAAGTGGGAGACTGGAAGACTTTAAGAAAAAGGTGGGTTTTTAGAGCCCGTTTGAAACTGGACAGATTAGGGCAGGTTCTGATAGAGGGAGGGAGCTTGTTCCAGTGGAGGGGGGCAGCGCGGGCAAAGTCTTGGATACGCGCATGGGAGGAGGTGATCAGGGGAGAAGAGAGGCGACGGTCATTGGCTGATCGGAGAGGGCGGGAAGGAGCATGAATAGAGAGGAGGGTGGAGATGTAGGGAGAATATATATCTATATAACTCTATGGTGATATATTTCTTACCTTAGATAGGATCAGTTTTGCACTTCTAAGATATCTCTGTTATGTATTTCTGTAGCCTGGCAGAAAGGTGAGTGTGAGATTGAGTAATAAGACTTTCTAACAATTTACTGTAAAGCTGGGTACACACTACAGAAAATTACTGCAGATGCAATTTCTGTAACAATGTTACCAATGACTAAGGGGGAAATTCAATTCCCTGAGTTCTAAAGAATCACATTACCGTTAGTACGGTAATTGCTGCGTGTTATTACCAATACGGCAGTAATTTTACAGTAATTTTAATGCTGATTTTTGCTTGCAGCTCCCTGAGCCGCAAGCAGGAATCTGTGTTGAAATTACCGTATTAACAGTAATCATGCGCACCACGCGTTGTTCTAAAGGACAACACAGGGGAATTGAATTCCCCCCCTAAAAGTCCAAACGATAATGCAGATTTATGTGTACACACCTACAGGATTTACCTTCAGATCTGTGCTCTTCATCACTCATAATCAACTACTGAAAAGATTGTGACTCTGTACACACTCTATAGAGATCTGTCTACACTGCTGGTCATGAGTGCGTAAACACTTCCACATTTGTACAACATCGTTCCATTGTTGACCATGATTTTTAGGAAGTTTAGAAAACAAAATCAAATGATACAATGTGATTTGGTACAATAAAACTTGATTGTGGGAAGGTAAACAATAGTGCAATATCTGACCAAACGGTCGTTTATCGTGTGATCTGCACTATAATTGCATGAAATTACTGTAATGTGTAGTTGGCTTAAAATCCAGGTCACTTGACTACATGACAGCTAAGTAATGTTTAGGTTGGAAATGCACCACACAACAGGCTAAATATATTAATGATTGTTGTTTTTAGTTAGTCAGTTCTGCATATATTGAAAGCAATATTACCAGTGCTTTATTCAAGATCATTAGGCCAGTTACCCACTGGTGTTTAAAATCATGCTTTTACTACAGGTTTTTAACCATACTTGCCTACTTTTAGGCACAGAAGTCTGGGAGATCACGGACAGGGGGCGTAACTTGAGGGTGGGAGAGGGCGGGGCGTGGTCAGTCGCTTCATTTTGGCCTCACCCCCCGCGTCGAACATGATGGTTTGATGTGGGGGCGGGGCCAAAATGACACGATTCACCGCAAATCGCATTATTTTGGCCAGGTATTTGCCGGATGCGGGAGACTTGCCTGCTCTCCCGGACTCGGATTTCGGGAGTCTCCCGGAATGTATGTTTTTAACACTTTCAAAATTAGTCATAGGGCATAAGTGGGAGCACCAAAATTATATTTTTTGTAACAAAACATAGCAAACATTTGGCTAGTATGGTTGTTTAGCCCTGGGAAATGTGCAGGTAGTCCAGAGTCTATACTTGGACCAGCTGGTAAGGGTAGATAACTTTATATGCATTAGAATTGCTTGAAAGCTTTTTACATTGGAGACAACTGACCACGTTTCTCTGATTTGGACACAAGTCTTACCAGCAATTTGGAGACAAAAGCTTAGACCACACAATGACAGGATATATTGCAGAAGCAGGAAAATATCTATGTTGTGCTCCATTTAAATGGTGAATTGTGTTCGTTCTAACAAACTCACACAAAGTCATATGGATGCAATGATGCCTTCTGGAAGTAGATGCTGCCACACAGCTTGTCATACTACAGGCATGCTGTACTCTTCCATCTCCATCCAGTCATGTCTTTGCTTTCCGGGTTTGCACTTCTGTTAGACTTTACTTGGCTTATTCTTAAAGATCTGACCAATTTACTTAGCAAAAAATAAAGACAAGCTGAAGAAAACTATTGCAAATCATACAATTACCGGTATGCTGCTTCTGAAGATCCCTGTGGTGTTAAGTGCGTGAGACTCGCTACAAAATAAGGGTCAGAAAAATGCTAAGGACAAAATAGAAGAAGGGAAAGTGAAGTAGATATACAAAAAAAACTGTTTTATATAAGGTAGCATCATTCAATCACTTCTATAAAAGGTGTGTTTTTCAGTAGTAGTGATGTGGAATTGTTATGTTTGCAGCACTCTCTACTCCTACACATTTCTTTATTTGTCCAAAAAATTAGTCTGCTAATCAAGGGTGTGATCCCCACCCAACAAGTGGCAGAACTACAGGGGTTTGTAACTAATCCCTGCTTGATGGCCTTGTTCTCAGCGACATTGATTTTATTGCAGCTTGGACCACTTTAAGTATCACTGACCTGAGGACTGGGATTGACTGTGATTACTGTACTTCAGTGTAAGATTTGCTTTTTCAGAAATGGCAATTGGTCCTGTAGTTATGTGTGCAACAGGGGGCACTCTACGTGTAGCATTGTCCTGGCTGCCGCCTCTACTAAAACTATAAGTACACCTTCTAGATATTATAAAATAGCTGTTAACAATAAAAACATAAACTGCAGAGTAAAGTAAAGAAAAGAAAAAAGTGGCATATTAAACAAGACAGTAATGTCTTTACACTGCCAGAAGTGACCTCACAAAACTGCATTATTCAGGTCTGGTTACTGCATGTATCACGATTCAATACTTCAAGTGAAAAATTTTTTGCATTTCAATTTTCTGCTGAGTGGTTCGAATGTTTGGGGTATAGAGTCCTGTAATACTGAATGAGCTTGCCTGTGCACTTATAGTATTTGTAATTTTGAATGCATGTGAGACTATGGAACATATATTCTGATCAGATAAGCCAAAAGTTTTAATAATTTTTAAGGGCCAATTAAATCAAAAAGTGAATATTTCATGCATGAATCATGGAGGTAACTCTGCAGTCTCACCCTGGTTTTCCACTGCAGCTATATATAAAGTGGCATTCTTGGGTAGTGGCGGAAAAAATCACCTAACCAACCTCTTTCTTAACCGGAGCCACAGACACTGCTCTATGCATTTTTCCTGGGACTAATTTGTTTGTCTCACGGGTCTCCCCGAAAGCCAGGGCTGAGGGAAATGTGGGCACACAGAACAATGCAAATCTGCAAGAGCGGAACCTCTCATATGTCCTCCTGCTCACACCCATGGATTACTGAGAGTGCAGTTTTAATAGTCCCCATAAGGGATATTGTAGTAGTTATCCATCTAGATCTTCATATTCATTCTCCATCCATTACCATTGTTCACCTTCCCAAAACAATATTTTAAGAATTAACCTTCTCACCAGTGTGGTGGTTCCATGTCTAACATCCTGGAGTAATTTAACAGCACCTATTGAAGTGTTCATAACATTTTTTCTTATTATTAAAATGAATGTCTTATTGATGCATGGAATCTTAATAGTTGGTCCAGATGTTATCAGACATAGACTTTATTGTCTTTATCTTTAGAGCACATCTAATGTAGCACCTCATGAAACTAAGAGATCTCCAATTATTACATTTGTAAAACAAATGACATGTTACACTGCTACATCAATAAGGTATACTCTTCAGTTTTAGTTTTGTGCCAGTTTTGCTTCAGATGTCATTGTTAGCAGGTCACTCCAACATCTCGAAGTAACTTCTCTCTCCATTTTATAGGACCTATTTATTAATAACACAGGTCTGCAACCAAAAAGCTGTTTTCATAATTTTATCTGATTCTTATGTTTTTTGGTGCGCGGAATTCGAAAAGGACCGCCGTTTTTTCCTGGGACGTCAGGTTTTTTCACAATCAAAATGTGCCTTGGTCAAACAGGTAGCTGGAAATCGCTAAATTTCAAATTCATCATACTTGGGGAAAAAAAACTGAACATGGAAAACAAATTTATTTTCACTGGCAGTGCTCCCAAAAACATGAAAATACATGTTTATTGGTCCTGATGGTGATCACTGCATTGTTGAGTGTGCTTGCTAGGGCCTGCGCGGACATGTTCTTTCATGCATTAACTTGTTCTCTGATTCCTCCCCAATCTTGTCTTTCATTTCAGTCGTCATCCTGCTATTGTCTGTGTGGTTCAAAATTAGTGCAATGCCTCCAAGAAAGTGTGTAAATTCGCCTGACAGTTTCTGTTTCATATGTGGAGAGTTCATGGTGAAAAAGCAGCAGTTGAATATTACGGATTTTGTTGAGAAAGTTCATTGACTCTTCCAAAAGAAGCTTAAAAACAGTTTTACTTCACAATGTTTATGGGACAGCAGAGACCGACAAAATCACTGGAAGCAAAAAAATTGGCCACCAAGAAGTCTAGTTGTTGGTGAAAAGAATGTTCTCAGAGATACATTGGTACCCCCTGCGAAGGTTTTATTACCACCACTCCATATAAAATTAGGATTAATGAAGCAATTTGTTAAGGCACTTCCCAAAGATAGTGAATGCTTCAAGTACTTGGGATCCAAGTTTCCAGGTTTAACGGAGGCAAAACTGAAAGAGGGGGTTTTTGTTGGCCCAGATATTAGAAAACTCATATCCGACAAAGACTTCATCAGTTCAATGACTCCAACTCAAAAGAAGCATGGGTTGTCTTTACTGTGGTCATAAAATACTTTTTGTGAAACCAAAAGGACCCAAATTACATGGAAGTGGTGGAAACAATGTTGAAAGCGTTCCACAAGCTTGGTTGCTCCGTGAGCTTAAAAGTCCATTTTCTCAACTCACACCTTGACTATTTTCCTGAAAATTTGGGAGCAGTGAGTGAAGAACAGGGAGAACGTTTCCATCAAGATATAAAAGAAATGAAAAGAAAGTATCAAGGGAAATGGAGTGTTACGATGATGGCTGACTACTGCTGGATGTTGTACAGGGGTGTTCCGGAAGCCACCTACAAAAGGATAAGCTCAAAAAGAAGTTTAGAGTTTAAAAAAAAAACGATTTCACAAGCAATCTGCTTGAGTGTGATGTTAATTTTGTCGTCACCTGTGCAAATGAGTTAATATTTTTCATGTAAATAAAATACTTGCGTTAAGAGATTTTTTTAAACGATGACCACCCATTTGTTCGAAAACCTGACGTCCCAGGACAAAACAGCTGTCATTTTTGGATTCAG
This sequence comes from Mixophyes fleayi, assembly GCF_038048845.1. NCBI lineage: Eukaryota > Metazoa > Chordata > Amphibia > Anura > Limnodynastidae > Mixophyes > Mixophyes fleayi. The sequence continues at coordinate 162,145,367 of NC_134405.1, forward strand.
CGCACCAAAAAAACAAAAGAATCCGTCAACTAAACTAAAACAGCTGTCCAAAAATGCTTTTTTGCAGACCTATGAAATAAGTGATAGGACTAGTTTTCTATCGCTGCATATCTCAGCGATAGAAAACTTTCTAACTCTTCAATTTATCAATAAAGTCTCGCAGAGTAGCAGTACTGTCTGGCAGCAGTAAGAGTTAACTAACCTCTTCGCCAGGCCAGCATGAGAAGATCTAAGCACCTGGTTCACGCATCTGCTAGCTGGTTTCCACATATGGAAATAAAGTATTTTTTCTTCTATTATCTCCTGCTATCGCCATCTTAAGATTGTGATATGAAGACAACGGCAGTACATATACCACCACTGACTTTGTTAAATTATTTTGTTAAATTACATGGGAAACTTTCTGCCGACACACCCGGTGAAAGCTATCACCAGCTGGAGAGGTTTGATAGTTGAAAACGCCTGTTTTGACCGGAGATAGGGGTTTTTTTTTAATGACTAAATAAGCCCCTATATCTGACGGTGTTTCTGAATTACTACATTACGGAACATAGCATTTACTCTACAAATATGTATAACATTGGTTATTGAATATTTCAAAGTACTCTATTATATATTTGTTAATAGGTTAATTATGAACGTTTTATTCAGTATGTATGAAAGAAATAAACATGAGTACATAAACTGCTAGAAGTAACAAAGAAATCTATAAGCAAACAGTAGAAATAAAATTGCAGTCCTAATAAACATATTTTAATCCATTATTTATCACAGTACATTCCATACATGTATTCAAAAATCTCTGCTCAGTTACTCAACTAAAGTAGATGTTTTGTTATCTGGTGTGAAAAAGAATTATTCATTGCACTGCAACATTCTGACAAATGTTTCAGCAGTTTTTTACATAGTGCCTACATATTATGTCGCTCTTGACAGAAGATATTTAATAATTTAGATCAGTCCATGCCGCAGTGGAGCTTACTATCTATAGTCCCTGCCACATTGGCACACACTGCACCCACGCAGACATACAAACTCCGCACAATTGGGGCCCTGATCGAATCAAACCCAAGGCCCCAGCTCTGTAAGGAATCAATGCTAACCACAGTGCCATTGTGCTGCCTCAGAACACATGCATCAATGGGAACTGGGAAACAGTACAACTTTTATTAATTAAATGCACTGGCTTCATTTAAGAAGTACAAAATGGGAAAAGATCAGCATAAAACGCTCTTTGGGGGTGCCGTGCAGCTTAATATGTGGTTCAGAATTTTGCATCATTCCATGGGAAGAGTTAGACATATTGTGGCTGTTCATTCCAAACTGCGCCTAGTGCTGAGGACAAGTGCAAAAATGATACCAGCTTTTGTAGAGCATGATTATTGCGATGACATAAAATAAAAGGGTGGAGAGGGCACATTATTAAGGATGGTTCTTCCAGAATTTTGCACAAGTTGTGATCTGATGGAGATCAAGTCTCACCTTATACTTTTAATAGGATGAATTTTTCACCTTTCAGTTAAAGTACATTTCTAGGGGCACTTTGCCCTATGTAAAACTATGTTTCAAATACACAAAAGTAACAAATGTAATAAAATGCATTCCCGATATCTCTCATGGTTACTTTAAACCATAAATGAGGCTTACTGAGTAGTATTTTAGGAGAAAAATGGAAATATTTTATTTAATAAGATGGGTGGTTTTACAGTGGTAGGAGGTTGGACTTTGGATGTGACCTTTACACTTCTACACATTGAGCCTCTGTCGCTCTGTACACCTAGGTGCATTTCTCAGGTGTCTCCCAAGAATGGATTATAGGAGATTGATTCATGTGCGGATGTACATCCATTTGCATAGCTTTTCTTGCGTGAAATAGCTATGTGCATGCGCAGAAATGGACAATTAATGCAACTGACACTTACGACTTGAGAGGCAGAACAGCGGAGGGAAGGTACAGACTAACGTAGGCCATGTATAGTAAGGACAACAAAGATGTGTCTGCCCTTAGTGCGCTTGTTTTCAGCTCTATCTTGTGCACCCACTACAGGGCAGGTGTAAATGCCGACTGATAGTGTTGATTGGCATAGCATAGTCTTTGAATTAAAAACTACTTTATGCGAGCCACTAGCTATCACAGAACAACTGTATGCAATTAAGACATACTATAAAAATGCATTTTATGTACAGTACGCATTGCATCTGTTGTGTGTGTCTACGTACGGGAAGTACTGCTTAGCCAGAGCGTACCTCTACCCAGATTCAAATCGAAACGTATCTTGAGATACGCATAGATGTGAATATGTTAGGAACTACACTCAAGTTGCATATTCTTTTTAAACATACAAATTATGTGCAAGTTGGGTTCGGACCCGAATCTGGCCCTTGGTCTTCAACTCATCCGATTGGCCAGTGCAGACTTTTGAATCTCCACAAATGTGACCATCTTGCCTGTAAATCCAAGTTCTCTGGAAGACAACTAGCCCTCCTGTGCAAGGTGAGGTGCACTTTTACACTGCGCCTAAGCAGTTCTATGTTGTCATAGAAATAACCACCCAATTCAAACTGCAACAAGCAGAAACTCGGAAACATTTTCACATGTCCCAGTTTTTACTTATATGCTTTAAAATGTAATACTGTATAAGAGATGAATGCCTCATGGGGGATTGCAGCCTGCTGGGAAGACTGCAACTATATTACAGTATATGTGTCAGCAACTGTTTCATTTGAAATAACAATTCAATTGGGTAGGAACCTGTTTTAGTAAGGAGAGCCCTGAGGCATGTATATTTTTCAAGCTGTTTGTATAAAACTAAATGCCTGGATCTTTTACCGGATAACTAATTGCCAAGATATTTCTGAAAAATTTTAATATACATTTCCAAATCCTCTGGAAAACAGTTTGTGATGTTACATATTGCAAAGTATAGTTCTCCCTTTTGACTGGTTTCAGTACATAAGCAAGGTTCTGTTGTCTCCAGCATTCCTATTGATCGCTCACTTTGGGGTAGATGCTGAGTTGGAGCATATGCATGAAAAAAAAAAAAACCCAAAACAACAACCACAAAAAAACTATAAAAAAAATATATATATATAAAAATAACATATTTACTCTGCATCATTTGCCTATGTGTCGGGTAAGCATCAGATACACTTACACAAAACCAGGTCAAAAGCACACGAAAAGTTTTTCAACATCTGTTTTGAGAGGAGAAAAATGCAATCGATGTTTGATTTATATAATAGCAAAAAAAACGTTATAATGCAGGTGTAATATTCCTTCTCGTGTACAAAAGAAAGTAACAAAAAATGTATTCAAAAATATGTCCATAAAATCATATAATATAGGTACAATAAATGAAGAAAGCACTATTCAATCAGAAGCAGCTAGCTAGTGCTTGTGACCGTGATCATGAAGAGTGTGTATTTTAACTAGCCCTCAGGCACTCGCAAATGATACGGCTACTAACAGAAGTATCTGCACCGCCAGGCAGTTCTGCCTCAGTAGCACTGTGTTTGTCTGCCTGTGCACAGATGCATTCCGCCTTTCCAAGAGTACGGAGGTATGTCAGATCTGCACATGCAAGTAGGCATAGGCTTTTATTGTGGGCATGCACAGTACAAATTAGTGGATATTATGCTAGACAAACTGCCTATGCCCAACTCTGCATCAGTGCCTGATTGTTTGTGTACTCTCCAGCCCCATCTTTACTTTTGTAACTGCCAAACATGACCCTGAGATAAACTCCTTACCTACCAGGACTATGAGGTACATATAAATACATTTATAAATCTGCATTATATTTTGACTCTTAGGCAATTTACTTAGCTACGAATGATAAATTTGTGGCGTTAACAAAAATAAATAATTTTAAATATTTATGTAAGAGTATTTATTTAAAATGGCAATACCAATATATTTTGCTTGCATTCTGTTCCTGATTGTTTTAGATTTGACATTTCTGGCCTAGACAATGAACTCAGTAATGTTGCACAAATGTAACGCATGCTAGCTGAAGCTCATTAGGATCTGGTTTCAACATAGTAAAATAACTGACCATTTGGCTAAAAAAGTGTGCTAAGGAACGAACAGCACCATCAGTATTTGGATAGAAAAGTGTCTTGTAAATGTCATTGTATCATTTTGTGTAGCTGTAGATTGCTAGTTTTTTCCTCCTAAGTATTTAACTGCATAGTCTGCCAATAAAGCAATGTAGAAGTCGGTTACAGATCAATATTTCTCTACTGATGGGAAAACAATTACTAAATATTGAGTGATCACCCAGAGGGGCTGTGCTGTGGCAGAAGTCACAGGCAAACCTTTTACAATAATTAAAAGCAATGCATAAAGGCTGCCACAAATTTTAAATTCACTGGTAACTGGTTACATGATCTGAGGCTTATTGAAGGATAAGTAAAAGCTCTTCAGAAGTGGTAATTAAATAAGAAGTGTTCTTAATTACTTTCTTGCGGTGATTAATGGTGGATTGTGTCAGTCTATATTACTGTATGCAGTTTATTGACAAATAAAGTTTACTTTTGTTTAAATTAACATTTACAATATTTGGAGCTCACTAGAATACACTAACAACTTCTATAATTAGACTCATTCTTCTTTCTTCATACCATGCAGAATGTATGCAGGTGGAAAGATTGGAATTAGGCTGAATAGAAGAGGAGTGATGCTGGGTAAAGGGGGAAGACTAAACACTTGTAACAGGCTCCAAAGTTTTATAAATATGCCCCTCTTTACAGACTGATTCTATGTAATGCCATTGGTTTTAATGTGTGGTTTAAATCTAAAACACATATTTGTGTCATCTGTTAATGTGTGGAGACCTAGTACACCTTTAGTCATATAAGAGGTCTACCAAGTTATTTGTGGTATAATGTAGACTTAGCAGACCTCTGTGATCCTCTATTCCCATTATACAATAGCACGCCACAAAAGTTGAAGCAATATTTTTATTGCATGTATAACTTGATTTGTATAGCACCAAATAAAATAATAGTGCCTTCCAGTACATAAAACAAAGCAATTGGTAATAATAAAACATACCATTAGAATGCAATAACACAAAGACATTTTTTATATTGTCTTCTTAATTTCTGCAACTCTAGAAATAAAACAGTTCCCAAAAATACTGTGATGTACCGCCAATTTTAGTTTAATAGGATTTAGTGTACAGATGTATTGTTGCATTTTACGCTGTTCACTTATGACTGTGCTGCCATGGTAATATCAGGGAGTAGGCAGGGGTAGTGAACGCAATCCAGTGCTTCTCCTACAGCTTGAGGGGCGCCAGACTGCGCCATATCCTACAACAAAACACAATCGGTTTATAAATAGCAAAATAATAGCTACATGGCTAGCAAACTTGGGAAACCCTACCTAAGTCTTAAACGTGTTTTTATTTTAATTTTTTTTCCCTATATCTGATCTAATAAATAATACAAGTAAAGATATTCACTAATTTCAAACATACTGAAAAATAAAATAATTTTTATGTAACCCTAAGTGATCCTTCTTAACTCACAAAACGCTATGTGCACAGCTATGTTGTTGTTGTTGTTGTTGTTTTTTTATTTTTTTTTGGTGGCAAAAGCTATTTTGGGAAAGAAACTTTTTACAACTTATTCTGGTAGGATGGAAAGATCGTTGGTGGAGGAATTGTATCTGAATGAGTTTGTATGTTGATTTATGTGACTATGAGTGTTGTGTTTAGGAAAAAACATATTTTTCAACAGAAACAATGTCAATTATTCTGTGATAGGGATATATATATACATATATTACTAGTAGGTATACTGATTATCTTTATTTACAATCAGGGCCGGATTAAGGGAATGGAGGCCCCTGGGCTAAGGGCGCCTCCATTCCCCCGTGAGGCCCCCATTGTGAGCCGCCCACCGCCCCCATCCCCTGTGAGGGCCCCCCCCCCAAGCGCTTACCTGTCAGTCCAGTCCTCCGTCCCCGGCGCGCTGTAAGCTCCTCACTGAGGAGATCTCGCGAGAGTTCACTCGCGAGATCTCCTCAGTAAGCAGAGTATTGAGCGCTGGGGACGGAGGACTGGACTGACAGTGCTCAGCAGCATTGATCGGGCTGGGGGCCCCCCCGCCCCCGGACCGATCAATAATACTGCTGCGGACTTTGAAGGGCCCCCTGGATGCCCGAGGCCCCTGGGCTATAGCCCAGTTAGACCTCGGGTTAATCCGGCCCTGTTTACAATGTGGACCAACACAAACACACTAATGTCACCAGTTCTCAGATCTTGTATAACAGCAACAAAGAAGCAGCAACCCAGAGCTGTCCTGTATCTAGCTGTGTTCTCCTGGCTCTTTTTATGGCTTTATTCCTTTGGCTTACTCCAGCTGTCACCCATAAGCACCATGTAGCTCCTCCCTGCTCTTCCATTCTCAACTCCATATAGAATTACAAGCTACCAATGCATCATCATCTTCTCACATCCTCCACCCTACTGTTGGCAGTCTGGCAACTGAGTTTCTTAACTCCTTCCCATTCACACATCAGGCAGACACCATTAGTCACACTGCTAATATTGCCACTATTAGTACTTCTGATTCTTAACCCTTCCTTGGTTAGACAAGTGGGAACCCTACTTGCCTACTTTTTGGACTTCCCTCCGGGAGATCCCAGAGAGGAAGTCTAAAGGGCAAGTGTGGGGGATGTGATGACATGATTAGCATCAGCATGGCCACACCCTCTGCTGTGCAATGTTGAGGTTGCATCATTACTCAACAGGGAAGGTGGCATGATGATAAGAATTGCATTATCGGGACCCGATTCATGACACAAATTGCATCATCAATGCCCCGGCAGCCCACTTCATAAGAAAGAGTAGTGGAATTCGAGAGAGTGGCTTACTCTCCTGGCACTCTGGGATATTCCTCAGTCTCCTGGAACAAGGAAGGCAAGTATGTGTGTAAAACTTGCTGATACCTTATTACCTACACCTTCCTACCTTACAACCTTCCTACTAACACACCTTGAGCCACCTACCTTTTCAGTTACTCATCGATGCACGAGTCCATCAGGGCTAATGTCATGATTTCTGATTTCATGTTGGATGAGCAACGAGTACTTGCTCCTAGCATAGACATGATGCAAATGAATGACAGGGGTAAGTACACAAACAGCCAATCAGAGCAGCTTGCATCTGATTATATGGGGCATGGAAGAACATGATGGTGGAATCATTCTAGTTCTTCAAATTATTTTATGAGGCCTGATCAAAAGTGAAATTAAGATGAATAAAGTCTTCCTTATGTGCCTCTCTGATGGCTCTTAAGAAAGACATAAGGGTAAACAGAAAAATAATCATTAAAAGTTTATTTATGTCACTAGCTGGTAGTAATCATACAAATCAAAGCTAACGTTTTTTTTTAAGGTCTTGATAGATATAATTGAGGACTGAGGTGTTGCAAAACTGCATGTCACTGATACATATATATATATATATATATATATATATATATATATATATATATATATATATATATAAATGGTAGTAGGTCAGATTTAATTGTGTTTTAAATGACCATCAACCTTTTAAAAAAATGTTTTGCTATTTTGTATAATATTATATATAGGACTTTATAAAAAGATCTTTGGCTCATATTATAACACAATAAAATTAAGTTTCCATTTTGCTCAATGATTTACATTAAAAGCTTACATAATAAGGCACATAATATAGCTTTACCTATAAGACAACATAAATCGGGCAACTTTTTGTTTAAATTAAAAAAATAATAATAAAAACCGTGAACCTCTAGCCATATTTATGAACAATGATAGTAAATTTGAGAGAAATACGAGAAAAGCAATTTGGTGTTCCATAAAACTTTTCTATCATTGAGTAAATGAGAATTAGAAGATTCTGCCAAATAGATATCATTATGTAAGTAATATATTTCTAACGCTTCCATGAATATAGCTAAGTCTTTGGACACAATTAGTGTTAAAAGTTGTCAAATTGAAGACTCTGAAGAGTCTGAAACATCTTGTATGGTTAATTATGGCTTCTTGTTGTCACTACCAGATCATTAGGAACATTTGTTTTTGAAAAAAATATATTTCTATTTTAAATTGTATTCATTATGGTCTTCATTTAGTGATACATGTATATCCAGCTAGGTGTAATTTTGCACCTTGGCACAACCATGTAGGATGGTGTGAGGGAGGGGGATGGGTGTAACTTTAGAGTTGGAAAGGAAATTTACCCCCGTTCAACTGTAAATTATAGTGTAAAATTAAAGCTGCACACTATTTGTGCGCTACATGTAAAATCAGGCAACATTTTCTGTGTATGCAAAAAAAATAAATAATAATTTATATCATATTTATATTATTGCAATATGATTTGTCCCGGTGCAAACTTCCACCCTTTAACTGGATTTTCTCATAAATGATTGTGTCTGTAGCTAACATAGGGTTATTCAGTGTACTCACTATACACCTTTATATTTTATATACCATATGGGATAACACTAGTCTGGGAAAATAAAAAATATGAGCAGTGTCTGCCATCTTAATTAATAAATGTCTATGCAGATATAATCTGACACATTTGAAAACAGTGGAGGTTATTTACAAAGCAAAAGAACAGCTTTGGTACTACTATAGTTGCTTACTCTCCCGGAATGTCCAGGAGACTCCCGAATTTCTAGGAGTGCAGCACAACCTCCTGCGGCCAGCCAACTTCCCTAGTGGACCAGGGTTTAATGATGCAATTCACAGCTATTGAATTGTGTTAGGGCACAAATCTCGTCATTGAGCAGCTTAATGACGCGAATCGTGCTGCCCTGCCCTTTGGGATCTCTAGGACGGTGATAGACAAATGTTGGCAAGTATGGTACTACTGTGTGCCTTGTTTTGCACACGTGCATCTAAGAAGCACAGAGGTAGCAGGACTTCGCACAGGCTGAGAAAAAGACTTGGGTTGAGTTAGGCTGTTCCTTGCAATGTATAAAAACCAACTATCATTTCAGGACATGAATCCTGAAGTTAGAAAGAGGGGTTAAGTGAGTGATGTTTAAAGGTATTCCTCTCTGTGCGGAGAGGCATGCTGCCATTTTCATACCGCAAGAGGACTTGAACTTTTAACCTCTAAAATAAAAAGTTTGTTTGTCCAGCTCTATTTCCTGTTCTTTGTGCCTCTTCTCTAGCATGCTACGAGATGTAAATATATCACAGAATTAACCATCTTTTCTGTGTGGCTAGCAGTATATACTATGCTAGAGTTCAGAGGCACACGTCCTATTAAAGTGTTATCTTCAGATGCCTCATTGTTTGTTTGTTGAAAACTAAACAACCTATTGCTTAGTATATGGGAAGGGGTGATATTACATCTCAGTTCCAGAGGGGAAGGTGATTAGAGTTATCTTGGCCCAGTATATGAAAGATAAATAGAATGTGTTTCCTGGAACATCTTGGTTCTCAGGACAAGGCTACCTGTGATAAACTCTACCACCTAAGGGATATTTAGAGCTAAGGGAATAGTCATAGTAATATTACTACAGTATTTACGAAACAGTTTGGTCATATTGAAAATGTGCTTAAAACATAACCATTTCCTTAAAATAAAATACAAAAAAATGTCATATATAATATAAGATGACTTCAGGCCATAGAGCTTTCTATATAAAAAAAAATTGTGTTGCGAGATGATTTATTAAAATGAGGTTCAAGAAGACTTTGTCCATTTGGGGCATGTAGTGGGTGACTACTCTTTCACCCCACAATACGGTATGATTTTTACATGTTCTTGGAGATAGCGGTAATGAACCTACTTCAATGGTTGACTTTTAACAATAAAGCACGTTTATAAGCATAATTCTACCAATGCAGTAAAACATAAAACCTTCAAATGTGACGTGATAGACGGTACATATGTTAACAAAGTAAATGTAACATTAATTAAGGGAATGAGCCAAAAATAATAGTAGCCAGGACTTTGAAGTGACGACTTTTTGAACTATATGCATTGCTTTCTATGTCTGAAATCCACTAAATAGTTGTGTAAAAGTGGAAAGTGTACTTTTACCTATGTATATTTCAGATCAGCAAATAAGTATATTTGTAAAAAACTAAATATATCTCACATCCACTTTTTGTGGTTATTAAATGACATTTAGAGTGCTTAAGTAGAAAATAAAATGTAAAAACTAACATTCAGAGTTAAATGTGTGTTTTGCATGCATATAATTTTATGTTTATGCAATAAATGTATATGGTAGCTTTTACGTTTAAAAATTAAACTCTGGGGGATATTTTATATATGGCTTCTGAGTTGCTTGTAAAGTCTGTTGCTAATCATATATTAACATATTTCAGCAAATTATAATAAAGCATCCTGCTCACAAACTTAACTTAAAGTAAAATCTATAAAATGATGATTATAGTATAAAGTTCTTATTTCCATGTAAACTGCTTTCCCAGAAAGCTGTAAAAAAAAAAAAAAAAAAAGGACACCCTCCCTACAGTAACACATGGAGGAGAGTCTGTGATGATTTGGGGTTGCTGTGCTGCATCTGGCCCTGGGTGCCTTGAATGCGTGCATGGCAACGTGAAATCTGGGGATTAGCTGCCCATTTTGGAGCACATTGGTGAACCCAGTGTTAGAAAACTGTGTTTACATTGAAGTCATGGGTCTTCCAGCAGGACAATGACCCAAAACACACTTCAGAAAAGCCACTAGGAAGGGTGACAAGACAAGACGCTGGACTGTTCATAAGTGGCCATTTCTAAATCATATAGAAGACTTGTGGAGAGATCTGAAAACAGAAGTTCATAGAAAGCTCCATTTACATCTAGAGAAATGCCGGAAGCTCATCCATGGCTTTAGGAAGTGGTTGATTTCAGTTATGTTGACCAATCTCTGAGCTACCAAATAATAAGTATAGGGTGTATAATATAGTATTGTGAATGCCATTTCTTTTCATTTTCTGAACGTAAATTCAGTATTAATATCTGTGATATTAGCAGAGAAAGTATTGTGGAGGTATTGTAAGTTAAGTACATAAAAAAGTGCAGATGCTATAAATATACTATTTTAACTTTGTTAAACTAAAAGCATAATTTGTGACATTGGAAAAGTCATCCAAATAATGCCATAGAATGCCATAGAATACCAAACATTTATATCATTATCTAATGTGTTTTGAGGTATGCTTAATGAACAAAAAATGTCAATGGTTCAGGCAGGAATAAAAGTTTAATAAGTTTAATCTGATTTCCTCCATGGATCACAAGGAACCACCAGGTGAAGCAAAGTTCAGTATAATAGAAAGCTTGTAACTTATACAGTATGATATCTATCTATACTGCAGTCTGTTCATGTTATAATTTAAACCATCATATATCAGAACAATGTGTTTTTTAATGTTTTTCATTATGCAGATGCAAAACTGTATGTTCTACTAACAGAATGTGGCTGTTGGCATGTTGAAACTATAGAATGTTAGAGCATTTCTTAAAGTAAAATGTCATGCAAATGATACTGTATCTGAAATATCAGGAACACTTGCAAGGAAATCTGTGTTGAACAGGTAAAAATATAGAAGCTATCAGTATATGCTGTTTCTAAGGCAACCAAAAGATTAAGAGCTGGGACATGCAAATTAGAATCCTCAGAGGGAAGGAAGTAACATTGTAATACAGAATGTTGTTAGTAACAGAAATGATGCTTTTAGGGCCCAGATGTCTGGGAACCACCCACCAAGTGAGCCAATAACCTTACAATAGTGAGATCCAACGCAACTCTTTTTACACAACAATAATGATAACATGTTAGTAAAACTGTACAATTTTTTTCAGCAGTGCCACTCTTTGCAAATTAATGGATGCAAATTCTACAGACCAGTTTTTGTTATTATGATGTTTTTGTCTTTATTGCATTAATGTGAATAAATACATAATTTTACCATATTTCTCATTTATGTATGTGGTTCTAAATTCAATGATGTATCCACTGTGACTATCATCAAACTTGATGTTTTGTCTTGTAGATGAATTTGTGTGCTGATGTTGAGATATAATTGACACTGCTGGAATATAAACATATGGGCCACCAGTTGTCAGTGCCTCTCTTTCTTAATCTGAAAGGAGGTTTGAATGTTGCACTTTGCAGTGAAGCAAGTATATATTTTACTTATAACATGTGTTTTATATATATATGTGTATATATATATATATATATATATATATATTACTCGAAAAATATGTTTGAGACATGGCATTATTTATTAATCACTATAAAGATTTATCTTGTTTTAAAGCTTTAATTGAGATTGTTATGATCATTTTTGTTGGTGAAAATAGTAATTACGTAGTCAATATAAATCAATATGAAAATATTATTTAACTTAAGTATTTTTCTACTTTATTTGTATGATTACAGTATGATCGTCTTATACCATCTGCTGTGTGTTTATCTTGATTCATATTGTGATATCTGATTATATAATGGCATACTAGATCAGAAAATTATGCATTTCCACCTTATCAAACATTGTTTTGTATGTGTGGTGGGAGGAGATATTGGGGAGGGGGTTGCACTAACAGATTACAAATGGATTTGCCAAAAAAGTAACTATAAGTGCTATAAGTACTAAGTAGATAGTATACACAATAAAAATTAAGAGGCGCTCAAAAACCCTTAAACATAAACTCAATAATGATGAGAGAAAATTACATAAAATTTTAAACTGCAAACTAATTTATTCATAACGTAACATGGGGGAGATTCATTTGCCGATGATGGGGCACACGGACATTGCGCTGTGCACATTGCCGGCAATTACAGCAGGAATCTCCATCTTCAATAAACATATATATATTTATATTTATATTTTTTTTGAGCACCTCTTAATTTTTAGCCCCACGAGACACAGCATAAGTCCCCCGCCAAGACACAGCCTAACCCCCTCAGGCACAGCATAATCCCCCCAGACACAGCATAATCCCCCAAGACACAGCATAAATCCCCCCTGACACAGCATAAACCCCCCCCCCTGACACAGCCTGAGTCCCCCCTGACACAGCCTAATGCCTCCCAGATACAGTCTAACCCCCCCCCCCCAAGATACAGCCTAAGTCCCCCCAGGATACAGCCTAAGTCCCTCAAGATACAGCCTAAGTCCCCCAAGATACAGCATAAGACCCCCCAGACACAGCATAATCCCCCCAGACACAGCATAACCGCCCGACACAGCCTAAGTGCCCCCCAGACCTGTGCCTGAAGAGGCGTGACGGGGCGTTCTAACATAGGCCTAGTACAGTAAGAGCGTGTATGTGCAATTGTGAATGGATCCAGACAAGGAAGAAAGATGTATATATGACTGAGAAAGCAGTATTACAAGCGCAGTTGCAAATAGCAGATGATTATGATGATGATGATGATGATGATGGCACTAGTGAATCGCTTGTAATTGTCTGCCTACGATTGCACCTCTGAAGTTGATTAGTAATTTCTTTTTCACTCTGAATAGGTTTGTTTTTTTTTACACAGCAAGGGGAGTTGTTTTTGCTGTACTAGAAAGGTCTTTTAAGTTTTATTGATGTCTAAGAGCAAATGCATTTGTTGCACATAAAACAAATGGATAAAAACATGGGAACAAGTAAGAAATGTCTGTGACTTGTGTCTGTCAACTATTCACATTTGCTAACCGAGCTGCACATTTTTTAAGATGTCTAAGGCTCAGCATATGGGTGTAAATACTTAAGTTTTATGTCCAGCTTTGTCAAAATCTGCCTCCTGCTGCACTGCAGCTTCTCCCATAGAGATGCTGTTTGTCTCCTGCAGCTCCTACACAAATGAAGAGGAAATTTCTACGCTCTTCTTATCTTCCTACTCTACCTCCTGTCCTCTTGATCCTATTCCCTCGCAAATTGGTAGATCCCTGTCTTCTGTGCTCATTTCACCTCTAACTCAAATCTGTAATCTCTCACTCTCTACTGGCATCTTTCCATCACTATACAAGCATGCAGTGATTACTCCTATTCTAAAAAACAAAACTCCGACCCAAACTCTCTCTCAAATTACCGTCCCATCTCTCAGCTCCCTTGCCCCTCCAAGCTTCTAGAGAGACTTGCCTACACTCGCCTCACACGCTTTCTTTCCGCAAACAACCTGTTGGATCCTCTTCAGTCAGGCTTTCGTTCTCAACACTCCACAGAGACTGCGCTGACCAAGGTTGTTAATGATCTGATCACTGCTAAGACTGAACGCCATTACTCTCTCCTAATTCTCCTTGATCTCTCGGCTGCATTTGACACAGTTGACCACTCTCTTCTCATACAAACGCTGCAATCCCTAGGTCTTCAAGACACAGTTCTATCCTGGTTCTCATCTTACCTCTCTAATCGCTCTTTCACTGTTAATTTCTCTGGAGCCACATCTGCTCCGCTTCCCCTATCAGTTGGAGTACCACAAGGCTCGGTGCTAGGTCCTCTGCTGTTCTCTATCTATACCGCTTCTCTTGGAAATCTAATAAGTTCCTTTGGCTTTCAGTATCATCTCTATGCGGATGATACCCAAATCTATCTATCCTCTCCTGATATCTCGACATCTGTGTTGTCCCGTGTAACTGACTGTCTTTCTGCCATTTCATCTTGGATGTCCTCTCGTCAACTCAAACTTAATCTTTCTAAAACAGAGTTAATAATATTCCCACCCGCCAACAAGAGCATACCTGACATTTCTATCTCTGTTGATAACATGACCATAAATCCCACCCCACAAGCTCGCTGCCTAGGTGTAATCCTTGATTCACGCCTATCCTTTGTTCCCCACATTGACTCTATATCTAAATCATGTTACATACATCTAAAGAACATTTCCAGAATCCGCACATATCTCACACAAGACACTGCTAAAACCTTAATTCATGCACTAATCATCTCCCGCATTGACTATTGCAATTCCCTCCTTACTGGTCTTCCCAAAAACAGACTCAAACCCCTAAAATCTATTTTGCATGCTTCGGCAAGACTGATTGTTCTTGCAAATAGCTATTCCTCTGTTGAATCACTCTGTATGTCTCTACACTGGCTGCCTGTCTTCTACCGAATCCAATATAAAATACTTTTACTAACCTACAAGGCCATCAACAAAGCTGCACCAACATACATCTCCTCTCTTGTCTCAAAATATCTCCCAACTCGGCAACTCCGTTCTGCAAAAGATCTGCGTCTCTCATCCACCCTCATTACATCCTCCCATTCCCGGTTACAGGACTTTTTTCGGGCTGCACCCACTCTATGGAACTCTCTCCCTCGCACAATAAGACTCTCCTCTGTTCTACAAACTTTCAAGCGTTCTCTGAAAACCTACCTATTCAGACAAGCGTATAATATTCCTCAACCACCATCTTAACCTCACTACCTTTAGCCTGTTACACAATTTCACACAAGACAACTACCCCCGGACCAACATTATTGTGTGACAGGATCATTTAGCTTATGAATCACCCTACCTTTGCAGTCTGGCTGGGCCAAGATGCAAAATGTATACTTAACCTCATGTGTCAATCTCCCATTGTCCCATAGATTGTAAGCTTGCGAGCAGGGCCTTCTCACCTCTTTGTCTGTTTTACCCAGTTTGTTTATTAGTTTATTACGTTTGTCCCCAATTGTAAAGCGCTACGGAATATGTTGGCGCTATATAAATAACTGATGATGATGATGATGATGGTTGGACTTTGCCATTATGTGAACCTGGCCTGCAGTACCCCTCTACCACCAGAGGTGCTGCTGTCTCACTATTGCACATACTACCTCCCTAGCAGGAGATACCTCATTCCCCAATCAGCACCCACACCTATGCTGCTTATCTTCTGACCCAGACCTACGCTCCATTCTTGACTATGCTCCAGCTCATTCCTTGGTACCTTCGTTACTCTCCTGGCTTTTAACCCTTTGGTTTGTTTGACCCTCCTCTATCCTGACACCCATAGATCGATCCAGTTCCTCCTGGCAAGACCTCGAGTCTTGTCTAACGTGGTTCATGCGGTACAACGTGCCTCCTGAGTACACCAGGTATCTTGCTATCTTTGATTCATCCAGTGCCTTGTGCCTCCTGAAGTCTACACGGTGTCCTGACACCGTGGTACATCCTGTGTCTTCAGTCTTCTCTGATTCTCCAGCCTCTCAACTAGGTCTGCTATCCAGCTACTCAGTACTGCCTCTAAGAAATGTTTTACCAATTGTGACTTCCTGAGCTATTCAGCTATATTTCCAGTCCTACTTTTATATCTGCTGCCTTGAACTGTGTTGCTATTATCATGTACTGAACCATTCTCTGCCTGTGAATCTTTGCCTAATAAAGACATTTTACTCTTATATATTCATCTCTCTGGAGTTCATGCTAGGAATAATGACAAGTTTATTTAAATGTAAATAACACCCTTTTACAGCCAACTCTACATCCGCCCCAATATGTCTTCAAAGAGAATATCGTGGGGGCCGGCCCTGCATGGCATTTTTGTATGCTGACTTATGCATATATGCTAACCTATACTACAAATGAAGGATGTTGTGAGTTTTCTATTTACATTCTACTGATCATAAATGTCACAGTTATGATCAAAATGTATCACAGTAAGTGTTTGCTTATTTGGTCGTGCTCGCAGTATGAAGTTTGCTAAATATTAAGGTTTCAGTTGATTAACATTATCTTGGCAGACTTTCCTGCCCTTGCATACACTCCTTTGCGGTGGATCACCTTATCACCTTATTTATCAAAGGTGGACAAAGTAGTTGTTGCTTCCTCTTGTTTTATTTATTTGCTTACAAACATTGCTTGTGTCAGCATCAGCATCCTCTGTGAGCCAAAAAACAGCAGCTTTTGATTCAAGCTATAAATTGTTTTTATAACATAGACACAATTGACCTCAATTTAATTAAACTGGATGTCAGCAATCTTGCAAAAGCTTTTAGAGGACTACATTTCGAAAGAAGTTCTCGATTCTATCTTTGTTTTATGTTTCCATATATTTTGGCATGTGTAACTTATTCTAATAGAGTCTACTAAGCAGCAAAGGGCCCTTCCAACTAAATAGGACCATCAAAGTTATCTTATTGATTACACATAAGTCCAACTGTGAGATATAAAACTCCACTTTGTTTAACTGTGCACGCTCAGTAACACAACATGTAATGTGCTACGTAAGTTATATTTGTGGCCCTATATACCAGGAGATGTAAACCACGGGCGTGCAAGTGCAACTGAAGTATATCAATAAGTAAGTGTGGGTCGCCCTCTGAAGAAGGCCATCTCCAGTTCTGACTGTATCTGTTGTGAGTACTCGACCCCTGGTGCAAAGATACATGAGGACACTCATCGTCAGCATGGATATTTGTAGTATTTAAATAAAGATTAAACAAATAAATTAATAAACTCAGCAAGGCCCTCCCCCCCAAAGTGAGAGAGTAACATGAGTGTTCATAGCCTGGGCTGGTTAAAGCTAAAGTGTAAGGTCCCCCATCTAAAGCCGTATCCAGCGCTTGGCTATATGGAACACAATATAACAGAGAGATCTGCAGTGCTGAGTCTGCCTGTAATTCTGGGAACCAGTCTGAGAGATATCAGTAAGGGGGTGAATTCCATAGGGTGATTGATTGGGTCTGCAAAAAAGAATGCTAGCGCATCTCTTGAAATAAACACACTGTATCCAACATGCTTAGGTCATTGTTGCTTGTTTCACTTTGGGGGAAAGGGCCACTCTGGGTGTTTTCAATTTAATTTTTTTTTCTTACATTTAAAACATCACCTTTTTGATAATGACTGGCATATATTCATGTGCTTTAAGCGTACCTTGATGCAACTGCATTATTTCACATCTTTAAATTCGTGCAACTCAAAAACAAACCGGTAATGAGTGCAATGTAGCCAGCGTTTTCTATGTACATTCAGGATGTGTGTGACTTTAAATGCAGCCCTTAGTCCAGTAACAATATAGGGCCCACTCTAATGTGCTCCTCAATTTTCCATCCAGATGTACCATGTGTAGGCTATAATCAAGTTTATGAGATTTCTTTAGATAGACAGCTGCTTCCACTTGTCTGAAGAGTCCAATGTGCATAGTTCCATGATTAGTGGATGATGTATATGACAATCCTGATGCTTACAACACATCCATTTATATAGTTTGTCTCTGCCGAAAAATAAAATATCTCTGCAGTAAAGAATATATATATTTATTTATACCCCAATTGATCAAAGTGGAAATATATATTAAAGGATAGGACATTAAGGTTAAACAGTATATCAAGAGTACCACTGTGTTTTCTGCTGAGGGTACCCACATCATATTTTGCAGAGCTGGTTGGATATGTAAACTTGTGTGATACCTCTGTTCTTCTCTTCTCTGACTATATGTGTGGTAAATACATTTTAGTAATCTTTTATTCCTTTTAGTTATTATTCAATTTAAGTTTTTTTTTTTGTTCTATACCTTATATCCAATATTATTTTGGTCCTATATCCATCTTCTGATCTTCTCACTCATTTCTATAGATTCATTCTCATTTTTCCTATTTTAACCATAGATCACAAACAATTTCTCTAAAAATAGTGAATTATTATCCTGGCAAACTGCTGATGGATTTTTTTGCTCAGAGGAACGCTAAAGTGTTATGCATGTTGTTAGTAGAAATTGTTGACTGGTGATCAACCAGTGATATCATAAGAGTATAAACAATGTCAATGTTGAATATCAAATTTCCTTGGAATTCTAATAGTTTTATGCAGTTTCTTAATCCAAAATATCGCTCCTGAGATACTAACATAGAGGTTTGATGCTGCTATTGGAATCATGCTTCATTACATGCAAGTCTTAACAGCATATTTTAAAGCATTTAATATATACAAAAGTAGTGTACAAACGTGTTTATGTCCAGTAGAGCAGTACTATATTATGTATATAGCTTATAGGTTAGTGTATTGTATAAGTAACTTTTTATGCAATTCTTGCTTGGTAGGTGTGCAGCAGGGCACCATAATTCCTATTTGCCTATAGCATTGTAAACTCTGAATATAGTGAATAATAATGTATTCATGCCATCAAGTACAGAAATGAAACTGCAGTTACTTGGCAAATCATTGACAATATCTTTCATTTAGAATAAAATAAAATCAATAACATTTTTGTGTCTTTAACTTTTACAATACTTTTTTATGTTGATCATGTTTTTAAAGTATTTTTATTTTCAGTTTGAAAAATATGAATATTGATTAAATCTAAAAGAGCAAAGAACAAGGTTCTGATTAAATGTCTTGGAGAATAAAATCATCTTCTGCACATTGATTCATTTTTGTACGCTTAAATGTTTGCTATTGGAACAAGATATCACAAAAGAGCATTTGCTCTGCATCATTTTGGTTTGTAAATAACCCTTTATGTCCCATAATCCCTTGATCTCCAAAGTCTGAAAATACAACTAAGGTGACAGAGTTGGCAGAAACAAAGCTCATGGCCTGTAGATATGGATAGCATGAACCTAGATAATATGTAATACCCCATACTTGGCACATTTAAACAAATAACATTTTTATAGCTGGTAGACTGCAAAATACTTATCGATGTGTAGTCAATGAAAGCCTTTGTCCTCAGATGTAATCTGTATGCTATCCTGATTGATGTACGATGGTCCACAGTAAGCAGTTAAAAAACCATTGAAATTACACACTGAGATAAACTATTATCTGAGTTATGATTGTTTTTAAACAACTGATGTAAAAAAAAAATATATATTTTACGCCATACTCATGTATTGGATTGGATGAAACCTTCAGAATTGTATCTTTTTCTGGGCCTTAGTAGCCTTAATGGGTGGCAGCCGGAGGGATAGGAAGGAAGTGAAGGGTACAGGGACATTTGGGGACACCACAAATGCATACAGGTTAACTGCTATGACCATATCACCTAACGTTGGTCTCACCGGCAGGGTGGATGGGGGCATGGCCACGGCATGTTACGGATGTGGCCATGCCAATTGCGGGCATGACCACAGACCCCGGGGGTGTGCCTAGTGTTTTTGAAGTGATAGGCTGCTCCTTTCTCTGCACCCCTCCCCTTCAGACCCCTTCATTGCCATGTAAAGCAGCAGTAGGCAGAAATACCCCTCAACTTTCTAACCGAGGCAAAACTGTTCCGATCGGGGTGGCGGACAGGGCCCTGAAGTCGGGACTGTCCCGCCTAATTCGGGATGGTTGTGAGGTATGTTATGACTTTTAGGGGCATATTCAATTAGCTTTTGGATTCGCGGTAACGCGCGTTACCGCGAAAAGTGTGCGTTCTTGCGGGTATTACGGTACCGCATTAACGCGGATTTTCATTCGCAATGCTATGGGCTGCAAACGAAAATCCACGTTATTGTGGTACCGTGTATTACGTTTCGCGGCTGTTCCGGCGCGTTGCCGCGAATCCAAAACCTAATTGAATATGCCCCTTAGTGTTGAGCCACTGCCTCACTGAATTCTATGATGTAAAACATGTCAGCTTATGACACAAAAATAAACACTTATTTATATAAATGAGGAAAATGTGTGCATTTATACTACACAAGAATCCATGTACACCACTTAGTTGGACACTGGATGCAAAGAAAATACAATGGGGTACAAAAGAAGTAAAAAATGGTATTTATTTGAAATTTTACCTTCATAGAACCTTTTTTTTTCATGACAATGCTTTTTAGACTTTATTTTCACTTTAACGTTTACACTTAAACCCTTCTTGACTTGAAAGATGTTGTACACACATCACAATAAATGGAAGTATCCAAAGACATTGTCAAATATGTTTCTCTCAGCTTCACTTTCCCAGTGCACAGAGTTTGTACCTTGACCCGCAGACCTCTATGTGTCTTCTGGGCAACTGACATGCATACATTTTATTTTCTGTTGATTCTGGATGATTGGAAGAGACAGGGTTTTATGAAGAGTGAAACAAAGATATAGGAGGGTTATTGTAAAAGGTGACATTTATTGTAGTGCATAGAAATGACATTATATGTTAGATTTTGGCTTCTTGCGATGACTGTTTTACGTCCCTTTTAATCTGTGTAATATTTTCATTTACCCTGTTGATGGAATAAAGATTAAATATTTTACATGTACAAATATATAGATATTTCCCTCTATTATTGTTCATACTTTATTTTTTGCAATTTTTTTTTATTATTGTACATTATGGGCGGTCCAGGGTGGTCATTACGCTAAGGCCAAAAAATTGTTCCTGTTCAAAATTGACTGAAATGATGGAGATAACGTAACCTAGGCAGATTTAATGACTGTGTGAGACATTCTTCATAATTAGGAAGAACATGTTTAAGAACTTCCAAGACCTTCTCAGTGTTTTCATCATCTTAAGAGCACATACTTAAGTTTACATGTGGTTATTCCCAGGATCAATGTACTTTCTCTGGCCCTCAACTATTTGTAAAATAGGAGGCTGTCCAGAAGCTTAATTATTGGATTAAACCATTTCATTTTAAATTGCACGTAAAAGCACTAATAAAAGGCAGTGAGTCTCCTTTGCTCTGAGCAGAGGAACTAGGCTATGCTGACCTCCATTCCCCTTATTGGTTGTGTTTTCTTTATAACATCTTACCATATTATTAATAAGATATTAATACGATATTTTCCTACAATTTTAGGTTGGAAACAATATTTTGTGAGGTTAACACTAGTAAATTTGCCTAATTTTTTAATGTAAGTTTGGGACTATCCTCAAACAGAGGCGGAACTAGAGAGCTGTGGGCCCCAGTGCAGGGAGGGGGGAGGAGGGACCTAGGGCCCCGGACTCTCTGCATGCAACGGGCCCCATTATCTCCATGGGCCCCGGTGTAGTAGAGGTGGAGAGAAGGGGACCTAGGGCCCCCACGACCCTCTGCATGCAACAGGCCCCATTATCTCCATGGGCCCTGGTGTAGAGAGGCGGGAAGGAAGGACCTGGAACCCCTGACTCTCTGCATCTGCATGCAATGGGCCCCATTATCTCCATGGGCCCCGGTGCACGGCACCAGCCGCACCAATGATAGGTAAATACTGGGATGACAGTGCAATACTAAAACACAGCTCCAGATTTCAGAGGATTAGTTCCTCTGTAATGTAACTGTAGTGGAGGCTATAAATGTACAATTATGAAAGCTTTAGTCATATTGAAAATAATGCTTTCATTAGACATACATTAACTATAATCAATAATTTGAGACGCTGTTCTTTTAAAAAAAGATAGAACATTTACCAAACTCAGCCAGACTATCCTATGTTTGTTAAGATCTTTTATCAGTACTTTGCACATTCTGTTAACTGCATATGTCAGCTTCTGAGAAAAGTAAAAATATTCAGCAAGCTTGGTAAAATTGTTCATGTTCTAAAAATGTACTGTGTCCAAGTTAATCTTCCTGTACAATATGTGACCTTTTAAATGTAGCGTTTTGTTACAAAGTGCCAATGCTATGTCCTGATATGCGGATGTCAGGCCGTTTAAAAAATAGTTTATTTTAGTAAGGAAAGCAGTTTATTTAATAGTACATAATAGGTTCTGTGAAGGCCGAGGACACTTGCATTGAAAGGATAAAAGATAAGTTTATCATGGCACCTGTATGCATGTCCATCATCATCTCGCTAATGTCTTCATTGAACTGATGGATAGTAATTACTTGAGGTGCAGGGAGCAGTCCAACAGCCACAATCATAATTCTTCCCGACCATAACACCTTGGCTGTTACTAAATGACATTAGAAATAAATGCCCAGGCCAGGCTCTGGGAGAAGGTTCAACTTTATGTTACTTTGATGATGTTGCTTGGACACGTACACGTAAACCACTCATCTTAACAAAGTTAGAAATAATGTGCAGGATAAAATAAAAATAGATTTAATAGTGTGATAGGTAAGCCATTTATACACTGTTGGGTATATCCCTGTTTCATTCACAAACTATATGGATACTAATTTGATTACTGCAATGTTTATTTTTTATAACACATATTTTAAGAATAGTTTAGACAATGCTGTCCAGTGCAGTGAGTCTCACATTGACATTGTTTGTCTAAAAATGCAGTATGACCCTTTCTGTCTTTCTGTACATTTGCATGCCTATCAGGGTATGTCTCCGGAAATATTATTTTTTTTACAGTGTTCTTGGTGTTAAGGGACAAACATGACTATCAGAATGGAGTTATACAGTATGCTTACCTATAGGCTGTTAAGTAGGCATTTAAAATATAATATATATTTATAAATATATATATATATATATATAAATATATAAATATATATATATATATATATATATATATATATATATATATATATATATATATATATATGTATATGTATATATATATATGTACATATATATATTAACAAAACCGCACCCTTCTCTTGGCACTTTTGTCACCTTCTGTTGCAAGAATACCCAGTAGACATCAGCAACACAAAACTTCTTGTTTTAAATCAAACATATTTATTGTTGGCATCACAATGAATAACACTTCTGTCAGGATGACACCAGCAAGCAATACCTTTACTTGCACCTCCTGGTGACTATAAACACTAACTAGACATAGCCCAGCTCACTACTGACTGGCCAACTAGTTCAGCGTCAGTCACCTCTGACAAGAGCACAACTCCAGGATTAAATACAGATGTCTCCTCCCACAGGCTTGGATGACTGACAGGCGACACTCCCACCTTGTCTTTAAAGGAGGTCTCCTCAGGTGCTCTGTAACGCCTAATCAGCACAGCCACCCCTATCAGCTCTGTGGATACAAACACGTTAAAGCATGCAAGTAAATTACTTTTTTCATTTACTTTACAACATGTCTCTGACCTGTACATTACTGAACTTAAGCCCAGTGCTACACCTGTATATAACTTAGTCTGCAGCCTTTTACCTGCAGACAGTTAGCACCATAGCTAATTCCACTATTAGAGGCCTGTGGAAACCCACTCCCATTGTCACAATATGTATATATATATATATATATATATATATATATATATATATATGTATATAAATATATATATATATATATATATATATATATATATGTATAGATATCATACTTGCCAACTCTCCCGGAATGTCCGGGAGACTCCCGAAACGTCATTTTTGTTGCGTGGGGGAGGGGGGGGGCAAAATGACGCAATTCGTCGCACCCCGCCCCCTCCCGCCTTACAGTCACGCCAATCTCACGGAAAGGACTTCACAAAAGTAGGTAAGTATGATATATATATATAGTATATAACAATAATAAAAAGGTATTGATATTGGCATGAGTGCATGATTTATTATATTTTGGGAGCCAGGGGATGTTTTATTCACAAAATAGGAAGCTGCATTCTCGTGCACAACTGGTTGGAGGTAATAAAAGGAAATTTCATTTGCACCACATAGGACAGATAGGGATCACGCCAGTTGCCACATGCATATATGTTTGTTAACTATATATATGGTATGTGTGTGTGTGTGTGTGTGTGTGTGTGTGTATGTATATATATATATATATATATATATATATATACATGTATATATCTCTATATACATACAGATATATATACATACACACACATACATACTGTACATATAGTTAACAAACATATAAATATATATATATATATATATATATATATATATATATATATATAAATATATATATATATATATATATATATTATTATTATTATTATTGTCGTTTATTTGTTGGGCGCCACAAGGTTTCCGCAGCGCCGCACATAGTACAAACAGTAGACTATACAGGGTAGAACAGTACAGAACAATAAACACACAGTACCAGTACTTCAGAAACTCCGGGAGGGCAGATACAGTAGAGACGGAGCAGAAGAACAGGTATGGAGACTGGAGGGAAGATTGCCCTGCTCATTCGAGCTTACATCCTAAGGGAGGGTAAACAAAGTCAGGCACAAAAGGGAGCCAGTGAATCAAAGGGGAGAGAGATGAGGGGTCAAGGGAGGATGAGCAGAAGAGATGAGATGTTAAATGGATGGTTGGTAGGCCTTGAGGAACAGGTGAGTTTTAAGTGCCCGTTTGGCACAGTATAACATATGCCACACCTAAAGGAGAAAACTTGTTCTGATACAAGGTTTCTGCCCATCAGTGTCTTGTGTGGAACAGAAAGTACATGTTGCTAAAATAAAATACTCCCTACTTCTAGACTGATACAAGCCATTTTTAGCATCCATTCACAAATGTGAGCTCACAAAGCTGAATGTCGATGGTAGTAAACTGTTTCCTTGTTAATGAAATGTCTGCTGGCAATTTGCCTCAGTGTTTGTTATGCCAATTTTTCAGTAGTTTACACATCATTGGAAGGTCAATATTAAACTAATGTGCCAAAAATCACTGTTTCAAGAATGTCATGCACCACAGGGTTTCACACCTGCCCATCTATTCTTTCCAGATCCATTAAATGTTATTCTAAGATTTGTCAAATTTAGATACATTTTTAGTCTTCTTGCCTTCCCAGTTTCATGAGTCAGCTAACAAGGATGAGGGAGTGGTGGATAGAAAAGATTGCTCATACTTGCACACTGTTCTTTGATTAACTGATGTGTTTAGTATAATGATAAGATCACATTAGCTCCTGTAGGAGATGTAAATCTTTAAAACCTTTTTTTAATAAGTGACACACAGGGGATTAAGAAGAAACAAGCAGAAGCTGTTGGATGTTCCCTAGATCACATTGAAGGGTACTCTTTGGATCATGGTGATTAGCCATTGCCACCCCAAAGCCACCCCAAATAGCCACCCCTAAATGCTGTGTCTAGAAATGAAGTGCAGGGGGAAGCTAAGCAAACCTCAAGAATCCAATTTATAAGACTTGATACTCCATACTTCCCTTTGGCAGTGGTTTGTGGCATTAAACATAGCATATATAGTGTGTGTGTATATATATATATATATATATATATATATATATATAAAGAAAGTTGGGAACTCGCTTGGAAAGTAGCCCCAACAACTTTCAGTTAAGGTGTATGGTTGTCGGCACTGAGTGGCACATGGATCAGTGGGACATCTCTAGTGTGTGACTGAATGTTGTGGTAGGACTGGAGTATTTATATATTCGGTGAAAAAAAACCTTCTTTCTGTGGGAAAGGCTCTTCTTTCAGAGATGTCACTCTTTTCAGCCTACCTTTTGAGATGTGTGTCACAGTTCCCTCTAGACTGCAGTTGGGGCAAGAGATGCCTGCTGCTGTATACTAGGTCTCAGAGTCATTCTGCTTTCTGAGAAGGATTCTCCATATCCCAGTGATGCTGATGGGAGACAGAGATACTGCTGTGAGGTACAGCCAAGCCAGGTGCTGTCGTCTGACTTGTTGGGAGCCGAGTGATATGAGCATTCATATTTGCTAAGATAGATATCCAGATGTTAGGTGTCCAAGCGAAGTCTGTTCACCTGAAAGTACTGAGTAGGAGGCAAGAGTAGAGAATGGCAGGAGATATCCTGGAGTGGTGTGAGAACTGGGTAGGTAAAGGACCCTGGTAGCTGAGAGGCAGTAGAGTGAGGGACAGAGTGGCAGTCCCAATCAGCTCTGGAGATTAATTATATAATGCTACAAACAAAAAGGGGGTCACCGCACCAGGCATTCCATAATATCTCTCAACAGATATATATCCAACTATAATTTGCATAAGATTAGTGTATATCTGTGAGAGAGGTACTCCCAATCATTCACAGTAATTTCAAACACAGAATCCACCAAGGGGCAAAGAAATGATTAAATGGGGCATTCAAATGGAATAAAGATCAGATAACTGGATGATCTGAAAAATATCTGTTAAATACAGCTTTATTAAGTTCCACAATAAAAAATATCTAATAGCTAAATATTAAAAAAATGAGTATATAATGAATTACCATAAGGTACAATATTGACTGTTAAAATGTACTAAAAGAAAAGGAAAAAATTCCAACCACGTTGCTACTCAAGACTAAATCTTGGCAAATTAGTTTAATAACATAAATATACGCCAAAAAAGTCTGTATAATTACTTGGAATGAACACTCTTGATGAAAATGATATTAAACAATGTTGTCACTCTGTCCTCTCAGGACGTGGGGCTAGAGGGAGCTCTAGATGTTAGTCTCCCTTTCTAGTCACATTACAACGCTGTTAGATTCATATGGCTGAGCCCAAACGGGCTAACTGATGATTGATAAGATGACCGAAATATAGCAGTCTTACATATGTATGCAGTGGGGTCTGTCAGCGATCATCCACTTAGTTAGAGAGCCGACTGTCATCAGTAATATCTAATTAAAGAGGACCTGACAGCATTTTTTTCATGGTTGATATTAAATGAGAATCACCAGACAATACTTTGTACTATATGATAGTTTCCCGGTAATAATATCCAATTGCAGTTTATTTGATATTTAAGAAGCAGTTTCCTTTGTGGGATTGTGTGATATTACTGATGACAGTCGGCTCTCTAACTAAGTGGATGATCGCTGACAGACCCCACTGCATACATATGTAAGACTGCTATATTTCGGTACTGGGTACTGAGGTAGGTGCCAGGGAATTTATTATTATTATTATTATTATCATTTATTTGTTGGGCGCCACAAGGTATCCGCAGCGCCGCACACAGTACTAACAGTAGACTATACAGGGTAAAACCATACAGAACAATGAACAAAAAGTACCAATACTTCAGAAACTCCGGCCAGTCATATGCAGTAAAGACGGAGCGGAAGAACAGGTATGGAGACAGGAGGGGAGGGGGCCCTGCTCATACGAGCTTGCATCCTTGCATCCTAAGGGAGGGTAAACAGACCAGGCACAAGAGGAGCCAGTTGAGGCAAGAGGAGAGAAGGGAGGACGAGCTAATGGGAGGAGATGGGGGTTAAGTAGATGGTTGGTAGGCTTTGAGGAATAGGTGAGTTTTGAGTGCACGTTTGAAGGAGCAAATTACACTTATACCTCCAAACCAGTCAACAGGATGCTACACTATTTTGTTCTATACTGAAAACTAAACTACTCTTTGAAACCTACTATAACATAAAATGCATACCATAATTCATTGTGGGTATATAGTAAAATATTTGTATTAATCAACTACACAACTAATTTAAATCAGGGTGCATTTGAATTGTATAAAAGAATATAAGCCTAAGTTAAAGCTTTCCACTGAGGATGGAGTACATGGGAGCCATTACCACAGCTCATAAAAATGCATGTACTGTGGAGATTTGACAAGAGCGCTTTTAGCTTCTACAAATCTATCAGAGCTGATTTCAGTGTTTGTTTAACCCATACTGCTGTTTTTGCTGCACAAATTCCCAAAAAACCTGGCCCCATGTACCTCTACATATTCTTCAATACAAATTATCATCTTTAGTGGCATTTGGTCCTTGATAAGCTAACACATATATACAAAGTTTCCGCAACAGCTTTCTAAACCTTGATTTTTCTTTGAACATGAAACTTAAGTGCCTGGCTATTTCAAATGTTTTTACTCCATATCGTATTTTATGTAAGGACAAGTATTAGATGTGTGTTGTATAAAGACTAATTTAATTTGCTGTTTTGGATAAGGTTTTTTTTAGCTGCTTTTTAATTTTAGTTGTTTTTTTGCAGTATAGGTGTTGTCCCATCTTCACAAAATTGGTCAATAGATAATGTAATTGTTTCAAAGGAAGAAATTGGACAGTCAGTCTAAAAGTGAAATGAGCCTTTTTAAATCTGATAACTTTATGTGGGGTTCTTTATGAAAACAATAGTTTTCACAGGATGAACGTTTTATTAAATGTAGCTAATTATGCGACTATGTAATTTTTCCTGCGTTCAAAGAGAGCATTTTTAATAAGAGTACATATTATTAATATTTTTATTATTATGAAGTGCCAAAATATTATGTAGAGCTGTGCATCCTGGGGTTCATGATCCAAATATAACATACAAAGACAAGCTTAAAATCTCAAACATGTTGGGAACAACTGATACATAAGGTAGCAGATTATACATTGTAGCTGCTGTTGGAGAATGTGTGTGTGGCTACTATACAGCGTTATCAACCACCAATATTAAAGTACCAATTGGCAACGGCCTTTCTGTGCAGCTTGGTATGGTACAATTGAAATGTGAAAAGAAAGTAGAGAGTTGAAACATGAAAGGTGACCAATTACTGTAGCAATATCAAGACATTCAGCTGTTGAAAACCATGATATCCATTATTATTATTCTAAAATGAACCTCCTTCCTCTTCTGGGTCTAAAAAAGGCTTTCGGTCTTGTGCCGCATGGACACCCCTGTGGTTGTTTGCTCATAGTATCTGTGGCCCTGGTATTTTAATGTGGCATTAAGGCTGCTGCTGAACACATAACCAGGACACTTGTTTCTCATATGCGCAGAAGTTCTGCTGGCAGATGCTGCTACCAAGAAGTTGATTGCAGCCCAATCCAGCAGCAAATCCAGTACAGATCTGTTTTCTGATCATATTGTTTCTCCATGTGGGGCCAAGGCAAAAGGAGAAACCGCATGTAACAGCATCTCCCTTAGCTGTCTTCACAACAGGAATTGATGCTGTCAGGGTCACTAAACACCGATCCCCCCCAGGCTCTTCCTGTAACAAATCCTGCTGGACTTTCCCATGTAGCCACAAGACCCGGAGCTTGAGTTCCCAGCAGCAGTCGTTGCCTGCTCGCTTAGTTTTGTGAGATGTTTTCAAGTTTCTTGCAGATGAGTTACAATTGGTTTATTAATTATAATGTTAAAGGGGAATTGTTAATTGCAGTCTAATCTAACAGGGAAATAGCTGACTTAGCATGTCACAGTTTATTCTCTACTGATTGAGGTATTCTAACATTATCATCAATATATTTCATGGAAAAGATTAATGTTACCCTTGCCTTCTGATGCCAGCTTTATTTTGCACATCCTCCCTGGGCTTTATACCCTTAGGGCCTGAGTCATTAAGGAGAGCAAAGCAGCAAAAAGAAGTAAATGTACTCTGAGACAAACCATGTTACAATGCAAGGGGTGCACATTAATATATTATTTTGCACATAACTTAAATACTGGCTGCTTCTTCATGTAGCACACAAATACTTGATAGCTTTCATTTTACACTGACATTTAAAGATGATCTAGGACATGTCCTACCCCAACTATAAAAATATCCCCACATTTTACATTTACCTCCCCCTCCAATGCAACATGGTTTGCGCAGGTGCAGAGTTACTCCTTCTTTATGCTTTGCTCTCTTTAATGACTCAGGCGCTTAGTATCCACATCTTCCTCTCCTTCACATCCCTAGCTCTGATACTGTTAGTTGTGCCCACACTCCTGGACACAGGCTCAGCTTGCTCTTGTTCATTCCCCCACCTCTCCTCCTTCCCTTTTCTATTTATATAGTGTTCTGTGATACCCTTGTACCTTATTGCCCTGTCTGCCTAGTTATAGCTGTGTTGTGTTTTGTTCTGCTATCTATTTATTGTAGTGTCCTGTAATGCTGTGTACTGTTTTGTTCTATGCTCTCGGTACAGCGCTGTAGATCCTTTGTGACACCCTATAAATAAAGGATGATAATAATAATAATAATAATAATAATGCACAAGGATATATTAACAACTCTATACTGCCTTTATCTTGGGTGATAAGATTATTTACTTCAGGCGGCTTATCACTTGGGTCACAGCTATGTGGATAAGCTCTGTGATCCTATATTAGAAATACTGATTACAATCATCCATAACATTTTGTATAAATGTGTCACTTGTATAAACAAAACAAAAACATTTGTTCAATCACAAGCACTCTAGTCAGGACCAAAACAGCAGAACAAGAAACATGAAAAATACGCCCTTCTTTGCCTAAAATATAGTCTGAATATACAGTTTATGCTTCACCGACAATGAGTTATTCTTACGTTTAGAAAATCTTTCAAAGATTTCAATTAAAGGAAACATATGTGTTTATATTGAAAGCTGGTTTGGACTGTTTGGCTTATCTTAATAAGAAGTTTTACCCTCCCCCCACAATATTTTTATTTTGAAAATTAAGCAGTTGATATTGACAATTGTTATTAAAATAGGCAGTTGATAAGTAGCCGGAAAAGTAAAATAAAAAATTAGTAACAACGTAAAAGCATTTTCGCTGTTCCTTGAGAACCTAAGTGTATCCCTTATTTGGCATTTAAGGTGAATACAAGCTTGGTTGTGATGTGAGATATGTATACATAACTCTCAAAAGAAATATATTTGTCACAAATAAATTGCATTTAATTTGAACATGTCACATCTCAGCTGTGTGTATTTTTTACATACACAAATAACTGCTATAAACATGTGACAAAAAGCTGCACTTAAACCTGTTCCTACTTTTTACATCACACATTTTTTTTATTTAATTTCTTAGAGTCTCAATATGGCCGGCTCTTTCTTACATGCTATCAGAAGAGTCAGCTTAGCTTATCCTTGCTTCTGAAATGGACCCAATTTATATACATATGTCATTTGATGCAAAAATGAAGGAGCTGGCTGATACATCATCCAGACTCTTATGTTATATATCTTCCTATCAAATCCAGATGGGGTTTAGCTGAGATTGTACCTGCTGAGCAACTCTTTATGTGGGGAAGTATCCGAATGGACTGGTAATTTCACATTAATTAGTGAAGTGTTTGGCAGTTATGCTGCATAGCACATCAGTATATTAAAGAAAATGAATAAAAGTCACAGACCAGTGAACTGGATTTATAGGAGTTACAAAGCATAACACAAGAAATTCCTAGACTTTAATGACAGTGTAGTGTTAAGATTTAATGAATGGAAGAGGCAACGCCAAAATTGCCCTGATGAATATTTCATATGTTTCACGTGGTGTTTTCATAATTGATGCCACTACATTAGTGTATATCTCTAATAACACATAGTATTTCTATTTGCTAGCTTCTCAAGCAGTTGTATACTATGCAGCCGAAAAGGATACTGCAGCCACATGTCTTTCTTTAACATGTATTTCCTATGAAATGGCTGAACAGTCATAATTTAACCGGCCTAACCACAACATTTTTTTTTTTTAAAGCAAAGCGCAAAAAGCTTACCTTTAGGTCAGGGGTCAGGGAACTTTTTTACATTTTACCCCAAAATATATTTAGATACGCTGACGTCACCCCCTTGATTTGAAAGGAAGAAAGTCATATATTAATTATTGGAATTCAAAATTTAATTGAATCTATTCAAAATTTCTTTGAAAGCTTCAACTTTAAAACGTCTGGTTTTGGAGAAATGATGTTGCTTTTGATACAAGAGCATCAATATTGGGGCATTTTGATGTCAGAGCAATATGGACACAGTCTTCAGCGTCCAATCGATTTCTCTGCTTTGATTTTATATTCGTTAGAGTGGAAAATCCTTGTTCGCGAAAGTAGGTTTCTGCAAAAGGCAGCAACTTTTTGACTGCCTCCTCATGTGCAATTTTGAATGCCTTTGCAGCTGTTGACATCCAGAAATATGACAGATCTGCTTTGTTTTCAAATGCAATACGTGCTTCATTATTGCATCTAAGCTCAAGGAGTGCCTCTGCCAACCCTTGAGGCTCTTCTGGTACAACAGCAATTTCACATTTAAAGGGGTCTACAATCCAACTGATGTGAATCGGCAGCATTACCCCCAGGAATTAAATTTTTACCCAATTTGGGGTAATTTATCCCTGTTCCCTGACCACTGCTTTAGGTGGAAGTTTATCATGTGAGGTTTTTAGGGAAACCTTATAGTACCACAGACATGGAAAATCGGCAGAGGTTCCTCATCATTGGTAAATAAACTTATTTGCAGGCACCTCAATGGGGCATATTCAATCTGATCCGATCCGCGGTAACGCGCGTTACCGCGGAAAATGCGCAGTACTGCCGGTAATACGGTATCGCAATAGAAAATCCACATTATTGCGGTACCGCAAATCGGGATCAGAATTGAATATGCCCCTATATGTCACTACTGCAGCCAGTCCGTGAGTCGGCATATTTCAGTGTCTAAGCAATTTAACAAATGCCTACTGCAGAAAATATCATAGATATCTCCTGAATTAGGAAAAGTACCACGGTCTGGTTAATTTATCAGGCTTAGAAAAGCTTAGCTTTTCGGAGCTTGAACCCAATGACTATCGCCATCTGAAGATGGCATTAGCCATTCAATCCTATGGGACAGCATCGCGGGAGAGGGATCATCAGATCCCTCTCAGGCAGCGGTCGTGCTCTCCCCTGCGTTGATTAGCAGAACTGTTCCATGCACAACCCACGGTCCTGCATATACAGTACAGACTCCAGAGTTGTAATTAGAATTGAGTCATCGCCGGGACAGCCTCTTATCGGATGCCCTGTCTCCACATAACTTTAATGGTAAATTGCTCCATTAAGATATCTGTCTTCACTACGATGGCAGATGTTACTTGACAGGGTAAATAAAAAGACCCTTTTGTGTGTCTTATGATTCTGCAACCATGAAGAGTATTCCTGAAGGTGACGTGTTGCACATAGTTAAGATTAATCAGCTGCTGTGGATTTATCAAATAGTCCTATTTAAGACTATTCTTCTTTTAAGGTACATTTCCTCAATTACAATATTGCATTTTTTAGATGATGTGTTGTATGGTTAACACTGACATAGTAGGGAAAGCATGCACAGGATGTATGGTTGTCAATATGTGCATATAAAATCTCCTGCATCTTCTATCACTGCTTCCTGCTGAGTATCAGCCACAGAAATAGACAGGAATATTGCTTGTGCTCAGTATATATGCTAATCAGAATTCCAGCAAAACTTCCACATGCATATGAAAACGAACCCGCAGTATCCTCATCTCACGATCATCTGAGTGTATTGTTTACTGCTCAATTTCATTATGTAAATCATCTCTCATTTAAGCTTCCATATTCATCAGTGATGCCTAGTTGTTCTGTGATGCTAGAGAGTGTTCTAGCAAATTGAATGAAAATTGATTGTCAGAGGAGCTTTGGCCCCGTTGTGCCACCGGAGGACGGAGTTGCATTGATGCTAGTCACCGGCCGCATTCTGCTATAGTTGATAGAGGTAGGATGCTCAGTGACAGGAGCCACCTGCTCTCCTTCCTGCAGTCAGTAAGACTGTGGTGACTGTTTACATATTTATGTTGATGTCTAAATTGTCAATAAGGCAATTTAGGCAAATGTTGATGGTCTGTAACTAAAAGGTATGAAATGTGTGCTAAGTTACATCTGGCTATCTTCTCTATCTGAATCTTCTCCTTGCAGCTCTGAGTATGGATTTAGTATTGCTGAGTCAGTTTTAGAAGCAATTATTACTGGTTGTTATGTGGAATTTATATTGTCCAGCAATAACAGAGGTGGAGATACAATTAAAAATGTCAAGAGGTATTAAGGGTCCATAAACTTTATGAAGATCCAACGTAGACAAACAGTTCTTGACATACTGAAATGTTTCTTCTTAAAATAACCTCAGTGTTTATGGTTTTATTTAAACCGGTTCACCTTTCAAGGTATCTACATTTTGTTCTGTTAATCCCCTCCCCACTTCCTGCAGATATACAAACTTGACCTTGATTGTCCTTAAGGACAGCTTATTTTATTGCTGCCGTGTCTATATATTAAGAGTATGTGTCATGCTAGTTAATACTGTATGTGTCATGCTAGTTAATACTGTATGTGTCATGCTAGTTAATACTGTATGTGTCATGCCAGTTGAAAATGAAATGAAAAACATGTTGCATTTTTAGGTTAATGTAACTGCACTGTACTGTAAATCATAGAGATTTTGTTCCATATCATTTCATTTGAAACCCATTGTCTTTGTGTTTTTGCTGTGATTTCTAACCACAGCACTGTGCACACTGTCTGCTCTTTGACAACTGGTCGGAAACAATGTAAAAGATTCTGTCTAATGGGATTTAATTTCACACGTGCAAGTTGGCCTGCTATTAAAATTTCCAGTCTCTCACACACAAAATTGAATGCAGGCTGAGAACAGTTCTCAATGACAGTGACATCTCCTGACAAAGCAATTCTTTGCATATCAACTATGCTAATTATATTCAATCTGACAGCAGCAGTTTAACCCGTGCACCAGAAGAAGCTTTCCTTTAGAAGACCAGTGATCCACATTTACATTTTTCATGTCAAGCTGGAATACTGTAATTTTTAAGTGCACAATTACTTTTAACCTCTTGACTATCAAAGAGGATGCTAACCTACAATATCCGGAATTTATTTGAGTGATCTGACTTTCTCCAAGCAGGAAAGGTTGATCAATTTATGTCAAGGAATTCAAAATGTTAAGCAAAATGTTTAAGCAACATACAAAAGTCTGAAATTACACATCCATGTCATCATTTCTAAAGCTCTGAAAACATCAGCTGAAGCTCTCTTATTGGCTATTGAAAAAGAGTCCTGCACTAAATTTAGCGTTATAAAAGTTCATTAAGTAAAGTTCAAGCAAAACAGAGTGTTCACAGGAAATAAGGTGACTACACCATCTGAAATATCTGTTTGTGCTAGGTTTATGGAAGGGTCCTTTTTTGCTGTAATTTTTTTTATGTAATATACAGTTAATAGTACATTCACACCAATATATAGAGGTGAAATATATTTTTGTTTTGCTTTTTTTTTTTTAAACACACATGGTTAAGGTCTACTTTTTTCTATAATAATTTGGCCACTAGGGATACTGATTTATTGGAGTGCATATACGTTATTTGCCTTTACCTAGCTTTTTAAGTGGCGTGGGTTCTCCAACGCATAGCAATAAACTCACATACAGAGAATTGCGGTTACATGTGTAAAATAGTCTTTCATTTGACCTATTGAAGAGCTAATGAAAAGTAGACTTAAAATAAAACCTTATTAGAAGGAGATATTTCTTATTTTTCATAGAGAACATACTCTTTTATGCATGTCGGTACACAGCACTGTGCTCTGCAAAGTCATTCCTGCAATCTATTATTAGTGCCATGTCCAAAATTGCAAGAAAACTGGAGCTGGAACTACAGTCTTCATTAAGTCTTTCAATGTAATTTTTATGTGGTCAGCACACTCATCCACTGAGCAATTGTTGTTATTTTTTTTATTTTGTTGCATTCATTTTTTGAATTGACTTTTTATCTTAGTTGGTAATAAGTGCGCTGAATTAAAATAAAAATTAAATTGCTGTTTCTAGCAGTTTTCACCAGCACATTGTGCACAATTTTTATCTGTTGACATTTGTGTTGGGATAATTTGTTAATGAATGGAGAATACAAAAACTATTAAACAAGGTGGATGTATGAAGTTTGTTTAATATAGAGTTGTGTTTGATGCAAGAATCTACCTGCGTCAACGTCACAAAAGCCTCTTTAAAAATGTATGCAAGACTAGTTGGAATGGTTCTTTTGGATAAATTTGTTTTATTTATCATATATTTCCATTTTTCATGAAATGTAGATCAGAGATGTAAAAGTCCAGCTACAAATTATAGTATAGATGACCTTTAACTGGCAGTACTGCAGGGACCCATATCTGAGACTTCTGTAGTTAAAGTAAAAAACAACCCTGACAGCCCAGCGCCTGTAACTGCCACTTCTCCAGTCCTGGCACATTAGGTAAGTTAGAATGGATATATCGTTCAGTGCAAACATTTTGACAAATCTGATTGGTCGGTTACCAGGGTTCTCTGTAGAGTATAAGCACAACACCACAAATGTGCTACTGTAACTGGACAATTAGTCAGACATTCGCTATTAATAGTATAAACTTGCAAGAGTCAAATCAAAGCAAATTAGTCTTTCTTAAGGGTTATTGGCCACATGCATGCTGTTCCAGCGCATTGCATGGTCCCAGAGCACAATTTGGGTAAGTGTCAGGCGATGAAACCTTTTGAGAGCCATGCGGCTCCCTCATCTGAGCATGTGCAGGTCCGGTGCATGAGCTGTGAAGCATTGGCTGCATGTAGGACTGAATCGGAGCTGGTAGAGGCTTGAAAACCAATTTATAGATACATTTTTATCATCCTTCGTGGCTCTTGTGGACATAGGCTAAGGTTTACAGTTTAATACATTTAATAATGGACTTTATGTAAATACTTATTTTATACCAGATTTGCACCAAAGGCAAAAGTCATCCATTCTGGTAAATCCCTTTGTGGTGTTTTTCTACCTTCTTTACACTAACTACACTCTGCAAAATAATCCTTTGTACTTTATATGTGTTTGAGATAAGTCCATATTTATTACAGTCATAATAGAAATGAACACCTGGATGCTCATAAAACAAGTGTGTTCTCTTTAGTATGCTTTTCCCGATATCAGTGATTGTGAGAAGGCAGGCGGTTATCTGAGGATTTTCTATGGAGTTTAATTCCTCAATGACATGTAAGTAATCAGATATGGATATATTGAACTGGCTATGATTAAAATGTACAATGTTAAACTCCAGATGAACCCCAGCTGCATGGCTATTTGTGGTAGTGGTACTTTAGGTTTAGTCTGACTATACCAGGGGTTGGCAACCTCTTGCTATCAGTGTGCCGGCTAATATATATATATATACATATATATATATATATATACACATGTATGTATATGTGTGTATGAATATATATATATATATATATATATATATATATATATATATAAACACGCACACACGTTTATTATGTCTTATTTTAGTGTGCTGATATCATATTAATAATAATGGCACAAACATTCATGTTATGCCACACAGTAGTGCCCCCACTTTGTATTATGCCACATGGTTGAGCCCTGGATTCATATCATGACACATAGTTGTGCCCCCAAATCATATCATGACACATAGTTGTGCTGCCAAATCATATCGTGACACTTAGTTGTGCCCCCAAATCATATCATGACACATAGATGTGCCCCCAAATCATATCATGACACTTAGTTGTGACCCCAAATCATATCATGACACATAGTTGTGCCCCCAATTCATAGTATGCCACATAGTTATCCCTCCAATTCAAAGTATGCCACATAGTTATCCCTCCAATTCATAGTATGCCACCGTTGTCCCCCAATTCATAGTATGCCACATAGTTGCCCCCCCTATTCATAGTATGCCACAGTTGCCCCCCCTATTCATAGTATACCACAGTTGCCCCCCTAATTCATAGTGTGCCACCATTGTCCCCCCTATTCATAGTGTGCCACATAGTTGTCCCCCCTATTCATAGTATGCCACTGTTGCCCACCCAATTCATAGTGTGCCACTGTCCCCCCAATTCATAGTATGTCATATAGCTATCCTCCCTATTCCTAGTATACCAATTAGATGGGCCCCTCAATTTGCTGCTCTTACTTACCTTTGGAGACACGTCTTCCTCCAGCAACCCAGAAGCTGCTTCAGTAAAGCAGCCAATGACGGTCGAAATGGAGATTCCGCAGAAGCTCCGGTTTGGCCGTCATCAGCTGCCTTACTGAAGAAACTTCAGCGCTAGCGTGTCAGACAGAAGTGGTCAGCGTGCCACGTCTGGCACACGTGCCGGGTGTTGCCGACCGTTGTACAATACTATACTTTCATACTCGTGTTCTGAAAGCAAGCACTGAATTTATTTCACTGCTATCTTAAAATATAATTTTTAAATAGACCCATTTAATAGGTATGATCATCAAGTTAAGCAGTTTGTTATATCCATATATTTTTATGCACACATCTATCACAGTGTTAATGGCTAAGCTGTTTACTTGGTGTTTTGCAGATTCACCAATACTTTTGTTGAATTTAGTTTGGCATATTAAAACAACATCTGCAGGAAACCTGTTGTCTGAAGATTATAATATGAAAAGTAAATTAAGCCTATGAATAAATTATTCAAAGTAGCTTTATGGTTTAAAACCAGTGCCTTTCTGTGAACTGATATATATCCAAAACTGAAACTGAGAACTTTAATGTTGAATGTATGAAGATTACTGTAAACCCAGGCTGTCCAAATCCAAACTCCAAGGCCATTTTGTCAAAATAAAAAGGGACTTTTTTTTAAATTAATATAGCCTATATATAAAGAAAAAGACCAATACAAAATAAATGAGAATTATTCATATAAAAGAGCTGCTAGTCATTGTTAGAAATGTATGTAATAAAGACAGGCGTTTATCAAACTAAAAAAATATTTGGAAATTTTGTTCATATATGAGGTTTCTTTTTCTATAGAAAAAATGTCCTGAATAATGTAGATGTAGAGTCCGACTCGTAAGCACAAAAAGTCCTTTTTACAGCTGTGCATGCACAGTAAAATAATTTACAACACAGTCTGCTCTCAGATGGAGACGAATCTCCCTGTCACGAATCTAGCAGACAACGTGGATTCACTTTCGTCATACTGGATTAGCGCTGGCAGTAACACTGACGTGGAGTCTAACGAACATCCAGTTTTGGCCAGGGACCCCGCAAAGAGATTTGGGCTTTGCTGCAGGTAGGTTGTCTGGTCGCGGCCCTCTGCACTCCCTCCAGGCGTGACGAGCTGGTAACAAACAGCAACAAGAGACTGGTCAATGTAGCCAGGACTGGTACATAAATGGACTGCATGGTGCCAAATCAGCAAACGGAGAGAGTGTCAGAACAAGCCGGGCCAGCAACAATTAAGAGTATAAACAGTACCTGAAATTGCCCTCACTAAAGTAACTAATGACTTACTCTCAGCTAAGTTCAATGGTCACTTCTCCCTTTTCGTATTACTCGACCTCTCTGCTGCTTTTGACACCGTTAAACTATGAGATTCTCTTCTCCTCGCCACCCTTCACTCCCTAGGTCTTCGCGAAACAGTTCTCACCTGGTCTGCCTCTTACCTCTCTGGCCGCTCTTTTGGCGTGTCTGCTTCTGTCTATTCTCTCTGCCTTTTCCCATTTCTATTGAAGTCCCACAAGGCTCTGTCCTTGGCCCTCTGTTCTTGTCTCTCTACACCACTTCTTTTATTGAACTCATTCAATCATTTAGTCTCCAATACCACCTCTATGCTGATGACACACAAATCTATCTTTCCTACCCTGACCTCTATCCTGCTGTCCTAACCCA
Source organism: Mixophyes fleayi (assembly GCF_038048845.1). NCBI lineage: Eukaryota > Metazoa > Chordata > Amphibia > Anura > Limnodynastidae > Mixophyes > Mixophyes fleayi. Next base: position 162,185,431 of record NC_134405.1, read on the forward strand.
GGTATCTAGCTGTCTCTCTGCTGTAACTACCTGGATGTCACAGTGCTTCCTAAAAAACTAAACATCTCCAAATCCGAGCTCACCATCTTTCCTCCTGCCAATGTTGCTATCCCTCCCAATATCTCCCTCTTGGTTAACAACATCACTCTTTCTCCTGCCACCCAAGCTTACTGCCTTGGAGTCACCCTTAACTCAGCCCTCAGCTTTACCTCTCATATCCAGTCCCTCACCAAATCCTGCCACTTCTGCCTCCGTAAACTACGAAAATCGTACCTTCCTATCTCAGGACGCGACCAAAATCCTAGTCCATTCACTCATCATTTCTCGTTACAACTTTTACAACCTCCTTCTCACTGGTCTTCCTCGCTCTCACACTTCTGAACTTCAAGCCATACAGAATGATGTTGCTAGGCTCATCTTCCTCTCCCACCATACCTCTTCCGCTTCTCCTCTGCGAAATCCCTTCATTGGCTCCCTACCCGTTTCAGAATTCAGTTCAAGGTCCTTACCCTCACTTACAAAGCCCTTACCAACACTTCTCCCCCTTACATCTCTGATCATGGCTCGAGGTATATACCTACCCGGCTACTCCGCTCCGCCTCTGACCTCCGCCTCAATTCACCTTTTATTACCTCCTCCCATGCTCGTCTTCAAGACTTCTGCTGTGCTGCGCCTAATCTTTGAAACTCTTTACCCCGTCTCACTCGACTCCACCCAACCTTCAATCCTTCAAATGCTCACTCAAAACTCACCTTTTCAAGCCTGACTATCCTACCACCTCCTAACCATTCTATCCATCAACTCCTCTTCCTTGTCTGTCATCTAAATTTTCCTCCTACTGTCTTCTCACCACCCCTCCCTTTAGAATGTAAGCCCTCGTGGGCAGGGTCCTCTTTTGTCCCACGCCTGTATACTGTCTCTCCTACATCCTGTCATGTCTTTTGCTGCTTTCTGTGTGAGTCCCCACTCATCTGTGCTACTGATATGAATTACCTCATCTATTTGTTACTTGCTTCTGTATCCGACGCTACAGAATCTGTGGCGCCTTAGAAATAAATAAATAAATAATAATAATACCAAACGACAAGCAGAAGAGAAGTCAGGAATGGTCCGGGTCAGGGATTAGCCACAAGAAACACTGGAACACTGGAGTAAAGGTTTGGAGCCTAATACTCTGGCACAGGGCAGTGCACTGAGCAGTTTTAAATGGGTGAGCTTATGTATAGGTCGGGTCACAGGTCAGAACACATAATCACAAGTTCAGAGCTCTTAAATGACCATGCACCTTGTGTTGAAGAGAGTATTATTATGACACAAGGTTCTGTGCCTGTAGCTAAGGGAAGTGTAGAGGGAGCATTTGAAAAGTAACAACCGGACTCTGATGTGTGACACTTCCCCTTGCACCTCTCTATGCTTAGAGAGACGGAACAGGGAAAGGAGTGGGTGGGCAGGCTTAGGTATAGTACAGTAAGGGAGCGTTAACGCTTCTTATGTACTATGCTGAGGGGGAGTAGCCGCAGATACAGCTCTAGGAGGCATATGTGTTGAGGCTTCATTCTCCATGATGTATGATCCATGATGATAATAATGATAATAATCAGCATTGATCTTACTGTGTATTAAAGATAAATAAATAAGTAATAATTAAAGAAAAAAGCGTATCCACAGCAAAAAAAAGACAAACCAGCCCTAGTGCTGCCATACTAGGCTGGTACTGGCAAAATCGGGGAGAAAAAAATATGAGTATAGCAGCAGTAGGCTTTTCCAGCCCAGGCTGGTGGCACTATAGCAGGGAAACCCAAAGTGTAGGGTACCCATGCCATTGTGCCAAACCAGCCCTAGGCCAGTCAAAACAAAGCAGGATTCCCTAGGGTGATCAGGCCTGAAAATATAATGCATGGCCTCCCCCTAAGTATAGCCAGTCCTAGAGGGTGGGTGTGGTGTGATCATCAGAAAAATAGATATAATTTACCATGTTGTCCATAGTGCAATACAGGTCCCTGCATGTCTATGCCCCATTAAGTGTTTGGGCATGTTGGCACTAGTAGTACTACAAGTGCCAGCAACAGAATGCCCATGGCTGACAGGACATTATGGTACTTGGTGAACTACAGGAATCAACCTGTAGTCCCCAAGGGGAAATAAACAAACATACTGCTATAAAAGTAAATGATTTGAAATAAAGTCACCCCTTCAACACCCTTGTTTACTCTATTTATTGCTCACCTAGATCCATGTAGGCATCCCTGGTATCCTCTTCATCCATTATAAATTCTGGTCTTGGCAAAAAAAAACATATTGGACACTGTATAACCATGCCCTTTGATTGCCCAAGCACACCCTTGGACCACCTGACACCTCCGGTCAGGCTTTAACTTACTTTGCTACAGGTGAACATGTCCCCGATCTGTCCTGTCCATACCCCTAGACCACCATGCCCAGACCCCACTGACTATGAACCGATTTTTAACTCAATGTGATACACTGGTACTTTCAGGTAGTAGCCAAGGACTGTGGAATTTCTCCAAAACTGAGGTAATCAGCTGAGTCAGTATACTTCAAGACACATTAACACCAAAGGGCCTATTTGTCAAATCGAGAAGTTCCTTATCCCCAGTGAAAATGTGTTTCTGACAGAGATGGGACTTTTTTCGTTACTTTCATCTGCTAAAGGCTTAACGTTGGTGATAGTGCTCTAATCAGGGGCTGGCTGAGCTGGGGAGCATGGGCCATCTGCCCTCCGCACCTGTCCCATAGTTGGCTACCTTGGGCTGGGTCACTGGGCCACCTGCATTTTTTCCCTTTAGAATAGGCTGCCGAGTTGAGTCCTGCCCTTCAGGCTAAAATTTCCCAGCCCTACCCTGACTCTAATGCTGGTGATTAGACAGTGTTTGCCATCACCCTAGAGCTCTATGGTGTTGGCACAAATTAGCAATTTATTAAGAGCCAATTTTGTCCTTAAGAGTTAAAGCCATCATCATCATCATCATCATCACCATTTATTTATATAGCGCCACTGATTCCGCAGCGCTGTACTCATTCACATCAGTCCCTGCCCCATTGAAGCTTACAGTCTAAATTTCCTAACGTACACACACACAAAGACAGACAGAGAGGGACTAGGGTGAATTTTTGATAGCAGCCAATTAACCTACCAGGTTGTTTTTGGAGTTTGGGAGGAAACCGGAGAACCCGGGGGAAACCCACGCAAACACGGGAAAACATACAAACTCCACACAGATAAGGCCATGGTCGGGAATTGAACTCATGACTCCAGCGCTGTAAGGCAGAAAAGCTAACCACTAAGCCACCGTGCTGCCATCTCTGGAAGACATTAACTATAATAGAGAATGGGAATCAGTGAAGAGGCAGCTTACCTCTTCCTGCTTCCTCCTCTGCTGGGTCATTTCAACTTCTTTCCCTTTGTTCTTTAACTATGTACAAAGCAGAGAAGTCAAACACGTAGAATGGTTACAGTGAATTGACCCTTTCAGGCATATTTTAAAACCATTTCTTTTTACTATTCTGTATTATTGTTGTATATTATTTTTATTATTATTTATCTATACTAACTGTCTTTTCCCCCCATGTCTGCTCTAACCCATATCTTTATCCCTTTCCCTCTACTTTCTTATCCCCATCTTCCTTTCCTAGTCTCTTCAGTCTGCCCACTTATATTTTTAGGAGCCAAGAGACAAGGAATTGAGTGTGTAGACTTTTTATCAAGCAGGAAACAATAACTTTCACAGCATAAATAAGACCAGGCAAAGTTGTTTCTGGAGGCAAAAGAACTCACTGGGACAGGCAAATTTCGCCAGTGTTGTCTTGAAAAGATAGCTCTGATAAATTGCAGCAAAGCTATATTTTGTTTGCTGTGATAAGTGGGTTTGTAAAAATATTTGAGTTATCGCCAGAACACTTTGGGGGCATTCTGTTTTATATTAGATTAAGTTGTAAGTGTAGGTAACCTTTAAAAATATTTTAACCTCTATAAGATGTTAAACTTTTTTTTTATTTTAAAAACAGGCAAAATGCAATTCTGCATTTACATTGATAACTATACAAAAATTATATATTCAAGTAGAAGAGGAATCGTATCACCTTTTTTAAAAGAAATCACCATATTATTTATTCAGTGCAGATTTCATATCCATCCACAGTGATACATATCCTACTTGTCTGCACAGGATCACAGGTATTTGTATATTACCGCACTGTGCTCAATTCAAATGTTGTCACATGCTTGTGATCAAACTATGATCTACAAATTTGTCTGGAGCCAGTAGTAAGAAGATGGAGTGGACCATTGCTACAGTAGAAGAGAGGAGAAGGGGGACTTATGGATAGTAATTAATAGGGGAGATGACTGCTGATAAAGGAAATATGTTTAAATATTAGATCAAACTTGTCAAATGTTTTATATTAGATACACATTATTTTAACTAAACATTGACAATAAAATAGTTGAACAAAACGCAATTTTTTTTCCTACTGCTCAGGACTGTAATAGCTGCAGGCATCTGTTTGAGTGACAAGTTAATTGTAGACATTGTTTCACTGTGATAAAGTGTGTTGATTCAACATTCTATGAAAATACTTAAAATAAATCCTTATTTAAAATAAATATCCTTTACTGCGAAGGGTACAATGTTTCAATTAACGTTTAGCTAAAATCAGAGCAAACCTCAACATATCACCATCTAACAATAAAAAATACACGCGTTGAAGACACTGGATGTTAAATATATCAACCCAAACACATATTTTAACCCATCTGATGCCCGGGACCCCGCCTTTCAGGAGATATTCACCAGGGCGTCTCTCTAATGGTTGTTTCTCCTGCTGCCAATGTAAGGATAAATTTTACATTTCACACATCAGATATTTAGTGGCTTGTGTGTCCATTAGGACAGAACACAAGGTGTAGATTGCCTCAAACCAGGGGCAGGGTGGACTGGGGGGCAAGAGGGTATCTGCCCCCCGGACGGGTCCCATAGTGGGCTACTTTGGTCTGGGTTATCTGTATGTTTTCCCTTTAAAAACGTTCATAATAGGCTGATGAGTAGAGTCTTGCCTCCTGGGCTAAAATTTGTCAGCCCCCTTCTTCAAACATAAGCATATTGCAGTCATGTGATTTTTATGGATACCTGAAAAAGATTTTATTGAGTTTGTCTGGATCATTCTTGGGCATGATGATTATTGAGGTAGTAACAGTGCCAATATTGGTGAGCATGTGACCTGCTTAACTATTTTCTGACTGCAGGGTTTGTTCCCTAGAGGACCAAGCCAATGTTTAGGTGTTGAGTGTGTCAGTTTTGTTGGAAATAACCATGTGTTTTTGTCTAGTTTACTAATGGGAATTTTATATTGTTTTTCTCAGGAGACATACTGTAAGGCTTTCTCCTGGTGCACATTAGAATATATGTTTTGTTTTAGTTTAAGTCCAGTATATAGGAGAAAATTGTCAAAATTAGGGAAAACACGTTTCATGATTCTGCCATTTGTAATTATTAGTTAGTCCTAACTCAATTCACATAAACATGTAACCAGATAATTTTCCCAAGTTTGGCAATATCAAATATATTTTATTTATTTCAAACGTGAGGGTATGATATGGCTGAAAGCCTGTATATTTTTAAAACTTTTAGTCACATTGGAACATATTTTATTGTTGTTGGTTTTAATTCGGGGAGACCCTGGTCTGTTTGATGGTCTCCCACTTCCCCAGCACTAAAGGATTCAATGTAAATTGGATCTAAGAGACCTGATTGTGTCTGAGGAACGCTGACATTGTTTTCTGCCTGCTGTTTTAAGTCAGAATTAAGAGGCTACGGCTGTGTCATTTTAAAACAGTGAGCGGAAGTAGTGATTTTTGCAGTATTTATAGAGTTGAACACAACGAAGTGATGTCAGATTTTACTTATTGTGAAAATGACAGTTTGGCATAATAGACAAAAGCTTGACATGTTTCCATTCCATAAGTACTAGCTTTATCTTATATAATAATGCAGAGAACAATAACTTGCTCACTTTAGAGCCATATGAATGTTCCTAAGCACAATTATTTTAGAGGTCAGCAAATACAATTCCTGTGAATCTCCATTGTAAAACTGAGAATATATTGCAGGTAATGCAAATTAAGTAATAATACCAGTAATAATGAAAATAAGTAGGCTGCAAGTTTTACATCCCTTTTATGTTGTGTTTTGTTATTTCTCTATTTTTTGTTTATTTGTTTTACCTTAATAGCTTGCAGGTTTGCATTTCAACAATCTAATAGTATATTATTGTCACACTATGGTAGGGGTGTACCCAAAGTGCAGTTTATTATTATCCAATTTTAAAACTTCCATCAATTCAATGCAGTTTTCATAAGAAACTGCATTATCTATTAATCTGCAGCTTACTTAAAACCGCATCTCATGTGCAACTGTTTTAAAATTAAGCAAACCGCATGTGGTTTATCGTACTCTGCATGCAGGCTGTAGGAAGCCATTGGTTTTCAAACTGAATGTCATGCAATAGCATCGCTCCTGATTTAACCCTTTGCAATGCGTCAAATTATAGCTAACATTTTACAGCTTTTAGTAGGCATATCTTTGTGCGTCCTGTAGGCCTGGTGCATTTTACACGTTGATGATGATGACAGTCACATCTCTGCTCTAGATACATCTGTATGCTATTTGACGATAAACAAATTATTAAATTTGTCTCTAAATGTAACTTTGAGACCATTTTCTGGCTGCATTTGACCAATCCCGCCAAAGAAAACCACGTCTTAAAAATATTGTGTCTCCTTTTTGTGCAGTTTTGTAACCCATCACTAACCATTGTACTATTTGTATGAAAACTAGGTCACAAAACTGGCATTGCTGTTTTTCTATCTACTGGTTTGATAAAATGCTGCTTGATGTGCATTTTTTTGCGTTGATAAATTGCACAGTCTGAAAACTACACAAAAGATTGTAATTTGAAAAATCCCCACTATTTATTGAATGTGGAGATGTTATAATACTGTAAAATACATATGCTTTAGAACCAGAGGTGGACTGGCCATCTGGCACTTCTGGCAAATGCCAGAAGGGCCGATGGCAGTACCTCCTGGCAGCACATTTTTTTACCCCCATCCGGGCAGCATGCATGGGCACACTACCAAGCGAGGGGGTGTGTGTGAGGGGGAAACCCTGGACCCCCTATGTCAGGACCAAGATCCTTTCAACGGGGGAAAGAGCAGTGGCTGGAGGCTTGCACCTCCTCCGGAACCAGCCACCTTCACACTCCTCCTATGTGTGGCCTCCTCCTATGGATGCGCACCACATGACAGGTGCCATCCCATTTGGCCAAAGTAGCACCAGAGAGAAGAGTCTGCTACACAGCACAGATGGAACAAGGTAAGTGTGAGATAAGAAGGGGGTATGTTATTATAAAGTATGAGGGGGGATGTTAATTTAATGTGTGAGGGAGGGGGTATGTTAATATAGTAAGCCAGGGAAAGGGAGGTCTTAATATAATGTTTGATTAAAGTGAGTGGGGGTCCTTAATATAGTTGGAGTCAGACTTAGGCTATTCATTTAATGGAGTGTGGGTGGGGGCTAATAATGTAATGGGTGCTATTTTATTTGTGGGGTGTTGGTGGGGCAATTTAATTTATTGGTGGGGCAATTTAATTTAATAGAGGGGCATATTAATTTAAGATGGAGTGATAGGACCTTTAATTTAAAGCTGGGGTGGTTTGAGACTATTGATTGAATATGGGGCCGAGTTTGGGGAGGAGGGGTGTTTAGTAACTGTGAATATGAATTATTTAATGCCGGTGATGATTGTGGGAAATGGTTATATTTATTAAACATAAATGCTATTATTTTATTGCTGTGGCTGTTTGGACCGAGGGAAATAGGTTTATTTATTAAATGTGAATATTATTAATTTAATATTGAGGCTGGTTGGAGGGAAATAGATTTGTTTATCATATGTGAATACTATTATTTTAATAGTGCTGGAGAGAGGCCTAATTATTAAACATGTGTGCTTTTGATTTTAACGTCTGGACTGGTTGGAGTTTTCTAAATTTCATGTACCCATTTTTTTTCTAAATAGGGCCTCCAATATTCCAGGATCCAGACAAACAGCAACTGAGCTAAAGACACCAGCAGCTACAGGTGGTGAAAGTGACAAGAACAGGTAGGAGAGAGCAAGATAGTCTGCCAACTGTCCTGAATCTGTTGGAGCAGTACTGAATGTGGGTGACTGTCTCTCTTAGTCAGGATTTGGTCAGACAGGAAGGACAGTTGGGATGTATGTCACGCTGTATTTGCTTGTGAAGGCAGAGCTGCGTACACCTAATAGTAGTGCACACAGTACTAAAATGATAACCATAATACATCATAGGGGTCCCCCTGTCTTACATGTCCAAGGCCCCTCAAGCCTTAATCCAGCTCTGATCAACAGGAGGGAGCTGACAGCTGCTCCCAGTCCCTGGACAGGACACGGCCTGCAAAGCAAGCCGCGGAGCTTTAAGTCTCATGAGATAACCTCGTGAAACTAAGAGCTTCCCCGCTCACTCTACAGGAAGTTCCCACCCTCATGGATGTCAGCAGCACCAGAAGCATAGAGAAGTATAATGGGCTGGGGGTGTCATAATGTCCCTAGGGGATGTGGCCTGATGTGGCTGGGGAGGGCATGATAAATGTAATATCTTATTATATGGTATGTATCAATGGCCCATATTGACCACATCCCCAACACAATGTGGCCACGCCTACGTCGGTGGTGCTGCTACATGTTAGGACACAGTTTATTTCCTACTCATCAACAGAGGTGGGCCTGTGTGCTTTAAATGCCAGGGCTGATTTTTAATCCCAGTCTGGCCCTGTTTAGACCTATTTACAGACAGATGTTTAGACAGACCCATGCAAAAATCAGTAATATTTACAGATTTGGATCATAGTGCACAATAAGCAGATACTGTTATCCGGCTTAGATTACCAAATAATTTGACCTGTCCTGTTTTGTCTTTTACTCCCCGTTGCCAGTGGTCATTGTGCACATGTGGAAAACAAATTGGGCCTAATTTCAAGTTGGAACATATAATGTGCGTATTTGCATTTTTAAAAAGAGTAGACAACTTTTGCGTAATTCTGCCTGTATTCAAATCCAAATGATTCTTAAGATACATTATGATGTGAATAGGGGTAGAAATATGTTCCATATAAAGAGGTTATACTTTCGGTAAACATAGACACACATACAAGTGGAAGTAAGTTTTGACAGCAATTTACAATGAATGCACGTAACTTTTATATAATCAACTGGTAACAATGTAATAATCAACCAACTTAAAATAAAAACATTCAGTCAATATAATCCATATAAGAGTTTGTTGTTATAAATTTCATATATTATTTTAAAATAATGAAATAACTCTTCAATGCATACAATGAATATTGAAAATAAATCTTTAATGCATATATTTTTCTGTGCTAGCTACTGAGATGCATGTGTGAAAGGCAGTAAACAAAATAAAAAAACTTTTTGCAATCACTCAATCAGAATCGGAGCGTGAAGGCCGCATTTACAAGGTGCAAGAGATACATCTGAAAACATAAGTAGTTGAACTCATCTTTTGAATTTGAGGTATCTGCTTGAGCATGCCCTTACTGTACATGCTCTACGCCCCTTCCCTTCCCTCGTTCCACCTCTCAAGTCTGTAAATGGTTGTATGGGTCAGTTGCATGTGGATAGGAATTCAATACAATTGCGTGAGTTTCAGAGTATGTATGAATTCATACAAAATACGCTATGCGAATGCACATATGTCCAGACTTCAATCAGATCCATTATGTATTTTTTATTTTTATTTTCTGTATTGAGCATATAACTTTATAAAACTTTAAAACATGTTAGTTTAAAAAAAACAAAAAACAAAAAAAAGCAGTAAAAGATCCTCTGGCTGAAATGCTTATGCATTGTGGGTAAGACATTCTCATTGATAAAAATGCTCATCAAGTTGTGCGAGAAAAAAGAAAATGAGTTATTAGCAGCTATAGATCTTCTAAACTGTAGTCATTCAGGCTAGAATAAGAATAATAAAATCAGTATCTAATGTAAGAAGGATACAAGATCAAAACAAATTAAATCTTTTTCTAGGACATTGGTTAACATTTCATTTATTTTATTCTGAAATATCACACACATTCTAAGAAATTGGTCGGTTTCTTAATTCTGTTCCCAATTCGCTTTGAACATATTTCTCATATTTCTGTTTTTACTGCTAACTGACATTTTAATAACTGTCAATTCACATCTTTAAACTGTCTTGGAGAATGCAGTCATCTTATACTTTCTATATTTATTTGACTGAGAAACAGGTGCAGGTACATTTATTTATCAAATGCTGTCAGTTCTTGTTTACTTATGCTGCTTTTATATGTAATAATTTTACATATATTTTATTGGTGCATTGCTGCAAATTTCAACTTGTGTTTTATTAACCATCTGATGACTATGTCATCTGGGGATATGCAGAATGGTATTTAGGAAAGGCCACACAGACTTATGATGACAGATATATGGTGTAGCTTTTTAGAAATGCAGTATTTACTTTTGAAAATTTGTGAAGGTGCCTACACATGTTACATATTGCAATTCTGATAGCTAAATAGCGACAAATAGAGACTGTAGATACAACTTCCAACTGATTTGGCTCTGCCTCTGGCCACCAATGTTAGGCATTCTCCCAACACATTTCAACCAATACTGCTAGGATCTACCTTGGTGCATATATATCTTAGATTACATAGAGGAGCCGTTCTTCACAATCAGTGGCCCCCATAAAGCAGTCAAGTAGAGGTCCTCCACTGGCACCTTCAACACCAGTGCAAGACAATGCCTGCTATATGGTTGTTGGGTACTATGGAATTGAGTTCTCCAGAGGGGTAGGATCTCTTTAAATCTTCAATATATATACTTTGCCCCGTACACCAAAGCAAATGCAAAATGGGTAAGTGATTTTGTACATCATTTGTTTGGGTACCTTATTTGTTGGATCCCTTAATTATGTTTCTTAACCTCGGTGTGGACCACACCACCAGCCAAGCTGAGACACAGGTACTTAGGTTCTTCTTTTTTCATGCCAAAAAGTGAAAGAGTCTTAGAGAATCCATTTGTGTATAAAGTGGATTGCTCATGTCAACATTGTCCTCACCTTTAATAAATTGTCACATTAGAATTGTTAATGTAATAATATTGGTACCTATGTAAAATGCTCTATACAGTGCTTTCAACTAAAGGGAATGAATATTCATGTTGGATTCTTATTAATGTACTAATTGGGAGACATAAATATCTTGGTTGAGACATGTCTTGTTTTTTGTTACTTTTAGCTTTTATCTCCTTGTTTTAAAGCAATGCTATTTTATTTGTTTTTAAAATTAGTGGATTCAGGGAAACAAAAGTGCCAGATGACAGGAGACATAAAAACTAAGAAAGCTTTCAGATCTTGTGGCTTTTGTCAATTTATTTGAAACTCTGAAGCATGTGAAAAAACATCTGGTATTTCATTATAGTGTGTAATTAAAATGTATCGAAGAAATCTGTCCTAATCAAGGCATCTTTCCTGCGCAATTTACATGCCAGCCGCTATGAAAGATTGCCTGCCTTAATGGAAGGAGTGCATTACCCGAGCTGAGTGATCATTCTGCATTTACTATGTATACATCAAAATGTTTAAGCATTCGCAAAACAACAGGACTTTTTTTAAACCTGAATTTATATTTGTTGTGCAAGCAAATTCCGCTGAAAGTGTATATCAACTGATTAGAGGGTAAGGTGCATTAGGGACTATTAATTAAAAAAAAAATATTTATAAAATCATTACTTTTTGTTATTATACATTATTTTAGTCTATAATTCAAATACCTGATTATTACTAAATAGGACTTAAAATTATAACAGCATAAAAGTTATTAGGCTTCAAATTTTGAAACTCTTAGGGGTAAATTTACTAAGAATTATGTTTGGTGGCTGTTCTAAACCGCCACACATCAGTTTAGTTTAGTGTTCCAAACCACCACGTTTACTACAGGACGGTTTGAGGCTACAATATAAATTGACTGGAGATATGTGGCGGATTGAAAACAACTAAGCCATGGCGGTTTAGCCAAAACAGCCATCAAAACCACCAGGAAAAAGACAGGTTTTCCATACCTGCTTCTGATTGGCTTGATAGCTCAAACATGCTGTTTGAGCTATCTTGCAGTTCAGAACTTAAGAGGAGGCACTATTGACATATACATTATGGTGGCAATAATTTGATTAAGAGGCAAATTAAATTTATACTGTATTCCCCTGATCTACAGATAAGAGATAACTCTATAATCCATCCATCCTGTCCTGTCGATCCCAGCATTCTAAATCCATGCTGTGCCCACTACCCAGCAGTCCTAATCCAAACTTAAGCAGTCCAGAGAGTACAGCCTCCTCCCAACTGAATTTCAAAGGTAGCCCATCCTGTCACAACCCCCTACAGCTAAATAAGAGCATCAATTCCCGACCATAACCTTATCTGTGAGGAGCTTGTATGTTCTCCCCATGTTTGCATGGGTTTCCTCCGGGTGCTCCTGTTTCCTCCCACTCTCCAAAAACATACTGGTATGTTAATTGACTGCTATCAAACATTGACCCTAGTCTCTGTGTGTGTGTGTGTGTGTGTGTGTGTGTGTGTGTGTGTGTGTGTGTGTGTGTGTGTGTGTATGTGTATGTTAGGGAATTTAGACTGTAAGCTCCAATGGGGCAGGGACTGATGTGAATGAGTTCTCTGTACAGCGCTGCGGAATCAGTGGCGCTATATAAATAAATGGTGATGATGATGAAATCATGGAATTCAAGTTATTCCTTAGAATATACTAATTTCAATTTAAACTGAAACAAAACAAGATGCTTAAAGTGACTTTACTGAAAATCAAGAAAAAGTCCACCGCACTCCATACACCTCACTTATCTTACATACAATGTGTATGCCAATCAGGTAACTAAACTCTTCACATGCTAATGTACTGCTGGCGCTGTTGCTTTTTCTTTCATGTTATAAGTGACATCACTGCTCTCCAAATACATAGATAAATACAAATATTCATACATCTACACCAGTCAGCCACAACATTAAAATCACCTGCCTAACAGTTCCCCTCGTGCTGCCAAAACAGCTTTGACCTGTTGAGACATGTACTCCAAAAGACCTCTGTAGGTGTCCTGTGGTATCTGGCACCAAGACGTTAGCATCAGATTCTTTAAGTCCTGTAAGTTTTGAGGTGGGGTCTCCATGTTTCCGACTTGTTTTTCCGACACATCCCACAGATCCTTGGTTGGTTTGAGATCTGGGGAATTTGGAAGCCAAGTCAACACCTTAAACTTTTTGACATGTTCCTCAAACCATTTCTGAACAATTTTTGAAGTGTGGCAGGGAGCATTATCTGGCTGAAAGAGGCCACGGCCATCAGGTAATACTGTTGCAATGAAGGGGTGTACTTGGCCTGCCACAATGTTTAGGTGGGTGGTATGTGTTAAAGTAAAATCCACATGAATGCCAGGACCCAAAGTTTTCCAGCAGAACATTGCCCAGAGCATAACATTGCCGTTGCCAGCTTGCCTTCTTCCCATAGTGCAATCTAATGCCATCTCTTCCCCAGGTAGACGATGCACACTCACCCGGCCATACACATGATATAAAAGAAACCATGATTCATTAGACCAGGCTAACTTGTTCCATTGTTCCATGGTCCAGTTCTGGTGCTCACGTATTTATTGTAGGTGCTTTCGGCTGTGGACATGGGTCAGCATGGGCACTCTGACAGGTCTGTGGCTATGCAGGCCATTTTGCAGTGACACCTTTCTATCATAGACAGCATTATTTTATTCAGCAATTTGTGCTACAGTAGCTCTTCTGTTGGATTGAACCAGACGGGTTAGCCTTTGCTCCCTATGCATATCAATGACCCTGTCATTGGTTCCATTGGTTCACCAGTTGTCCTTCCTTAAACCGATAACCGCTGCATATCGGGAACATCCCACAAGATCTGCCATTTTGAAGATGCTCTGACCCAGTCGTCTAGCCATCGCAATTTGGTCCTTATTAAAGTCACTCAGATCCTAAAGCTTGCTCATTTTTCCTACTTCAAACACATCAAGTTTAAGAACGGACTGTTCACTTGCTGCTTAATATATGCCACCCCTTGACAGGTGACACTGTAACGAGATCATCATTGTTATTCACTTCACTTGTCGGTGGTCTTAATGTTGTGCTGATCGGTGTATATATTTTCCTATTTGCCAAACTATGTCAAAATGTTGTAGTCTGTCAGTTATAGTGGATATGTTTTGTAAATAAAGATGTAAATACATAATTGAGTGGTAATTTATATTATATAGCCTGTGTAAAAAAAATGCTGACACAAATAGGAAAATATCATATACTGTAACAAGTTAAAAAATAGACATACTTATCTTGTATTTATTTTACTTTTTATTTCAGTGTACAATGTAGTCTGACAGTCTGTGTGAACAACTTAAGAAAGCAGTAACTACGACAAGTGTAGTTGTGTGTAATTTAATCATATAAAATACTACAGAAACTATTGGCTATTGACACTAATTTCTAACTAGTGAGCCTAAGAAGTGTGAGTGCAAAGAGATAATATATGAGGAGTCCCTTTATACTTAAGAGACATGCCAATATCCTTTGTCTGGCATTGAATTGCTAGGGAGAAGAGAAATATAGCGATCGGATAATGCAGGCCTCATGTATAAATTGGACCCAAATGAACTTGTCTCAGTGCAGACAATGATTGAAGTATTAAGGCTGTATGGTCTTATTCACTAGAATCCTGCAAGTCTTAGAAAAATTCGGCATAGATTTGAATAGCCATACTTCTCTTAAATAGATATAGAGGAATGGAAAACTGTTTTCATGAATGACTAATATGTCTAAGGCTGGAATATGACTCCTCAGATAGAGGCAAGAAAACTTGCGAGAGCAGTAGGAAATCCTCAGAGGAAGCATCAAAGCAGTTTGTGTCTGACTCAGGTGCCCAGGTTATAACCACTTCCAACTTAAACTATTTTTGCAACTGCAGTAAGCTATCATTTTACAGTTGAGGGGAAAGTGCATGAATTAAGTTACCCACCTTACAGTATGATAGATTTGGAAATCATTAAAGAGAGATAATGTATATTATTCCTGTACCATTATTATATTATATGTATTATTATTATTATTATTATTATTATTATTATTAACATTTATTTATATAGTGCCAACATATTCTGTAACGCTATACAATTGGGAACAGCACAGTTATAAAACAATACTGACAGAGAGATAAGACGGTCCTGCTCTCAAGCTTACGATCTATAGGACAATAGGGATTTGATACATAAGGTTAAGTGCTTCATATTGCATATTGGTCCAGCCAGATTGCACAGGTAGAAAGTGCTTATTGGGCTATATGATCTAGTCACACAACATTGTTGATTAGGAGGTCAGTGATCAGTGGATTGATTGAGTATAGAAAGAA
The DNA here is from genome assembly GCF_038048845.1 of Mixophyes fleayi. Taxonomy (NCBI): domain Eukaryota; kingdom Metazoa; phylum Chordata; class Amphibia; order Anura; family Limnodynastidae; genus Mixophyes; species Mixophyes fleayi. The sequence continues at coordinate 162,201,000 of NC_134405.1, forward strand.
CACAGTCAAGTCTTATGTGACCTGTGTAGAGTGTTGCAGCAGGGTACCCTATGAAGGTTAAGAGGGTGGTTGAGAAATTTGAGAAGTTAACCCTGAAGAGCTTCATTGACAGTTTGAAGACTAGTGGAAAGTCTTGTTTTCCAAGGAGGATGCAGCATGAAAACAGGCCTGTGTCTGGGAATGGGAGCATGTAATGAGTTTAGATGAGGGATGCAATCTTCTGAGGCACAGAAGTGTCGAGTTTCGAGATATTTTGAGACAAATGAAGAGAGGTAATTTGGTTTAGTTGATGGCCTTGTATGTTAGTAGAAGTATTTATATTGAATTCCATAAAAACAGGCAACAAATGTAGAGATTGACAGAACGGATCAGGGGAGGAAGACCAATTTGCAAGGAAAATCAATCTAGATGCTGCGTGTAAAACAGGTTGTAGTGGTGAGAGTGCAATAGTCAATGCAGGAGATAAGTGCATGGATTAACATTTTGAGTGAATGATGAGCGTATTATGGAAATGTTTTTAGATGTATATAATATGATTTAGATATAGATTGGATGTGGGGAACTTATGATAGTTCTAAATCAAGGATCACAATTAGACAGCAAGCTTTTGGGGTATGATTTATTGTCATGTTATCAACAAAAATAAAATTGTCAGGTAAGTAGCTTCTGTTGGTGGGTGGGAATATTATTAACTCTGTATTTGAAAGATTGAATTTGAGTTGGCGAGAGGACATCCAAGATGAAATGGCAGAAAGATAGTAACGTGGGCTATTAGTTTTCCAAATGAAGTTGTGTAGTTAGACAAGAGCAGAGGACCTAGGACTGAGCCTTGTGGTACTCCAACTGATAAAGGAAGCAGAGAGGAGGTGGATCCAATTAATGCTTGAATAATGACGGAAAGATACCAGCCTCTGCTGCAGAGAGAGATTACAGATGACAGAAGCACTGTGATAGTACGCATGTATATATGTAGTAGCAGATGCCTGCAATACAAAAACCATTAGACAGGAGAAAAAATACAGAAATGGAAGTTGCCCAATCAATTTATAGTTCCCAGTTGGTGCTTGAAATGGTGGGGTTATTCAGAAAGGAAAAAATATAGAGAAAAATCCCCCAGGAACACCGCTGTTAACCAGCAAAAGAGCTGCTATTTCTACTTGTACATAAAAATGCATAATACTCTGTTACACACATTTCAAATGTATGGTAAACCACCTGCCCCATCATGATTCTGTAATAGGGTGGTCCTAACTCTAAACAAGGAGATTCCCTATATTGGATCATACATTCATAGGTTTTTAAATTGAGAGCCAACTTACCAAGAGGTACCATATGGCAGGAGGCAGGAGCCTCCAAATGGCAACAGAGGACCAGCACTTCCCATCAGCTACAGATACTAAACTTGGTTCATAAACAACAATACAGAAATGGAAGGTCATTCAATTTATAGGTTCACAGCAGGTGAAAAGAACTCATTCTTCTGTATTGTGTCACTGTGTGTACAGGAATGAGCATGGAGAAAAGACAGAAAGCCAAAGAATTGTCTGAGGAGGATGACAGAAGATTGTAGCCAAGTATGTACAATCTCAAGGCTAGAAAACAATCTCCAGAGACCTTGATATTTCCGTTTCCATCCTACTATTGTTGCTTGGAAGTTAAGGGCCCATGGCGCTGTAACCAGGGGCGGGCTGGCCCGGGGGGCAGGGGGGCAGCGGCCCCCCGGGCCGCTCGGTCAGGTTGCTATTAGGGCTGGGGGGTAGGCTGGCCGGCCGCCCCCCGGATGCAAAATACAATACTTTCCACCGTGGCCGCATCTGATGACATCAGATGTGGCCGCATCACATGAGATCACATCATTTTCATGAGATGCGGCTGCCTGTGTGCCCCCCGGCCACGCCTCTCCCAGTCTCCCAGCCCGCACCTGGCTGTAACTAAGCTGCCTGAAAGTGGCCATAAGAGAAAACTTGATTGAAGCACAAAGATTGTTCGAATGTTGGAGAAAGCACCTCAATCAACTGCCAAACAGATTCAAGCTGACCTTCAGACACAAGGTACGACAGTTTCAAATCACACCATTCGACACAAACTAAATGGGTTTGTATGGTAGAAGGCCCAATAGGGCCCCACTGCGAAGGGACATGCATAAGAAAACATGATTGACCAAATTAGAGTATTTTAGCACAAGATCCCTATGTTTACAGAAAGCAAAGATACTAACACATTTCCTACAGTCAAACACCAATGAGCTTCAGTAATAATTTGAGGTTGCATCTGGCACTAGGTACCTTGATCATGTGCGTGGCATCATGAAATCTGGAGATTACCAACCCGTTTTACAGATCAATGTTAAACCAAGTGTCAGAATTCTGTGTCTCCGTTGAAGGTCATGGGCCTTCCAGCAGGACAATGATCCCAAACATACTTCAAAAAGCACACACGAATGGTTCAAGATATGACAGTGGACTGTTCTGAAGTGACCAGCAATAAGTCCAAGGGCTAGATTTACTAAGCTGCGGGTTCGAAAAAGTGGGGATGTTGCCTATAGCAACCAATCGGATTCTAGCTTTCATTTATTTAGTACCTTCTACAAAATGATAGCTAGAATCTGATTGGTTGCTATAGGCAACATCCCCACTTTTTTAAACCCGCAGCTTAGTAAATCTAGCCCCAAGTCTAAGTCCCGTAGAACACCCGAGGAGAAATCTGAAAAGCAGTTGGGAGAAGGACCCTTCCAAATCTGGGAGAACTGGAGCAGTTTTCACAAGCTAATCCATGGCTATCAAAAGCGGTTGATTGCAGTCATTTTGACCAAAAACCAAATAGTAAGACTAGGGTGTCAATTTTGTCAATGCTATTTAGTTTCATCAAAATAAAAAAAAAATAAAGGTTCTGTAAAATTACCCGAGGAAGAATTGTGGAAACTAAATACTTTGTTCATTTCAAATGGAAAAAAGTCTGTAAAATTATGGATTCTGAGTTTCTTCAACAAAAGTACATTCACTCTCCAAAAAAGTAGAGCACAATGTAAGAAAAAGTAATCTCTTAATAATATCATATTGCTAACCTAGGATACGAGACAAACTCACAGGAAATTCTGATCATATTCAGACTGTTAGAATAATCCTTTTCACTTTTTATACATTTAATAGGATCATTTATTATTGCATTTCTTCTTTTAACCCCATTCATCGCCAGTGAACCTTGTACCAAGGATTTTTATGAGAGCAGATAATAGCAATCGATTCCCAGCTTGTGCTATGTATATTGTATGCTTAGATCATATTATGCTTCAGTAATGGTCAATGACACTGCTGGTGCAAAGGTTTAGTTGCTAAATTACTTTACCATATAATCCAAGTGGTCACATTTCTAGAGCAGTATACAAATAGCACTGTGTTTTATTTTTAGTTAACTTTTATCTTTTATTTGTTTTATTGCTGTTTTGTATTTACCAATTACCTATTTTCTCATTTAAAAGTAATGGAGAAAGGGGTGTTAGATTTACCGGTAAGTGGCAGGACTAACCGCAACACCGATCTACTGTACAAATCAAAAACTCTGAATCAACCATATCAAATCAAATAGAAACACCTTCTATATTGCAATGATATAGCTACTGATAAATTGGTTCATTCACAACATCTTAAGCCATATCTGCAAACAGTTAAATTGCAAATGATAACTTATTAAGATTATGGTTTTTATTACTTTAAATGGCACACAGATTTTAGCATATTTTGGACACAAATGTAAATGTATTCTAAAATACAGCATAGTTGGCAAATTTTATATTACAAATTACCTGGAGGGAAAGTGGGCGGACGAGGGCAGAGAATAAAAAATTATGTCATTTTGTCCCCATCCCTGTGATACAATGACATAATTGCATCATTTCCCCATGGTGGAAAGAGTCAAAATAACGCCATTCACTGCGATTTATGTCATGGAGGCCCCCAACCTGCCCACTCATGCGGGAGAGTATGAAATACAGCTTACTGCAAAAATCAATTAACATTAAAAAAACAATTAAAAAAAACAAACAAAAAAACTGTAAAAAAAAATAAGCCAGGTAAAATATAATAATATACTACATAGATGGATATTGAAGATAAACACTTTTGACAGTCAATGGAGGAGATTCACCATATAGATTTATATATCAAACCAAAGGCAAGAAAAGCACGAAGATGGGACAATGGATTTTTTTCCAAGAGACAGACAGATTAGAAGTATGTCATAAGCTACAAACACACAGTATTTTGAGCTTAATGAAGACACTGCCACCAATACTGCTAAAGTTGAATAGTGTTGAGCTAAATATTACAGAGCAAAACTATTATTAGACTAGTGATAAAGCCCCATCATTTTTTTAAAATTGAATTTGACATGTACAATATAGCAGTTGACTAAACTTTGAAAGCTAAATTAGGAAATGATATACAGCTGAGCAAAAATCTTCTATTCTGGAATGACCCAATCAGGAGAGAGTATTTCACCCCTTGGCTATATAATAGAATAATTACTATGAACCATTTCCCAAGTATTAGATATATCTAAAAGCTGATAAATTGCAGTGCAGTGAAGTGTGAGTGTGAATATAGGACTATTTGCATTGTATATTATTCAGAGTGGCTGCACATCCACACATCTGACATTATTAGAACGTGTGAGTAGCAGACTAAAAATCACTAGACATTAAACCTAATAAACAAGCTGGGAATGCAGGCACATTAGGTCATTTTCTATGAGAAGGTAATATTTGTTCATCATTTCATAGCTTTTATCTTCAACAGCCATGCGTGATGAATGTTTTCTTTTCACTTTAATATCTCATTTTTATGAATCTAATAGAAATGATTGCTTGTTTATATACTGCTACATTAGAGCAACAGGATGAATTGAACTTGTAATAGGATCAACCTCTTGTGCTGACTTGAATTCAGTTGTGATTTCTAGCAGAGGCACAAAGACAAAAAACCCTAACAGATAGTGGTACTGAAGGATGATGTACAACATGTAATAGCTTCCATTGCCTGGTATAGCATGTTGAATTATTATATTTCAATGTGGTGTAAAGAATAATATAGGCTGGTTTATGAAAACAAAATCTTGATTACCATGTTTTATTATTATTATTATTATTATTATTATTATTAATAATATTAATTATTATTATCATAAATTTGTATGGCGCCTCAGTGCTCTGCAGCGCCATACAGTAGGGAAAACAAGGCATACATAAAACAGTGACATGCAAGGTACACAAAATAAAAAAGAGTTATCACTTGTAAATTGCATTATATATACATGTTGATGGACCAAGTTTAGTTAAATCAGTGGTTCCCAACCTTTTTCATGTTGTGACACGTTTAACTAATTCATAAATCTTATTTTGTGACTCAAATAGTGACAAAAAACTGAACTAAAGAAAAAGGCAACAATGTTGAATCTTCTAAATTCATTTTAATTTCCAATGATCTGTCTGTCACACACATCTCCACTCCATGTTTATCTTCTGTATTCCCCTGACATACTAAAACTTTCATGAAACATCCAGTGCAGCACTTTAACTCACAGAAGTGTCTGGACACACTGGTTAGGAATGACTGACCGAAGAGTAGAGAGGGACATGAAATCGACTATATTTAGCAAAAAAAAAAGAGGTATATTCAACATAAAGCCATGATTCCATGCAGCTTTTATATATTTTATATTTTTTACAGATATTACGGAGATTCATCATCATCAGCAATTATTCATTAGTGCACATTATATAAAAACACAATAATTCACATACCCATTAAACTTGTATGATATTAGCACATACTGGGGCACATTAAAAGTTGGACCTACAACAATTTCTTATTGTGCACAATATGCAAATATTGTACCAACTGTGTGATCACCACTGGTGTAGGATAAGCTAGCAAAGTGGGTCATTTATCTGGAAATAGTGATTACATTAAAGTCTTGTCTGTTAGCAATTTAGGGCCACCCTCTTCAATAATCACATCTTTTTTATTTTTCTCTTAAAATGCTCTTCGGCTGAGCTGTATTTGTGTTGTGGGCATTAATATAAATAACTAATGAAATACTTGTGGGAAAACATGGCCAATATAGAACACTATGGCAATGTAAGAACTTATTGTAGCTTGGATGTACACATTTGAAGAATACAGTTGATTGTCTGGCAACATCACAGTCTGGCAAGTAAAAGGGCATCCACATTAAGAATAGAAGTATCCCAGTGTATGGAGCTAATGATATCTGCTGCAATTTGGACAGCTACTAAGCGGAGCTGGGGAAGCAGTTAATGTAGAACACAAGGCTCTGAGTGATATTGTTAGTCCCATTTTCATTATGAGTGAGCAGATAGCAGTTTAGTTTCTCTACTGAAAAAAAAGAAGTTTTGGAAAGGCAAATGATCTGTTGTGCAATCTAACATTAACTTTTATCTTAATATACATTGAATATAATTGAAACTCAACGTTAATATTTAAAACATGTTAAATGCAAGATACACATTAGTGTGACATGATAGTACCTTGGAATCCAGCGGTTTTGTTCTTGCATACCTGCAGTAATTTCGGAGACGGAATATGGGTCACTGTATTACACGTAGTGATAAATGCCAGAATTATCTTTCAAATAAATCTGTATACTTACAGAAATATTAGTGTTAGATTTCAAAACTAGCAGACATTTATTATTATGGAATAATATGGAAATTGCAAGCTAAATAGACCCATGGTTTACATATTAACTTCTGTTTGAAAATAAATAAATAAATAACTGCAGAGAAATGCAGAGTGAGAGGTGAGGAGATTATTTCATGTATCTGATAGTTTCGCAGAGAGGATTGCTTACATGAGATGAAGAGGTGAGAGCAGGATATAGCTACTGGGTAATGTTTTAAAAAGCGATACACAAGGTAAAAGAAGAAACCATTCATGCAAATCAATACTGCTAAATATAGCAGTAGTTTGACACACAGTGTTTGTGAACAAATGTGTCTACATTCACAAAGGAACAGGCAAGTCTTGCAGGGGCGCACGCAGGATTGTCAGGGGGAAGTTTCCCCCCCCCCACCTGACCTCCAAAAAAAACAAAAAAAATCACACGAGAGAGCTGCTGCGTATGCGCCCGCGCTCCGTTTCGGCAGCGCTGTCCTATACAGCAGCCACGGCACTGTCACAGAAGCGTCCGTTTCTTTGACAGCGCCGCGGCTGCTGTATAGGACAGTGCCGCTATCGTGACCACTTAGTTAGCGCAGGGGGGGTTCTGGAGACTCAGAAACCCCCCCTGCATGCGCCACTGTCTTGTATATACAACTGTGGCTGCGACCTTATCTCAACTACCTGCTTGTCTGTTACAGAAGAGAGCTGGGGATACTTCCTAGAGCTACTGTTGTCACATGCAACACTACTGATTTCTTGGCCTCTTTGCTCCCTTGCTGGACAGCTGTCAAAGTAAGCTAGAGTCCTGGCATTGTATGAACTATTCTTCCCCTTGTATACGTAGACCCCTGCAAAGCTATCAGCATCTCTGATCAAAGAGACGTTCTCAGTACGTATCAAACAGGGCCGGGTTTGGGAAGAGCAAAAAGTGTGTTTAATAGAGAACTCAGTACCTTGATCACTCCAAGGGACAGTGAATAAGGTACTGGGGTCCCTATTAAACACACTTTTTGCTAGGCCCAGATGCAAAATTTGTGGAAGGATATTGTGATGCCTCATTTGGCTCCCAAGGCCACCACTATGCCTTTCTAAGAGTAGAGTGGGATCCTCAGGAGGGTGACCTGGCATTGCCATGCTCCCATCTGCTCTGGGCCCTTCTTGCACCCACTGCAGTGCCAATAGTTCTGCCACTGGTAGCTCCTCTGTTCCCAGGTAGAACTACTCACGCCTCAGGCCGCTCACAGTGATAGAATATGTTTTCTACCCACACAGGTAGCAGGCATTAATTCCCCATTTCACCCTGACCCTCCCTCACTTCATTGCGCCTATATTTTCTCCAAGTTGGAGTGGAAGCCCCCTTGTGTGAGAGAGGAGCTAGACACAAGAAGGAATTTTTTTTTTTTTTTAAATTCTTTATTTTCATTGCGAGTGAGCAAGAATTATAACAAACTTAACCCAAAGAATGATCCATTAGGAAGAGATACTGTCAGTACATAACATTTGTAACACATGAACCATCAATAGCTCGTAACATTGGCGTAACTCACTACGCAAAAGTTTTAAATAGGCAATAGAACACAGACTTAAAAGGAAAAAAGAACACTCCCCGAAGGAAGGGGAGACAAAGACTGACAGCAAGAGAGAAAAGGGGGAAATAAAGTGGAGGGGGGAGCAGAAGACACATATGGAAGGAGGAGAGAGGGGAGGGGAGCTAACAAGCGCAGACAGGTAGAGAACAAACTATCTTGAAATCTTCTGAGTTTTTAAATTCAATCCAGGAAAACCATGTGGCTAAGAATTCTGTGGATTTGTCATTGGCTGAGAGGATAATGTCTTCCATGGACATATAATAGTCAATTCTATTGAACCAGTCCATAATCAGGGGGGGTGTTCGGGATTTCCAGCGTGTAGGTAGAACTGCCCTGGCCGCGTTGTTGAGGTGTTTCAGTAGAGATTTTTTGTATTTTGAGGATTGAATAGGGGAGTATGAGAGTAGCCAGAAGCCAGGATCCTTGGGAACCTCATGTCCCACAATAGCACTGGATAATCTAATGACCTCATTCCAGAATGGGGTTATGAGTGGGCATTCCCACCAAATGTGGAATAAAGAACCCAGGGAACTGGAGCATCTCCAGCAAGAAGAAGATAACTGGGGATTAAATTTATGTAACAGAGTAGGGCATCTGTACCACCTGGTTAGGAGCTTATAGTGAGTTTCTATTACTGAGATGCTTAGTGAACAGGAGTGTGTATTTGTGAAAAATTTTTGCCAGGATGCCGAGGTTATATGTGGCGCTAGGTCCCGTTCCCATAATCTGGCAAAAGGAGGCGGGGAACTGAACTGGTCCTCCAACAAAATTTTGTAAATTTCAGAGATAATATGGACTGGGGCAGATCTGGATAAGCATAAGTTTTCGAATGGAGTTGGAGATCTGTTAAGAGTTCCGGTTCCTCTAATAGAATTAATGTAATGGAAGATTTGAACATATTTCCAATGTTCAGAGGAGGGAAGCGAGAAAGCTGACTGTAGGTCCGCAAAAGAAAGGGGTCTACCATTCGTCACCAGCTGGCCGAGGCCCTTGATTCCCGCCCGAGACCACCTTCTGAAGTCAGAACCCGATTGGCCCGGTGGAAAGTCTGGATTGAACACGAAGGGGGTGATAGGTGAAGGAAAGGTTGAGATGCTTTTTCCAAAACGGATTTTCTTCCAAACCTTTAAGGTTGGGCCGATGGTTGGGTGAAGGATTCTGGGTATCTTAGATAACCAAGGTACCACATTTAGCGGGGTTATGTTAAATTCATTCTCAATAACCACCCATTGTTTGAGGTCACCCCCTCTGGTCCAGTCCACTATCCTGCTAAGGAAAACTGCTTGAAGATAACCCTGGAGCATTGGTAATTGCGCCCCTCCTTGATGTTTTCGCCTATAAAGAAGAGCATGCTTAAATCGGGGTCTCCTACCTCCCCAGACAAAGTCGCGTATCAGACGCTGGAGACTATCAAGGAATCTTTGAGGGATTATGATCGGAAGTGCTTGCATCAGGTAGAGTACTTTGGGAAGAACATTCATTTTTATGATGTTCATTTTACCAAACCATGAGAATTTGGAGGACGACCAGGCTGCCAAGTCTTTTTTAATTTTATTTATGAGAGGGGGGAAGTTCAGATGGAATAGCTGGTCATTGGACCTTGCGATAGAAACCCCAAGATAACTAAAATGTGAAGGCTGCCATTTAAATGGGAATGCTGATTTGAGGCCCTTTATTGATTGTTCTGGGGCTGAGATGTTAAGGGCATTTGACTTAGAGAAATTTATTTTGAAGTTGGAGAGAGTACCAAATTTAGAGAATTCTAACATCAGGTTAGGTAATGATGTAATGGGGTTTGTGATGATCGCAAGCAAGTCATCTGCAAATAGGGCCAATCGGTAGTTTTCTTTACCGATTTGCAGACCCGTGATGTTTGGGTTAGATCGAATCGCCCTGGCCAGGGCTTCCATACAGAGTACAAATATCAGAGGGGATAATGGGCAGCCTTGACGAGTGCCGTTATAGATGGTAAAGGAGTCAGATAAGATGCCGTTTGCTCTAATTTTAGCAGAAGGGAATTTGTACAGGGCTAAAATTTTATGTAAACAAGAGGGGCCAAGTCCCATATGGAGAAGTACCCCCTTCATGAAGCCCCAGTCCACTCTATCGAATGCCTTCTCAGCGTCGGTTGACAAGAGAATTGTGGGCAGGTTAACAGAGGAGGCGTAATGTATCAGATTAATAATTTTAGTAGTATTCTCTTTTGCTTCCCTGCCTGGTTCAAATCCTACTTGGTCGTTTGTAATTAATTCCGGGAGGAGATTCTTTAACCTGTTTGAAAGAATCTTCGCATAAAGTTTAATGTCTACGTTTAGAAGGGAGATTGGGCGGTAGCTAGGGCATAAAGCTGGGTCTTTACCCTCTTTAGGGATGACTGTAATATGCGCTTCCAGCGACTGTGGTGAAAAACCTTTTGTGTCCGACACTTCATTGAAAGCATCTAGCAGAATGGGACATAGCTTATCCAAAAATGTTTTGTAATATGATATGGAGAACCCATCGGGGCCAGGGCTTTTTCCAAGGGGGGAAGATTTTATAGCTCCCCTTAGTTCTGTAAGAGAAAAGGGAGAGTCTAAAAGATCTTTTGCCTCTTGGGAGATTTTTGGAAAATCAATACCTCGAAGATATTCTCCTATAGCATCCTCAGCCCGGGCATTATCGTTATCAGTTACCTGGGATCTAATGTGATATAGCTTTGCATAATAGGAGCGGAAGGCTTCAGCGATGGACTTATCTGTGTGCTTAGTGGTGCCTCCAGAGTCTTGTATGCTATGTATGTAAGAGCGGTTACGTTGGGCTCGAAGGGCTCTAGCAAGAAAGCGGCTCGGCTTATCCCCCCATTGATAATATTTGTTTCTACAGCACCGCCAGGCCTTTTTCATGCGGTCATTTAGTAGAGAATTTAAAGTTGACCGCTTATTATGGAGTTCAACTAAGGTCTCAGGGGACAAAGTGTTTTTGTGTTTAGTTTCTAAATCCCTGATATCTGACAGGAGTGCTTTGCGAACCTCGTCCTTCTGCTTCTTGAGAAATGAACCTAATTGAATACACTTCCCCCTCAGAACACATTTGTGAGCTTCCCAGACTGACAGCTTGGACGTCTCTCCATTATCGTTAATATCCAAATACTCCCCGATAGCATCATTCAATTGTGATTTACAGTATGGGTCCTGCATCAGCAACTCGTTGAGTCTCCAAGACCACTGTCTGGGGGGAGGAGAAACCAATTTGATAGACAAATATATCGGGGCATGGTCAGAGTCCGTTATTTGTCCTATCCAGGAGTCGACTACCAGGTCTAGACTTCTGTGGTCTATAAATAGGTAATCTATGCGAGAGTAAGAGGAGTGAGGGTATGAGAAAAAAGTGTAGTCTCTATCTGTAGGGTGAAATATTCTCCACGCGTCGGCCAGCTGGTGATCGTGAAACTCCCTCCTAACCTTACGGGCATCTCGAAGAGAGGTCCTGGGAGCACCAGACGAGGAGTCAACTTGGGGGAGAAAGGACCAATTCAGATCCCCGCTTAGGACCACCACACCTTCTAAATGGTCTTCAATCTTTGTCAGAATTTTGGTAAAGAACGCAACCTGGGAAGTATTGGGAGCGTATATATTTACTAGAGAAAATAGCTGGTCAAAGATCTTTACTTTAACAAGCAGGACTCTACCTTCTACTATCTCCGTAATGGATATATCGGAGAGACGTAGGTGTTTCGCGAAAAGAATTGCGACACCTCTAGATTTGGATAACGAATAATTGTTAAAAAAACCTGTGGGGTAGTAGTGGTTGGCGAGTGTGGGGGCATGGCTTTTTTTGAAGTGGGTTTCCTGGACAAATGCGACATCTACTTTATCTATATGTAATGTGTGCAAAAGGCGTGAACGTTTCTGGGGTATATTCAGACCTCTAACATTAGTAGAAATCAATTTCAACTTATCCATTGAAGAGGAGGTCTGCAGTCGAGATCCCGACTATGACATCTGGAAATCCAGGTATACACCATGAGGAAGGATTCGCCCAAGCAAATTTGTAGACACTAGAGAAGCTCCCGGAGGGGGGAAGGAAGGGGAAGCACAAAGGGGAGGGGGAGAAGAGCAAGAGAGAAAGAAAACAGAATACATACAAAAAACATATCATTAGTAATCGAAACATAGAAGAAGACATTGTAAACAACCGTCACATAGACCAGGGGGCAATAAGACCCCTGGACAAATCTAACAGGACGGAGAAATCAGGGGTTAGCAGGGGACGTCAGGAGTCTACCGACCAGAAATGAGAAATGAGACTATATTTGTAATTATGGGTTAATATCAAGATATCAAAATAAACTCAAGGGGGATGTATGTGGAATGGCTCGCCTGGGATAGCCCCGGTTCAGACCATTCAGATTTCAATAGTATTATTGGTACTAGTGTAAATAATTGTAACTAAGATCAATGGGGGGAGAACGATAAACAGAAAACTTATTATTGAACATTGCTAATAATAGAGAAGCAACTAACAACCTATGTGGGAGGTATGCAACTATACAATCCTAGTCAGGATCAATGATCCAAGACTGGGACAAGTAGTAGTGGTAAATAGACAAGGTAACTTAGACAAACACAACTTCGATGTCAAGTCCCACTCCGAGAACCAGCTGGAACCATTGGGTGAGATCTTCTGTTATTCCTTGAGATCTTCTGCCAGCCTCCTCCATTGGAGGCATGGAGGGGGATTTGCGCCATCCCTAGATTGTCCCAATCAGGAATCTGGATTTTAGGCAGATTCAAGTTTTCGCAGAAAGATCCAACATCCGAGTGGCTATGGAGGGTCACCGTTTTCCCATCGTGGTTAACCTGGATACTCAACGGGAATCCCCATCGGAACCGGATGGAACGTTGTTTAAGTTCATCAGTAAGGGGTTTTAAAGCCCGTCTTTGTTGCAATGTATACCAGGACAAGTCCTGAAATATTTGAATTTCGTGACCGTTGAAGTCTATACTAGACACACCTCTTGCTTTCCTGAGGATAGCTTCTTTGACTGAAAAGTAGTGCAACCTGCAGATGATATCACGTGGGTTGTCAACCTGAGAACTCTTAGGGCGTAACGCTCTGTGAGCTCTGTCAAAGATAATTTGATTGTCTGGGTCTGCTTCCAAAAGCTCATTAAATATTTTGGTGAGAGCATCCGTAATCCCAAGAGGGGGGATATCTTCTGGGACACCTCTTATTCTCAAATTGTTGCGACGGCCTCTATTGTCGAGGTCGTCTAATCTTCTGCGAAATTCACCGAATTGTTGAGTGACCATACTCTGGAGGTTGTCAATTCGTGTATCAACCGTTTCTGAGTGGTCCTCTATGGAAACAATCTTTTCAGCCATCTGAGAAAGATCCGACTTGATTGAAGCAATTTGTGATTGCAGGGCCTCTTGTATCCGGGACTCTAGGGCTTGAAAGTCCATTTTAGTTGGAAGAGATTTCAGATGGGTTAAAATCTCCCCTAAGTCTCCTTTCTCTGACATGATGGTAGAAGATACCGACGAAGTAGATTGAGGAGAATCTGCAGGATTCCGTGAGGGTGTTTGAGGTGTTGTTTGTGGGGGTGTTGAAGAGGCGTTGGAAGTGAAGAGTTGTTGGAAAGCACCACGAGGTGTAGAATCTCTAGTTTTCTTCGGTGCTTTTTGAGCAGGAGTTTTTTCGTCTCTCCCCATTTATACAAAGACTATATATACATCGACATCCCCAAGTACAGGTGGATACCCATATGGGTGGTACTGATCAGGAGACAGCCGAGTCCCCTCCCCAGGGGGGCGCTCGCTAGTCGGCCATAGTCAGGGCTACATTGGCATGTGGGAGCTTGTAGAGAAAGATAAGTTCCTGGCTGACCTCAACGTGATGGGATATCAGGAGGTTCAGAAATAGGAAAGGTCTAAGGGTTTCCAGCAGGGTGTACTGCTTGAAATGATGGGAAACCAGGTTGCCTTCAGTGATGCTGGTTTAACTAGAAGTGAAATCTCAGGGATTTGCTGAATAATAATAATAATAACACTTGTAGTTTGGACTTTTCACCACAAGATGGCGCCTAAGATTCACTGAAAACGAGCTTCATATATAAGGTCCTCCTTACCTTCACCTCCCAGAAGGCTCTGCTCCAAGCTAGTCGGAAGAGAAGGAGATAATGGTGGCCTCAACTTCCGGCCCGTCGCTGCTGATGGAGGACTCGAGGGGGGGGTCGCCCACGAGGGCGCAACCACCAGGGATCTCTCAGGGGTTGATCAGCTGGGCTCCCACCCCAGTACACAGCAGGCCGGCTCCAGAGCTGCAGGGGAACACAGCGCGGCTCAAGGCAGAGCTCCTCCACACACGGAGACCAGCGGGAGAGCCGGCGGCAAGGCAGACGGGCACCGGAGGACGCCGCCAAGGTAAGCGCTAATCCGGGGGGGATGCAGGGACCCCAGGAGTTGCGGCAAGGTGGTGCTGGCTAGCGGTTCCGCCGCTAGCTGCTGCTCGCGGATGTTCGTGGCCAGAGGATGGAACAGAAGTGTCCCGGGAGTATGGAGACCAGGTAGAAGTCACCAAGAGGGTGATTAGAGCAGGGGGAAGCCCGGGGAGTATAAATTTGGCCACCGGTTTGCGGGAGCTCACATACCATGCGACTGCACGAGATGGCGTCCAAGCCACGCCCCCACAAGAAGGAATTTGATGAAGAAAAATATTTAATTTCTTATGAAAATGAAATTAGTATTTTGTGACATGTAGGATCGCTCATCCCTTTAAAAAAAAAAATCCTAATTCTTTTGACAGATATTTGTATATATGTACATATGTATGCTATGTATAAAGAACTTTATTTGGAACTATTATAAAGGTTTTTATTTTGGGGTACCAGCGGCACATAATAATCACTTTTGTTAAGTTTTTATTCATTCTGTTTCTGGGTTGTGGACCAGATTGTTTTGATTTGTGCTGCAGGTAATGGAGTGCAAGTGTCTGTTGTGTAATTATATTAGATAACCACATACTCTTATTCTGTATGCTCTTATCATCTTTTTCCTGTTATAAATTTTTAGATATTGACAATTTACAGATAGCATTTCTCCTACTCGGTATGCTTGCCATATTTGCTCTTGTTTTTTGTTCATGGGCAACTATATTTATACCACTTCTCCTGTTTGCTGGTATGTATTTAAGTTGCATTGTAACAGGAAATAGAAACAGACAATATAATGTCAGATAAACCACTTACAGCCAAACAAATGCTAATATGAATTCCTTAAAAACCTCAGATGCTATTTGATCCTTAGCTTTCAGATTTAGCATACACTTATGTATATGCCAAACATGTTTAAATTTGCCTACTGTATAAGCTTTTACCACATTGTTTGGAAGGCTATTCCACCTACCTACTACCTTCATATTTTACCTATATCTACTACTCTCCAGTTTTATTACATGTCCTCTTGTAATAGAGTACTTCTGACACTGAGAAGCAGCAAATACTAGATTCATAAGTAAGAAGCTGCCGTCTGCTTGATAGTGGCCGTCATTCCATGTGGGGGCAATATGGGGATATTAAAAACACTGGATGAGTGACATTATGACTAGATGACCGCCTAGGTTCGTCTAATGGCAGCACCAGCCCCGCTGCAGTCATAATCAATAGTGATGTTTGAAATTCAATCAAACTTGTAGGTTTTTGAGGTCTTGAACAACGCGGTATTCTGGTGTTTTGGTGCAGATTTCTTCAAATTTCAACATAAACTTCAAAATCAGAGCAAGAATAAAGAAGAACACCTTAATTATGGCGCTCAATATATAATAATAAATATAATAATCAACATTCAGTACAAAGGCTAAGCAGCTATAAGCAGGAGGTTGCAATCCTCCACAGGTAAATCAATCAACCAAAACAAGAAAAAAAGCAGCGCTATTATAAACCAAAATTGTACTACAAATAATAACAGAAATGTTAATAATATTGAGGTCTCTCACGAATCACCTGGACAATATATGTAATATTTTAATATATTTCACAATCGTACATATCACATGTAACTCTGTAAAAGAAAAAAACCTATTCATTAAAATGAAAATGCATATAAATAACTATTAGTGGTCCCATAAAGGTTTGTTTTTTTATATGCAATACAGTGATTTCATGATGATGTTTTTTTTACAGCATTTTTCCCGTGGTGAACTACAGCTCCCAGTGGGTTCTGGATGCCAGGGCCTGCTGGTAGCTGTAGAACTACAAACGCCAGCAAGTCCTGGCATCCAAGCAGTATAAGGCTGCCATGGGAAGAGCCCTACTGCTTTCAGCACAGGGTTGGTTTTTCCTATGAAGTGCATTGTTGCAGGACTGATCCCTCTAGTGAACCCACTCCTGTGCTGAAAGGGTTAGGATCGGTTGTTATTATGAAGTCACTTATGATACCATCCCTGCCAGTCATAGCCTAGAGCTGGCAGTGTTTTTTTTATTTTTTGGGTTTTTTTTCATTTTTTTTGGAGAGGGGGGGGGGGGCGGCAATGTTGTTTACCTCCTTCCCCCCCCCCCCCCCCCCCCCTTCATTTTGCAGATAACAGCCAAGGCTATTAACGCCAGTGATATAATACTTTTTAGTGGGGACTTTCTCATTTAAAAAATAAATAAAAATAAATGATTACTATTTTTATTTTTTTACACAATGGCAAGGTCCATGCTAATGATCATCATTACACCAGGTTTCAAGCAGCTGCAACAGATACACTTTCACTCCTGTCCACCTCTCTGAATGTAAGAAGTCGTAAGTATAAGATGCACCTGAGTCTACATACAGACTTGCAATTACTCGTTTCTTATGTACATGTGCGGTCCCAAAATGCGTATTTTACACCATAGAAAGACCCTCTCAAGCAGGCCTTTGGTGTTCAGATCCTTATACTTGGCTAGGGGCTGGCTACTTGAATTATTAATAATAATAGTAATAATAATAATAATAATAATAATAATAATAATAATAATAAGTTATCATTATGTATTTCTCCTAACACTAGATAATTGTTACATGAAATGACATGCTAGCTTTAGCTACATTATAATTTACAATGATAACTTTGGAGGAATCATTGTGCGAGTTGATTTTGGCATTGGAGATTATCTTTGATCAATCTAGTGCAAATTAGGTGATGAATGCAACATGTTAACAGAAGCAGAGATTGAACTCCTCAGTAAGGGATTAAATTTTGCTCCATCAACAGGTCCTAATCTTTTCGAATTATTTACGGAACTAAACAGGTATATAAGATTACTCTGTCGGGAAAAATATTTTAAAAATAAAAAACTAAGGATTTAAGGACTAGATACTACTTGTCAACCTATTGTTGTAGATACTCCTCAAGAAGTTCAAGCATTGAATGCTTTGGAAGAACTTTGGGCCCAGTTTTTGATATTAATCAACAGAGTACATATGGTAGATCAAAATTCAAAACAAAATCTGAATTTTTTTCCATTTTTTATGAAAAGCCCACAAATGGACTGTTTTTATAAAGTAACTATGGAACAATTTAAGGATTTATGTTCTCAATATAATGGTCCCAATAGGAATAAGAAAGGAAATACAAAAATTAACAAAAGAAAGAGGCTTGCTAATCTTTCATTCCAAGAACAGGAGGCTCTAAAATTATTACAACAGGATCCTTCTATCATTATTAAGAATGCTGATAAAAGTGGGGGGGTGGTTATACAAGATTTGATAGATTATAAGATAGAAGCTTATAGGCAATTGGGCAATGAGGTGTTTTATAAGAAATTATCTAAGAACCCGGGAGAACAATATAAATTATTATTGAAGGATTTTCTGGATTTAAGTGTGGAAGAGGGTGTAATTCCAAAAAGTGAAATGGAATTTCTATATGTATCTCACCCTATTACACCAATATATTACCACTTGCCAAAAATTCACAAACAATTACAGTCACCTCCAGGACGCCCCATTATTTCGAGTCTAGGTTCACTGACAGCCAATCTGTCGAGTTATGTGGATTTTTACTTACAACCACTAGTGATAAAATTAAGATCACATATACGGGATTCTTCACATTTGTTAGGTTTATTACAAGATATTAGGTGGGAGGATAATTTTGCATTTCTAACTATGGATGCCGAATCGCTTTATACAAACATTCCCCATAAGAAAGGGTTAGAGGTGATAGAAGAGACACTTAAACAAAGTGGTGCACTGTCAGTTGAACTTCAGAAATTTCTGGTAGATTCAATATTTTTCATCTTAACACACAATCATTTTTTTTTATTTGATGGGAGTCATTATTTGCAGATTAAAGGAATGGCCATGGGGAGGCGCTTCACCCCGAGCTATGCCAACCTATATGTGGGAGCCTTTGAAGAGTCCCGTGTGTGGGCGGGCGAGTTCGGGGCGGACCTCGTCCTCTATGGCCGGTATATAGACGACCTGTTTTTTATTTGGAAAGGGGGCGAGTCACGGGCACGAGCTTTTGTTGATTATATGAATCAGAATGAGTACCATCTCAAATTTACTCACAAATATCATGAAACATAGAGTTTCTTGATTTATCTTTACTTGTTAAAGATGGTAATATCTCTACTTCCACTTTCTTTAAAAAGGTAGACTGTAATAATTATCTTCATTTCAAAAGTGGCCATTACCACAAATGGAAAAAGAACATACCAAAAGGACAGTTTATGCGCATCCGCCGTAACTGTTCAGATAAAGACACCTATGTACAACAAGCCAAGATAATGTAAAAAAAAAATTCTGGATAGAGGATATCCTCCTCTACTTGTTAAACAAGCATTTGAAGAAGTAGAACTAATGAATAGGGGAACTTTGTTGAACTCCAATAATGGAATGGAAGAGAATGTAGGAGTTAAAAGCAATGATAAAAGGGATCTGAGAAGAGCTGGAAGTAATGAAAATGCAGAATGGGCTTTTATCTCTAAATATAATGAATACTCTACAGTTATAAGAAAGATATTAGGTTCTAATTACTCCATATTAAAACAAGATCCGGTTTTGAAATCCATTCTACCGGAAAAATCAATTGTGGTTTTTAAGAAGGCCAATAATTTAAAAAATATATTAGCACCAAGTTTTTTGAAAACACGATCATTAGGAAAAAAGGTAAATAAGATAGATGACAATTCTCAATTAAACACTGGTAGTTCTGCAGTAGGAACTCAATCGGAATGGTTTTCTTTGGTTCCAGATGGTTCCTATAAGTGCGGAGGAACACGTTGTATAACCTGTAAATATATTAGGAACAAGGAAGTCTCAGTAGAAAATGTGGAGTCAAAGAGAATGTATAACATACGTGGTGTTATCAACTGTAATTCATCCTATGTAATTTACTTATTGAGGTGTAGTTGTAACCTATATTATGTCGGTCGCACCACAAGAAAGCTTAAATTACATTTTAATGAACATAGGAGAAATATTCTGAAGGGTTTAAGATCCCATAGTGTATCAATACATTTTTGTGAAAAGCATGAGAGCAATCCAGAAGGTCTTTCTATCACTGGTTTAGAATTTGTTAAACCTACAGTAAGAGGAGGAGACAGATACAAAAGATTATGTAAACAGGAGGTACATTGGATTTATCTTTTAGACACATTACACCCTGCAGGCCTGAATGAATCTCTTGAACTTAATGACATCATATGAATTAATCTAACTAGACAAATAGATGTTTGTTTATTTATCTGCTGTTTTTTTTGTTTTAATTTTGTAGAAGGGGTTTTCTATGAAGATCCTACCAATTTTCGATTTGAGTCTAATGGCCAGTGTAGTATGGACTCAATAATTAGAATTTTTATCAATGTCAATCTATTTCCCTGTTAGATTGGTAGTAACATATTTTTAGAATGGCTATTCATTAAACTCTTTATATATATATATATATATATATATATATATATATATATATATATATATGTGTGTACATGTATATATGCATAGTTATATATAGTAAGGAACGATCTAAGATATGGATATCTGTATGTTCTTAAGAAGAAATGTAATAAGGGAATGTTGAAAATGTTAGAAATGTTTTTCTATGATATATCACATCCTCTATGTATAGGGACTAAACACTCATGCACGAACAACAAAGGGTTAATTTTTACCAGGTGTTAATTGTTTGTAATTTGCTGTGGTCTTAAAAGACAGCCAAAATCAATGTGAAATTTATCTCTGAGGAAATTTCCTGTGTGGGGATGAAACGCGTCAGCTGAGCAGCAATATTTTTACAATATTCCCACAATACTCTGTGTGCCTTAATAGTAGTGTTATTACTGCCAGTGCATCATTTACAGTGACCGCTCGCTTTCATACACTGTTTGGAGAGTCCCGTAGGAGACGGGACGCACCTCTATGATGTCAGCTGTGCGCGGGACCATGCGCTAGTGCGGCGGTTCCCAAACTGTGCCCCGCGGCTCCCAGGGGTGCCGCGGGCCAGACCTAGAAAAAAGAAAGAAAACAGAAACTTACCAATCCGCCGGGCGCCGGGACCCAGCAGCCTCCTATCTCCCGCAGCTGTCACTGAATATCGACGTCAGTGAAAGCTGCGGGAGAGAGGAGGCTGCTGGGTCCCGGCGCCCGGCAGATTGGTAAGTTCCTATTTTCTTTCTTCTTTCTGTGGCTGGCGCCTGGCACGGGGAAGAGTGTGAGAGGGATCGTAGCAGAGGAGGGGGACAGAATGATGGCAAAGGAGGGGCACAGAATGATGGCAGAGGAGGGGGACAGAATGATGGCAGAGGAGGGGGACAGAATGATGGCAGAGGAGGGGGACAGAATGATGGCAAAGGAGGGGGACAGAATGATGGCAGAGGAGGGGGACAGAATGATGGCAGAGGAGGGGGAAAGATGGCAAAGGAGGGAGACAGAATGATGGCAGAGGAGGGGGACAGATGGTGGCAAAGGAGGGGGGCAGATGGTGGCAGAGGAGGGGGACAGAATGATGGCAGAGGAGGGGGACAGAATGATGGCAGAGGAGGGGGACAGATGGCAGAGGAGGGGGACAGATGGCAGAGGAGGGAGACAGAATGATGGCAGAGGAGGGGGACAGATGGCAGAGGAGGGGGACAGAATGATGGCAGAGGAGGGGGACAGAATGATGGCAGAGGAGGGGGACAGAATGATGGCAGAGGAGGGGGACAGAATGATGGCAGAGGAGGGGGACAGAATGATGGCAGAGGAGGGGGACAGAGGGCAGAGGAGGGGGACAGCGTGAGAGAGGAGGGGGACAGCATGAGAGAGGAGGGGGACAGCGTGAGAGAGGAGGGGGACAGCGTGAGAGAGGGCAGAGGAGGGGGACAGCGTGAGAGAGGGCACAGGAGGGGGACAGCGTGAGAGAGGGCAGAGGAGGGGACAGCGTGAGAGAGGGCAGAGGAGGGGGACAGCGTGAGAGAGGGCAGAGGAGGGGGACAGATGACAGAGGAGGGGGACAGATGGCAGAGGAGGGAGACAGAATGATGGCAGAGGAGGGCGACAGATGGCAGAGGAGGGGGACAGAATGATGGCAGAGGAGGGGGACAGAATGATGGCAGAGGAGGGGGACAGAATGATGGCAGAGGAGGGGGACAGAGGGCAGAGGAGGGGGACAGCGTGAGAGAGGAGGAGGACAGCATGAGAGAGGAGGGGGACAGCGTGAGAGAGGAGAGGGACAGCGTGAGAGAGGGCAGAGGAGGGGGACAGCGTGAGAGAGGGCACAGGAGGGGGACAGCGTGAGAGAGGGCAGAGGAGGGGACAGCGTGAGAGAGGGCAGAGGAGGGGGACAGCGTGAGAGAGGGCAGAGGAGGGGGACAGCGTGAGAGAGGGCAGAGGAGGGGGACAGCATGAGAGAGGGCAGAGGGGGCAACGTGAGAGAGGGTAGTGTGCCTGGATGCAGAGGGGGCAGTGTGCCTGGATGCAGAGGGGGCAGTGTGCCTGGATGCAGGGGGGGCAGTGTGCCTGGATGCAGAGGGGGCAGTGTGCCTGGATGCAGAGTGGGCAGTGTGCCTGGATGCAGAGGGGGCAGTGTGCCTGGATGCAGAGGGGGCAGTGTGCCCGGATGCAGAGGGGGCAGTGTGCCTGGATGCAGAGTGGGCAGAGTGTCTGGATGCAGAGGGGCATTTTTGCATACAACTAAATAAGTATTTCTGTCGTGACCTAAATACTTATTACAATTTTTTGACCCAACTACTTCTAAAACAGGACTGCTCAGTAATTATTTTGGAGGGGTGCCTTGAAAAAATTTGGAGACTCTAAGGGTGCCGCGAACTGAAAAAGTTTGGGAACCACTGCGCTAGTGTTTGGAGACTGTGTGGAGAGGACAGGAACGATATACGGATCTCTGTTCAACATCTCACATCCATAAGAGGAGAACCATTTTCGGTTTTAGAAGAATTATCAAGGTACTGGTCTTATGTTACATCGCCAGGAACTGGTAAGAGACTTTGTTACCTTTGACACTTTTCCATTTGAGTTCCATCAGTAAACACGGAATTTATCCCCCCCAATTACATCATTCACAGCTCCACACTACTACCCTTAACAACAAGGGAACGATATGATTCAGAGTTCTATCCCCTAATTTTTATATCAAAGAAGAAGAGCGGTTTTGCACAGTTGCTACATATATCATTTGTATAGCATGTAGGTGCACCTACTTTGCTATAAGTTGGAATTTGGCACTGATATTGGCACACATGTGGGTCTAATGTGTATATACCTTTTGTGGTTTTTAAGATGTTTTAATAAATACCTTATAATTGTATACTTTGTGCATGAGTGTTTTTGTGGCAGACCCGGTTATAGCATCGCACACCTTGGCTGATGAATGCAAATGCCTGATTGGTTGCTTTGTGTTACCTTTTGCTAGTAAATCATTTCGTTATGCCTAAATGCTCATCACAATCATTTAGCAATTAACAATGCTGCTCCTCATGTGTCATCATAGTAAATTAAGTTTCTGACTAGTCCAAGGTCGGGATTAATTCGTCGGTAGGATTTGTGCCAGGAACATGCATATTTGCAGAGATTGGGGGTTATGGAACTTCAATAACATATTTCCTTTGTAGAGCCACTTATTTAATCACTGGGAAGGCTTTTTAGAACACTTCAAATAGCACAAATCTAAATTAGAATTTAACAGTAAATCATAGAAGTGGAGTACTTAACAACAGCACGCATAAATGAGATGTTGCAAGCAGGTAAGATGCTGTTCCTGTAAATGTACTATAAATAAAGCAGAGACGGCTTCATAAAAATGACTGCTACGGTTGTGTATAATTGTGATCGCAAAGCATGTAAACACAGTAATATTTATGTAGGCCTTTCATCCCGTTTGGCATATTTAAAAATGGTAACAGAATGTAGTGTTCTTCTGCTGAGCAATAATTGTTGCCTTAATAGTGGACAATTGATAAAGAGGAATGAATGACAGGGTAACGAAAAAAAATACATCTAACCTGTTATAACTAATTAGAGTTTAACTGTTGTTTGTCTACTACATATTAGGTAATGGAAGTAAATATCTTGTTAGCTGCTATGGGTTTTAGCAACTTTTTGCATAGTTACCTGAGTTCTGACAATCAGATAAGCACTTGGGAGTAGACTTACTAAAAATTATAAAAGCGAAAAATTAGAGGTTTTTCCCATAGCAACCAATCAAATTATATCTATTATTTTCTAGAATGTAATAGATAAAAGATAGCTAGAATCTGATTGGTTGCTATGGGCAACACCTCAAATTTTCCTTTTTTGGAGATTTGGTAAATCTATCCCTTGATCTGTCTTAGGTTAGGTACACACTGGAGCATTTTTGTCCAATAATCGGGCAAATCAACCAACATTCAACCGTTTGGTTGGAAGTCCGGTTAGTGTGTATAGTGACACGATGGTCGAAAGCCGTTCCAAAGTGTCGATTGTCGGCTCACATGGTTGGTCGTACTGTTTAATATTTTCCAACCAATCACTGACCGATCACGTAATGTGTATCCACTCATGCTCACGATTTCCATAGAGTTTACAGTGTCGTGTTCTATTCAGCCAATGCTAGCAATGAATGTCCCGGTGAATAAATGTAGAGAGTGCTGTAGAAGGAATAATTAATTTGTTCGTTCTGAGACAGAATGTTTCTTCCAGAGTCACAAACGCTAATGAAATTCGTTAGGACATGTGGATAGCTATAACAAGGTGGTTTTAATCAGTGTGACAATGTGACAATAATGAATGAATGAATATAGTGTTGTCATTCTCTGAAGACTAGAGGACCAGATGAAGAGCACAGATCTGAAGGTAAATCGTGTCAGAGTGTGTGCATGAATCGTCAGACTGATCGAACTTTCAGTCATAGGTACAATCGTTTGAGATAACACGTCAGTCAGAAAATTCTTCAGTGTGCACCTGGCCTTACTGTTTCATGCTATACTGTAAATATACATATGAAAGGTCATTTGAGTAGACTGATGATAGAGATTCCTTAAATCTGTCCAAACATGGGTTAAACAAATTGGCCAACCATGTGGGTTACCAATATTGAATACTGGATCACACAGCAATCTATTAATGCAGTTGGTTGATAACTGCACACACTTCACTACATTGGGCAGTCATTAGCCAATATCTTAGAATAACTGATCAGCTTACACAAAAAGTAAAAAATCTCTTTAGGTCACATTGAAGTGGAGAGCAGGTGTGCTGAGAGGGGGGGAGCAGGTGCAAAGGATTGGGGCCCAGGCCTGCCTGTGTAGTGGGAGAAGCCACCAACCTGGAGTGGCCACGCCTCCTTCAGCAGCTATGTGCCCCAAGAAGTTCCTGTACCGGTGCCCAAAGTTCCGCTTGGTGGCCCAGGCCTGCTTGTGTAGTGGGAGAAGCCAACAACCTGGGGTGGCCACGCCTCCTTCAGCAGCTATGTGCCCCAAGAAGTTCCTGTACCGGTGCCCAAAGTTCCGCTTGGTGGCCCTGGTCCAGAGCACCATAAGAGAATATCCACTACCTTTGTTTCTTTTTGTGTACAATGAATATTAATGTAGTGGTTACTATGGTGACACTCCCTATTTAAGTTCAATATTTTTTTGATTGAGGGAAAATATAAGGGGAGGGGTCAAAATAGTTGAAATGATCTAATTTGTATG
Source organism: Mixophyes fleayi (assembly GCF_038048845.1). Classification (NCBI taxonomy): domain Eukaryota; kingdom Metazoa; phylum Chordata; class Amphibia; order Anura; family Limnodynastidae; genus Mixophyes; species Mixophyes fleayi. Next base: position 162,226,379 of record NC_134405.1, read on the forward strand.
GAAACCAGTGCGGTTGGTACCCATGTGTGTGTACTGTGTATAGGAACTGATCAGGTGCCGGTCAGTTTTGCCTGCTGTTTTCAACTCACAAGAATATCGATTTTGAGCCAATTTAGTCCAAAACCATCAAATTGATCTAAATCACTTCATTCACGGACAACCTAAGATGTCTGGCACCTTTAATTATTATTGTAGAATGTAATTGTACCTTACATTATGCTTTTACCATACATATAGTAAAAACCTGAGTGGACAAAATATTGCAGATTTAAAGAACAAAACAATCAAATCTATAAGCATAGTGGTCTTGTACGGCTCTATGGCTCTATGGAGGAATGCAATCATGAAGATTGATAGAAATTACACAAAAAGTTAAATGGCAGCAGTAATATTTTTCTATGAGTTTTGACTACCAGTTTCCAGTACTGTATATAACTAAACAAAGAATAACAGTTAATAAGTGTTGCTGGAACAATGTAGTTATCCTTTATCCATTGAAAACGTTGTTAAGGAACCATGTTATGTTGTTAAATGGGAGCATCTGATTTGTGAGGCTTTCTAAATACTTAATATGCCACTAATGAGCACATGTGTATATGTGATTAGCTCATTTGCATAACCTCATTTTGTTTTCTTTATTCTAATCAGACTGAATAAATTACTTTGCTGTAGTGAGTAAATTATTTCTCTAGCAGTAACAAAGTTGGTCACCAGCAGACCAGATGCCGGCACACAGCACCCCCAGGGTGCTAAGCTTGTTTGGTCAGCATGCCCCATTCCTTTGTGACCTTATACCAATTTCCATACAGTATGTAGAATGTTGGTATATGCCCACTTGCTGTAAGAGTGCTTTGCCTTGCAGCAAGTAAGGAAATCAGAGATAAAAATATTTAAGGAACCATAGGTCCACAAGTCTGCAGGTATGTTTTAGAAACTGTAGATTTAATGTCAGGGTTGGGGGGAAATATCAGAGTGGCTTGACTTCATGATACCTAAGATTTCAATAGCAAAAGAAGTATCAATCGCAATTACAGGTATGCCTCTCCCCTCCCCCATTCCTCCTCTCCAATCACAAAGAGGCTGTCAGATGCTAACAAATCTGCAAACGTTTCTGGGCTATTTCTTGTGGGAGTGCACAGCACAAATTTGGATATTTTGCGCTAAACAAACTGTCATAAGACCAACTCAGCATCAGGTCCAAAAAGTTTATGACCTTGTCTAGTCTTGTTTAATATCTGCTTTGTTATTCTGCTAACTAAATCAACTACTGTGTCATCTGACCTTATAACCTTTATATCAGTCCCAGTGATATATATGTCTAAGTATGATTTCACTGACATACTATCTTGGAGTATTGAAATGCTAGTTATTGTACCATATGAAGAAACAAATATTGTCACTATTGAAATCAAGCATTTTTCATCCTCTGATGAACTTGTGCACAAACACATGCAAGCAGGTATAGGAGTACACTGGACGTCTAAGCATTTGGATGCAAGATTGTTGACGTTGTAGAGTCACTAATATTACAGTTGTCTGAGTTCAACATAACCACTTTATTTTATAGTTCAGTCATTTGCTCCACATTTGGATGTACGGTACTCCCAGATAGACATGAATGAGACTGTAAGGGGGGAATTCTATTGGCCCCGTTACTGTAGTAACGCGTTACGTAGTAACGGTAATAGTGCGAAGACCGCGTTACTTTAGGCAGTAATTCAGCAAATTGAATTCCCCCTTAATGTAGAATAATGTCAGTATGGTGCAAGTTGCAGTATCATGATGCAATCCTATATATTAGGATGAAAAGTGTTTTTATAACTTTAATCTGGAGTATGATTATTACATGTAACCTGATGTATATTTCTGCAACAACTGTCGTCCTAAATTGGAAATAAAAGTTTACGTGGTTACAATTCATAATTGTAGATTATTGGGATTGAACGTGTAACTGTACTTCCTGCACACTACATATTGTAGTTAAGCACATTTGATATAATTCATTATAAGTGCCAGATGTAATGCTATAATTAAAAACTGTCATTGTAGCATATGTAAGATAGAAACAAATTACATTTCCCTAACATAGCATATCACATTGGCTATTCACCCTTCTGACTCTCATTATGTGATTTATAAATATTTAAACACTGCTAGGAAGAATGCCTTTTTCAAAAGTATTGTCTACCTAGACTTCTAGTATAAAACCAGGAAACTAATTGGATTCACATTTGGCATTATTGAGTAGACTTTGATTCTAAAATGTAAATGTTGTTGGGCTTTTTCAAGTTGATACAATTTCAGATTTCCTGAACTGCTAAACCGCTAATGAACTTTTTAATGATAAGCATGGTTACAATAAAAATTTAAATTACAGCAGCAGCATTTTATAAAAATCATTTGTAATTTTACAATGACAGCTTTTTCTTTATATCCCCATAGTTGATTATTATATATGTTATGTGAAAAGACAGCTTATTGCAAAATACAAGCATGCTTAAAATACAGAATCATAGCATTATTCTTTTTTGTAGTTATCAACTTGCTGCTTTTTAACCTGACATTTTTTAATCATTTGTGAATTATTTTTCTGCTATAAAAAAATAAGCATACATTTTTATACTACAAAAAAAAAAGCAACATTAAAATTACAACCAGAAAATCAAGCCAGGGTTTTTCCAACTTTGTTTTGGAGTCTTTGGCCAAAGGCCAGATAGATATATATATATATATATATTTATTGAGCTTGTCCAATCAATATGCCTGTCCATCTACCTGCAATTAATAAGCTCTGCCCATTTGTGTCAACACTCAAATGAAATAAGTCCCATGACGAATCTAAATCGGTGAAGGAAAATTGAACCTTAGCATTAACACTGTACCTGTACAAGTCCTTGAGCACAGCATTTTTGAGGCTTCAAAGAAAGAGATTACACAGTTTGGGCAGCACAGTGGCCTAGTGGTTAGCACTTCTGCCTCACAGCACTGGGGTCACGAGTTTGATTCCCGAACATGGCCTTATCTATGTGGAGTTTATATGTTCTCCCTGTGGTTGCATGGGTTTCCTCCGGGTGCTCCAGTTTCCTCCCACACTCCAAAAACATATTGGTAGGTTAATTGGATGCTATCAAAATTGACCCTAGTCTCTATCTGTCTGTCACCTTCTCTGTCTGTGTGTGAGTGTTTGTCTATATGAGGGAATTTAGACTGTAAGCTCCAATGGGGCAGGGACTGATGTGAATGAGTTCTCTGTACAGCGCTGCGGAGTTAGTGGCGCTATATAAACAGATGATGATGATGATGATGATGATGATGGGTAAGATTTTATAAATGTTCTGAATTTTATATGAGCTGTTAATACTTAAACCCACAAAAATAGCTCACACTGGATAAAGTTTTCATACAGGCCTCAAAATCACAAACCCTATTATTTGATAATGGCATTACTTTGTACCTTTTTGTAAAACTATCTCATTAGAAAAAAGGAAATAATCAAACGTCATCTTCTAAGAAGTAGGAGAATCCACAAAGAAATTTCGAACTAGGATTTTACAGATTTTAATTTGGGTAAATGGTTCTCATCTAACAGAGTACAAAAGTAAAGTACATGGCAGTTTATTTGCCAGCATGTTCTTTTTATGAAATGCATATTTAGCTGATTTATTGTGTGCATAGCTTCATTTTGTAATACTAAATCATATAGATGTCAATGGTTTCTGTGAGCAAAACTTGTTGTGTTTTTTTGCCAGAAACATCATGTTGCTCAGTACTAGTAAAAGAGGCCATTTGCGGCATTCAGCACAATGCTTAAACCTGCAGGCACCATCCTTTTTCCTGATGAATGCTGTTTTGTATTGTTGAGAAATCAGCCGTGTAACAAGAAGTTTTAGCTGAGATGGAAAAGATAAGCACCATCAATTTAATAAAAATACCGAGCCCTGGTTTCATAACAGTAGACATTTTTCTCTCTTGAGCATACACCATGATGATGGATGAATTGTCAAGGAGAAGTGGTGAATATAGATTAGCAAAGCCAAGCTTGTTGTGACTGAAGGTGCGCAGAAGCTTACGGAGAGCATCTTTACATTCATGCAGAATGTATTTTGTACTGATTGTAAAACATTCAGATAATATACACTTGATACTTTATTGAAAACGTTAGAAGTGCACTTTAAGCACAGGCTTCTCACACAATGCGGTTTTTAATTAAACACATCCTACAGTTTTATTCACTTGTTCTAACTGTTTCAGGCACTTGAATGATACGGAGCATGTGATCAAAGGATATGGGGGGACGGGGACGGGGACTGAATCTATTAATTTCTTCCTTGGCTCATTCTATGCCACCATTCTATGGATTTTGCACTAGATGGTATAATACAAAGAGCCATACTAGAGAAAACATTGGTGTCAAGTTAATTCTTTTTGTATTGGCATTGCTGTCCTCTACACTTCATAAAGGTGCCTGTTGAAGACATAGTAATTTGGCTTAGTGCAGCATTATTTTTGATCTGTTATAAAGTACAACAGCAAGTTGTTGCTTTATTGCCAACCTGTTTTGTGATGGAACTATGCATTTCCTGCTGTCCCTGTTTTCTTGATCTTTCCACACAAAGAGACACATTTGTGACATCATAAATATCATCAAATATCAGTGTTCATTGCAGGATATAAAAAGATTGAAGAATTGGAGCAAAAATGTAGCGTTTCAATATTTTGAGGTCAGGAACATTTTAGTCTTTCCGAAATGTTACTGTCTCCACCGCAGTGCTGTAAAGTACTGTTAGACACATTTTGCTAAATTAATTTGTAACTGTCATTCAGTCCCAGCGCAGTTATGATGGGTTAATGTACTTTGTGGCTATATTTGGAAAAATGTTTGTGAACCAAAAACCCTCAGGTCCCAGAGACAGAATTTATGACACCAAGAAACAGCTTTCAGGAAGGTTGTCATTGTACAAAAATAAAACAGTGACCTTGGCTACTGCTTTCTTGTGCAATATCGCTAGTGTTAAAAACTGGATGATAGCCAATGACTTACAAAGCAAATATCATGGTAGTGTTTCTTTGATAAAAGTATAGGCCTTGTGCTATTAAACTTGACCTTTCTACAACCTGTTACATAGTCACGATGTCCCCAAAATGTCCTAAATTACATTATAGAATAATCCATAATCCAATTCTTTAATGTTTATGCGAATAACCAATGGGAAATTATTCCTAGGTTTTGCATCATGCAGCTAAATGTCTACTTCTCTTCTTTTTTGTTAGACAGCTTTGAGTATTGCAGACGATCTTCAGTAACAAAGATGAACATATAGGACCTGATTCAAGGGGCACAAATTAGTTTATTATTTTGCACACAAGTTAAATAGTGGCTGCTTTTTCATATAGCACACAAATACTTGTTAGCTTTATTTTTACATTGAAATTTAAATCTGATCTAGGACATGCCCTACCCCAACTATAAATCTGTTGCCACATTTTAAATTTACCTCCCCCTCCATTGCAACATGGTTCTGCAAAGGTGCAAAGTTACTCCCTTTTCATGCTTTGCTCTCCTTAATGAGTCAGGCTCGCAGTGCTTATCCCCAGCATGACTTTGGCTACAAATTGTTTACCTGAGCAAAATTTCCACCTAACTAAATTAGCTACATCATTCCTGTTGCTGTTCCAGATTTATTGCTACATAAACCAAATATACTAAAAGTTCCAGGTGCTTTGTAGTACCTCCCCATGATCTGATGACTGATGCTCCATTATTCAGAAGGACCTGCACTATCCATGCACACTCAAGCATTTGGCAAGAAATTATTATACATCTACCTGAATTTCCTGACAACCAAATTATGGCATGTGTATTGTAGCAAGGGGGCAATAAATTTGACATAATAAAATAAAAGTTTCATGATTCATATACAGTAAACACCAAGAACTGTAGGATATATTATGGAAAAAGTTAAACTTTACATTTGTTTATACTGCATTGAATACTAGAGACTTCTAGAAACTCCTATTGCATGTACTACTTTAGTCTGCACTCGTATGCTTACCATAAAACCTAAAATGAAGATATAATTACAGCTCATAACATTTCAAATAATTAAAAAGTGCCATTCAAGATTTATTATATAAGCATGCACTTGTTCTTATACATAACAGTCACAAGCACCTTGGCAGGTGTCAGAATAATTTTATCATAAAACACTACTTAATATACACAGAAGTGCTAAACATTGTAATTATTTGATGGGTGTCATATTTTAAGGTTAGGTCAAGGGCATAAATTTCCTTAGCAGGGCACCATAAATGGGGAAGGGCGATGTCGATCTAACCTCCAGAGGGACCTGCTCTTCTGAGTATGTCGAAAGTAAAGAGCAGAGCAGGTACGTTAGCAGTCCCAAAGCCACCACCCCTCATGCGATAGTTCTATCAATGGCTTAGGAGCACAACAGAAATGGCAGAAACAATGGAAGGGTTTATACATACCGAACTGTATTTGAAACCCAAAAAGGGACAATAAAACCGAAATTTGAGTAAAATAGTTAACCTAAACTCATATATATATATATATATATATATATATTTTTAAATAAGTTAAAAAAGACATTAATACAAACACTTACTGATACAAACAATATAGTATATATATATATATATATATATATTTTAATGATTTGATAATATAAGTTACAAATACATATTACAATCGGAACACAAATAAAATGACTAATAAGTGTATTATCGAAATGGAAGTTAAAAATGATGCATAAGGACTTATTTTCAAATTAACTATTTCAAAGTGGTAAAGGTAGTAAGAGCTTGATGTTGTAAACATGTTTTTTTTTCCAATCAAGTCGTTTATTACATTTTTGACTGTATTTGCAATGTGTTTCCGAGCACAAGTGCAAATGTGGCTAATAAGTTTGTGTTGTCAAACTGCAATTGTGGCAACTAATAAAGCATTATAGGGATCAAAGCAGATATGTTTGTTCAGCACTATTCTTACTGTATTAAATTTTGACCAAAGTGTTTAAACGCTGTGGGCCTTAGTCATTAAGGCACGCATACTGAGCGCATTGTGCGTTTGTTTTAAACAGCTTATAAATCGGCTCTGGATACTCCCGAAGTCAACAAGGAACAGATCTAAATATACGTGTAGTGTTGACTACGGGTGTAGGTATACTCTAAGCAGACACTGCAGGATATGTACAATTCCTATGTGGAATATAAAATCTCAAATAAAAGCACCAAAAAACAAAATATTAATCAATTAATGTTACCTCTCAATAACATAATTATTTATGATTATACATGGCAGTTTGAAAAACATTTTTAATATATTTTTCCCTTTAAAAAACATTTATTATTCTGTCCTTAATGTCTACTGTACATAAAATACAAATTTACATTTGCTCCTGATTGCTAACATATGTTTTTGCATACATACTAAGCCATCAGCACTAGTATTCGGAACTTAAAATAGCCCCTCAATTGGAGCAAGAGATATGGCAGAAAACCAGCGTGCTTCTGTGTGCGCCTGTGTTTGACTTGGATATGTGTCTCGAGTGACTTCGGAAAGAAGCTGTACCCTCAGAGATCGTGCTCAGAGCCCCAAGAAGTAGCGGGTTTAACACTTGCCCAAGAAATGTATTATAACTTATAGTGAACCCCTCAGGACCAGGACTTTTGTCAATTGGTGTAGAGGAGATAGCGTCCTCCAATTCCTTTAAGGAGAATGGTTGGTCCAACATCTCCCTTGCAGGCCCAGATATTTTGGGGAAATTACACTTCTGAAGATAATCTTTGATCAATTCCCACTTAGAGTCAGAAATTGCTTTGGAAACAGATCCTGATAGATTGTATAGTTTGCATCAGCATTCCATAATTACTATTCCAAGCTCCTGAGTCAAATGTTTCTCTTTCTCACTGAAGAAAATCACTAAATATACGGCAATATGGTTTCGCTGGCGTGAATTCAAGGAATCGTCGTCTTACCATTCCCTCTGTGGAGAGGCTTGTGACACCGAGGAGACATCTGGGATGGAACTTCTCAGTGGTGGGTGTGTTTCACATATATGCATTGAGTGCTCTCTTTCTCTCTGATTTGCTGCTATGCCCTGATGAGCCCCCTCCCCCTCTTAATCTGGCTCGGTCCTTACAGCTGCCTGGCCTGATGAGCCTCCAATTCTCGAGCCAGATCCACCAACTCAACAGCCATCTGGTTTACACTGTTCTCATACAGAAATAACAGTGAAAACAGGTGCTAAATATAATTACTATGTCTTCAATTAAAAATTATTATTTGTAATAAAACATGTTGCAGTTCTCAGTTTTTTGTGTTGGGAGGTTTGTTTAAAAAAAAAAATCTAGCACGTATATAGTGATGTCAATTTAAATATTAGACAGTACCTGGTTATGTGGTCTTAGCTTGTGAAATTGTTGTGTAGTGCACAAACTGACAGGACAGTATGATGTTTCTTATTCTATTGTTGTGTTAAGCCTTAAGTGTTCTCTGTAGGATCACCGTTCCCTGGTCTATTTTTCCCCGTGCTGACTACTACCCACAAAATGCAGAATACACTTCATAAGCCTATGTGAGGGACTTCTTACAGTTTATAGTTAAAAAAGACAATGCACAGAATTTTAAGGGAAACGGTAATTGGCTTACACCTAAATTAGTGCCTTAACAGCACTATTTGTATGTATAATATAAAGCGCTACGGAATATGTTGGCGCTATATAAATAGATGATGATGATGATGATAATATATATTACTTACTATAAATGTTTATTTCATTGTGCAAGAGATGAGAGGGGAGTTTTTCCAGCTATTGCCTCAGGTAGCAGAATGATTAAACACATGCCTTGGTGCAGGGATTTAATCCTAGAGCATTAGTTGTTAGGTCAGTTTATGAAATCAGCCTCAGAAATTCCAAACGATTATTTGATATTCTTGCTGTAATGTAAATAATACATACCATGAATATTTTGGCCACTGAATATTTTGGTTCATTATACAGATATGAATAAATCTACAGTTAGTCTTTTGATTCTATTGTTTCACATGAATTATTTACATTTGTCCTAGATGTTTACTTCAGGTATAAAACAAAGTGACCAACATGACATAGAAAGCAGACATTTCAATTTCATTCATTGGATTATGCTATAAGTATGTACAGAACAAAACCTGTAAACAACATCCAGAATTCCATCGCCACTCTTACCTCCTTACTACTTGTGCTAATCTTTTTCAGTTTATCAGTTCACACACATATCTCTAGAGATGTGTAGGACACTGACACATGTCATCTAGCGAATGACAATGACAACTTATTTTAAAGAGCAGTTTTTGTGCATAAGACCTTGGTGAACAATGTCTAAAATACAGCAAAATTATTTTCATGGATCATTCACAGCTGACTAAATGGGCTTGATTAATTAAGGACCATAAATGCCAATACGCACCATACTTTGCATAAAATTGCTCTGCGTGTGCCTTGACCTGGACTATATGTCAGTGAACGTAGTAACATCTAATTATTCTTCAAGTGCATAGGACTCTTACTACAGACTATCAGGGGCGGAACAGAGAAGGGACTTGGTGTATGCACGTAGTCAATGTGCAGTAAGGGGTAATCCAAGCTCCAGTGCATGCAGCAATGTCCAATTCAAGCTTTGGGCATCACAAATGTACGTGTTTTTCTGTGACATCACTTGCACCAGCTACAGGTCTGGTGTAAGTGCCGATTACTAGTGATGATGGCTGTATATACAGACATATTTTCAGGTCCGCTCCTAGTTGAATAGAGACATGCATATGCCCAATTTATGTGCGTTTTGCATGCCTATACGAATCAGGCCCAAAACAGCATTGTCCTTTGTTCACCCCATCATGTTGTATTTTTCATCAAGAGACCCATTGAGTGCCATCACTGTAGGATTACACAAATGCCTGATCAACATTTAGGAGACCATCACAGTGTATTCTACAGCAGCTTAGAGCTTCACTCAGCTGAACACTAGATCAGTGCTTAGAGATAATATCCTAGAGATGACAATCACCATGCTGTACAGTGGCCTGGTGACATGCAGGAAGCAAAATGAAACACACGTAAGCTTATTTTATAGTGACATTTTATCATGGCCTACAATACACAAAAGCAACTAATAAAGTACATATTGTGCATCCCATTTTTCTGTACAATGTGTTTACATTATAAAGGTATTTACTCACCTATAGTAACAAAAGAAATCCCCCCCCCAAAAAAAAAATTGTTGTTTGGGTAGTGTAAAAATAAAAGTGTTATTCCCAGTGAAACCTATGCAATGACAAAATTTAAAAATTGTAAAAAATCCTAATTATGGCATGAACCCCAAAGTATTTAAGGTGTTAATACACCTTTTTTCTTTTTTTTTTTCCCCTTACATTTTTTTTTGATTGTATGGTTCATGGGTTTGGCTCGAAACAACGCACACTATGTGGAGGTTGCATATTCTCCCCTTGTTTGCATAGGTTTCCTCCATGTGCTTCATTTATTTCTCAGTCCAAAAACAAATTGTTCGGTTAAATGGCCTCTGCCTAAGTTTCAACAGGACATAGACTGATCTGATTTATTAAATAAAAAATAGCGGAATATGCAGACACTGTATAAATGAAAGTTTAATCATAAAAGATTAATAGTACATACATTAGTACATACATAGATCAACGTAGGAAAAGCTAAATAAAATAATGATGAGAATTTATTTTGGCATATGGAACAAGAGAAGTAGGACTGTGGATTTGTACAACATACTTGGTTCTATGTGTCCTGATTCCTGGGAGGGTCTTACAACTGTCACTGTCCTCAATGGGAAGAGTTGTTATGGAGATAGCGTGCCCCTTGTTTTCAGAGATTAAGGAGATAGTGGTAGTGGAATGAGGTTAGTTCAGGTGGTGAAAATGAGGGAGAAGGAGAGATAGGAGTTGAAGGAGTTCAGAGGAGATGGTAGTGAGGGAAGTGTGAGTTCAAGGTAGTAGGGTGGTGGATAACTTAAAGAGCCTATTTCTGTATTTAATGCAATTGTATAGGAGACTCTTCACAGTCTTACAACTGTGAAGCCTTAGAAGCAGAAGAGTGTGGCACATGATTGAATGTGAATACAATTTTCTTTGTCCTTATCTCATACATGTGACATGAGGGCACATACGCTGTAATAGGATGCTGTGTCTCAACACAGTGTTTCATTGGCTGTAAAAATATGTTCAGAAATGCTAAAGTGATGCCAGCCTTAATGAAAACAGCCAAGATAAACAAACAAAGCTTAAGTGATTGCATTGTGTTTGCCATTTGTCATATTTACGTGCTGAATGATTTGTATCGCTGTTCTTGTTTGTACATTACCAAACATATTTCTGGGGATATCTGGCAGCAAATCTGTCTTACTAAATCATATAACTTCATACCAGGTACAAATTATTAGAGAGATGTTTCCATATCTTACAAAAATGGGAAAGAAAGTTGATGATAAAAACCAACATGTCATGTTTATGTTGTGATGATTTAGCCTTAAAGTCTAATGGATTGCCGGCAAAACAGACCAAGAAAACACAATACTTGCCTGAAGCAATTCAATGGCTAGGCACCTAAATCTAGTTCAGACACAATCTATCTTTACTGCTATAATGCAGACTGATGTCTCACAAATATATTTCTCTTACTTTACATTTGGAGAACATTGCTGGATTTTAGCAGGTTTCTTATTTAAGTCAAATACTTGTCCAATATCAGTCCTGCTTTATGAAAAGTAAACATTAGCTATGCAAATTGGCCTTAATGCTGTCTTGGTGATAATACAACATCTTATTGCAAAATAGCAATGCTGATTTTTGTACTGTTTCTGCAACTGATTGCCACGTCTCATCCAATCAGCAGTGTCTTGTTAATTTGCACAAGCAACATGCTAAACAGTATGCATAAGTGGAACATTACATCACAGTTTCTTAAACAAAGTACAATATGCTGGCAGTCATACCTAATGGCCAATATATCACTGGAGGAGAGGAAAGAACTTTCTACAATTACTGTATTCAACCAGAAAGCACATCAGACTGCAGTAATTTTTTGGCAAGGCGAAAGTAGACCTTTTCTGCATCACAATTTGTACTTACAGATGGTCGGTACACTTAAAGTTTAATTTCAAGCTCAGTAAGGCAATGATAGAAGGGTGTTCTCTAGCTGGCTTGTATACTACAGCAGGACAAGTGAGTTATCATCATGGCCTCTCCCACGGAGGCAGGATCTGGGAGGGTGGCCTACGCTGTTGTGAGTACAGTAAAACTTCCTGAAATTCTGGACATTCCAGTAGAGTGGGTAAGTATAGGGCACTCACAGGTGTTGCAGACTTCAGGGTTCTCTTTCTTAAACCACGTTGAGTTCTTCTGAAGAAACTTTGAAGTACACCATGTGGACAAAAGTATTTGGATGCTTGACTATTACTATCACTCCAGAACACTTTCCCAGGCTAGCTAGTTTTAGCATATTAGCAGTGTTAACTTTGGGTACCATTAGTGTGCTAGGTTGATAACCTGGGTTACTTGAACCTGGCAGTATGTATGATAGAAATACTGATGTAGAAAACATAGTCAGTAAAAATTACATGGAACTGTAGTTATTGTTTGTGTTTGGACATAGACAGTCTAATGGTTGACATGATAAAAGTGTTATTGATTTACTTATGATTTTGACAACAGGGTCTCAGTCCCTGGTATCAGCTGCACACAAGAGGAGCCTGCCCTGCACAGTGTTAGACAGCTCTCTCTTTACAGTGCCCCTGCACTTAACTCCCCTTCTCATTTCTGTCCCACTCCTTGTGTGTCTGTCACCTCTTATCAGCTCTGCTTCCCCAAATTTACTCCGGCTGGTTTTTTACCCCCTCTCCCCACCTCCAGGAGTGTCCTTTTCCCTTCTCCTCTCCTGCCAGCAGTACAGGCTGCTGGGAGATGTAGACTGTATTGCCACTCCAGCAGCACCATTTTGGTGAAGCCCCATGATGGCAGGCATTGCATTAAGTTGTGTTTTAGAGTAATGCAGTACATCTTATTGTTTTGTTCCTTGCAAATGGCTGCATGTCAAAGAGGTTTCAGTTATGAATAAATGTTTAAATAAATGTTCAATTGTAGTACATTTTGTTAACTTAAGCTGAAAGTGTCTGTAAGTGATTACATTTTCTCTTAAGTGTACAGAACGTAAACTTTGGCCATATTCATAGGAAAAGCACCAGGTAATTTCGTTACGAAAATCAGACATTCTTTCTTGGGTTTATCTTCAGCTTTCATGGTTTGTTTTTCTTAATAACATTCACATTTTGCCATTGGCCAAAATTGACTTTTGTAATTTCCTAGAGATTTTTCTCTGGAGCTACTTCATGTTTTAGAATGTAAAAAACAATTTAATAAAATACGTGCTTAGAGAGATTGCATATTGATTTATCAGACCTTTGCGTGTGTAGAATTGAATGGATTACAGGTGTAAGATTGTTTCTAAGCTTATTGCTAATTGACCTTACCAGTTTGAGGCCTTGGAATACTGCACATAAGTTTAAGATGGTGCTGTAAGTAATTAATAATAGCGCATTCATCATTTAATAGGCTGGGAAATATAGCAGAACTTTTTTCTCAGTGACATAAGTGCTTGTCTATATCTATCAAAAGGGGTTGTTACCTTTATTTTGCCCCCTGAGCATTTACTTGGAGTTTTTCCCACATTGGAGCTAAAAGCCACACCACCCTCTTTTTGTTTAGGAAGCAGCTGCAGTTCAAAGCACAGGAGTACTCAATATGTCTAGACCACACCTACTTTGAACATTGGGGGCAAGTACTAAAATGAATCAATGTATTTCCTATTGACTTTTTAACCGACTTTGGGAGATGTCACAAGATGTGGAAATGGATCCACTGTGCCGCTAATGTCTCTCTGAGTATCTTCACTAGCTCCTTACAGTGGTGCAAGAGGTGTGCACTGACAGGTCAGTGAATGAATGGATCTTCATTCACCACCTCCTTCATCTTTACAATTAGCAAGCTGGTGAGGGAATAGAGACTTCATCATTGGTTAGCTCATAATACAGATGCAGAAGGTGGTGATCAGATAATTTACAGGTGTATTACACATGCCTCCTACATTTCTGTATAAAGAAGGCACCAGAGACAGTGGTGAAATTAGGGCCAAGAGTGGTTGAGTTTACAAAATCCAGAGAAAGTAATAGGTGTTTTTTTACATTAACCAAAAAAACAGAACTCAAGCTCTCCTCACTTTTAGTTACAAACAAAATGGCTTGATTTAGAGTTGGAGGAGGGTACATTTGCACGTTACAATGTTACATATTTTGAGCTGCGTGTGTCAAACACTTGCAGTCATTTTCGCTTTGACATGCAGGTCAGGGGTTTTCACATGCAAATACTGTACACTAATGGCATGCAGTCGCACATTAACAATGAGCCCTGGGCTGCTCATGTATTTAGGGTTAGAGTTTCATTTGACTTGAGTCTACAAAAATATGAGCAAGCTCTATGCTTGCCATGCAAATACTAACTTGCATGTCAGGTATTTAGAATTGAGATATGCTCAAGTATAATGCAACTCTAAATTACACTTATTATATCTGTAGTGTGTAACTTTTTGTGACCATCCTGGAACTATAATCCATAGGAAGAGAGGCTTTCGAAGTGTTAAGGAGGATATCAGACTGATTTAGGTTCGTCCAAAACAGCCTGGATATATTAGGGGGAGAGGCAAGGACATTGGGAAGGTTTTGAAGGTAAAGGGATACAGGCCATATTACAGGGACTTTTTTGCTCACACATTTCTCTTTTAGAAAATTGTGACAAATATATAAAAATTATGCCATGTTTTTAAGTGTTTTTTGTTCAGAAATTCAGATTTTTTTTATTTATTTTTTTATTTCTATTGCACTCTTTCTGACTAACAATTTGTTGCCAAATGGTCTTGAATCATTTACACATCCAGACAAAAGTCTAGCATGGCCTAGGGGACAAGTTACTGCTCCCAGTGAGACCACATACAGCTCCAGACCAGACACACTCACCCGGTTTCCCACAAGAAGCCACTGAAGTTCCTCCACTCACCCTGCTGACCCTGGATCCTACAGACATTCAATGAAAGCCAGGCATCCTTTTCCCCTATACTAACCATGAATTAGAGATGTTCTCCTACCACTTCACCCACACTTCCTTCCACATGGTGTTTCCAGTTCCCTAAACTTCATGAGGTTTTTAATATTGCATTCCTATGTTGTTACTATGGATGTATGTGTGAGTAAAGTTCATTCCAATTCCAGTTCATTTCACTGCTGAGATGCCCATTGTGTTTGAAGGGTTAAAGATTTTAACTGAACCATTGCCAACTTAGAGTTAGAAGCAGACTCTAATCTCAAGTGTAGGTGAAAGATGGCCATGGTCTTGTCAGTATTCTGAGAGGAGAAAATAAGAGGCTGCCTATGGAAGGGAATTGGAGTTGTTACTTATTTCTGAGGGAGGGGTGATATTTCTTTAGAAAAAGAAAGTGTCTGGTTTTCCAAAATGTTGGTCGCCTCAAATAAATAGAGGAATATAAGCAAGCACTGATTTATTATTTAGACCACTCTTTAGTATCCTTTCACAATACCAAATGAAGTAAAGTCATGGCCAAAAGTTTTGAGAATGACACAAGTATTGGTTTTCACATAGTTTGCTGCTTCAGTGTTTTTAGACCTTTTTGTCAGATGTTGTTATGGTATACATAAGTAAAATTACAAGCATTTGATAACTATCAAAGGCTTTTATTGACAATTACCTTAAGTTTATACAGAGAGTCAATATTTGCAGTGTTGACCCTTCTTTTTGAAGACCTCTGCAATTTGCCCTGGCATGCTGTCAATCAACTTCTGGGCTGCATACTGACTGTTGGCAGCCCATTCTTGCCTAATCAATGCTTGGAGTTTGTCAGAATTTGTGGGTTTTTGTTTGTCCACCTGCCTCTTGTGGATTGGCCACAAGTTCTCAATGGGATTAAGGTCTGGGGAGTTTCCTGGCCATGGACCAAAATTTTGATGTTTTGATCCCTGAGCCACTTATACCCCATTCATACTGCACCAAAATCCCGGGATTTTGCCGGGGCGAGATCAAACGACCCGGGTCTTGGTGCAGTATGAATGGTACAAGTCAAAGTATGAAAGCGGTATTAGTTATCACTTTTGCCTTATGGCAAGGTGCTAAATCATGCTGGAAAAGGCATTGTTCATCACCAAACTGTTCTTGGATGGTTGGGAGAGGTTGCTCTTGGAGGATTTTTTGGTACCTTTCTTTATTCATGGCTGTGTTCTTAAGCAAAATTGTGAGTGAGCCCAATCCCTTGGCCGAGAAGCAACCCCACACATGACTGGTCTCAGGACGCTTTACTGTCGGCATGACACAGGACTGATGGTAGAGCTTACCTTTTGCCTTCCATCTAATTCCTGAATCAGCAAATGAAATAGTAAAGCTTTCATTTAATTGAAAAATCAATAAACATACTTGTATTAGAGCAGTGAATACTCCACATCGCAAACACTGTCACTTGAACCATTATCGCACATACCAACAAGGTAGAAATCAAAAATTGATACTTTTCGCGATTTGAATTTTTAACGTAATTCTTTACAGTTTGTTTACCCCCCCAAAAAAAAATCTCTGTGGAGTAGGATAAAACTATATTACATATTAGGGGCTGCCTATGTAGATTAGGGGGTGTCCAACATTTGTTCCCTAAAATGTTCTGGGGGTATGCTTTGGAAATTCTTTCAGAAAATCTTTTTGCATTGGTGCCGTTTTTTTAATACTGTTAAGTGTCTTAACACATTTTTCAGTGCATCTTTTATGCAGATGGATTACTTTGCATGGTGAATGCATGTGACTGTAGTGATTCCACACTCCAAACTCTGGGGGCAAAAAAAACAGACATGTTAACAGGCTTAAGAATTATTTGTTTTGGACTAAAAGGAGCATGAAAATTCTACATTGTATTTTATGGGGTGTATTCAATTGTCAGCGAATTATTTTTTTTGACCGTGTTAAGTCATTTTAACACTGTTTTTTATCATTTTCGAGCGGGTTAACTTTACTGCAATTCAATTCTATTTTTAACGCTATGCTTTTTTCCATGAAACGGTCCTCTCGCGCTCCAGTAGAAGGTCTGTTGAAAGTATAGGGTGTGCAAGAGGCAGCCGTGGCAAAAGCTATTCAATTGTTTTTTAATGCAGCGGGTAAAACAGGAAAATATGCTGTTTTCTCGCACCTCCTTTGGGTGTGTTAAAAATAAAAAAAACCTCTGCAAAGTATTTGAAATCATCTAAAAATGTGGGGAAAAAAAGTTTTTTATGTTGATTACTAATGCCTAACTTGTGTAAGTTGATTTTCTTGTGAAAAAATGAAATAAAAAAATAAAATAAAAATTAAAATCACTAATTAATTATTTTTATGTATGTTTTTGGTACAAATATGAATGTAGTAATGAGTTTTAACATGGTATAGATGATTGTATGGTACAGAATAGTTCAATTAAAAAATATACTAAAGAAAGTACTATAATGTAGATAGATCATTGTGTAATTCAATCTAATGTATGGAAATGAATGCAAAACCTTTTTTTTGTGTTATACATGACCACGTTAAAAGTCCCCTAAAATCTCGCAAACACAATTTTTAACACGTGGGGGCAGCGTTCCCTCTTTTTCAATTGAATTGCATGAGTTTTCCCGCTGCGCTAATTCAAAACGGTCGCTATTGCCGTCAAAAACTCGTGGGAGATTTTTTTATTTTTTTTTTAACGCGGCGGGGAAAAAACAAAGCAAACAAAAAAAAACCTCGCTAACAATTGAATACTCCCTATAAGCGTTATGGTTGTTATGGTTCGAAAAAAACATAAGCAAAAACAAATACTCTATATCTATTTTTTTTCTTTGTTTATTGGAAAATTATTATGTATTTAACTACTTTGAGAGCACACAAACTTAAGACGGCTGTGTGTCAGTGCAGAGTCCCAATATCTTTGCACAGTCACTTTAAAACTGCAAGCATAAAATAGTGTCAACACAAATAGCACAATATGGACACCATTTTCCGTCTTCTGAGTTATAGAAACATGCAAAGACTCTTTACTTAACCTGTGTGTAATTGCTGAATGTATGAGCAAACCAGCATTCAGTCAGCCGACCACGGCTCCTGCATACATATACATATGAGCTCAGCTGACTTCATTTATTGGAGGCCTGCAGGTAGCAAATCTGTCCTAAAATGGAAAAAAATGACCAAACAACCAAAAATCAGGCTAGGGAATGATTGATTTAAAACATTTAGTGTTGGTTGCATTAACATACGTAATAAATAATCAAAATAGTATTGACAAAGAAACGGCAAAAGTGAAGCAGACTCAAATATTTTGAATGTTGAACAGGCTAATAAAAATTCTGGTAGGTAGAATGATTGTAAATAGCAGACATGAATCAAAGAGGTCTGTTACATTGCAACCTCCCCTGAAAATTAATTTAGAGGATGTGTCCTGTCCTTTCTTGGGATCCTTTGCAAATCCTAGAAAATAAGGAGACCAGTATAAGAAATAATTCTCAGCCAGCAGACCTACAACTATATGAAAAGTTAAGTTCTGCTGTTGCTAGGTGGCAATGCTTATTCCCTAGAAAAAATGAACTTTGCAGACCATAGATTCCTGCAAACTTGTGTGTTTTAATCTAGTAATTTACCTAGAAACAAATAATAGAATTCCTCATACTTGGTGGTAGCTCTGATAAATTGGTCCTACTAAAAATTTGATGGTTTCTAGTAATGTTTAAAGTAGGTTCAAGGTGAGGCTCAGTGTGCTGTTTGCATGATAAAGACGAAGACACGCAAACTGCAGATGTAGGCATTTTCTAATACTGATGGAATGCCCATTGAATTATCAAGTATCACAAACTATCCAATCCCTAATGGTATTGCCTCTTGCTGCTTGGAAAGGCCTTCTGCTAGTGATGAATGGTTGTGATATACTGTGGCGAAGGAGAAGAGTTCTCTCCAGATAGGAGTTTAGACAGGCTGCTAGACATAAAGGTGGATCCTGAGTGTCTTTGACCAGGTCAAACTCTGTGATCAATTGATTCAGAGAGAAGATATTGGTTTTACCCGTCAAGTACATTGTGGAATCCTAAGTTGTCACTGACAGCTATATATCTGAAATATGAACCAAAGTTAATTCTACTCCCTTGGCTGTAAAGGCTAGATAACAATAAAGCTAGCTCACACATTAATTAAGGTCTGAATTCACTCCATGAAAGCATTGAGGGCTCTGTCTTAATCAGGTGTAGGTATAATTTTATATTGGCAAGAACTCTGGTATTGTATTGCCTTAATAGTGAGGCTTTGAAGCAATGCCAAAATTTTGAGGCAGAAAATTTAAGACACTTTCTATGTTCTGAGATAAAAAAAGAACAGATCCTGAATGGACTTTCCAAGATCGAAACTCCTTGATAATAGTGGGGGTATGTAGACTTAGTCATTAAAGACTAAATTATGTCTTAGAACAAAGTTTAGTCACATATTGGGGTTATAATTGGCAAACCAGCAATATCTATATCCACATGCTTTCCTGCACTGTCTGAAGAAGTTTCATGGTTTCTAGAAAACATTCACTGGAAAGAGCCAGTTGTAATTTCTGACCCTTGATTAAAAGGAAAACAACAGTTTGAATGGCCTATCATAATCATATCTATCTGCCACACCCTTAAACATGTGAAGTACCCTCAATAGGGGGAGGAAGGAGGAACTGTGTCCAGGCACCAAGCTCTCAGGGAAAACACTGTGGACACAAGTCTTGAGGCTGGTACATTGAAGGGAGTTACAAAAAGATTCACATCTGGGTTAACAAATGGTTGGACTATTCTCTGGAATAAAATACTCTTCAGTGAATGAGTCTGCTTAAGGAAATCTTCTGGAGAAATAGAGTTTGGCGTCTCATTCAATTTTCTGATACACAAGATGCTTTGAGGAAAATCTACCAGGGCTTATTTCTGCCGGAGTTTAACTCATTTCTTGGCATACAGTAGTTTCTAGGCTGTGTCCTTCCCATCTGATTTATATTGTTAGAAATCTGCTGTCCTGTGGTCCACAAGTTGAATAATAGATTGCCAGTTTGTGTGTGCTAAGTAGCGGGACCAACTAGAGAGCTAGTCTGGCAACTCTCAGCTCTAGCAAGTAGAGGTGGAACTGAGATTGCCCCCTTACCACATATTTTGGAATGGTTCTTCTCCAACCTGTGAAGAAGTGCATTTGTGGTGATCCTCATAACATGGTATGCTTCGACCATTGGCAGGGTAGATTTCAGGGGATAGTCTAATAAAATTATTAATTTGTTTCTTACTTCTCAGGAAAGTGTGAGTAGACCAATGGAGCTTGGCTCAAATAAGACTTGTACTATGAACGCCACAGATTACCACTACCCTTCTACTTGTATTAGGTGTTTGAGAGTGAACACTGAAGACTAAATAGCAAGAATGATAATCTCTTGAATGAGACAATTTATGTGGGAGAATCCGGATAGGTAAATAGTGTCAAACTGGAGCCCAGGTAGATTATGGATTGTGAAGGAGAGTGCACCAGTTTTGGATAGTTTATCTCAAACCCCAGGTCTGATAAAAGTGTGAGAGTGGTGTCCCTTTGTACCAGGAGCGTGTAGAGGTCTGGATGACATACAAGCCTGTCACCAAGATATACAAGACAGAGAATCCCCTGTTGCTGGACATGTGATTATTATCTTTAATTTATAAGGCACAATAAAATGTCAAACAGCAACAAACCATAATCTATTAACATAATTATACAGAGATCAGACATTTACTAATTAACAGATATCACACAGATAACTTGGTAATGCAGTATTTAAGTTATATTCAAGTTATTTACGAAATAGTGTGTAAGAGTGATGGTAATATTCAACATAAAATAGGTCTGGACTTGACTGATGAAATTAACCTTTTGAAGGTGCGGGATGCTATTGTTAATCCTTACATTATCACTGTCCACTGGAACAGTTAATCATGCCATTGGACTCTCAGGAACTGCATGCATTCTTTTGGTGGATAAACACAAAATGGAAAGAATCTTTTAGGTCTATCTTTACATAATAACAATACAGAAGTGTCTGGTGGAGAGGTACTTTTTATGGATATTACATTCAGGACTGTCCTAAGAGAATTGTCTTGTTTTTTTAGGTGAAATAAATAAATACCACCAGTGGATGGTATATTTCTCCTTCTTACTGACTCAAATGGGGGACCAAGGCATTAATTCAGTCACCATAATTTGCACTGCATCTTCCATTACGATTGCTTGGAGAAAAAGCCTAGCCAGCAAAGATCTCATGCTCAGTGATTAAATACAGGTTGAGAAAGTCTTTACATTTTTCTCCTACTCAGCCCTGCAGCACAATTTCCAGAAGCCTGCTAACCAACTGCGTGCTGTTACTAGGTGTCAAGCCTCCCAAAGAACAAATCTGTGATGTCACAGTGATATCATAAGGACTTCCCCCACCGGGGGAGAGCTAACTGATTACATGTTTTTTTTTATTAAATTAGTATACTTCCACCAATTGTGTAAAAGTTACAAAAAGCAGCACTTTGGAAAAAGGGTGTTTCCCCTATAGATCAGATACAAATATATATATATTACTTGGTCATTATTGGGGAGGGGGGGGGGGGGGGGGAGTTCACCATACTTTCACTAAGTGGTTAAACAGTCTAGATTATAGCGGTAATAAATCTTCATAAAAAAAGAAGATTCACTATAAGAGAGGCTGAATACCTGAATTGAGATGCATGCCCTGGCTGTCCTATTTATGTCACATCATATACACGTGTTGTGAGTCTAAGCTGTTGTTTTCTGTTTCATAAGGTCATTGTTTAACTTCAGTGGAACACATTTAGTTAATGTAAATGTTAAGCAGCTACACTAGCAGCCTAAAAGTGTCTATTCCCCACAAGAAAACCACAGCCTGCAAGCAGTATGGGCTCTACAGCAGTAATATACATTAACAATCTTCTGCCTTCTTAATCATTAAAAACTCATTTGAATTACCATACATGAAATTAGTTTCTACGTATAGATTGTTTTTCAGATGGCATTGTAGGCACTTCAATATTTCTCTACTTTTTCCTTTCCTGATGATTTGCTTCATTAGCAGCATTCTTCAAATCACATTTACCTAATCTACAGTTTCAGTATACTAACAAGGGTATGCTCCAGTGAGCACAGACTTACATAACAATGGGACTGCTCAGCTGGAGAGGATTTCTAATGCGCTCTTCATTGAAAAATGCAAACCTCTTGTTTCCTCTGGATTTAATGTTCCAGTGTTTCTGTTTGGATTTACGGGCAAATGAAAGCATTTGAAAGTCCATATAATCTGTCAATCTCTATATCTGCTGAAACATTAGTTTTAGTTTTTTTGCATTCGTTTCATTCTTTCACTCGATTTGTTTCCTACAAACACTGCTACCTGGATTTTTGTTACTCCTCAGAACAGAATGCATTTGCAAATGTGTGACAAGAATGTTCATTGCTGTGATCTTTTATATATTACTTTTCTGTTCACATCAGTCATGGATATCTACACCAAAGAAAATCAGATAATGGCATTGGTCCCAAATAATACAGTTTAAAGTTAACCTGACACCCAAGTGTTTTAGGAACTTATTTGGGTAGCAGAGGACAAATATCTACAAGTTGTTTTCTATCTGCAATAGCATAGAATGTGCAATACTTTTATTGAATCGTTGTTGTTACACCTTTATTGTTGGTTTGTTTTTTGACTCCACACTATTAAGTAGATCAATGTACTCTGTCATTAAGGTAAAAATAAAAAATATTTTACTCTTTTCTATTCATGTGAAATCACTGTGGCCCTGATTCATAGTAAGTAATATCAGCATTTGTAAGCTTGTGAGCAGGACACTCTTACTTTTCTGTCTGCCTTACCCAGTATTGCTTTATTAGTGTGTCTGTTCCAAATTGTAAAGCACTACAGAATTAGCTGGCGCTATGTAAATAATTGATTTGCGTAGTGTATCTTTTGCAGGTATTGCTTGTTCACACTAGTAAAATTATCGTACGCAACTATGGCTAATTAGACCTGCCTCTTTTGGCACTTAAGACTGCTCATGATTGAATATGTGTGATGGGGAGGGAAGGGGTGTTCTAACATAGGTAATGTACAGTATGGACATGTTCGAGCAATTACCTACAGATTCAGACTGGGTTTAGTTACAGATACTGCTGAAAAAGCAGTTTTATTTGTGTGTGGCCAGGGGCAAGTAGCAGATCATGATAATGAACACCTGTGACCGGATGGGATTACTTCGCCACCCGGTCTGTTGGGGTAAGAAGGATGAAGGGATGTTCTTCTTGCACAGTTTATCTGGGTCACTTTCTCACCGTCGGTAACCAACTGTTATTGGTTACTCCTACTGGTGTCACCTTGCCACCAGACACTAGCCAACTGCGCAATAGTTGTAGGAGAATCTCACTTCCACCACTATGTTCCTTCACGGCACTTACTTCTGGGGAAGCTAGCATAGTTGCTACAGTGCCTCTTTTCTGTAGGTTGGCTGGTACCTCCGAACCACTTACTATGAATCAGGACTGCTGGGTAACAGACAGACTGTTGACAGAGATGCTGGGTTTAACACAGGACAGCCAGTGAACGGATTAGAGCTCTTACCTGTTGGTCACAGGATACAGCAAACAATCAGTCAGGCAGAATCTCCAAGCAGTGATGTTTATTTGCTAAAGGAGTCCTTACAAGGACCATTACACACTAGCTGGAGGTAAAATCACCCAGAAGTACAGATGGTATAATACATTACAAGGTCAAACAAAGCTCTTTATATACTGTCTCTGTCACACATGTTGGCAGGGGGTAAACCAGCCCTTTTTCCTACCTGGCACCACAAAATCTGTAACTTGGATTTAAATGCAATTTAAACTTAACAGTTTACATCAATCTGTCATTTCCCAAATTACTTGCTGCTAGGTTTGCTGTCTAAGACACAGGATGAAAGTCTAATGACCTCCTCCTGTGCATTCAGGATAAAAGCGATCTTGGTCACTCACAAATTAAAAGGCCTAATTAACATGATATTTCCTTTCTTCCAAAAACACATTTCCTCCAACATATGTCTACTGCATCAGAAATCAATACTGCTAATCTAAAAATCAGTACATTTGCAATGACATACATTGGCACACTTCGCCAGTAATCTAAATAACTTGTTATATAAATTTATTTCAAAGTGATCCACCCACAACACCCGAACTGCAAACTGCTTGTAATTATAGGTTTGCAGACACTTATTGAGACTTTAGTGGTTGAACGGCCATAGATTAAAACTTGCCAAGTGTATTGATTAAAAAAAAAATGATGCTCCATAGCAATTGGTTTGTAAGATATAAAATAAGTCTTTTGTACATGTCCGCAAGTTGGGTGTAAGTGTCTGAGGGGTGTGTCTGTTGTCAGGCGGACAGAGGCATCTGCTACTTATTCAGACCTGGACGCTTCTTCAACTCTAATACAACATACAAACGCATACACTTGCATGCAACTTTTTCAATTGCAATTTACACAAACTTTCAGGGGTGTAGGAACTGGAGGGGGCAGAGGGGACAGTTGCCCCCCCATGAATTCTGTTGGGTGGGCAAAGATTGTTTTACCCTCCATGAACTTCTACACAAAAGCTTTCATGCTACTTTCTGAAATAATGGTATCTGTTCTAAACTTGTGAAACTTTTTTAAAATAATAGATTGTCTTTGTATAACTACCAAATTGTATAACTACCAAATGTTCTTTAATATAGGTTGCTTTAGTATGGACGTAATACAGATCGATTGATCTGTTTATTTAAAAAAAACTCTAAAGTAAATGTGTCAAGTTCAGATTTCTGCAAGTTGCCGGAAATTGGAGACTTTGCAGGGAAAATTTAAAGTGGCGATGGCTTGTAAAGGAAAGTCCCAAACAATAGAGCCGGCATTACCTTTCGGCATGAAACCTCTGCTCCCATCATATCTCGCCTTAAATCAAATAATCAACTGCAATGGGAAACTGACCTTCTGCTGCTTCTAACTGAAGAACAGTGGGTTACCATCTTTTTAAACTCCCACAGTATGTCAAAATGTATAAACTATACGGAAATGTTTGTAAAAATTGGTCAACCACGTATATCTCACCCCGGCCAGACTTCACAAAATGTGGCCATCCCAATCAAAGCTTTGTTGGAGTCTGTGCTCTAGAATAGGTGATATTCTTTGGAGCTGTCCACTCTTACAGCCATTTTGGGTGCAGCTCTTCGATCTTGCCAATAAAGTTATGAAACAAAATCTCCCTCTGACACCGGCAGATGCCCTCTTACACCACTATCCGCTGATTTTCCTGACCCACTCGAAATATGTATACAATCATGTCCTAATTGCAAAAAGAACCAACATAGCTCAAGCGTGGAGGACTATCCTCCCCCCTACCTTAAAAAAGGTTATAGATAAAGAACAAATGAGCTTTATGATGGAGACTCTGGGCATGCATTACACCACAGCCCCGTCCTCTCCACTAGTAAAATGGATGAACTGGCACGTATATGTAACTGAAGGTGAGGGCGCTCGGGTATCAACTCTGTGCCCAAGTTCAGCAGACCCTGACAATGCTGATGCTTCTGCTTTTAACCTTATTGAATCCTCTCAGTCTTCACAAGGGGATGCCATGGGCGACCTCATGCATATGAACTCTAAATGATCATTACTGTGTCTAGATAACATGTAAATTGCTGACTATGAAGATGTGAGCTCCTCTTCCACCCTCTGCACCCCCCTATTGTTTATTTCCCTTTTTATCTCTGTATCCTATATACTCGATAAGCTTCAATAAAAACTATTGATGTTCATAAAAAAAATACTCCCAATCAAAGGAGATTAGGCTGTCAACGAAGTTTCACTAAAAACTAGGTTAATCACTATGAAAAATGTAAGTTTTTTTAGATGAATCATTGAATGTGTCTATCTTTCTAGCAGCTATTGTACTAATTGGTATTTAATATTAATAATCTTAATACTATTAATAATAATAATTATTTAATAATGTATAAATAGCTACCCCCTGAAAACACTGACAAAAATTAACATAGCATTGGAAGTCTTTGTATAACTACAGTCACCGAGATACCAAATGCAAGAAAAAGGAGCTCCAAGTCCTATAGTATTCCTTGGTCTTTTGCCCCCCCCATGAAAATTTTCGTTTCGATGCCCCTGCTTATATTCCACTCCGAATCAGGCTCTGTGTGCAACTGTGTTACTTTGTGATTTTTACTTTATGCACTTAATTAGCTGGTTTTAGACATCTAAGCAGCAAACTATTCTATCAGCTAAGTGATAGCAAAATTGCCTTTTGTTCGGCATACTAAAAAGTGATGATAGAAAAAAAAAAAAAAAAAAACCACACCACTATGGCATTAGTTGAAGGGGCTTTGATTTAAAATAATAACAGTAAAATGTACAGTATGGAAAAAAACAAAACTCAAATCTGCACCAAAATATTTGGGCTTTTGATTCAATACAATGGAAGGCAAAGATATACATTTTATTGAAAATTTTCCACTTACCTAGATATTGGAATTTCTAATCATCACTGAATAAGATGTAGACTTTATACTATAATTGTAGACAAGCCATTTAAAACATGACACACAAAATATGCATTCTGTGAGACTGAAATGTAACCAAACAGCCCTTTTAAACTTCCATTGACTGGGGTTCTCTACTGTACAATATATATCTTTTATTATGCTCCATTCCTACAATTAGTACTTTGCGGGGATTCCTCTTCTCAAAAGTTTTCATTTAGAGCTACTACGTTTGTTTCCCTTTACTACAGAGGGACCCAAGCAGTGCTGAAGGTGAACAGCAGCAGTCCTGGCATTATGTTAGCCCTGGCAGCCTGCTAAATACAAGGAGATATGGGTCTGCAAGGGGAGAGACTTTCACAAAAGTCCTATTCAAGGGAAGAGAGGGCAATTGAAAAAACACATATTTTAAAGAGGTATCATACTTTTGAGGTCAGGTTTATTTTACATCACCGTGGAATTCAGAATTTTCTAAGTGGTTTTAGCTTCTTTTTTTTTTTAATAGCATATTTGCATACTGTTGAATATTGTCTGTATATCTGCATGTGATTGAGATTTATAAATACTAGTAATACTTGTCACTCAAAAATCTACATTATCAAAGTGTAATATTAGGGCTAACTACTGTATCCTTATTTTGCAACTAGGCTATATATATATATATATATATATATATATATATATATATATATATATATATATATATATATATATATATATATATTTGCAAGCAGTCAGGGGCAGGTGCAAATAGCGGATGATAACGATGACTGTCACAGACACTTGCGAAGCACTTGTGATTGGCTGTTTGTGATTGCACCACTGACACTTGTGTCCATGTTTAAGCACAAAAGATAAAGGGGCGCTAATCGTGTATTATTTAGAAATCTATTGATCAAGATTTTGAAATACAGCTGCATACATTTTTTAGTAGAAATTATAGCTTATCTGTACTTGTTTGAAGCTGATCTTCGCAAGGTAAATCCAAACCAATCATTTAGCAAAATTTGTGCTCTATGAATAGAAACACAGACCAAATGGACAGCCACTCACATGCAAAATCTTCCAAACAGTTTTTTTCCCCCCAAATACTATATCTTATATGTGTAGACGATGCTGCCAACTGCAACGTGGAACACCTTTTCTATTGGGATTAAAAACTCCATGATTGTAACGTAGTCCGATGATGTACAATGTTATGGACACAGTTCAAACATATAGCAATATAAAAAAAAAACGAACAACCACATTCTCGAACGTCGTCAAGGAATATATTTTTTTATACCCAAGACTCGAAGTTGTTTCTGCTGCTTTAGAGAGGGTTTTAAGTATTATTGATGCCTATGAGCAAATACATTTATTGCATAGGAGAGGAGGACCTTCACCTCAACGACTTCCCAGAAGGCAAACACTGCTGAAGAATGCTCCTCACCATCAAATCCAAGGAGGTGGTTGATAAAGAGCCTGACCTGCATGTAGGCACTGAATCAGAGGATTCGCAGATGGAGAGACCTACAGGAAGCACATCAGACACATGGCCACCTCACATTCTACTGTGACAAAGTAAATCCATATGCAGTCAGGTTTCTTCCTTTAAAAGAATTCTGACTTAATTTACAGCAGTTTACATCAAAAAGTTACAAACTAAAGAGGAGAAATAGTAGAAAACCAAAACTCAAGCTAGTGACCTGAATGCACTGTAAGTGTAAAATATATACAGTGCCTATGGAAAATCATAAACTGTAAAAATAATTACTTTGTCACATTACACCATGAAGATTTAAATAATACATATTTTTCAGCTATATTTACACAGTATAACCTTCAACATCAAAGTGAACATAAAACATTTACAAAAACTCTTAAACTATTAATTTAATTGATAAAATACCTGGTTTGGATAAGTGATAATAACCTTAAATTAACCATTATAAACTTGCTCAGGTACAACCAAAGACCTTCAATACCACATAACAGGCTAATTGGCCACTCTCTAACATCAATTGTAGTGGTTTTAATTTCTTCAGTATAAAGCTGGCTGTTTCTTGAGGATTACACTACTAGTAGTGCATGGTAAGGTAAAGACTTAACCATGGTTTTAAAGGTGCTTTCAAAAGGGCTCCATCAAAAAGTTGTGAAAAGTTATGAGTTAGGCTGGGTACACACTATAGTGTTTTCAAACAATTATCGGGTCAATCAGATGATAAACGACTGGTTGGCCAGATTTCACATTAGTGTGTACACTGAAACGAGGACGATTATCGTTCCAAAGCCCATCTTATCATTGAACGAGATTTTTAAACTGGACTAAAAATCCTGTTCATCACTGGAATGATGTTGTTCTAATTCTGCAGTGTGTATACACTCATGATCAGGATCTCCATAGAGTTTACAGACTCATGATCTTTTCAGTCAATTGTTATGACAGATGAAGAGAACAGATCTGAAGGTAAATCTTGTAAAATGTCTACAGTGTGTACACATGATCGGCATGCTAATCGTGACTGTTTATTTTTAATCCGTTGTTGGTAAAATCTTTATAGATAAAACATCAGGAGAAAATTTCTGTAGTGTGTACCAAGCCTTAGGAGAAAGATACAAAAAGATTTCACCCAGGGGACCTCAGTCATGTAATCTTCAGTTAAGATAAGTTAGATGTTAGGTTTCAGAGAGCTTAAAAAGGTTTGATCAGTGGCCTCATAGGGATTAAGCCAGGTGGGAAATATGCTGTAGAATTTGAAGGGACAGTTGTGGAGAAACAGCAATAGTAGCTATTTATATAGCACCACTAATGCCACAGCGCTGTACAGAGAACTGTCACATCAGTATCTGCTCCGTTGGAGCTTACAATCTAAATTCCCTAACATATACACATATATACACACATACACACACACACACACCAAGAAAGACAAAAGTCAATTTCATAGCAGCCAATTAACCTACTAGTATGTTTTTGGAGTGTGGGAGGAAACCGGAGCACCCGGAGAAAACCCACGCAAACACGGGGAGAACATACACATTCCACACCGATCAGACCAGATAGATATAGATGGAGTTTTGGTTTTTACAATGATTAAGTTGATTAAGCATTGTGTTGCTTTGAGGATGTGCCCTATTAGAGCAGTTGTATGCTTGGAGAAGTCTAGGGGAGTGTGATGTAAGAGTATCTGAGTTACAGTGTGACCGGGAGGGGATGAGGTACCAACTATAGAAGTTATTTTTTTATTTATAAAGGTGCCACAAATTGTCCGCAGCGCCTTACAGATTATAAACATAGGCCTTACAAGGTATAACAATACAGAACAATAAACAAATAACACAAACTCCAAAAGCCCCAATCATAGCTAGTACCAGAGTAGCAGGAGCAGAAGTAATAGGTAGTGAGACAAAAGGAAAGAGGCCCCTGCTCATAGGAGCTTACAAGCTAAAAGGGAGGACAGACAGACAGCAGACACAAGGGAGTCAGCGGAGGGGATCAAAGAAAGAGGAGCGCAGGGGGGAGGGGGGATGAGAGAGGGTGAGGTAATAGAGCATAGGGAGATGGTTAGGCAGAAAGCTGGTAGGCTTTTAAGAATAGGTGATTTTTTAGAGCCGTTTGAAACTGCTCAGACTAGGGGAGAGTCTGATAAAATGAGGGAGGTCGGCAGCCCAGCAGAAATCTTGGGTTCGGGATGAGGGATGTGGTGATCAGAGAGGAGGTGAGGCGACGGTCATTGACTGAACACATAGGATGGGTGGGAGTGTGTGGTTGGAGATGTATGGAGCAGTGGAGTGTGAGGGGGCCTTGTAGGGGAGGGTGAGGAGTCTGAAGAGAACTCTGTAGGGGAAGGGGAGCCAGTGTAGTGTTAAAAGTATTTTCTTTAATTCTGACACAGCTTGAGCTCCTGCCAATCATTTCCTTTATTTTATCACATTACTTTCTGTAAATTATACAGACAAAATGTTTCTATGGTGTACACATTGTAAATTCAGAGGTAAAGACACTATGCACTTTATAACAAAAATTTATCTCCATAACTGTTTTACCGAATATTCACTTTTGCTAAATATGAAGGCAATGTAAATTTAGGTTGATGAAAAAAGTAGTGGAACATATTACACTTTATGTAACACTTCTAGTTGTGTAATATCCATATTGTTACAATCTTGCTCAATGCCTTGGAAAGAGAGTTAGTCTTAAGGATTGCGAGTGTGTCATTGTCCTTGCTGCCGTTATTTGATGTATTATTAGCATAAATGTCTCCCCTGATCTGTCATAGATTACTTAATTCCCATGCTTCATTCTAATTTGAAGACATAACATTTAATTTATTGCTAGCAATGTTCAGCAGCATCTCTGGGATAACTAAGTACTATCAAAAGAATCTTAATAAAACAAGTATGGTTGAAAGCAGGAATATAGCCAGAAAAGATCAAAATGCAATCAACTCATAAGACTGAAATTGGGTAGGTTAAGAGTCCTCCTTCAGATTAGAAGAACAGTAGGTGCTACTAAAAGTTCTATAGCCATATTAATGCACTAGGTCTAAGGTTTCTACTATAGTATGTGTATGACATGTCATACAACAGTGTTCCTAATACTAAAACAATGTAGTAATTATGTAATTAAAAAGTAGATTATCATAGTATTGGATGTTACTCACATGTACCAATTTAATAGATTGCATAACAACTGAGTATAGCAATAGGGATTGCAACAGTAGCATCTGCACTAGGGCCCCAGAGCTCTGGGGGAACAGCTGTGTACTTTGCGAGTCTACATTTTAGTTTTAAGAACTCTGATACAGCATAATGTCACTATAAAACATATTAGTAAGCTTATAGAGGACTTGGGAGTTATAGGTTGACACCAGAGCATTACAATATTTGCATTATTGTTGGGAAAGAGGGTGAGTGAGAATGGTTGATGTTGCTATTATCCTGTCAAATCTTTCTTCTGTGGTAGTCTTGTCTGGCACTGTCATATCAAGCACAATAAAGCATAGAACCAGGGGAGCCTTCTCTACAGGGCAGCACTTATGTCTTGTGATCTGTCAGAATTCCATCATACCTCATAGAAAATTACCAATTTACCTGGCCAGTCTTTGTACACAGGCACTATGCATTTATGCACTTCCATCCAGAGACCTACATATAGCCTGATTACATAGGGTATTTGGTGCACCCCCAGAACTGCAGAGATAATGCCTGATTATACCGCAATAATTTCACCCACTCCATCAGTGACTGTGGTGCATGGATAGAGGTGAACAGGTTGGTTGATGTGTCATGTGCTTCCATAATTGTTTATTAGTTGGTTACTTTCCATAAATGAATAATTGGTAACTACTTTAAATTTAATGGAGACCCATTTTTGGATCAAAACCAACATGTTAAAAAACTCTTATTTTATTCCTCTGTCAGGCTATTTCATGTATGTAACCCTTCCTGTAAATAGTATTTCCTTGTTAACATGGATGAACTGTTGCTATGGTTATTGGATAACACAGCATGCAGCCGTCTTACACAGAGTTATTTACTCCATATCAATGTTGCTCTAGAAATAATTTTTATAAATATGATTGAGATTGGAATTGAGATTTTCTCTGCATCCCATGTCTCTGTCCCTCTGAGTTGGCCAAAGCTCAGCAAATGAAGAGAATGATTATTTTCACAGACAGTTAAATGACACAGCTGTAAAATATGACGGTTGGGCCATGAGTAATTCCAGGTCACATATGCCTAGAAGAAACCAGACTGGCTGGTGAAGCGGTAAGACTTCTTTTATTGTCAGTGAGCGCAGTATGACTCAGCTGCACCAGCAACCTTCTATTGGTTAACTGCAGTCATAGAGAACTTCTACTGTCGCAAAATGGTAAATAGGCCCTATAGCCTTAAACCCCATATCACCACAGGGGTCCCTCCCTCTTCTGTGCTAGATAGAGGACTACTGATGAATTTTGAAAACATTTTGAAAAATTACAAACGTTCACCCATTGCATTGAGTCATTTCACATCCACAGTCTTCATCAACTGTAATTATGTTATGTTTCTAAAACAAAGCTTCAGCTTTGCGCAGCAGGGGGTGGCTATAATAGGACTGCATGGTGCTGACCATTGCACACATGTTCCTTTATGGAGGCTCAATTTATTTAGGGGATCACTGCAGTGCAATATAAAGGGCAGTCCCCATTATACCTGTACAGGGAGGCGCCATGCAATTTTAGAAAACACTTTCTAAAGGAGGAACGTATTTAACAACCATTCAGGGATATGAATATGTCTCATCTGTGTCCTTTCCCTGTTTGTGAAAATAATCCTCACTTACTGATTTTCGATCAGGTCAGACATGGGATACATGGTCTCTATCGACTTAAAATAACTTCTGTTTCTGGGACACATATATATTATACAAAGTACTCACGGTGTGTACAAAAATATACTATAATATCCAATGCCCATGTCGGCAGCCTCCCATTTACATAAAGGCTATTTACAGAAAATCCACACATCACCTCCTGCTAGGTGGAGGCTTGATTTTTATTATTGTGGCACCCTTCAGCTCTGAATGGGAACAAAGAGTGATAACCATTATGCATGTACAGAGAGAAGGGGGTGTGTTTTTAATAAGACGTTTCCCCAAAGCAGAAATACCCCCGTGCTTTAAATAATTTTGTTTGTATTCAGTGCACAAGGCAAATTCCATGCTTGATACATTTCGGCCTTTATTAATATACAATCAAAGGACGCAGTTTAAACAAGTATGCCCGCTATATGCTTCTACCTTCACATTTATTAATTAATGTAATACAGGGGATAAATGCTGTTTATGAGGATACTTTGTGTTAATGTTGTAACTTGTTATATGCTACAGAAATCTACACACTTATTGAGCACTTTTATTTTGGCCGACTGGCACAATCAAGTACCATTCAAATGAACACATTACCCTTCAGCCTAGCTTTGCCCTGCCAGCATTGATATATAATGGAGGGAGTAGGGTTGTTGTATCATTGGTCTAAAACTGTCCTTTATCTGAAGCACTAAAAGTTGGAATAGCCATATTACAACATGCCTGCCCTTGTTCACTCTACCTTTAACCAACACAGATTGACTGTAATGACAATAGTCAAGAACAATACTGAAACTTATATTAGACTGAAACTAAAAGCTGCTGCTCAGTTTATATTTTCAATGTACGTTCTACAGCTTATATATTATTTTTCCCTTAAAGAGCCTCCTTAAGCAGTAGTTTGTTGCCTCCAATAAACAAAAGGGAAGTAAAAGGAATTGATAAATTATCCAATGCAATAATAGACCCCTGAAGTACTCGGTACCCAGTAGTTTCATGTTAAGTGACAGAAGGTGAAATTTAGCTGTGGTATCACAGATATACATTTCCTCTGGGCCGGATCATAGAATAAATTACATTATTAATGTGCTCAAATGCCTGAAACTCCTTTGATAGTACCTTGCGGTTAAGAAGCTTGATGCATTGCAAAAAAGATAATTGCTGAGGCATGTTGTCCTTTGGCATTGCAATATATTCAGAAAAAAATCCGACGTGCCATCGACTAAATCTAATGATATTTTTTTTCCAAGAACTAGAATACATTTATTATCATTGTATAAAACATTTCACAAAATGGTCTGTCTAGTTAAAGACAAGACAAGCGGTGTTCTGAAAACAGACACTTGAAAAAAGTACAACAAGGCCTTAAGAATTCTCAAAAAACCTTATGCAGGTCCTATGGCCCAAAAGGGCCGTTGGACCCAGAAGCTATGTAGTTCCATTTGTCAGTTACTTTGTCTGCACAATAAATCATAGACCTGCATGTAAATGTATGTTCTATTACAAAATAAATCTCTGCTATAAATTCATTTTGTGACACACAAAATACTACGGACGCACACAATCAACCCTTCTGCTATTATAAAACGTTTTTGTGCAACAAAATAGGCTCTCTGTGTTTCAAACTAGTTTTGAATAACAAAACCAACTTGAGAGTCTTTGTTACAGAACAGAGTGTGTATTATTAAAGAGATTTTGTGATGTTTAGAATGATCCATATTTTGCCCTAAGACCAATTTTGTGTCTTTGAATTATACTATGTATCACAAAATCAATGTTCCAAGATACTAACCATTTTGTAATTTAAAAATGTTCAAACAGAATCAAAGCAGTCTTGGAATAGCCACATTTGTTTTTACATTGTTGAGGCCATGGGTCTATTGTGAAGGGAAGGAGCTAGAAGTGAAGGTAGCCAAGGGAGTAACCACAAAAGGCCAATGCTATGCATGTGTTGTTCACTTTTATTATTCACATGTATTTCACTTTTCAAACCTAACACATAGGAAATATATACATATGCTGCTTTTCGACAGCTTGAAGTTCATCATCATCACCATTTATTTTTATAGCACCACTGATTCTGTAGCGCTGTACAGAGAACTCACTCATATCAGTCCCTGCCCCATTGGGGCTTACAGTCTAAATTCCCTAACACACACGGGTCAATTTGTTAGCAGCCAATTAACCTACTTTTTGGAGTGTGGAAGGAAACTGGAGCACCCGGAGGAAACCCACGCAAACACGGGGAGAACATACAAACTCCTCACAGATAAGGCCATGGTCGGGAATTGAACTCATGACCCCAGTGCTGGAAGGCAGAAGTGCTAACCACTAGGCCACTGTACTGCCCATGAAGTTGTTGAAACATATCTCCCAACACTTAAGAAACCAAAAGTCAGACAAAATAAGCCACACGTCTAATTCATCCTTGCTCACCCAATCACACATTTGGTTGAAGCCGCGATCACTTTTCAATAGGCAACACTCCTTTTATGGTCAACAAATTAGGACAGTCCTGCCAAAATGAATACTATTGGGGGATCTGCTAAAGTGTATACTGGGCATTTACTACATAAATCTGAAGAAAAATATCATAATTGTGAAGAATTGTAACATAGCCATCCATTATATATATTTTGTATGTTCATTATTGATATAAATTAAATAAAGGATATCACTTATTCACTTTTGACTTGTAAAATCCTAGGATTTTACAACCATATGGAACATACATGCACCACAATTATTTTAGGTACATGTCTCATGTCTCTTTAATTGTGTATAGATTTATATATCCGATCAAGAATTGTCAAACACCATCACTATTGAACTCCTGTTTCGCTTTACTTTACGTTCATGTATTTCTCCTAATTGCTACAAAGTAAACTATACAGCAGGTAGTTATGGCAATATTGGTGTCAATTCTTAAAGACTGAAGGAGTAGTTGAGGGACAGATTGCCAGGAACCAAAAGAAAGCTAAAAAAAAAAAAAAAAAAAAAAAAAAAAAAAAAAAAGGAGGTAGCTGGCTTTATACCTTCTAAATGTCCATTATCTGAAGTTTTTGCTTGGCTTTTTAGATTGACATGACTCTTTTAGAAAATGTTTTTGTTGAATATTTTAGCTATGTTGTAAACTAAAGACATTACGTAGAAATCATTTGGCTAAATGGATTTTGTTATCCAACTTTATGTAACCCCACATTTATGCACCCAGTTAACAAAATGATGCATTAGTTTGAAAGTAAATTGTTACCTGCCATAATAAATTATATGAATATAACCTATTTGATATACAATACTGTAATATTTACATCTTGTAAGAATTAAGCAAAAAGTTCAGTTCATGATCTGATACTTACATGATTTGTACTTTGTTTAGACTTGTCATTAGTAAGAATAGAAGCCTACTGTTGTCATCCTATAAAAATGTTGCCCAAATGTTGTAGGTCCAGGAATGTTAGTGTGAGTTGGATACAGAAGCATTGTTCAGTCTAAGCTAATAAAGATTTCACATGCCCCATTTGGTCTATAATAAAATAAGTAATTTACAGTATTTTGAGGGACAACTAAGGCAATCATTTTCCCTGATGACTCAGTTGCAGTTGCATATGAATACTATCATCATCATCAGCTATTTATATAGCACCACTGTGACAGGATGGACCACCTATGTCACCCTGTCTGTTGCTGCTGGGAACTGGCTGGGCTTACTTTGCCACCGTTCCCTTTTGTTATCCCAAATTCGCATTCTAACCGCAGTAGGAGGGGCTTACAAATGCTGCCACCACTGGACTCCTTACCGTCATCCAGTACCAGGTTCCTTCTGGTTAACTGTCACTGCTAGGGTACCCCCTCGCTGGTACACCAGGGCTGGTTCCCCTGATCGCTTACTATGGATCAGGGTTGCTGTGGATGGATCCCCCCTGGCCTATCACTCTTGCAGAGCTGCTGGATAACGGGCAGAGCGGTGGTGCTGGGAAGCCTGGTCCAAATCTCAGACAGCCGGAAATGGACTAGATTTTGAGTCTAATCTGTAGGTCACAGGATTTTCAGCATGGAAGACAATTTCAAGTAAGTTTTTGAAGCAAGTGATGTTTATTTGTATTCACACTGATTGAAGGTACCAGTGATCAGGTCATATGAAACAAGAATGATGATACATTTCAGTGTACAAGGTCTTTTTTTTTATACAGTTTTGGACACAGCCTCACAGGATAAGCCAGCCCCCTGAAGTATGTGCTATTTTTAGAATCAGGATGCAATGTGTTTACCCAAACATAGATTTACATGCAATGCTAACAATATTTACACTTATCTGTGATATCCTAAAACTTGACGTTATTTCCTGCATCTTGTTTTAGACACAAAGAATCTAACAGTACGTCTGTTGGTGCTGGACACTCACACATCAAAAGGACTAATTAACATGAGATTAACATAGGTGCTTTCTTCAGACAGTTGCAGAATACACGTACCAAAAGAAGTGTTACAAAGCCCCAAACAAGTCATTTCCCTACCAAAATACACAAAAGCCTTCTTCAACAAAGGCTTAATGCATCAGGTATATACCTCAGAAATAATGCATTTCCTCTAGCAAAGTTAAAACAAACGAATTTCCTCCCCTGGTCTCAAAAATAAAGATATTTCCTTTACCAAAATACACACAATATCAAAAATAAGTACATTTCCAATTATATAAATAAGCACCCTGTGCTATTTCCTTTAAATAAATTTATACCACAAGTTATTTATAAGTGATCCAGTCACAACCACTAATTCCACAGCGCTGTACAGAGAACTCATTCACATCAGTCCCTGCCCTATTGGAGCTTACAGTCTAAATTGCCTATCATACATACACACACCTACAGAAAGAGACTATTTCTGATGAGTAACATTATACACTGATCAAGCACTCATGAGGTCACCACAACCTAGAGAAAGCCACAAATTCCAGACCCCCCACATTCATATATGCAGATTTGAGGGAAATAAGCCCTGCCCCCAATGCAGAGTGAAACACCAACCCACCCCCGATACACCCACTTTGGGAAAAGCCCTGCCAATTTTCAAGTAAGCGTTGCACCTTTCGAGGTCTGCCATTCAAGACTATCCCTCTGAAATCTTTAGGTGAAAACTAGACAGTGTATTTTTAATCAGATTGTGTTAGTGAACAATAAAATAAACTTGTAACTGTCATATCCCTGGTGAATGAGAGGAGTTACATAAATTTGTGTCACATCCAAGTTCTAATGAGAAATATCAACCTCAGCTTTGCTTTGCCACGTTGAAGATCTCATCACCTTTCTGTAGCTAATGGTCTCCATCCAGTATGAAGACGTTTGAGCAGTAAGATTGACACAGTTGAATAAATTAGTCTTTTGTAACACAGTTGATTTGAACAAAACTCTCCTTACCAGGAAGATTTTGATATAGGCTACATCACACTCTCTCTCACTGAGTATGATAGGAGTCAAAGGGAGAAATGTGAATCCTAGAATATAGTGTATAATAGACGCTAATTTTAACAAAGATTCAATGTTAAATACATTCTAAGATTGCATTCCTGAGGGTATCTCCATCCCCTACTAGATCAGTTCTTTCCATGCATTAATGCATAACATCACTCTGGAGTCCGAAGCTTTGCTGAACATTGATAGTTTGGGTTTAGAAAATTATATATATATATATATATATATATATATATATATATATATATATATATATATATATATATATATATATATGTTTATTATAAACAAAAATATATAAATACATATACATTTAAGGTGTGTATTTATCTTGAAGTATTCTTTTACAGTCACTCTAAAATACTTTTTGATTGTATCTTCGGGGCACCAGTGAGAGTTTTATAGCGCTGCATTTTTGTTTCATTTTGGTTTTCTCTTGCTACCTCCTTGTTGCAGCAGATTGATTTAAGTCTAAGTATTGACTATAATAATAAGGGTATATTATTTGTGCGCCATGTAAAGGTATTTTCTTTTTTTTGTGAATTTATCTTACTCTTAAACAGTCTAAGGGCTATATTTACTAAGCTGCGAGTTTGAAAAAGTGGGGATGTTGCCTATAGCAACCAATCAGATTCTAGCTATCATTTTGTAGAAGGTACTAAATAAATGATAGCTAGAATCTGATTGGTTGCTATAGGCAACATCCCCACTTTTTTAAACCCGCAGCTTAGTAAATCTAGCCCTAAGTGTCTAACAGACAAGCAATGAAAGAATTTTTTGCCTTATATGTCAAGTGGTTCTGGAGCCATCAGTTTGAATAAATGTTCTGCCCTTGGCAATCACATGGTATTATAACCCACTTTGAAAAATATTCTTACTTGGCAAGATGGGAGGATTGATAAATGATAATAAGGAAAAAGCAGAGGTATTAAACCCTTTCTTTTCTTCAGTATTTACTAGAAAGAAACAAATGGTAGAATATATAAAAATGGAAATGCAACCCTACAATTTACTTAATTCTTGGCTGACAAAGGAAGAAGTCCAAAGACAACTAAATAAAATTAAGTTAAATAAAGCTCCAGGTCCAGATGGAATACACCCAAGGGTTCTTATGGAGCTAAACTCAGAAATAGCTAGACCACAATTCTTAATTTTTATAGATTCAATATCATCTGGCTCAGTACCAAGGGACTGGTGAATAGCAGATGTGGTGCTATTGCTTAAAAAGCAAAGGAGGAGATCACAACCAGGGAATTTTAGACCTGTAAGCCTGACATCAATAGTGGAGAAACTACTGGAAGGTATATTAAGGGATAGTATTCAGGATTACCTGGTGCGCAATAAAGACCATTAGTGGGAATCAGCATGGATTTGTGATAGATGGGTCATGTCAAACTAATCTAATTAGTTTCTGCGAGGAAGTTA
The DNA here is from genome assembly GCF_038048845.1 of Mixophyes fleayi. Taxonomy (NCBI): domain Eukaryota; kingdom Metazoa; phylum Chordata; class Amphibia; order Anura; family Limnodynastidae; genus Mixophyes; species Mixophyes fleayi. The sequence goes on from NC_134405.1 coordinate 162,266,341, forward strand.
GTGGAACTTAGACCATGGCAGTACAGTAGATGTGGTCTACTTACATTTTGCAAAGCCTTTGATACAGTGCCACACAAGAGGTTGGTATACAAAATAAGGGAACTGGGTCTAGGAAATAACATTTGTACTTTGGTCAAAAACTGGTTGGAGAATAGGGAACAGAGAATTGTGATAAATGAAACATTTTCTAAATTGGTCAAACGTTTTAAGTGGTGTACCTCTAGGTTCCGTGTTGGGGCCACTGCTTTTTAATATATTTATTAATCAACTTGGTGATGGTTTAGACAGCAAAGTTTCTATTTTGGCAGAGGACATCTAACGTTGCACATTAATAAAATCAGAGCAAGATGTACATTCTTGCAGATGGATTTGAATAAAATGGATTGGCCAAGTGGAGATGAAGTTTAACATAGATAAATGTAAGGTTATGCACTTAGGGATCAAAAACAATCACGCAATCTATAAATTAAATGGGATAAATTTAGGGGAATCTGTAATGGAAAAGGATTTGGGAGTGCTCGTAGACAGTAGACTTAGCAATAGTGCTCAGTCAATCAGCAGCTGCAAGGGCCAATAAAGTATTGGCATGCATAAAAAAGGGCATAGATGCAAGGGAAGACAGTGTTATTTTGTCACTATATAAATCGTTGGTAAGACCTCACCTTGAACACGAAGTACCGTTCTGGGCACCACTCTATAAGAATATGTCTATAAGACATTTTGGAACTAGGAAGCGTTTAGAGAAGGGCAACAAAATTGATAAAGGGTATGGAGTCATTAAGTTATGAGAAAAGGTTAACTAGTTTAGGCATGTTTACTTTAGAAAAGAGGTCGTCTAAGAGGGGATATATGATTATAAATACATTAAGGGTCAATACAGAGAACTTTCATGAGAACTTTTTACCCCAAGGACTGTATACAGGACACGTGGTCTCCCACTAAGGTTAGAGGATAGGAAATCTCACAACTAGCAAAGAAGGGGTTCTTTACAGTAAGGGCAGTCAATATATGGAATTCATTGCCAGGGAAGATTGTGATGGTATATTCAACCGATATGTTTAAGAAGGGGTTAGACAAATTTTTGGTGAAAAAAGGGTATCCAGGGGTAAGACTGTTAATTAAAATGAAGGATAGTAGTAGATCTAAGGAGAAATAGGCTGAAATATTGGGTCAGGAGGGAATTTAACAGATTGATCCAGATGAAGCAATCTCCGATCGATTTTAATTTCAAATATAAGCGGGATCACAAGAGATCCGAAATAGGTTGAACTTGATGAAATGGTGTCTTTTTTTCAGCCTCATCAACTATGTTATTATGTATGTAGTAATAATTTGAAATAAGTCCAGGGGGTAAATGTATCAAGCTGCGAGTTTCTGGCGGGTTTGAAAAGTGGAGTTGTTGCCTATAGCAACCAAATTCTAGTTATGATTTATTTAGTACATTCTACAAAATGACAGCTAGAATCCGATTGCTATAGGCAACATATCCACTTTTAAAACCTGCAGCTTGATACATTTACTCCCAGGAATGATTTTTTTAATCATGCAAGATTGACAAACCAGCACCAATGTACACAGATGCTCAAAAGATCAAAATCAGCTTTTATAGTTATTTATTTATAAAATGACCCAATACCTTTTATACCAGAAATATTTCTGCTGAAGAAACCCATATTAACTATAGAATGCTTGTGTGATCTGCACCATTGACAATTGTTTGTTCTATACTTATGCTTTTTTCAGGTGTTTTCTTATAGCATAAAGCCAAAATAAAGACACAAGGGGTAGAAACCAAAACTCTTACAGAATCATAGGGAGTGGTCGTGTTGTTCAGAGGTTTGCTATTACTATCTGACAAACGAGCTTGGTCAGTAATTATTTCTAAGATAACAGTTTAGAAAAAGGACGTTCAGATGCATTCTTTAAAAGCAACTTCCCTAGGTATTTAAATTAAAAAAAATAAACCTATGTAGAATTGTTCCTTTAAAATCACTTGCAAACATTTTTCTGATCCCTTTTATTTCAATGTTCCGTTCAGTACTGCCGGTTAATTTTGCAGAGAACTGCAACAATTTATGAAACTGACAGTAAAGCTGGGTACACACTACAGAAAATTACTGCAGATGCAATTTCTGTAATTATATTACGAACGACTGAAAGTTCCAATGAAAATACAGATTTATGTGTACACACTCTCACGGTGCTTGAGTTTGGAATAGGCCTTGAAGCCCCAGTCTAGATAGACTTACCCACAGAGAGGTGCGGAGTCTAACGGTAGAGATGTATTCACCAGGGACCCCCACAAGAGAATATGGACTTAGCTGCTCTCTAGCCACAGGTCACTGTCCTCTAAGGGGTATTACAGCAGGGTGAGATGAAACCGTAGAGTGGAGCAGGACTGCTGGACGATAAATGCAGTGGGTCAGGTGAATGGCAGTGAATCAAAGCATTGAGGTCTTTAGAAAGCAAATAGCTGAGAACAGGACTGATTATGAGGCACGAGGTTCTTGCAATAATACCACAGGTCTTGATCGTGGAACAGGTAACACAGGATACCTATTTGCAGACGGGAGCCAGAGAGAACAGTGTCCCAACAGGTAAGGAGACCTGAAGATCTAGCAAACTAGTAGAGAAGTAGGTGTTTTAAATAGACAGAGCTGACAGGCAATTAGCCAATTAAGAGAATGCAGGAAGTTTTGAAAAGACCAGGTGACCAAAATGCAGGTTAGCTGGTGCAATGTGTGACACACACCTACACGATTTACCTTCAGATCTGTGCTTTTCATCTGTCATAACCATTTGCTAAAAAAATTGTGACTCTGTAAAATCTATAGAGATCTGCCTACACTGCTGGTTGTGAGTGCATACACACTACCACATGTGCCCAACATCGTTCCATCTTTGATCGTGATTTTTAGGAAGTTTATAAAATGAAATGATACAATGTGCTTTGGTGCGGTAAAGCATGATCGTGGGAGCATATACACTAATGCAATATGTGACCAAACGGTCGTTTATAGTATGATTTGCATGATAATTGAATGAAAAAGGTGTAGCATGTACCCAGCTTAGCGGCTACCCACCAAGTTTTGTTCTAGTGAATGTAGAGAGAAGGGAGGGCATGTGAAAGGCTATTTTGTTAAAATTAATTAAAAAATGACAGTCAAAATATCAAATTCCCAAACAGAAAAGTATATATTTTAAATAGTTTTAATCAAAGAGAGAACAGTTAGTGATATGCAAAAAGAAAATTTGTGTGGAGTAACCTTTTGAGTCAAATTGTGTACATTTAAGTATTGTTCCCAATTGTTACTTTAATTGTGCATTATTGCCAAATAATTATTTTACATGCTCTGATATATTTGAACAAGTGGTTGAAGTGGAAATTTAGAAGTGGTGGTGTGGAAAGTGATAAGTGAATGGAATTTGATAGTTTTACAATGAAGGTAGTAGGAGAAGTGACGGTATGGAATACCACTGTACACGCCCACTTCAACCACTGATTTGAACATAATTGAGTAAATGTTTATGTGGTGCCCAATAAACTTCTGTACTGTGCTCCATATTTTAACTGGCAAAAAATTCTAAATATTACATGTATAAAGTGCCTTTCTTTTCATATCCCAGTAAATCTTGATTTAAAAAAAAACTGATAAGTTTTAAAGAGGCATCTCACTATGAATTATGTCATGTTTTGTAGAAATCATAAGAAAACTTGATTTCTGCATTTGTACAATTTGTTTAGCAAAATATATTAAGGTTGTACTTTTGACATAAGGATGTGTTCTATAAACAATGGTGTCTGCCTAAGAAAGTGGCTGAACTGAATTATTTCTCGGATAGTGTTATTAATGACAGATGTAGTATTATGTTTGAGTTGTGCAGAATATAGTGTATTACTTTTTTTTTAAGGGGCGCGATGATTAATTCATATTTTAAGTTTCAGGTTTTCCTAAACTTTTATTTGGTCACAATCTTGTAAACACGTTTGTGATTGGTTGTTACCCATTTTAGCCAACAGACCCATTTTTCTAAGGTTTATTTGACCAGGTTTGTAATGCTGTAGATTTGACATGCTTGTTGACTTACATTCCAGGAGATCACTGAATACATGTGTGTCACATGATTAGCGCTTCTTCCCGATTTTGAAGTTTGAGTACAACTTCCAGAAGCACCTGGAGAAGCTGGTGACATCACAACTTCAATATTTTTAATTTTTATTGATAGCAATGGAAGGATGAAGTAATTAGCATGATGGGAGATGGCATGGTTTAATTGTTAGTCTATCATCTGCCCTAAACAGTCAGTATGAGTGGACATAACTTGAGATGTATTTAGTAGTTATTTGCCTTGCTGTTAGCGGTGTATAGATTTGAACTACATTGCATGATGGAATATGTCATACTTGCCAACATTTTGGTGTTGGTGTCCGGGAGCCTCCCTGGGGGAGGTGGGCGTGTGGGTGGCGGGGCTCCAAAATCGCGTCATTTTGGACCCATCCCCGTGATGCAAACGCTTCATTTTACAGCAAGGGTGGGGGGGGTGGCCAAATTCTGCGATTTCCAGAGAATCGCTGCATTTTGGCCCTAATTCTGCCCACTTCACTAGGAAGTGGGCAGATGCGGAAGATTGTCATACTCTCCCGGGAGTCTGGGAGACTCACCCAAAATGCGGGAGTCTCCCGGACATTTCGGGAGAGTTGGCAAGTATGGAATATGTAGATCAAGAATTTTGGATAATGGGAAACATACATGCCCTCACAGTTAAATATAAAATTGAAGTGTTCCTTTAGGGTTTCCGGTGGGAAATTATTGTCCTGGGTTAAAATGGATTAATAACATGTGACTTAGATTGTCAAACAAGTTTATTGTTTATTTTGAAAAGTATATAATAGAGTAATAGAATATAAAAAGAAAGTGAGATTAGTACAAAGAGTAAATAAAAGTGTTATCTGCTTAATATAGAGTGTCCCAGTAAATATGTTTAATCACAGATTATCCTAGGACCCTGACTTTCTCTATGCGCTGACGGCATATTATCTTGAAAGCTAGGATGAACTAACTGGAAACAACGGAGGTCCATCCCTGCAGTGATCCAAGTTGAGGTGAGGGTTGTCACATTTACTTAGCTTTTATAGACCAAGACCTTAAAATCATTTGCATATAAGGTATAAACATGATTTTCGGACATTCTATTGGTGTAATACTGACAAGAATCTCATACATGTGCAGTGGGCCTCAAAGACACCTCCCTAACAAAATATGTGGAGAAGTTTCTAGAAAGGCCTTGATTATTTCAGCATTGCGAATTCACTTGGTTATGTAAGCCTTAAAGTAATACGCACATGAAAGTATAAAGAACACAAAGGGGTTTCAGCAGTCATTTTGTCAAACCGGTTACATTTAGACATACATGTGTTTACCGATGGCACTAACATCTGTGATGCCCTCTGCAACAGGAAGGGCACACTGCACAAACGTTCACTTCCTTAACTTAATCGTTAGTCATAACTTCCCCTTCCCGGTCTCCCCGGTCCTCCACATGAAAAAACAGTCATAAGACAAGACAGGTACCCATGACTGAACATTTGGGTGTTCTGCTGCTAAAGACTGTTCTGAGTCACAGACAAGGTCTGAAGGACAGATCACAATAAAAAGTAAACTAATAAGTCTTTTTTATTACAATGTTCTCTTGGTTATAAACTTATCTCTGCCCCTGCTCTCCATGTCATTCAGGGCTTCACATTAGACAGTCTTGACTCAAAAAATAAATTGTATTTTATATCTCACAGAAGGGACTGTTAGTATGACATGCAATCTGATCCCTATATGCCCCTACTGAACTTACAAAAATCAGCAAATCTGCAAATCATCTAATCATACAGACCATGAAATTGTGGAATTGGGACATGTACCCATTTAGACAAGGCTGCTCTGCAAAACAACAAGTATGTTGTACAGTTGATACATTTTCTTGGTGCCTTCAATTCCTTTAATTAAAGTATGTACTTGAATCCTTAATAGCATGTAAAAGTCCAGTACAGCTGTTTAAGGGAGCTAGCTGTATAGAAAAACCTCTCAGTCCAAGATGGTGAGTACTTGAACTATATTTTACTTCAGAAGAAAATTAATTTAGTGTGTTAAGGGTTAAGTTAACAAGCATTTAAATGTAAATTTGTATTGGCCATACAATTCGTTGCTGTCAAGGCTCTACTATATTTATAGTTTTATGTCTGCTCTACAAACCTTTCCTGGATTATAGTGGGTGATGAGATTTAATGGCTGTCTATTATCTGGCCTGTGTAATGCACTAAGAATCATGTGCCTCTTCCTCGCATTGCTCAGCAACTGTCAGTCACCTACAAGCATAAGTGTGATGGGTGCCATCATTTGTGTTGCTACACAAGTGACTGAATATATGTGAATGACATATCAAAGATGGCTAAACATACATAACATGTTGAATATGGAAGCATGCTGTGATATAGCTATAGGTTAGAATAAATAATACCTGAATTGTTTCTAGTCTTGGAACTGTTCTAGTCCAGAAACTATCCAAGTCAAGATGAGCTGGTTTTCTTAGATATGTCTTGGGTTCCCTTGAACAGTTCTCATTTTGTGGAACTCCAACCAGGTATTAAAACAGGTTTGAGAGCTATTATTGGGCTTGTATGATATTCACATAGTTCAAAATAATTCTGATTTGCCACCAGGTAGTTTACTAGTGACATTACTTATCATTGTCATCTGTTGAGAATATATGCATTATATGTTACAAAAGATGTGACAACTTCAGCTGGGTATTTAACCTGGTGATTCTCAAAGTTAAAAGTGAATTTACCTCTGAGGACTTTTTTTCCTCACGTCTTGTCTACCACACTTGTCTATGCATAGTCTATTTTGTACATGTCATTTGTTTATGTGGATGTTTGTCTGACATGTACATCCTGGCCTGCTCTACTGTACTCTTTTGGTCTGTCTGGACAAAATGTAATACCATTTGAGTAGACAAACCAGGACATTCTCTAGATGAATGGATTACAAAATACATCGCTACCGTCACGGTATCCGGGCAGAAGAATAGGTGATACCTACTTGCTCAGATAGACACTGCTGCACTTGAGTCTAACGTGCCCCTGGTTTTCACAAGGAACCCCCGCAAGGAGTTGGGTACTCTTGGACTATTACCATTATTCCGACATGTTTAAACCCTACAAATAAAATCCAAAAGTATGAAAAAGCGATGTGAAAATAAACAGACTTACCTTCAACCCGACGCTGGGCATTTCCGATGAAAGCACCATCCTGACAGCAAGTGATTCCGATTGAACAAGTGTTCGGCACTGCAGAAATTTAAAGCAGTAATGTCGGGTTAAGTGTTTAAACACTTAGGGCCTAAGTCATTAAGGAGAGCAAAGCATAAAAAAGGAGTAACATTTGCACCTGGGCAAAACCGTGTTGCATTGGAGGGGAGGTAAATTTTAAATGTGGGGACAGATTTATAATTGGGGTAGGGCATGTCCTAGATAAACTTTAAATTTCAGTGTAATAATAAAGCTATTAAGTATTTGTGTGTTAGATGAAAAAACAGCCAGTATTTAACTTATGTGCAAAATAATAAACTAATTTACACCCCTTGCATTGTAACATGGTTTGTCCCAGAGAACATTTAAACCTTTTTTGCCTTAATGACTCAGGCCCTTAATCTTAGGGGTCCCCACATTGCCGCTTTAAATTTCTATTGACAAACGTCGCAATGACGTCAGCCTGCACTGCCGAACACTTGTTCAATCGGAATCACTTGCTGTCAGGATGGTGCTTTCATCGGAGATGTCCAGCGTCGGGTTGAAGGTAAGTCTGTTTATTTTCACATTGTTTTTTTCATACTTTCGTATTTTATTTGTAGGGCTTAAACATGTCGGAATAGTGGTAATTGTAGAAACGATTACCACCGCCCGCAAGGAGATTTGGATTTAGCTGCATGGGAAGCGCAGATCACGGTTCTCCAAGGCAGCTCCCAGCAAAGTAGTAGATTGTGTGTGAGGATAGTCGACACTCCGAGGTCTTAGCCATGTGGGAATGCAGTATCAAAAGGGAGTTCCAAAAGGGTAGCCAGAGGTCAGAAGTCGATAATCTTCAGGAGCCAATCAGAGAGCCAAGAAGTAGTCAGAGATAGCCAGGTCAAAGCCAAATATTTTCAGGAGCCAGAGGGAATACAAGAGAGAAGTCAGAAAAAGCCAAGTCAATATTCCAAAAGTAATTACCAATAGGAGCACTGGAACCACAAACAAGAATACTGGAGTAAAGAGTCTGACCTAATACTCTGGCACCCCAATGGTGCCAGAGTCCAGTTTATATAGGGGAGCAATTGGACCAATTCCCAGTGGTGGTGACATCACATGCACGGTACAGCCGGAACTCCGGCCGGAAATTATGCGAATGTAACAAGCACAGGCGACCGTCCCTGTGCAGAAGAGGAGAAGCAGGGACGGCGCCTGACAACTACAGTAACACGAGTATATATAGAGGCTAATGTGTGTGCTAAATTAGCCACTTAGCATTTGACACAGACCAGACAAATCTCGCAGATATATACAGATTGACGTGTCATTTTCTCCAAATCTTCAGAATATAACAGTTCCTCCTGTATATTTGCGATCTCATAAGAATAGCTACTTCCACTTTCCCTACCCGAAGTTACCATTAGCCCCCTCCACCTTATGTGTGAAGTGTTCTCTACACATTGTACCTTTTGCCCTTTTGATCGTATCACCTTTACTTTCTGTTCATGTCATTGTATATAGTTGATAGCATAATCCCCTTAATGTATATGTGTAACATGTTGATGCTTTATTGTTAAGTGATAATCTCCTCATGGAATCAGCTAACTACAAGCAACTGCAACTAGCTGCTTTCTCTTAATTGAATTCCTGTAACCCATCTGAATGCACTTCTCTAAGCCACCGAGATGCTGACATCTGCAATTGTTCCTAACAGTCAGCAGAATTCTGAAAGTAAATAGAGTTTGTTAGGAAGTCATTGATGGACCTGATTTGAAAGTTGCTGTGGCTTGGCCAATCAGCTTCATCAACAACCCAACCTTAGAATGGGTTCTTCTTTAGGATTTCTTCTATTGGGCATTGGAATTTGATTACCCTTTCAATCACTACAGAACTGTTTAACATTCATGTGATATGACTGACCCTTTATAGGCTATCAAAAGCTTGAAACTGCCTAAAACTTCTGTCAACTGGCCAGTGCTCAAGCCAAGTGCCCTTTGATAAACATTTTTAATTCCTGATTTACCTCTTAAAACAGTCAATTCTAATGAGCACATTTCATTAAAACATCCATCTGGTCTAGGTACACAGAGATGGGTTGGTTTGACAAAACAAGTGCAGTAATAGGTAAATAAAGAGCAGTTTCTGAAAACCAGTAAACAATGCAAAGCCACATCTAAAAAGATTGATCTAAGCTGCAGACTACTCTCTGGTTACCAGATTACAATATATGGTTCTATATTTCCAGTAAACAATACAGATTGCCTGTGATACATTACTGACCACCCTCAGAAATGATGTGTACAATACTATAATAAAAAAAATACAATACAAATAATTTTAGATGTCCAGTCTATATCCTTCTATCTCTCTACTGTGATTGTTACTTCCTCCATTTCAACGAGCATAAAAGAAACTACTTATAAAACTGTATTACCGCTGCTATTACACTACTGATAACTTGAACAAAATATTCCCATCCTCCAATCTGGATTGTTGGCAGAATTGTGGCCACAGGTGCACTTATCTGGATATTTGGTGGACATACCCACGCATTATCCCCATCACCAAAACTATCATTTAAAATTTGCAGAAGATCTTTGTATTTGAAACATTGTACTAACTACAATATGGCATTTGTTTGCAGGCAATTACTGAATCTATAAAAGTTAGTTTAAATCATCTAACAAAATTCTGATTCTGTTTTAAAGTATTTAGTAATTCATTAAAAAAAATCATCCAATAAGACTAAGTTAATGGAAAAAAAGAATTGCGATAAAGCAATTACTTGTCAGTGGAGTCCTCAGTAATAAGTAAACAATTACAGGCAGCTGGTTCTGCATATTACATTTTGTAACAACCAAACTGACTTGATTCAGGACAGTGGTGATAAGACCTTTAGTAACAGAAATGACCGGCTATAAGTATCAGCACATAAGCCACAAAGCAAGAATCATTGCAGTAACATGCTGAAGTGTCACATTTTTTTTGTCATCATTCGAGGTGGATGAATTCATCCGGCCCCCCCCCCCCCTTCATTTTTGTCTAGTGAACTGCAAATTTATCCTTAATAAGGTATCATTCAACTCTGGAAAGTCATAGGGATTTCCTTTATTTCAAGTGCCATTTTTATGGTGTTCTTAATCTTATATACATTGATTTACTTGTTTGCTGAAATGGATGCCTGGTGTACTTTGTGTGAATTAGACTGTGCAAACAGATGCGACTTTCCCACAATTTATGCCAATAAACTACATCTCTACATGCCTTATTTTTGATCATAGGGGCTTATGTGGAGTTGCACACATTGACACCCTGAATGTAAGCGGGTAAAGAAGTGTACATTAAAAGCACATTTACATGCATGTGCTCAGGTGGACACCTCCTTTTTTTGCATCCTCTTCTACAACAGTAGCATATGCAACAGGTTTATGTCAGTAGTAACAAGTGTGTACACGATAGTGTAGAGAAAGTGTAAATGCTAAAGTCTCATTACCATATTTGTTCAAAATACTAATGTGATGAAGTGTTGAATACAGAAGAGATCATTTGCATTTGGGCAAAAAGGTTCACCTACGAACTATGCTACAAATGATACATAGTCCCCTCCATGCCATTTCCTCTAAGACTACCTCAACTTTTTGCTAGAAGAGCTGTCCTCAGCTGGGCACCTTTGAGCACACTTGGTAGAGCGGTCCTAAATTTTCACATTTCTGGACCAGGGTCAGCAACTTTATACATACCTTACGAGATATATATCTTTGTAACTCCTCTGAGTATATTCTTTCACCACTTCCCAACCCACCTCTAACAACTGAAATAAATGAATCACATTTGTACATGCAATTAGGTGCTATATGGAGAAAAGTCAACCCTTCAGTGCTTGCCTTCAGTCATGAATTGGATTTGGACCACCTACCACATATAATACATTACAATCATTCTCTGAAAATCAGTTATGTTGTTTAATTAGGTATGGCTTCCATGAGTATGATACTACAAAGCTACAACCATTATCGAATGATTTTTCTCATTTTCACTATAACAGTGATATGGATTTCATGGAGTGTATGGTCCTCTCATATCCCGGTTTATTATATCAATACCAAACTATTGTTTGATGTACTCTACATATATGAGAATTATGATGTACTATAATGTGTGTATTTTCTACTATATGGAATATTTCCACATGTCTGTAATGCAACAGTAAAACAAATGGATTTTACATTTCACGCAGGTGTATGGTCAATTGAATTCCACAAATAATACAATAGATATCTGTATATTATGTGTATATTAATGCCACCATGATAGAAAACTGTCATTTGCAAATGTCCCATAAATGAATCTGACTAGTTCTGATAACGGGTGGGGTACGAAGGGTAAAAAAACGAAAATGACTTCTCCGACTTAGAAGAAATGATGACTGACCTTAACAATGACAGAAGAAGTTCCCGGCAGTGTGAGAACAAATCACGATCCCTAGCTTCTACGTAGTATCAATTGTGACCTTTGTATCAATATTTTCAAAGCGGCAATGCCGCTTCTCATCAGACCTGTTACACTTAAGCCGAAGTATAATACTTAGGTCGAATAGGCTTGCACTATGAGTTAATGCAGAGATTGCGATTCTGGAGTAGGAACTTCTGCATACTGTTGTCATTTGTTTATTGTGTTTTTCCACCAGTGATCGAAGTGAAGGTGTATATGGTGATAAGTCATCTCACCACTTCCCCTACGGCTCTGATTTACAACACTATAAAATTCCATTCACTTACATTTTCCATACCAAAACATCCAACGTATAACAATGACCACTTCTCAGAGTTCCATGCTCACATCGCCTTAGAGACCATTACTTATAAAATATTAGCAAGTTGGGCTGTCTCGGCTCCTACCAAACATATTCTCAACAACCACCTCCGTTCCAAGGTCACTGAGGTCTGCTCTTACAGCCATATTATGCAGGTTTATAAGCAACCAGCATAGTCCAGGATTTTTATACACAACCCTAACCATGCTGGAATGTTATTTGCTTAATTAATGAACGATCCCCCTCGTATTTGGAAGCAATTGCTTGGTGTCCCTCATTTACTCAGGTGCTTCCATTTTTAGTCCACTACCTGTATGTCAGTAACTGTCCTTTTTGCTGCCATGCAGTCTTGAATCCTGACCTAATACATTCATACCCACCCACTGTACATAGGTAGGTGGGCCAGGCAGAACTGGGCTTTATTCGTGGGCCTTTAAAAATAAATAAAAAAATGTACAGGCAATGAGAACGAAAGCCAACTCCCTCATCTACTCTATGAGCCATTAAGAGTGAGGGGAGATAATCTTGTTAATATTAACTGGATGTCATTTACTTGTCAATTTCCAAAATTAGCTCATTGTATCACCATTCGATAGTATTTAAATGTGTTTTATTAGCGGTTATAAAAAAAAATTAAAACAAAATTACCTTGCAAATAAATTACAAATCTGGTTTTGGAATTCCTATATTTATCAGTGTTAGACTACAAAATATCTAATTCCTAGCAAATAAAACATATTTGATCCAAAACAATGCCAAATAAAAGTCTTATCACTTGTGACAAAAATAAAACACAATCAGAAATTCACAATCAAACTTAAATGAAAAGTTATTTCCAGCAAACCAGAAGCAGCGCATATATGCAGGGATGGCGGAAATAACTTATAACTTCTACATACAGATGTAGAATGTGAGACAGGTTATTTTACAATAGGGAAAGGTATTTGGCATGTTTATATGCGAATGCTGATCATTTATACACTAAGCAGTGATTCATTATATCACACTTGGTGACATGTGTCTTCACTGATGTTCAACTAATATAGAGAAACATTGGTGATGTCAGAGTAGTCATATGCTTTCAGATTATCCTTATTCTCCAGCTGATACACGAGGACGAGCAGGTAAATTTCTAATCAGCAGCAACTGAAGAAAATTCTACCAACCCCCACCTGACTTAAGAAAAGCTTTAAAAGACTCATCCCTCATTGAAAGAAATACATACAGTATTCCTATAGGAAACAAAACCATATTTAACTGAAGGCAATGCAGGATATATTCTTTACCAACACCTGACCACTTACTGGCTTTTGTTCTTCAGAAACCTATTGTGACATTTTAATTGAAATTGATATCTATATATAGATATAACATTTTGCTATATCTATAGCTTATTCCACTGTACCTTCAATTCCATTAGACCCTACCAGCGTTGCAGAGAGGTCATCATGACGAGAGATCTAAATGACCCTGACTGGGTTGCACTGAGTTTAGATTGGAGGGGGAGGGGAAGAGAGAGGAGAGACAGCAAGAACAGGCTGGGAGAGACTGAGGGGAGCACTAGCTTCATCTTTTAAAGGGAGGGGAGAGAAGGAGCTCAGCTGCAGTTTGTGGCTGTGTCTGGCTTGTGCAGAAAATTCTAGGCATTGGTGCTGGAAAAATATATATCTCAGCACAGCTGATGCTATTCTATCAGGGAGAATAATTTCTGTGTCTCATTGAAAATGGGCTGGATCAGTACAGGTGACTTAAATAATTCAGGATGATGTAGTGACTGAGGATGAAAATAAGGTAGGAGATGACTGAGTATATGTGTCTTGTTCCTTGCAATGTATTTATGCATTGTTGTATGTTATACACTGGGGTATTTCTAGCTAGCAAATCATGAATCCCACTTCCATAGCAGACAGAGGGGAATTCAGAATGAGGCAGATCCATTGTGTTTTAAACCTATGGGTTCTAGGTGAAATTAGAAGATTGGCCATATATTGTGAAGGGTGATTGTGCTTTATGGAAGATGCTTGCTGTCTGTTTATAGAATTTACAAATTGTATTGTAAATTGATGCTTGGCTGCAGAAGATGCAGTGTATGCATTTGTCTATATGGTATGTTTTTAATAGTACTTGGAATAAAATATGTCTACAGTGGTTGTCTGTGTGTTCTATAGAGGTATTTATTTCCCACAGATTGACTGCAATAGATATTAAGCATTGCTTTCATTTCTTCTCTATGCCTAATAGCAGGGGTTATCAGCCTTAAATAACAAAGAAATGCTGCACTTGTCTGTAGTGTGCAGAAGGCTTTGAGTTGTGGGACAGCAGTTCATTTATGCCGGTTGTTCTAAGATCAGGGTATTTAAATGGCATGGGAAGCATGCTGCACATAGATACTCCAAAAAAAAAAGCAAAATGCATAATACAGCATTTAAGGCAGATCTAGAAAGCTTCGTTAAACTGCTGCTCACACCACTGCAGTATCGAACAGCACACAAGGGGTTGAAGGGAGTATTTACCCTTTCTGTTTATCACACTACAACCTTGTTTTTTTTTCTGGCAGTGGTTGGGTTAAAAGCAATGAAAAATGATTAGTGCGAAAAGCTAGAAAGAAATGCATGGTAGCCAAGGGAATGTCTCAGAGATTGCCTCTCTGCATATGGGGTAAATGTCTGGGTCTTGGTTGGCCAGAATGAGATGCAGTGTGACAATGAGCAAGCTACTGTGTGCTAACATATTCTGTTGTGTATACACAATATGGCTTATTGACTTTTATAGACTGGTGAACGTGGCCTATAACTGTGGTTTGATTTTATTTTTCTCTGTATTTATTTTGCTGAATGTGTTCTGGATAGAAGAGTTGAGTGTCCCGTGGTTAATATCAGTATAGAGTATTAGAGCCGTTGTTGCTACTGCCAGTTGTGGCTTCTTCATATATCCGATAAAGCAAATGATGAACACGAGCAGACACGGTACTTTCAACTTCTACCACTGGACCGTTGAAGTTTTCTCTAAAAACAGAAACATGTTGGAGACAGACATTTATACATATCTGTTTAATTGTAGTATCTAAAATTTGACTTCTACCGCTATCCATAATTATTACAGTTTACTTTTACTATATCATGTATAACTGCTGCAGCTTGGAATTTCATTATGGATTTACTATATGATGGACAGTTTGCCAACATAAAATAGCAAGTCAGCAGTATGTGACTTAGCTGTATGTAAGTTTATCAAAGACTGGGCCAGTGGAGGCTGTATGCATTGTGCTGGCAGCTAGAATAAACAGGAACCTGTGATAACCTAGGGAAGGCTGTCTGCATTCTTGCTTTGCAACCATTGAAATGACACTGGACTTGGTTAGGAGGCAGTGGCTGGCTTGAATATTCAGCAAAAGGTATGGAGCCTTACAAGCAACTTGCTAGAGTGTGATAAGGGATTAACACTGGCAAAGAGGAATGAAAAACATGACCAATGCTGCTTATGCACATATTATATATATATTTTTTCTTTTCTCGAAAGGTACAGCTTGTATAGCCTATTGAATTCCAAGCAACAGCTGCTAGCTTGAAATACCTCTAGGCCATAATTACTTTTTAAAAATATTGATTTTACAATTTCAGAGGTCTTTAAAAAATGTCAACATCTTCATTTCCCCTCCAAAAACTGAAAATGAAGGTTTTTTTGAAAGAAACAGGGGCTAAAATTCCTGTAGTTGGTCAATTAGAGGGTGCCCTTTGACTGATCTCTATGAAAAGATGATCCTTCCATTCAGCTATCATTCTGTACAGTGCTATTTTGATGGGTTCAATGATAATGATATATGCAAAGACAAAAAAGAAACCCTTCCATAAATGTTCGGTGTGTTGGATGCAGATCATTTAGCTGTGTTAACTGCTTTGTTTGAGGAAATCAATGCAATTGTGCCATGGAAATGTAGAAGGGAAGTAGATAATGCGGTTCACGTACATCAGAAGAATAACAATGCCAGTTAAAGGCTGCTTTCTTTTTAATGATGATCTTGAATTGATTTAACTGACATGTATTTAAGTAGAATGTGCCATATAACTCTTTACGTATTCTACATTTTGTATTAGTATAAGTTACAACTGGGTGCAATCGAATGACAGGCAATTTTAACTTGAGGTATATAGGCTAGCACAAAACAGTAGTTAAATTTAATTCTGGTAAATGTGACCTTATATCATTAACATATGCTAACATGGCAGCAGAGAATTCTATTTGCTGTACACCAATAGATATATATATGTTATTGCTTTTTGCGAGGATTATTTACTAGTCAAGTACAAATGTACAGGGACACATTGAACCCAATTCTTTAATTGTCTTACTTGGACTAATTCAATGCTGGGCTACATGTGCTCTTTGCAGCTCTGGTAGACTGGATATGACCCCTTTGAGGGTAGCAAAATGTGGGTAGCCTCCCAGGCCCCTCATTGTGCTCTGAAAAGAGCAGAGAGAGATCCTCTAATGAGCATATGCAGACCAGTGCATATGTCGCTTTAAAGAGGACTTGGCTCTGCTCTTTTCAGGGAAGAGTGGACATCAGGGAACATTGTGGGAGTCTGGATTGAACAGGGGAATTTTACCTGTGAGCCCTGTAGTGGCAGAACCCATGGTAGTTCCGCCATTGATTAAAGTTAATTGCCAACTTGATGCTATAGATGATTTCACATTTGTACTCTGTTAGCAAATAATCCCCAGCACATCTCTCTGCTTCCTGGGTCAACATCAGTATACTCTTGTTTTTGAGCACATAATGCATTTGCATATGCTCTATTTGCTAATTGTGTTTTCTATACTTCAATATAGGTGTTTCAGTTAGTTTAGAGTCTCCAATACCACTGGTGAATTTAATTGATTGCAACAACAAACTAAACATTTGAAATCTAATACAAATTAAATCCTTAGTCTGAAGTTAGCTCCAGCAGTGTAAGATTTGTATAGGTCCAGTTTACCTGCAGAGGTCCAGCAACGATGCGCTGTTCTTCTGTTGAATAAAAAAGCAGTTCCAAGAGAGAAATGCAGTCTGGGCCTCTTACCAAAGTGATAACGTTCCATGGGCTTGTCTGTGTGCTACACAGGTAATGGTGCTGTCTGGGGTTTCTATTAAAGTGAATGATCACTGCTGTCTTGCCTGTTCCAGTGGGAGGATAGGATACGATTACATGAGTGCATAACTGGCACTCCTGCCAAGGTGATAAGCCATGGATGACGATATTGTGGTGGACAGTCTTCCAGCAAGAGTAGGGATGTCCCTGTCCTGATCTGTGTGCAGAGTGTTGACTGGGCAGCCAGGCAAAGTGAAAGTTTCTACTACTTGCCCATGAAAGCAGAGAATTATTATATTAGATCCCAGAAGTCCTCCTGCGCCAGCATTTGGGAATCTTTGATTTCAAGGGAATTCTTAGTCTGATCCATAGAAGGGGAGATGCTTTACACATTCTGAAAGCTGGGTAATACCATTCTCCCCCCGTTGTGACTGTAGGACACGAATGATGTTGAACTTAGTTACTTCTGAATTCTGACTTTGTGTTGTATCTTAAGCAAAACTAGTAGTAGATGAAGTAGTTTGGACTTTCTCTCTTCATATTCTGGTAGAGTATGTGCCACATTCTCATGGCAGTGCACACTAGACTTTTCTGTCCCCAAGTATGAGGAGAGGCTAGGATTTCAAAGGGTAACAGTGCTACGCCATGTAACTGTACCATGCTTGATTATAAGTTATTCTACATTATTTACATTGCAGACCTGTGCAGTAGATGTGTCGCAAACTGGTGGTGACTGTGGAATCACAGATTGAAACTTGGGGAAAAAAATGAACATTTCAATATAATATAATAAAAAATATACCTATACAGTCAGCCTTGTAAATAAAATGAAATTAATTGTGCCTGACACTTATATTTGATATATCCCTTAAAATACACTAAAATACAATCTGACTGCAAGATTTATTTAAAAAAAAAAAAAAAAACGTATACCGTATATTTATTTGCTTATAATATAAACAAAGAGAAAAGTAATGTAAATACGTTATGTATAATATGTTCACGCAACAGTCAATTTTCAGGGCCCTTCCTTTCTAAAGCTGGGAAAAAACAATCTCCAACACCTTCTGCAGTCAGGTCCGGTCGTGAGGCTGAAGCTGTCTGACAGCACTCATCATCATCATCATCATCATCATTTATTTATATAGCGCCAACATATTCCGTAGCGCTTTACAATTGGGGACAAACGTAATAAACTAATAAACAAACTGGGTAAAACAGACAAAGAGGTGAGAAGGCCCTGCTCGCAAGCTTACAATCTATGGGACAATGGGAGATTGACACATGAGGTTAAGTATACATTTTGCATCTTGGCCCAGCCAGACTGCAAAGGTAGGGTGACTCATAAGCTAAATGATCCTGTCACACAACAATGTTATTCCGGGGGTAGTTGTCTTGTGTGAAATTGTGTAACAGGCTAAAGGTAGTGAGGTTAAGATGGTGGTTGAGGAATATTATAAGCTTGTCTGAATAGGTAGGTTTTCAGAGAACGCTTGAAAGTTTGTAGAACAGAGGAGAGTCTTATTGTGCGAGGGAGAGAGTTCCATAGAGTGGGTGCAGCCCGAAAAAAGTCCTGTAACCGGGAATGGGAGGATGTAATGAGGGTGGATGAGAGACGCAGATCTTTTGCAGAACGGAGTTGCCGAGTTGGGAGATATTTTGAGACAAGAGAGGAGATGTATGTTGGTGCAGCTTTGTTGATGGCCTTGTAGGTTAGTAAAAGTATTTTATATTGGATTCGGTAGAAGACAGGCAGCCAGTGTAGAGACATACAGAGTGATTCAACAGAGGAATAGCTATTTGCAAGGAAAATCAGTCTTGCCGAAGCATGTAAAATAGATTTTAGGGGTTTGAGTCTGTTTTTGGGAAGACCAGTAAGGAGGGAATTGCAATAGTCAATGCGGGAGATGATTAGTGCATGAATTAAGGTTTTAGCAGTGTCTTGTGTGAGATATGTGCGGATTCTGGAAATGTTCTTTAGATGTATGTAACATGATTTAGATATAGAGTCAATGTGGGGAACAAAGGATAGGCGTGAATCAAGGATTACACCTAGGCAGCGAGCTTGTGGGGTGGGATTTATGGTCATGTTATCAACAGAGATAGAAATGTCAGGTATGCTCTTGTTGGCGGGTGGGAATATTATTAACTCTGTTTTAGAAAGATTAAGTTTGAGTTGACGAGAGGCCATCCAAGATGAAATGGCAGAAAGACAGTCAGTTACACGGGACAACACAGATGTCGAGATATCAGGAGAGGATAGATAGATTTGGGTATCATCCGCATAGAGATGATACTGAAAGCCAAAGGAACTTATTAGATTTCCAAGAGAAGCGGTATAGATAGAGAACAGCAGAGGACCTAGCACCGAGCCTTGTGGTACTCCAACTGATAGGGGAAGCGGAGCAGAGGTGGCTCCAGAGAAATTAACAGTGAAAGAGCGATTAGAGAGGTAAGATGAGAACCAGGATAGAACTGTGTCTTGAAGACCTAGGGATTGCAGTGTTTGTATGAGAAGAGAGTGGTCAACGGTGTCAAATGCAGCCGAGAGATCAAGGAGAATTAGGAGAGAGTAATGGCGTTCAGTCTTAGCAGTGATCAGATCATTAACAACCTTGGTCAGCGCAGTCTCTGTGGAGTGTTGAGAACGAAAGCCAGACTGAAGAGGATCCAACAGGTTGTTTGCGGAAAGAAAGCGTGTGAGGCGAGTGTAGGCAAGTCTCTCTAGAAGCTTGGAGGGGCAAGGGAGCTGAGAGATGGGACGGTAATTTGAGAGAGAGTTTGGGTCGGAGTTTTGTTTTTTTAGAATAGGAGTAATCACTGCATGCTTGTATAGTGATGGAAAGATGCCAGTAGAGAGTGAGAGATTACAGATTTGAGTTAGAGGTGAAATGAGCACAGAAGACAGGGATCTACCAATTTGCGAGGGAATAGGATCAAGAGGACAGGAGGTAGAGTAGGAAGATAAGAAGAGCGTAGAAATTTCCTCTTCATTTGTGGGGTCAAATGAAGAAAGGGTGTCAGAGGGTAGTGGGAAGGAAATGAGCTGATGGCTTGTTGAGGAAGAGGATACCATTTCTAGTCTGATCTTGTCAATCTTGTCCTTGAAGTAGGAAGCAAGATCCTGAGCACTGATAGTAGATGGAGGGTTCGGGGTGGGAGGATTGAGAAGATGATTAAATGTATTGAAAAGGCGTTTGGGGTTAGAAGCCTGAGCATAGATAAGAGATTGAAAGTATGTTTGTTTTGCAGTGTCCAGAGCATTTCGATAGGAGTGGTAGACAGAAGTATATGTGAAGAAGTCATTAGAGCTTCGAGATTTACGCCAGTGACGTTCTGCTTTACGGGACAGTTTTTGAAGATTTCGTGTTGCTTTGGTGTGCCACGGTTGACATCGAAGTCGACGTGTAGTATGAAGTGTCGCTGGAGCCACTTGATCAAGGGCCGTTGCTAAGGTTAGGTGAAAATGAGGTACTGCCATCTCAGGGGATGAGAATGTAGAGATAGGGGAGAGAAGGTGTTGGAGAGAGGTGGAAAATTGTTGAAGATTAATAGAATTAAGATTTCTACGAGTATGAGGAGGCTTGGTTGAGTCAGACAGTAGAGAGGTTAGAGCAGTGGGGGTGAGAGTGTAGCTGATAAGGTGATGATCCGAGAGGGGGAAGGGTGTATTAATAAAAAAAGCTCAAGCACTCAAGCTTTTATAACCAGATAAAGGGTTCTGGAATCAACTTACATTTATAGGAACATAATTTTCAGACTCTCTATATTGGTACACTATTGATAAGAATACATTCCTGCACAGTGCAGTAAGTGTCTGAGACAACACCCTAACAGAACAACAAAATGGAGTTCAGTGGCCATTTTGATAGGCGTGTCACATAAGGGCTACAAATAACTTTACTGGGTTGCAAGTTAGCCAATCCACATCTTACAAGTAAAAAAAAGGCCTGGAATGACTAACTGGTTTGAGCAATTTATTTTAATAGCAGGTTACATGTTGTATGCTGTAAACATGTTTTGAGTTTATTGATAAATATATTTGTTCATATTCGGCGTACTGATTCAATGCAATTTGAAGTCAATGCAATTACAGCAATTTTTATTTATTTATTTTAGATTTTCTTATATCTGCCTTGTCTAATGACCAGTGTAATTTTGGGTCTGGATAAGATGAAATTGTAGGATTGCTCTTTTATTAGTGAATTGAACATTTAAACATTATATATTGGCGTGAAAAGTTACTCCACATTACCACAGTTTTGACTATATGTTGGAAGTCTCTGTGGAGAGAAAACTGAATGTTCTTAAATTTATAATTGTATAAAAATTTGAGCTTTAACCAGATTACATTTCCATAGAAAATAATGTAGTATGGGAATGATACATTGATATAGTGTTTCCAGCATATAGTGGGCTATGTCTTGAGTTGGTATAGTAGATAACAAGTGCTGACAGAAACTGGTACTATACATGTTTCAGTGCTAAACTGTGATTTAGTGTTGGTTGATTGAGACAGAAATGTCATTACCATCGCTGAATGTTACAATAATTTATCTCAGTGAGCCAAAGAATGTCCCTGAAAAGTAAGATACATATTTTAACAAAGCTGGAAACAAGTTACTTCATTTCTGAACACAGACTTCAGGGAAATGTTATTTTCATGGCAACTTTTTTTTTTAAATTATTTTGTGCTTTGCTCATTGGGTAGTTCAAGCAGGGCACAGGCCAGTGCCGATACAGGATCACACCTAAAGACAACTGTCTGATTTAAGTTGGAGATCATCAGTGTAGAATAGAGGTTGTTCCTCAGTATTTGATCTGCTATAGAGGATTCCTCACTGAAAAAAAAAAAATATTGGTTAACCCCCTAGGGACAATGTCCAATTATGCCACACCATCACATCATTATTTCAGTGAAACTGCCTCATTAATATTTAATTGGGATTGAACTGCCTTTTACATGGAACACCATAAGACCCCTCCCCTCTTTGCCATTTGCATTCTCCTCCTTCCTACGCATTCATTCACGTATGACCTGTCTTCTACTTTGCCTTACTATTGTTTTTTTATTTTTTTTTGCATTGCTGTATCACTGTTGCAGCTCTCTGCAAAACCATTAAACCTCACACCAATGGTGGGCAACATGCCTTCACCTGAGGGCCCCCCGTCTCCCCAGCTGATTGTTCCCGATCTTTCAGAACAGGGGCAGCCAACCTCTTCGTCACATGACCTCCTCTGCACAATGCAGGGAGGTCACATGGCATACCTGGAGGAGGAGGAGAGAGTACACTTTGCTTTCCCACCATATTCTGTGTGGCTTCTTTGAAGGCTGGCAGCCCTCCACCTCTTTCATATTGCCCCCTCACAGCCTTGGGCTTCATATTTGATGTTGTCGTTTATACCCACTTATTAATTTCATGCATACTAGCCTACTCTCCCAGAATTTCCGGGAGGCTCACGAATTTCGGGGAGTTCTCCCGGACTCCCGGAAGAATAGGCAAGCCTCCTGTACCCTGTAAGTTGCCAAAATTCATGGCTTAGAATAGCAGGGGTGGGGCTTAATCACATCATTACTCCCTCCCCTGCTATTCAATACCTTGAATCTCTGTATTATGGTAGGGTCAGGGCTATAGTGACGTAATGACGTCACACCCTCTCCTACCCTCTGTCACATGATCTGTACTCTGATCTCCCGGAGTACAGATTTAAAAAGTAGGCAAGTATGATTTCAGGTGGGACTCCTGTCAGAGCAGGCCATTCTACCACATATTCAGAGCAGTCTTAACACATGGGGACACGGGGCACCTGCCCGGGGGCCCCACAAGCCCCATAGGCTTGCCAACTTTTCAGTATATTAGTCCGGGAGATTTATTCAGAACCTTAAAATCTTCTTTATTAATATGTTTAGGTGGACTAATCACCTCAGTATCAGCTGTCATCTGTACTTCCTGTTGCGAATATATATCTTGACCTTGACAAAAACAATGCACACATACTAATTGTACATAAATAAGCAAGACAAAATCAAAATACATAATTTTATTGAAGTTTGAAGGCTATGATGCAACAGAGGCTTTATTTCAGTTTTATTTGACTGTTTTTCCTTTCCTTCTGATTCCTCCCCCTTACACCTGTGTTGAACACTTGATTAATAATAAATAATTCATAGTAATTTCGTACTGTGCCATCTCCGTCTATATGATTTACCAACTAAGTACCATTTTTATATTTAATTTTTTGTTTTTCAACTTTAAGACTCATGTTATATCGTCCAAATGTTTGTGTGGATTAATCTCTTTTCTACTGCATGTTTTTTAATGTTAAACACTGAATTTGTTGGAAGTACCATTAAATATAAGCTTAATTGTATTGACAATTTACATTTTTATTCCTGTGAGTGGTTATTTAATTAGAGCCCCATACATTAGAAATAACATGTGGCAGATTAAATATACATATATTAATAAAATATAAGTGGGCTGTCTCCATTGCCCAAAGAGTAACTGATCTCTGGAATCTGCACACCCAGTATGACCTCTTTAGCTCTATAAAGGACCAGGAGAAGAGTTGCTGCAGCTGGTCACATGCAGCAGCACCGTTTCAGCTACCTTGGTGTGTATTGCGGCCGCTTGAATATAGAGAGAAGCAGCCATACTGTAGTGTAGTCAGTAGTGTGGCTATTAAATGGACCGCCTGGACCCCTACCATAATCTGGTACTGCATCAGGGCACACCCCGTGGCACGCCCATGCCCTTCATGTCACCTAGATCAGTACGAAGTACAGCACCTTCCAACAGCCTGTATGTGGTCCATCATGTATTATTTTACATGGAGGGTATATTGTCAGCAGCATGTGCTACTCATTGTGGTATTATAATGTAGTACCACCTTAATATGCCTCTGACTCTGTGATGCATCGTTATAATCTGCTATGGAGAATATGCAACTTTTACAATTTTAAGATTCTGGTGATTACAGTTTAAGGTAGTCATGTGAAAACGAAAGTACAAACTCTTTCAATCTGTGTGAGGACTAGCTGGTTGTTTTTACACATCAGCACATGATTAATAATGTCCCAACATTTGCTAAATCTCATAAGACAAACCACCCAAAGCAGACTTCACTTTCTCATTTACTAAAAAGAAAACAAAAACCGCCAAAAAGAAGCTATATGTGATAAAGTAAGATCACCATATGATTCAGTATTTGTACAATCAGCTTTAACTCTATCTGAAATTTTTCTGTCTGAGGTCATTAGTCTTTTACAACTTAGTTATACAATTTTTGTACACTTAATTTATAGCACTGCTTCAGCTTATTGATGTTTGAGGGCATTCTCGAATTTAGCCTGGTCATTCCAAAATCTTGCTGTTCTTCTTTTTCAGCTATTCATTTGTAGATTTCCTGGTGTGCTAAGAACATTGTCTTGTTGCATGATCCAATTTCAACCAGGCTTCGGTAGTTGAACAGATGAACTCACATTTTCTTGTCTATTAGTTTTCATTAAGAGGATTTCAAGGTGGACTCAATTATTTTGAGATGCCCAGGTCCTTTGGCTGCAGAATTAACCAAATAATCACCATTTCATAGCTGTGCTTGATGATTTGCTATGAGTTTCCAGTGGTAATGTGCTGTGGTTTTCTACAACAGGGCATTGTGCATTAGACCACACACCTCCCCTTTTAGTCTTTTTTTTTTGGGTTTTTTTGTTTTCGTTTTTTTTGTATGATCCAACTTTGAAAACATAAGCTATATTTCGTATTTTTATTTTTGTCTAGCGAGACAGGGCTTTTTCCTGGCTTCCCAACCATGAAAGTCAAGCCTTGTCTTTTTCTGATTGTAGTCATGAACTTTAACATTTACAGTATTGACAGAGTCCTTTAGATACCAGAATCCAGCTTTTCCTTTCTTTGTGATTTGCCAGAGCAAAATACTGTCTGATCTTTGGTTGAATTTGCCGAGACATCCATTCCTGTTAAGAAGATTGACAAATGTGTTCATTGTTCTCTATTTGTAAATAATATTGAGAGTGTTTAACTTCAAAATGTTTGGAAATAGTTTTATAACCTTTTCCTGGACTGATGAGCTACAACTTTTGCATCTCTGAGCTCACTGCATCTTTTCACGTTGGCATGGTGTTAACACAATCCTGAATGCTCCAGCCCAAACTGCTTAAGGCTTGGTGCTTTTATAGATGTGGTAACACTTCCTAGTGAACAGCAAACTAAATGTACTTGATTAACAGCACCTAACTTCTTTAGTATTATGAAGGTACTTACTTGTTCACAATTGGTTTCTTCATATTGGCTTATTTTTTATTGAATAAATAATGACATAATAAAATATACTATGGATTTTGTTTGTTGTGACACTAGACTTCAGATTTTAGGACTTAGTGGGGACTAGATTACTATTTCCTATCCAGATGACTGTACATTTAGGTGTGTGTAGATCAGTAATGAAATAACGCTGTTTCAAACTACATATATATATATATTTTTTGTATTTAACAATGTGTATCTAGCTAAACATCTATCTACAGATCAAGAATATGTACAACATTAGATCATCAGCATTTTCTATAATCTTTCTCTTCGCAACTGAATGAATAAGATTGTGTTAATATCCTGTTTGGATGTATATGACTGAAACTTTGGTTCAATATCTTGTCACAGTCAATAGATGTATTGTTTATAGAGATCACTCACAGTAGAATGGAAAGCCAATTCCCACAGTTCATGCAGCCCGTATGATGTAAGAAAGTAATCCTAGTGGATAGCTCACCATTATATGTTGAAAGGACGTTTATTTTTTCAGAGGAGATTGGATATTGTTGCCAAGTTTAACCTTGTAACCTCACACATTTACGTATAATTCATCATTGACAGACATGGTTTTCACTCTTGCCAGGCTGGTGAGCTGTGCCATACGAGTGTTGGCATTATGTAGAGATGGACAGTAGAGGGTGAAGAGGGATTTTCTGGGAGGCAGAGATAGGTGAATGATTCTTGGGGGGGGTAGGGGTCAATGAAAAGAGAGCTACAGCAGACAATACAAGCCAGGTGTTAACAGCAGCTGATCTTGAAACAAGCTAAGGATCAGAGACATGAAGTGTGTAGTGAAAAAAAGCTGTCAGTCAGGGCCAGAGCGTATAGTCAAAACCAGAGAAGCGGAACCATAAGCCAACTATTAAGAAGGGCAGGATTGAATACTAAGCAGGGCAAAAACAGCAACAAGGACAGATGAGAAAACAAAGCCATAGACTGAAACCAGTAAAGGGTTAAGGCTGAATGATAAAGGTGCCAGGGTTAGGACACAATTAACCAATCAAAGCTACTATAGATCTTATCTAGGGCTAGATGCTGCTGGGAGAAACTATTTATTTTTTAATCTAATCTACATAAAACCTCAAAATGTGCTCCAATAATAGGACCCGATTAAGGTATGAATATTGTTCCCAGTGGAAAATAGCAGGTTCGTGTTAGAGGTTTAATAACATGTGACAAAAAGGCTGTCAAACAAGTATATGGTTTTTTTTTTGTGAAGAATATAGTAGAAAAAAAAAATGATATACATATCCTAGGGCACCGCCTTTTATAAAAAAAAATTGAAAGCTAGGATGAACAAACTGTTTTGTTGGTTCCAGAGTACTTGGCACCCTGCAGATGGTCCAAGCTGACGCATGGTAATGTCACAGTTCCTTTTATTGGCCAGAACCCTGAAATCATTTGCATATAAGGTATAAACAAAGGTGGAACTAGCAAGCTATGGGCCCTGGTGCAGGGAGGAGGGAACCGGGACCCACAGCTCGTTAGTTTGCCATGCCTTGCTGAACCCCATAGCAAAACTTGAATAGGTGTCTGGTGCTGCTGAACTACCCCATATCATATCTTTAGACCTCCATCAGGTTTTCCTAGAGGCGCTATATACATAAATGTTTATTATATTCAGTAAACATGTCATCATGTGGATTGTAGTATATGGAGAGCCAGCTAGATCATATAGCATGCGACATACTTAAATACATCTGTCCAAGCAAGGTGTCCCTAGAAAACTAGAAAGTATGCCCCCATGAGAGGGTGCTGTGCTCATCTGCTACTGGTGCAAGCAGCTATTCAAGTGTACATTCAGGGGAAAAGGGTTGAGGGCAGCCTAGCGTTTCATAAGTGCTAGGCACGACCCTGGGGGACATGGTACTCCTCCACATGGCCTTTACCAAGCCTCTTTTTGTGCGGCTTGGATAACGCACACTTATTAATCTCGCCCTCTCTCTTCGCTAGAGACTCAATATCTAGTGACGCCACAAAGCACCTTGTGAATTCATAGGCAGTATTCCCATAAAAATTAGTTCAGCCTGCAAAATGATTGCTTCTGTGTTGGTTAAGATTGTAACCCTTTTAAACATACATGGCCTGGTCCATTAAGGAACGTAAATGGTACGAGTCCAGTATTTTGCATATAATTGCTCTGCATATGCTCAGAAATGGACTATATACTAATGAACACAAGTGTATGCATCTTTGAACACCAATGACACCTCCAACAACCTAAGATTTCAAGAGCAGAACAGGGGTGGGAAGGGGCGTATGCATGCAATCTATGCACAGTAAGTATGTACCATAGGTTTAGGGCATGCACATCCATCCGATTCAAGTTCTTGGCATCTTTCGAATGTGATTTTCAGCAGTATCACTAGCACCAGCTACAGGACAGGTTTAAGTGCCGATTGATTGTGATGTTCGTGTATGCATGCTTAAACATGTGTTTGCAATCGAGCAATGGTAAAAATGCATTTTATGTTGCCATTAACATCCTGATAAATGTATTTCATGTTAAAACTTTTAATGTTTTTTCATGGATTTTTTTCTAATGCCTGTAAATGTATTTAATAATTTTATTTTTCATCTATGTGTTGATGGGACTTTATGTATAGATGTACATCGTGTGTATCCTGCAGTGTGTTGTCTGTCTGCATATGGCAAGTGCTGTATAGGCAGAGCGTACTTACACCCGTATTAAAGTATAAACATTTCTTGAGATCCTCTTGTTCATAGAGGCATTGCTGCTTGCATTTTCTGTCCCAGGAACCGAGAGTTATGGCAGACAGTGTATCCAGAGAACAAGCCGAGGTCAGGGGTCATTTGCAAGCAGGTATAGTCGGTAAACACGCCAAAGGTCGGGGCCACAGGCTTGGTAGCAAGGTCCAAGGTACAGGCAATAAAGGTGAGGGTCACAAGAAAACAGGCAGAGTCCAATAATCCAAGTAGGGGATCATACACAGGGAATCAAACGGAATATCCACAGGACAGGGACTGAGAAGCAGGTCAGCAAGTCTGCAACACAGAAGCTATAACCGGCAGTGAGGCTCAGTCCTCACTGCCCTAAATACTGCAGCCAGCCAATCAGAGACTAGCTCTGAAAATACCCACAGGTCCCTGGTAATAAATAAATTAAAACCTAATAGCCTGCAGGCCATTACGTAGCGCTGCACACGCGCCCGGCTGTCCTCAGTTGCTGGGACGCGGCGCTACAGAAGAAAGCGGAAATGACGTCCCGGTCGTCAAGGTGACGGCCGGGACGTCAGAGGGCACCAGAAGCGAGCCGCGGCTGTGAGTAACGCCCAGTGGCGGATCCAGGGGGGGCGATCGCTCCCCCTAGCAGGGGCTTGCTGCCGACAGCTGCACACTGTGCAGCTCCGTTCGGCAGTGACAATGTGCTGCCCGGCTGCTCTGATTGTGTTTTAAACACAATCAGAGCAGCGGGGCAGCACACTGCCACTGCTGAATGGACCTGCACATACTGTGCAGTCGCCGGCAGCCTTAGACATCAGAAAGGGGGCAGGGCCTAAATTGCCCCCCCTAAAATCACCCGGGGTAGGATACATGTCTAGATCCGCCCCTGGTACCGCCGCGGCTCGTGACAATAACACATTACATTCAATTTGTGCTTCTTAATGAATTGGGCTCACAGACTCTAGTATTATAAATTTGTTGGTTTGATATTCTACAATCTAGTCTAGTACCCAGTCTGTTTTTTAAGAGCATAATTCCAAATGATCTTTGAATGTGAGATGAACAGTAGAGAAAATTAAATGGGTGTAACAGAATGCATAATAACTTTGTAATCATTGTCGACTGATTATCATGAGCACCAGATAAAGAAACATTTATGTAAATAAATGTATTGGGTACATATTTGTACTCATGGATGGTAAACATTCTCTCATTTTTAACTGTTTTTTGCCAATTGTAATTTGGTAGATAAATGAAAAATGTGTATTACGTTCCTGTTATGCCACCTCCTAGAAACAATTGTGCATCCCAGGTTTGGATTAGAAAAGTAACTAATCATTCATTTCATGTGGTAAATGATCAAGTTTCTTAAGGGATTGCCTTTCCCTTTCTTATTTTTTTTACATTGCTTTTTTTCAAATCTTTACAATGTAGTCATCACATTTTGGGTGAATATTTGTTTTTTGTAAGTGGCCGTAGACTGAGGGGTGCCAAGAGTACAAATATGCCATGCAAATGTGGTACAATTATTATAGAAACACCTGCAGCTATTTAGAAAGATGACTTTGAAGAAACCACTCCCAGCTGAGACGGTGGTTACCCTTCATTGGATTAAATTTACTCAGGCATACCAGAATATATCCAAAATAAGGCTTGACTGGATTAACTATTTGGCTAGATACACTTAACAAAGGGTTACAATATTACATCAGGGAATAACATGACACTTTACACTAGCGTTAAACATTAAGACATTTGATACATTGTATCAGCAACATTACACGATCTAAGTGTGAGATACATTTTTATACAATAACCTTTATATTGATAGATATTAATACATTTCCCAATGCTATTTCAGCCAGTATAGTACTGTGGAGATGCATTGCCCATCATCTGACCTAATTTACCTCTCAGATTACCTGTTGACCTAGATAATTAACTTGTGCTGCCAGCTAGCTATCCTAGTAGTAACTCAGACATTGTTCTTATTACATTACGACCAAGCCAGATCTAAACCACATCTCCTATCAATGGACATTTGAGACAAATGGTAATTACCTTAGCTAACACAAGCAGTATGGTTTCTACTGCTCTACTATTTTCACACAATATGCCAATGGTTTTCTATATTTCTAATATATACAATATTGCAGGTAATAGCAGGTGCAAAAGAAAAGTCTGAATGTAAGCCCAGTTGAGAAACAATGCCGTAGCACCAGATGGGTTACACTATTCACTATTCTACATTTTCCTGTTGTTCCTGAAATAAGTGAAAAACCTAATTCAAGCGTCATTCCTTTGAGGAATTCCTTTCAGTCTCCAAAACAGCATTGTACCCTTGATCCAACACTACAGCATATTTCATTAGCCTTGTACATCTTATTTTGAGGGGAAAATATAAATAACAGAACAATAAATTAAATTTGGATTCAATTCTCTATTTAAGAACCAAACTTAATTAGAAAAGGATATTTTGTTTTAATTCAACTTCCCTATACATTAATCTGAATATGAATGAAGGCTCCTATAGTAATGGTTCCATGGTTCTGTGTGTTGTGTTTTAATACCATCCAGCTGACTGAGACATAAAGAGCACTTACCTTGTGTTGGGTTTTTTTGGGGGGTAATTTATTGTGAAATTGAGTAGGGAGGTCTGTAAGGAACAGTTCACAAGATCTTTGGTTCCAGCTGAAATTACTTGTAAAGACATTTCATAAAAATGAATGGAGAATACTATATGGAGAATTACATTTGTCTTAGAAATTGAAATACATAGCAATACATTATCTAAGTTGAAGGATGCTTCTCACAGATTTGAAATGTATGTACTGGTAACCATAAAATGTATAGTTTAGTGATGCATTAAAAAACTAGTGTGTGTTCTACAAATGCTCACATTCTAGTTAATTACCTGTAACAATACTGGTGGTATTACCTGAAGACCAATGGCCGAGAAAATGTACAGCAATTAATTGGCCGTTTGCCGTGTTGCTACACAAGTGGGTAATCACGGATGCAAGGAAGTGTTGCAATTAGGAGAAACTGAGCAGGCAGTATACCTAAGCACATATCTGATCTAGGAAGTGCCTAATATAGGCCCAAACAGGAAACAGGATCCAAGATAGCTTCTCTTTGATGCCATACTGGCCATCATAGAAAAGGTAAATTTAAGGGCTATTTTAAGAATAAACAGACCTCTAGTGGCCAGTGGTGCAAATATCAGTCATTCCTTACATTACCTTAATGGTTTTCATTTCTGTCATTACAAATAAAAAGTTTACATAATCTAAAATGAAATATTATTATATACCTGGAAATCATTAAGTAATAGGACACATTCTTGTTTATCTTTAACTACATTATATAAATATATCTGTAAGGCTCTTGATCTCTCATTTGTACTGTAGTTCAAAGAAAGGACTATATGACCATTATTGATCTATTTAATAGCACACTGAAAAAATGTATGGCATATACAGTAAGTTAAGTTTCAGCACTTTCTGTTATACCAAAGTATTAGTGCAAATATAGTAAAAGATTGATGGAAGCACCTCCACTCACAAACTTGCAGCCCAATATTTACTTTTGTGCTTATGAGAAATTCAGCAGATAGTACCACCATGCCCGGATTTGTTGAAAGGCCACATGGGCATGAGCCTAGGACAGCAAGCTGGCCCTTATTTTAATGTCTTGTCAATATTTTTTCTTGTGTTCCTGTAGGAGGTTTGCTTTTTTTTTATTAAGTATTGAAATGTTTATTTTAATACACATTGGTCATGGTGTAAATACAAGGGAGGGGGCACACAGCATAAAACCATGGCCTGTGCACCATAATAACAGTAAATCTGTTGGGAATTAATGTGGATAAATAGATGTGATGCTAAACCACTCTATTATGTCAATCAAATCTGTGATTTCATAGATGCATATTCTATGAACAATGGGAAACAAAGGTGGCACAAGATGCTCTGGTGATGTTCGTTGCAGTATCTATGTAACGCTACACAGTTGAAGCCACAGTGCAGATATGTCTGAATAGACTAACTTGCGGTGTCTGCGCTGTGGCAGATCAAGTATACATTTTAGTCACCTGTAGGAAATCCAGGAACATCTGCTTGTGTTGGCTCAAACCATGGGCATTATTTAAAATATTAAATTGTTCACGCAGGCAACAGAGAGATCAAGGCATTGGTAAAAACCCAGATGGAAATAATTCATGATCAACTAATTTGGCTGCATCTACACATACCAGGGCAGTAACTTGGAGAAAGTGGACTACAAAGCAATATTTTGAAGGGGCCCAATTCCTTCTCTACCTTCCCACAAAATTATTCTCAGTGAGGTGGTCAGATGACGCGGGTGAGTAGGTTAATGGCATGCAGGTGCTTTCCTCAGTAAGTCTGTGCTGGAGTACTGGGACTTATTCATCTTATTTATCAATCAAAAAACAAGTGGCAGCGCTAGTATGTAAAATGTACCTAATTTTATTAAAATTAATCTAATTTACCAATATAGATGCTGAACAGCACAAAGACATCCTTTTCTGCAGACATTATATCCTCTGACACAGTGACCACAGAGCAGAAAACAGGTTTACAGGCCAATCTAAACCTGTTTTGTTATTTCTTTCTCATCTATCTGAAACTGGCAGAGCTGTAACTTCAAATTTTAGCGCCTGGGGCGAGAAGGAAAACTGCTGCTCCTCCCCTTCCCCCCCAGCCCTCAATATTAACCAAATTACCTAAAATATTCATATACTGCACCCCCCCCCCCCCCCCCTCCCTTCAGTATTGCTCCCTGGGCAGTCACTCCTCTCGTACAGCCCTAATTACGGACCTGGAAACTGGCAACTTCTTCTATTTGTGCAGTTTTAATATTATTGAATCTTCAACACACTGCTAATTCAGCTATCCTAAGGGTGTAAGTACAGGACATATCTTCTCAATAAAAAACAAATTCAGCATATACATAGAATGGTCATATTTCTTGAATCAATAGAAGTCATTTTGACAGAAGTTGTCAATAAATACTACAGGGTGTGTCAACAAATCTGAGAAGGAAACTTATAACTGTACCACGCAATGACCATCTTTCCCACTTACACATCAGCTATATACTGAATTTCTGTCTGTAACTAAGCTGGAATGTCATGTATCAAGAATATTACCAGTCAAATAGCGATTAAGATGTGACAGTCTTTATTGCAAACACACAAAGATAATGAATGCTTATTGCTGGAGAAGCAACTAATAGTAGCACACTGGTAACAAGGCTCAGGAAGCGGGACTGTGCACACTGTGCAGAGAGTTTTTGCTTCCTACATATTGCAAGGTAATGGATAACACAAGGCAGGCCACTGGTTACAAAGTTGCAGATACTCAGGTTAGCCAATTCAAGAGCAAGCTGATTATCCTCTAGGTATGTACATGATAATCAGAACAGAAACAAGGTTTGCAGAGTCCATTGGTTACAGCTTTGCGTGCACAGAATAACCAGTTCCGAAACAAGGTTTGTAGGCACACAAAGTAACATTAGGTTAGCAGATATACATGGCTTCATGACTGTAGTAGAGCAACACCCTCAACTCCCTCACTGATGCTGGGCGAACCAATATATAAAAGGCAGACCCAGGTGCAGTCCATCGGCTCCTGAGGGATTAACCACTGCATTGCTGGAGCAGCAGAAAACCCAAATACGGCAGCACACATGGTGAGAGTAATGTACTGCACCAAAAGTCTCAATCCACAGAGATCAGGGGGTTGATTCAGACCTACTTTTGCTTAACGTATCTGCTTTGTGTTGCACTGTCTGTACTCGGTGAACTGGGCAAATGTGACTATTCAGGTTTGTGATTTTGTTTTGTTTGTTTTTTTGCAGTTGAGAGTACTTAGGCCTGATGTGAATGAGTTCTCTGTACAGCGCTGCGGAATTAGTGGCGCTATATAAATAAATGGTGATGATGATGATGCCTGAAGAGGAGTGTCGGGGAAGGAGGGGTGGGGTATTCTAACATAACTGATGTACAATGAAATTGTGTTCGAACAATTGCATACGGATTCAGCCAGGAATGTAGTAACAGATACGACTGAAAGAGTGTTTGTAATTAGAGGTTTGCAAAGGATTCTCAGTCACTGAGACTTTAGTAGTTGCTCGCCCATAGATTAGGATTTGCTGAAAGTGTTTTATCAAAGTTTGAAAAAATTGAGGGGATTTTTCTATGCATGCCAGGAAGTTGTTTCTGCTGTATAAGCTATATTATTCAAATTTAAATGACGTTTTATAGCAATTGTATTCACAACCTATAAAAATGTTGTGCATGTTAGCAAGTTGAACGCAAGTGTCTAGGGGGTGTGTCTGTTGTCAACCGGGTGCGTATTCTACTCATTTAGACCTAGACACCTGTCCACTCTTCCTACACATATATTTGCATACTTTTCAATTGTAAGTTATGCTCGCATTCCACTCTGAATAAGGCATCAGGACTACAAGTCCTGAAACTGCTGTTACGCCAGTTCTGTATCTAGGGCTGTGCAAAAGGGGCAACCGCCTATCGTGCAACGCGGAAGGAGGTCGCAATTTATGAATATTTTAGATTCATTTGTTTAAAATTGTAGACTTGGGGGGGCAGTAGTTTTTCCTTTTCTTCCCCAGGCACTAACATTTTAAGTTACGGCTCTGAGCTACACCAAGTATGTCGTTGAAAATCCATGTGTTACAATTTATACACGGAATACACTTCATATGAAAATGAAGTCATTCATTACATTTCTTACTCCTGTTGTGTTAATCATTGATCATTATGTAGCACTCTGCACTTATGTGCGGTTTCCCTGTATATAGCAGGCAGCATAAGCTTAAAGTTTCTGAAATACGAACACTGGTAAATTCTGTGAATGTTTGGCAGTACTTGAGGGCTATGAAATTTAGCACTTGTGCTGTCTGCTATGTGCAAGAAAGCATCGCATAGAAGCACAAAGTATCCTAGGTTACTGTATAAGGGCTTGTAAAGCGTCCATTTGCTGTTTGCTATAGGGGCCCAAATCTCACCAGACCTCTTAGGCTCCATAGCAGCCACATAGTCTCTAAATCATACTTGCCAACTTTTTGTGATTGCCTTCCGGGAGCTGATGTGGGGGAGGTGACCTAATGACGCATACTCGTCATTTTACAGCGGGGCGGGGCCAAATGCCGCGATTCACGGACAATCGCAGTATTTTGGCCCTAATTCTGCAGATGCGGGAGAGTGCCATACTCTCCCGGGAGTCCGTGAGACTCACCCGAAATGCTGGAGTCTCCCGGACATTCCGGGAGAGTTGGCAAGTATGCTCTAAATACATTCTGCAATGCAAGACTTCAAAGAGCCAGCCTAATCACAGCAAACCATTCAAACACAGCAGATAGATCAATACAAGAATCAAAGTAAACTGAGAATTCTGGACACCGGTTATATGCTACGCACACTTGCGTGAGTCTGAGTTTGTCAAAGTGACTATTTCTCCTGCTTGGTGTAAGCATACATTCAGACTCCTTTCATACATGGCCATTCAGAATCTACACAACTTATATATGTGTGTATACGGCGGATGTACCAGGGAAGGTTCCCTCTCTGTTCTTGTAAATTAAGTGTTTTATTTGAAAAATTAAGTACCTGTCCTTTCCTTTTTTTTAATAGTGTTGCAAAGATGTCCCACCAACAGATACATTAAGCTTTCATTGAGGGAATTTTAGTATATTCTAATTAATTTGAAAATATTGCTGTCAAGTAATACTTGGAAAATGCGGCTTTGCTGCATATTTTAAAACCCTTGGGTAACAGGACTGCTGTGCGGTATAAAGAATATTGATACTCAAGTGCTCATTAGGTTTCAGAATTCTGATTTTATAGTGGGTAATCTGGTATGAGGAATGTTTAATGGGGCACATCGCTTGAGCATCATCCGGAGTCCATGGTGGTTTTAATCTACCACCACTCAGTGCTGAATACTTTAACAGAACTCTCTACCAACATTGTGAACTTGGTTTGGAGATGTGCTCAAGAAACTCAACATCACATGGTTTCATTCATTTTCAATGTATTTTGTGTCTGTGAACTGACTCTACTACTTATTAATTTAATTAAAAAAAAAAAAAAATAGTATGAAAGCAGAAGGGTTTTCAAAGTCGTTCCATGAACATAGATGAATTATGTATCTGCCAATGAAAGTCAATCAGTGATAGTCACTTAGGGCTCTATTCAACATTGGCAGGCAGTGTGCGGTGGTACATAAGGATCTTTATCACTGCTGATTGCAGCGATAGAGAAAGTTGTACTGCTGCTATTTAAGAATTCTTGCTGGGCAATCCTTGGTGAAAAACCATCTCTGCAACAAAGCTCCCTTTCCATCATGAAATGGACAGGCTCTATTGAAGTGACAGTCGAATTAATGCGCATGTGCCAATGTTTCGCCTGTGCAGTGACGTCAACTCTGGCCTAAGGATGGGAGGAGCTTGCAGTCAGCGAAAAAGTTCTTCTCCAGCAACACTGCACTCCATTGGAAAAGGTAAGTAACGTGATCCTGAGATGGCGTTAAGTTTTTAGTGCTAGATTGATGAATAGATTCAGTTTACTGCCCCCATAGAAGTGTATGGGGACAGTGCTAAACAGCTGAAGGTTGCTTAAGGCCAGAGAAACCTCTGGTTTCTCCTGT
Organism: Mixophyes fleayi; assembly: GCF_038048845.1. Lineage (NCBI taxonomy): Eukaryota > Metazoa > Chordata > Amphibia > Anura > Limnodynastidae > Mixophyes > Mixophyes fleayi. Next base: position 162,303,210 of record NC_134405.1, read on the forward strand.
GTTAGGCTTTTGTTAAATGGGATGAAGTGGTGAAGGAGCCATTTGCAGCACTTCCGCTTGATTTTGTGTCACTTTAACAATCGTGGTAACGTTCAGGCACAATCTATTTTTAGATCTCTTTTATATATAGAACTGTTATGCAGAATGATTGGGTCTTGGTGTTTCCTATGGAATCTGGAGCACCATTCATTTTGGTGTTTTTGATTTAAAAAAAAGAATCCTTTGTTTTATCACACACTGCCCTGCACATTCCCTGCTGTAGCAGTGTTCATTAGTGACTGCGGAAGATGTGTTTGGTAGTAATGTCTGTTTGACATGATCACTTAGTACCAGCACTTTTTTTTTCTATTTGGCTTTCAGAACTACATGGATACTAGGCCAGCAGATAAAGATCCTGGGGGCAAACACACAGCAATTGCCAGAGTGCTTGATAGCGGAAAATGAAAAAGTAAAGTGTATATAAATGTAGTAATGTGTGTACAATAAAAAGAAGCATAAAGTAAACTACAGAGGTAATTTTACTTTCTGCATTTTCTTTTTTCCTATACCCATAGAACACTAGTGCATTAGAGCCAAAATATAAGTAACAACACACTAAAGACAAAATGTAAGGAAGAACCGTAATGGTGGCCATTTTGTTGATTCCCACACAAGTGTTATAGTTTATTAATGCAGGCACTTACTAGAGGATTACTAGAAGCTTCTTCCTCCTTAATGATCTAACCCACGTAACATGTTAAATGGCAGTGCATTAGTATGAGTCACAGATTTTTTGATTTTTTTTTTTAAATGTTTTGAACTGTAAGGGGTATATTTACTAGAGTTGCTCAGGCTCGATTTCCCGAGAACCGAACACACTCAAACTTAGCAGATCCGAGTACTGAGCTGAGCCCACTCGGTATTTTTGTGCTCCCTCGGAATTGAAAATGAGGCAAAATGTCATTGTTGCGTCCTTGGATGTCGTGAGTTATGGATTCTATAAGTATCGCCCTCCACGGCGATCCAGTGCCATTTCACAGAGGGACACAGCAAGGGTAGCACAGTTCTTGGCAGTCTCAAGAGCAGTTGGGCAGTGTCATAGGTAGAAAAGAAAGAAGAGGAGTAGCAGTGACATTCAGGAGAGATCCATTGGTTATTGTCATTGCTGAAATACAAACAATAGAGCTGGTAGTCTTAGTGTAAATCTGCAGTCACATTGTACTGTTATATAGGTAACACACAAAGAGGAGAGCTCCATTGCAAATTGTTATTTCTGAAATAGAAATACTAGGACTGGCAGGCTTGGTTTTCTGAATTTGCAGTCAAATTGTACGGTGTTCTCAAAATGGATTCACTGTAGTACACAGAAGAGCAGGAGCACCAAGCAGCTGCTGACACCAGTCATGATAATCCCTCTACGTCATCTGATAAAGTCTATGTTAAAGTGCATAGTGTTTTTAAGTCAGGGAAACAAAAATGTCTCCAGGGGGAAAAAAAAGCTTTTGTAGAATACCAGATAATTTTATCTTTTTCAAATTCATGGCTGAGCTAGAATTTTAAATTACATTATTTAAATCTACTGTTGAAACATCGTTAAAAGTTTAGTTGGTATGAGCGTATAAAGATTTTAATGTGCAAAACATGTAGAAAATTAAGCATCTGGACCAATATGAAAATTCCCATGTCTATACTTCCCAAATAGTATTTGTATTTTATTAAATGAATTTCGATTTCTTCATCGTACACCCTTATTTAATATGATGTCCAGTTACAAGTATAATACAGCATGCTTTTTTTGAGAGTGGTTCGTAGAATTGCCATGTCAAACTATCTTATTTTTTAAATGGAACTTAGCCAGCTATCTTGTTCTTTAAATGGAACTTCTCAAAAACAGCAGCAGTTGTGATTATACTCAATCACCCATAAATAAGTAATTTGTACTTCACTTTTATGTATTGATTCAAAGCAATTAGAGTAGCACAGGGCTATTTTGAGTGTGCTGTCTCAGTAGAACTATAAAAATACATATACATAATTCATGTCCACTACTTTTAATTAAAAGGGGTGTAAAAGCTGACAGACAGTATTTCATATAAGGGTTACCATAGTATTTAGTGTGTACAAGGTTAACAGTCTAGAAGTCAGTCTATGGTAACTTACAATAGGTGACTTGTGTAATTTCTTTAGTTCGGGAAATAAACCAATATTTCTGGAGAACCTCAAAATGTTTTGTAGAACATATCTGATATTGTATAATATGAAGACAAGAGAAAAATAAACTTGATTTCAACAGAATTCAAACAAGTAAATACATTTTTTGTTGCAAAGTAAATAACTAAATTTGTAAAGCAACAAATCAATATTTTGGGAAACTAACAATAAATAATTTTATTTATACAGTGCTTTTCTCCCAGGTGGGGCTCAGAGCTGCATACTGAACATATGGTAGAAAGACATACTGTATATAGTAACAATGTAAATTAGGAACAGGGCAAGCATATGAGGCAGCCAGCTGCTTAGATTTTGGGTCCTTTGTGCTACTTCTCCAGCTAGTCTTCCCTCAGATAGCTGGCCAGTTTCTTTATGTGCAGGTCCAAAATAAGGCAGATGATAAGCCAGGAGTTTACCTGTGGACAAGGCTGCTATGCTTTCTGGTAGGCCTGTACTCCAGACCAGAGCCATGATGGAACACTCCCTGGTTGTTGGATTAGAAAGCAAAATCCCTGTCGGAAGATGGTCAAACGGGCATCACGTGGTTCCCGGCCTATAAAGGTCACTGTCGCTCAGGTCTAGTTCACTACTCTAGGCTGATCAGAAGCCTGAGGCTGAGCTGGGGCCCAGGTTGGGGCCTGACTGAGGATGTAGGGGATGTCCGTGGCGAGGGCCAGTGCTAGGATCCCCAGCGCCCTAGGCGCAATTTTGAAATCCGCCCCCCCCCCCAAAATCCGCCACTTCCCCAAAATATCCGCCCCCAGGACTTTCCTTACCTTAAACTCCATAACGCTGCTCCTCTCTGCAGGGTCCCGTCCCTCACTGACACTGTCAGGCCCTGATGATGATGTCACTCCCGACAGTCAGTGAGGGGAGGGGGAGTGGAGGAGACGGAGGTGCGCCCACCCCATCAGCTGTTGTAGGGGGCCGTTGCGGCGATGGTGATCCATAGCTGTGCGGCGGCCGTGGAAGGTATGCCCGCGGTCGCCGCACAGTTTTACAGTATAAAGTATATCTGCTTTTTAATCCTGTGGCGCCCTTCAGAGCCCGGTGCCCTAAGCAACTGCCTAACGTTGCCTAATGGGAGCGCCGAACCTGTCCGTGGCTCCTCTCCAAATCTGGACTGGGGTAGCCAGGATCACCCCATATAGCTGTGGAGCATCGCAAGGGGTGTAAGGCGTGAGATTAGATGGAGGTAGGTTGTGGAATCAAAGAGGGGAGCTCTGTGAGCAAGCTATGTTTGACCATCTTGGAGCTAATTAACAAGATTGACATTGTGTTAATTAGGGATGAGCGCACTCGGATTTCCTGAATCCGAGCCCACCCGAACGTTGCGGATCCGAGTCGGATCCGAGACAGATCCGGGTATTGGCGCCAAATTCAAAAGTGAAACTGAGGCTCTGACTCATAATCCCGTTGTCGGATCTCGCGATACTCGGATCCTATAAATTCCCCGCTAGTCGCCGCCATCTTCACTCGGGCATTGATCAGGGTAGAGGGAGGGTGTGTTAGGTGGTCCTCTGTGCTGTTTAGTTCTGTGCTGTTTAGTTCTGTGCTGTTTAGTTCTGTGCTGTTTAGTGCTGTGCTGTGCTGTGCTGTTTAGTGCTGTGCTGTTTAGTGCTGTGCTGTGCTGTGCTGTGCTGTGTTCTGCAGTATCAGTCCAGTGGTGCTGTGTGCTGTGCTCTGTCCTTCTGAGGTCAGTGGTGCTGCTGGGTCCTGTGCTGTGTCCTGTTCAGTCCAGTGGTGCTGTGTCCTGTGCTCTGTGCTTCTAAGGGCATAGTTATTTCCCCAATATTCCCCTGTGTTTAAAAAAATAAAAAAAAGTTTTTTTAAAAAATACCAAAAACTACTTTAATATTTTTTAATTACCACAAAATTTGCACAACCAATCCTGCAGTATAAGCCCATTGGTACTGCAATATTACCAAGTTCACACATTCAGCAGTAAAAGTCCAGTGGTACTGCAATATTACAAAGTTTACACATTCTGCAGTATCAGTCCAGTGGTGCTGTGTCCTGTGCTCTGTCCTGCTGAGTTCCGTAGTGCTGCTGGGTCCTGTGCCGTGTCCTGTTCAGTCCAGTGGTGCTGTGTCCTGTGCTCTGTGCTTCTAAGGGCATAGTTATTTCCCCATTATTCCCAAGTTTTTAAAAAATAAAAAAAAAGTAAAAAAAAATAAAAAATTAAAAAAAAAAAAATATATATAATAATTATAACCAAATTTGCAAACCAATCCTGCAGTATAAGCCCATTGGTACTGCAATATTACCAAGTTCACACATTCAGCAGTAAAAGTCCAGTGGTACTGCAATATTACAAAGTTTACACATTCTGCAGTATCAGTCCAGTGGTGCTGTGTCCTGTGCTCTGTCCTGCTGAGTTCCGTAGTGCTGCTGGGTCCTGTGCCGTGTCCTGTTCAGTCCAGTGGTGCTGTGTCCTGTGCTCTGTGCTTCTAAGGGCATAGTTATTTCCCCAATATTCCCCTGTGTTTAAAAAAATAAAAAAAAGTTTTTTTAAAAAATACCAAAAACTACTTTAATATTTTTTAATTACCACAAAATTTTCACAACCAATCCTGCAGTATAAGCCCATTGGTACTGCAATATTACCAAGTTCACACATTCAGCAGTAAAAGTCCAGTGGTACTGCAATATTACAAAGTTTACACATTCTGCAGTATCAGTCCAGTGGTGCTGTGTCCTGTGCTCTGTCCTGCTGAGTTCCGTAGTGCTGCTGGATCCTGTGCCGTGTCCTGTTCAGTCCAGTGGTGCTGTGTCCTGTGCTCTGTGCTTCTAAGGGCATAGTTATTTCCCCACTATTCCCAAGTTTTTTAAAAATAAGAAAAAAGTAAAAAAAAATAAAAAATTAAAAAAAAAAAAATATATAATAATTATAACCAAATTTTCAAAACCAATCCAGCAGTATAAGTCCATTGGTACTGCAATATTACCAAGTTCACACATTCTGCAGTATCTTGTGCTACATATAATGGAGACCAAAAATTTGGAGGATAAAGTAGGGAAAGATCAAGACCCACTTCCTCCTAATGCTGAAGCTGCTGCCACTAGTCATGACATAGACGATGAAATGCCATCAACGTCGTCTTTCAAGCCCGATGCCCAATCTCGTAGTACCGGGCATGTAAAATCCAAAAAGCCCAAGTTAAGAAAAAGTAGCAAAAAGAGAAACTTAAAATCATCTGAGGAGAAACGTAAAGTTGCCAATATGCCATTTACGACACGGAGTGGCAAGGAACGGCTTAGGCCCTGGCCCGTGTTCATGACTAGTGGTTCAGCTTCACCCACGGATCTTAGCCCTCCTCCTCCTCCCCCCCCCCTACAAAAAATTGAAGAGAGTTATGCTGTCAGCAACAAAACAGCAAACAACTCTGCCTTCTAAAGAGAAATTATCACAAATCCCCAAGGCGAGTCCAAGCGTGTTGGTGGTTGTCAAGCCTGACCTTCCCATCACTGTACTTCCCATCACTGTACGGGAAGAGGTGGCTCGGGAGGAGGCTATTGATGATGTAGCTGGCGCTGTGGAGGAACTTGATGATGAGGATGGTGATGTGGTTATTGTAAATGAGGCACCAGGGGGGGAAACAGCTGATGTCCATGGGATGAAAAAGCCCATCGTCATGCCTGGTCAGAAGACCAAAAAATGCACCTCTTCGGTCTGGAGTTATTTTTATCCAAATCCAGACAACCAATGTATGGCAATATGTAGCTTATGTAAAGCTCAAATAAGCAGGGGTAAGGAATCAGGATCTTGCCCACCTAGGAACATCCTCCCTTATACGTCACCTGAATAACCTTCATAGTTCAGTGGTTAGTTCAGGAACTGGGGCTAGGACCCTCATCGGTACAGGTACACCTAAATCCCGTGGTCCAGTTGGATACACACCAGCAACACCCTCCTCGTCAACTTCCTCCACAATCTCCATCAGATTCAGTCCTGCAGCCCAAGTCAGCAGCCAGACTGAGTCCTCCTCAATACGGGATTCATCCGAGGAATCCTGCAGCGGTACGCCTACTACTGCCACTGCTGCTGTTGCTGCTGTTAGTCGGTCATCTTCCCAGAGGGGAAGTCGTAAGACCGCTAAGTCTTTCACCAAACAATTGACCGTCCAACAGTCGTTTGCCATGACCACCAAATACGATAGTAGTCACCCTATTGCAAAGCGTATAACTGCGGCTGTAACTGCAATGTTGGTGTTAGACGTGCGCCCGGTGTCCGCCATCAGTGGAGTGGGATTTAGAGGGTTGATGGAGGTATTGTGTCCCCGGTACCAAATCCCCTCGAGATTCCACTTCACTAGGCAGGCGATACCAAAAATGTACAGAGAAGTACGATCAAGTGTCCTCAGTGCTCTTAAAAATGCGGTTGTACCCACTGTCCACTTAACCACGGACATGTGGACAAGTGGTTCTGGGCAAACGAAGGACTATATGACTGTGACAGCCCACTGGGTTGATGCATCCCCTTCCGCAGCAACAGCAACAGCTGCATCAGTAGCAGCATCTACAAAATGGCTGCTCATGCAAAGGCAGGCAACATTGTGCATTACAGGCTTTAATAAGAGGCACAACGCTGACAACATATTAGAGAAAATGAGGGAAATTATCTCCCAGTGGCTTACCCCACTTAGACTCTCATGGGGATTTGTGGTGTCAGACAATGCCAGTAACATTGTGCGGGCATTAAATATGGGCAATTTCCAGCACGTCCCATGTTTTGCCCACACCATTAATTTGGTGGTGCAGCATTACCTCAAGAGTGACAGGGGTGTGCAGGAGATGCTTGCGGTGGCCCGCAAAATTGCTGGACACTTTCGGCATTCAGCCAGTGCCTACCGCAGACTAGAGGCACATCAAAAAAGCTTGAACCTGCCCTGCCATCACCTCAAACAAGAGGTTGTGACGCGCTGGAACTCCACCCTCTATATGCTGCAGAGGATGGAGGAGCAGCAAAAGGCCATTCAGGCCTACACAGCCACCTACGACATAGGCAAAGGAGTGGGGATGCGCCTGAGTCAAGCGCAGTGGAGACTGATTTCCGTGTTGTGCAAGGTTCTGCAGCCATTTGAACTTGCCACACGAGAAGTCAGTTCCGACACTGCCAGCTTGAGTCAGGTCATTCCCCTGATCAGGCTGTTGCAGAAGCAGCTGGAGAAAGTGAGGGAGGAGCTGGTAAGCCATTGCGATTACAGCAAGCATGTAGCTCTTGTGGATGTAGCCCTTCGTACGCTTTGCCAGGATCCGAGGGTGGTCACTCTTTTAAAGTCAGAGGAATACATTCTGGCCACCGTGCTCGATCCTCGGTTTAAAGCGTATGTTGTGTCTCTGTTTCCGGCGGACACAAGTCTACAGCGGTGCAAAGACCTGCTGGTCAGGAGATTGTCCTCTGAAGAGGACCGTGACATGCCAACAGCTCCACCCTCATTTTCTTCCACATCTATGGCTGCGAGGAAAAAGCTCAGTTTTCCCAAAAGAGGCACTGGCGGGGATGCTGATAACATCTGGTCCGGACTGAAGGACCTGCCAACCATTGCAGACATGTCTACTCTCGCTGCATTGGATGCTGTCACAATAGAAAAAATTGTGGATGATTACTTTGCTGACACCATCCAAGTAGACATGTCAGACAGTCCATATTGTTACTGGCAGGAAAAAAAGGCAGTTTGGAAGCCCCTGTACAAACTGGCTCTATTTTACCTGAGTTGTCCCCCCTCCAGTGTGTACTCGGAAAGAGTTTTTAGTGCAGCGGGGAACCTGGTCAGTGAGCGGCGAAGGAGGTTGCTTCCTCACAACGTTGAAAAAATGATGTTTATAAAAATGAATAATCAATTCCTCAATGAAGTACAGCACTGCCCTCCAGATACTACAGAGGGACCTGTGGTTGTGGAGTCCAGCGGGGACGAATTGATAATGTGTGATGAGGAGGAAGTACACACTGTAGGGGGAGAGGAATCAGAGGTTGAGGATGAGGACGACATCTTGCCTCAGTAGAGCCTGTTTAGTCTGTACAGGGAGAGATGAATAGCTTTTTTGGTGTGGGGGCCCAAATAAACCAATCATTTCAGTCAAAGTTGTTTGGTAGGCCCTGTCGCTGAAATGATTTGTGTGTTAAAGTGTGCATGTCCTATTTCAACAGCAGACCTCTCAACTGCAGCTCATCCCTCCTCTGCGGGGATAATGTCTCCTGTGCTCTGACACGTCACTCTGTGTACTCTCAGCCTCAGGATCTGACACTACAGCTACCATGCCTCTTGTAGCAGCCCTCACTCCAGGGCCTCTTCCATGTGCAGTGTCCCCCTCTCTCTTGGGTTCACTATAGTGGCATGGAGTTCTCCCCCTCATCCAGGGCACACATTCCTTGCCCTGGCTCAGTCACCACGCTCAGACTTCCAGGCAATGCTGGGGGAGCCTGGGAGCTTCCACCCCAGGTCCCCAGCTACAACTCTCCTCTCCTGTGTCTTCTCTCTCTTTCTGACACTTTAAAGATCGTGCCTTTAAATGAAAAAGTCAGTCTTCATTGCACGACTATGTGCAAGTGCAACAGGGACATTTTTTTGGGTTTACAAAGTCAAACAATAACACTACGACCCTGTCTGTCTGGGGTCTGTCAATGACGAATTGTCTGGAGCATGTTTGGAGGAGGTATTGTGGCCCCGGTATCAAATTGGGTACCGGGGCCACCCCACTACGCAGTCCAGATACTTGTTTGGTGGAATTCTGACACGTGGAGGGTTTTTTAATTATATTGTGGCCTCGGTACCAAATTGTGTACCGGGGCCACCACACTACGCAGTCAAGATAGATAGATGCGTATCATAGATAAAGTACATTCAGTGGTGTGGGGCAAATTGAAAAATATTCCAAATGCACTGACATTATCAAAAACAAGAGGTTGTCACACGCTAAAACTCCAACATGTATATGATGGAGAGGATGGAGGAGCAGCCGTATGTGTAGTGTAATGCAGATCTGTTGAAGGTTTTTTATATATTTTATTGTGGTGCCCAGTGCCCACTCCTCTACGCAGTCCAGGTACATTTATTGGTGCGAATCATAAAAGTTCAGGGTTTTTAATATATCTTGTGGTGACCCACTCCTCTACGCAGTCCAGGTACATTTATTGGTGCGATTCATAAAAGTTCAGGGTTTTTAATATATTGTGGTGACCCACTCCTCTACGCAGTCCAGGTACATTTATTGGTGCGAATCATAAAAGTTCAGGGTTTTTAAGATATTGTGGTGACCCACTCCTCTACGCAGTCCAGGTACAATTATTGGTGGGAATCATAAAAGTTCAGGGTTTTTAAGATATTGTGGTGACCCACTCCTCTACGCAGTCCAGGTACAATTATTGGTGCGAATCATAAAAGTTCAGGGTTTTTAAGATATTGTGGTGACCCACTCCTCTACGCAGTCCAGGTACAATTATTGGTGCGAATCATAAAAGTTCAGGGTTTTTAAGATATTGTGGTGACCCACTCCTCTACGCAGTCCAGGTACAATTATTGGTGCGAATCATAAAAGTTCAGGGTTTTTAATATATATTGTGGTGACCCACTCCTCTACGCAGTCCAGAAAGATACCTTGTTGCAACGTTTTGGACTAATAACTATATTGTGAGGTGTTCAGAATACACTGTAAATTAGTGGAAATGCTTGTTATTGAATGTTATTGAGGTTAATAATAGCCTAGGAGTGAAAATAAGCACAAAAACTTGATTTTTAAACTTTTTATGTTTTTTTCAAAAAAAATCCGAATCCAATACCTTAAATCCGAACCGAGACCTTTCGTCAAGTGTTTTGCGAGACAAATCCGAACCTCAAAAATAACGAAAATCCGGATCCAAAACACAAAACACGAGACCTCAAAAGTCGCCGGTGCACATCCCTAGTGTTAATGCTATAGGAAATGTAGAGCTCTTGAGTACAGTCAAGACAACTATTTTGCTTAAGAACACGATATATTGAATTCCTGGTATCCTGTGCCAAAAGTCAAAAGCAGGGTGTGAGTTTAAATTGGATAAAAGGGTGAGTGGAGTTTAAGGAAAAAAAGAGCAGAAAACAATATAAACAATAAAGACTCTTATATTAACAACACACAAACTGCTCACATATTCTAGAAGCAAGTTCTTTATTTCTAATTAATATTGTGTAGAACTTAAATGTGAAACATTATCATGTTATGATTTCATTATTCTGATACTTTGTAGAAATAGTACATATACAGTATACTAGGTGCATAGGTTTTCACAAAGAGCAATTAAAGTGGTAGTAAAATCAAAAAGTACAAAAAAAAAGCAATGCTTTGATTGTAGGGATTATTGTATGTTGGGCATTTTTTTCTGGTAGGGAATGGTTTAATTTAAAGGCTGTAGCTTACCTGTCCCTTCACAGGGTCACCTCAGTCTTCAGAGGCTAGGCTGCTGCAGGTGGGTTAAAGCCTTTGGACATGTGAAGTTAAAGGTGGTGGGAAGGCACAGCTTCCATGTTGCTTTGCATTTTTTATTAAATTTTTCTCAAGATTAGTGATGAACGGATGAATCTCACTCGGAAATTAAGACATACTAATTGTCACTTACTGTCTAGGGGCCTGATTCATAAAGGATCTTAACTTAAGAAATTTCCTATTTCAGTCTCCTGGACAAAACCATGTTACAATGCAAGTGGTGCAAATTAGTATTCTGTTTTGCGCATAAGTTAAATACTAACTGTTTTTTTCATGTAGCGCACAAATATCAACTTTAAATTTCAGTGTACAATAAGCTATCAAGTATTTTTGTGATACATGAAAAAACAGTCAGTATTTAACTTATGTGCAAAACAGAATACTAATTTGCACCCCTTGCATTGTAACATGGTTTTGTCCAGGAGACTTAAATAAGAAGTTTCTCAAGTTAAGATCCTTAATGAATCAGGCCCAAGGTGTTCAGGTAAGCTTAACTCCCCATATAAAAGCATGAGGCCTAATAATGACACTCACCTCTACCAATTTCCTTTTATACTTGACTGTCTCATATATAAAGGGATGGACTGGAAAGCCTACCAGTGGGTCCCTATATTCTAATTTTACACTAAAGCAATTTGACTATATAAATGCTGGTACTGACGTATCTAGTATAAAGTACCGAGGCTCCAACTGCATCAAATGCAGTGGTAAGGGTGTTTGTAATTTAGGTGTTCCCAACCTATGTGGAGGGTCTTATGGTCTAGGTCAGTGGATTTATGGGAGGTAGCAGTAACAATGTATTTCTCAACAGTAGCTCCCAGGTGCTCTCCTGAAATCACAACTGCTGTTAGGTCTTGTTGCTAGAAGATACCAGCATCATTAGACTCCGTCCTGTGGTGATGTAGTCCTGTGGACCACATACACCTGCTCATGGCAGGAATAGAACGTGCCGTGTGTGAACAGAGATTGGCACTTAGCAGGCAGCTGCGAGGAGGCCCTGATCGGAAGGTGAAGCATGATGGGATATGTAGCTCAATTGAAGCTAGTGTGCCAGAAAGGATCAGCTACACACTGGGGAATGATCAGATCATGGTGGAACTTAGTTTCCCCACAGCTAGTGGTACAGCTTTATCGTCTGCTACTGCTCCTATACATGGATGAAATACAATGTTTGAATTATTTACAGTCATTTCTGGAACACCTATACAAACACCACATTATTAGCACTTAATAATACCGCTGCACAGTACATTATCCAGGATTGTAACCACCGGAATTGGTGATAAAGGGTAGGAACATCTGTTGTATGAGCACATTTCGGGAGACCCCACTATTCACTCAGTACCTCCAACCTTATTACTGGGGCAGGTTCAAAAAAATTGCCTTTCCACATTGTACACTGTGTTTTATATTGGGGATTCTTAGGGTAGGGGGGAAGAGAAGAGATATAATTTTATATGTGTGGTTCTCTGAAGAGCAATAAGTGATTGGGATGGGGGTTGTTTCAAAGGTTGCCCTCTTATCAGGCATCATGTCAATGTTACAAGCATGTTATTCACATATAAAGTACATACCCATCTCAGAATGGTGCACAAACCCTGTCCTAAGGGTCTATGGAAAGGGGGACCTAAGAAATGGCTGTACTCAGTGTCGGACTGGGGCATGAAGGGCCCACCGGGGGAATTCAGTGATAGGGGCCCACTATATTGGGGTGTGGCCAACTTTAGGAGTGGGTGTGGCCAGTAAAGGGGGTGTGGTCAGGCTATGGAGGACAACTTATAGCACTATTTTAAATGTGCACCTTTTGCATTAGACCCTGCCCATTCTACTGGTAGGGAACTACATGGGACCCATTAATAAAACACTTGTGGTTTGGAAGAAACTCCAGTACCAGCTCCTGTCGTCTCCTAATGCACCAAGACAGTTACTTATGATAAGTGCATCATTTGGTTACCTCCAACCCTCGCCTCATATGTTGTTATTGCCCATCATGTATTGAGCTTATTAAAAGCCATTACAAGGGCTACACAAACCAAATAATAACATCATCAATTAGAAGACATAAACTGCACAATTAATTTTTTAGTACAATGGTTACCAACCTGTTGTTGCTGTGACATGTCCTGGAATAAAAGTCAATTCATAAAAAAACAAGTGATTGTAATTCTCAACTAATCTCAGTGAAATCCATCTAATTTCATTTTAAATACGGTTGATATATGCCTATAATACTTTCACTATATCACCCCTAAATTCTAAACAGGACAACCATCAAAAAGAATGCACAATAGGCAAAAGGAAAAATATATAAATATAATTATGTTCTCCTATGCATGTGCCTTTCTACACTAACATACAATATAGACCAACATATTATACAACCCTGAATGATTATATTTTCAACTGGATGCAATTGGAATACTAGACTACATGAAAAGCACCCTTCATTTGCCAGATCTTGTATACACAGTCTGATTATTAAAATGACTCTTTGTTATAATTATTTTTTAAGGACTCTTACAGAATATGCCACTCGTCAAAGACCATACACACAGCATCAGTGCTACTACGGTTGCGTACTTCACCAATGAATGCTTGTTGAGAAGGGAAATTTTAAAAAACAAAAAAATGAACAGAATACAGCCCATCCAAAGCCTGTCACATTTATTCCATATATGCTGGTATGCTGCCAGTGTTGTATGAAAGAGAATATAAATATCAAAGGACGGGCGCAAATGGGGGAAGGGTAAAGAAACACAAGGATTGGGTCAATGAATAAGTCAAGGGGAAAACGGTCCCAAAGTCATTAAAGGATGTTGGTCTTCTAGTTCCACCTATACCGATGTCCCAGATGGTAAACTTACATCAATGTGACCTTTTCTATTCCATACAGTATTTGAATAATGTGTCCTCTTGCTTCAAAAAGCACCACCACGATGTACTTTTACTCCCCTCTAAACCTGTTTCTTCTCCTCACCAGAGTGCACATATGGGAGACCAGGGAGAGAACAGAGAAAGATCTCATGGTGTTTTACGTTCTCTATTTATTAAGTTAAAACATGGGGTTAAAAACACTCACATTTTGTATGTTAAAAAGGTATCTTTCAGTCCATATGTTTCCTCGATCAAACGGCAGTATCCAGCTTCTGTATCCCAGCCACGATCAAACTGGCTGGGCTTCAGATAACCCGGGGAAACTCTGCAGCGTCAGAGGGGGCGTGGTCTATTGCGTCCAGTGTTGCATGAACCTATGATGACCAAACTGACCTTGGATCAGTATGTTGATATCAGGACGTCCTCCTCCCCTGCTCAAACTGCTGAAAAACACACTACCGCGCCTGGGCTCTCTGCATCTGCGCGGTAGTGTGGTTACAGGAGATGTGACCGCCGCCGCCATCTAAACAAAGTTCAACATCAAGCTCCGCCCTAACAACGGAGGGGGCGGAGCTTCAACCCCGCTGGGCCTACCGGTGGATTGACCGGCTGTCCGGCGGGCCAGTCCGAGGCTGGCTGTACTGGATCCCAAAATTCCTTTTTGCAGCCATACACTCTCCAAAAATAAGGGGGAAACTTTGGTCAACTTACAATATGTGAAACGAACATTCCCTATTTTTAATATAGAGTACAGCTTAAATTAGCTAGATAAGCATGATCAATGTTTTTGGTTAGTGCAGAGGTTCAAGGTATTTTTGTTTGATACAATGTGGCCACACCCATCTTGTACCACAGTTTTAATTTATTTACGATTATTAAATATTTGTGGTAGAGCACAATATCGTATTTATTGTCTTTTAGGAAGCCACTGAAATGGAAAAGCTTTGAGACCAGAAGTGAGCACGAGTCGTTTGGGAGCAGAATACGTTTTGAGGTTTTTTGGTCTGTAAATACAATATCCAGTGTTGTAAGCATGTCTTTACTAGTGTGGTGCAATTGCTGTTTGACATTTTGTATGTTGTCACATTCTTGAGATAAAGGATTGTTCATTCTGTATGCAGTTTTCATATTTGTGCAGATTATTAGGTCACAGGCAGAACGCTTTGTCTGTCACCCCTAAATTGTCATGACTCCCAAAGACAACACCTAAGAAGAGCACTGCAGTATCTGCAAGAGTTTGTGAATGGTTGTCCCTTTCTATAAAAAAACAATTTTCTGTTGTCATGGAGCATAAAAGTAATATTTTAAGTTGTGTTTCCAGCAGAGGAGGCATGTTATGTTCTACCAATAATTTAATAGTTCTGAAATCGGTGATGCCCATTGAATTTAGGAAGCACATCAAAGGAGATTGCATTGTCAGAGACACTGTTGAAAACTGCGCCTGTATTCAAAGTTGCATAAGATCCTTCATGAAGTTTTACAGTATAAAAGGCAATTCAATCAGCATGAAGCAATCCTAGGTGGTTGATGGAATGAACAGACCACATAGCAGTTTTTACCAACTTAATATAAGTGGCTGTCTCTACATTTTTTTTTATCAATCATTGTAGTATGCTCTTGGTCAACTTAGTATATCTTAAAAGGTATACTATATTAGCACTAGGCAATTATACATGTTTTTTAATCTTGATACAATGTTATTGTTTCCTAGCACTGTTTATTTTTTAATTCAATTGACTACTTGTTTCCTTTATTTAACTATCTCAAATAACTCCTGATGTGTCTCCTTCTCTAAATCAATTATAAAACACACATATCTACAACCTTTCTATGACCTTCTCACAGACATTCTGCTGACTTAATCAAACATAGACTACAATATAAAATGAAGCACAAATGGATTATTTAGAAACAAAATGGAGGCTCATTCTGTAATCCTATTGATCTAGGAGTTTGTCATGAAGGACACAGAGGTTAAGTGCATGTCAAGAGCTACTGCTCTGGTATAGGAGGCCCATGGTAAAATTGTTGAATCAATGAGTCAATATATTGTTCATGTCTGTCCTAAAAATGTATTAGTGACGTTGGAGCAGTGCAGAGATATTTATTTTTCAATTCTGGAGACCCTACCTCTCAGACATTAATAAAATAAAAAATTCATATAGCAGTTAATAAAATTATGCCCGGACTGCATCGCCAACCTTATCTGGAAAAACTTGACATGTATAGCTAAGAAGAGGGACAGCGGTGATATGATAAAGATTCAAATATATTGAAAGTATTAATCGAGTTCAGGATGGCAGTGTTTTTAAAAATGATCTATGTCTTCAACACAATTCTAATGCTGATGTCCATGTAGTGTCTTCCACTGACATTTCCAACTACAAGTACAAGCATTTCTTACTAGAGATGTTCACTGACCCCTGTGTTCTGGTTTTGGTTTTGGCAAAACCACCCTTGTGTGTTTTGATTTTGGTTTTGGATCCCTTTTTTTTTGGCTAAAATCACGTAATCTTGCTTTCCCCCCCCCCCCCCCCATGTTATTACCCTCAATAACACTAATTTAAAATCATTTGCAGTCACTTTTGACTATCTCACAGGTCACAATATTATTTTCATACACTGTCAAACAGACTGCAGCAACCTGGCTGGATGCTAAGCAACAGAACAATGACACAAACACACGGCAGTTCCTAGCACATCTAGGAAACATTGGCACACAGCAGTGGCAGAAAAGAAAAATGGTGCAAGATGGAATTGTCCTTGAATCATGAAATATGTTATAGTTCATTTGATCGCTCCTCCCGTTCCTAGGATAACTGTGTGGTAATTCTACAGCTAATACATAACGACGAGCATGTTGGCAATTTTATTTTTTTCTGGAGATAACTTTGCCTGGATTACAGGTCTTTTTTTTTTTTTCTTGACCAAGGTAAAAGGTGTTTTTTTTTATTTTTTATTTTTTATTTTTTTGTTTCCCTGACTTAAAAACACTATGGACTTTAACATAGGCTTTAGCAGATGACGTAGAGGGATTAGCATCATCCTGACTGGTGCCAGCAGCTGCTTGGTGCTCCTGGTCTTCTGTGTATTGCTGAGAATCCATTTTGATAACACAGTACAATGTGACTGCAGATTAAGAACAACACTGCCAGAACTATTATTTCTATTTCAGCAATGACAATTAGCAATGGAGCTCTCCTGAATGTCACTGGAGACTTTGAAGAACACTGCTACCTCTCCTCTTTCTTTTCTACCTATGACACTGCCCAACTACACTAGAGACTGGCAAGAACTGTGCTATCCCTTCTGTGTTCCTCTGTGAAATGGCGCTGGATCGCCGTGGAGGACAGTACTTATAGAATCCAAAACTCGCAAGATCCAACGACGTAACTGTGATGTTTTGCCTCGTTTTCAATTTCAAGGGCGCGTGAAAGTACCGAGCCGGATCTGCTAAGTTCGGGTGTGTTTTGGTTTTCGGGGTACCGAGCCTGAGCATCTCTATTTCTTACCCACTGCATGCCATGTGTGTTCATGTTTCACATGTGGCATTACTTACGTTCAAAGTTTTGTTGTTCAAATACCAGAGGGTACTTGGCTTTATGAGGTCTACTATTCAGGTATAATATTCCCATTTTTTTATTTCTGATAAGTGATAAAGAAATGAAAGAAAGACAGATTTAATACCTTTTTAACTTGACACTGTGCTGATACTGTAGTTTAAGATCTCTGATGAAAAGGTGTTCTAGATCTAATCTATCCTTTGTATCAATTTGTTTAGTGTAATGTATTCTGAATACAATTTCAATGTATTTAACTATGCGAATGGCTAGGTTTATAAAGTAACAGATTACATTCTCCAGAACACTAAATCATTAATTCATCTTCTTCTCTTACTACTTCTAGCCATTCCATTTACAGACATATAAAATTGCAACTGGAGCGTTCAGTTGTATTTTAGGGCTATTAAAATGCATAGTTAAACCATGCTAGCAAATTATGCTTCATCAATTGTAAAAGCTGGTTTGTGTCTAGAGTTCTTTCCCATGAGAAATATTTTTCTTTATATAGCTTAATGTTTGTAATAGAATAAGACCTTCTCAATGCAGGTTATTACATGTTCTTATAGTATGAGTTATTTCTTAAGGTTTACAAAGAAGTGTGTACAATTGCTGTATTGCAGTTGTCTTGTGAACTTCTCCAGCAAATCTGTGGTTTATCATCTCCAAGCTTCACTTGTGAACTTACTGAGGATGATCTTATGGACCTTCCTCAGTGTTTTGTCTCATGAGTTTTCAGATTGACTGCTAATAATCTTCATGCAACCTTCTTAAACAACCCTGCTGATCATCACTCCTGCTCCACTGCTTGTGATTACAATACCTATATCCACACCTAATTTATACATTACTTGGCCACAAGCACATTAATGGGCCATTTAACTATTGTGATAGGGCTGGTTTTCTATTGCTGTTTATCGTAGCAAAAGAAAACCATTTATCAACAATACTGTGAGGAAGCGGTACTTTACTTACTTACTTTACTTTTACACTTTCACAGGTCCGTCTTGGAGGATATGTGCATGCGCAATCTGTCAAACCAGGTCACACGTGTGGAGTGGAACTGAAAGCACAGACTTGGACTTTCAGTTCCAATAAAGTGGGCAGGGGAATAAAATCATTAAATATTTTTCAAGAATTGCCAATTGAAACAATGCTTTTATTTACATTTTTTAATTGAATTTCTATTGCTATTGTCATCCTGAGATGGTGAAAAGGAGGCTTGTGGCAGTACATGTGCCACCGTAATAGACTTCCCCATGCTTAACGCCGGTGGAGGATTACCTCCAGCGATTGCAGTACTATTGTCAGCGGGACCCCGTAATAGGTGGGATGAAGATCAGGCTCTATTAAATAAACAGACAAAAGCCCTAAGTTGCTGTAGACCCCTGACTCATGCATATGTGCAGAGACAGAATGAATAGAGAAGAACTGCATTACAAATCTTACTGTATGTGGATACAGTTTTTTGGAGTAGGAACACATTCCTTTTTTTTCTCTCTAATTTGGATCTGCTATTAAGCAAAAATAATTCCTAATCCAATGTGCTTTCCCTTTCTATGATGAACTCTACATAAACCAAGCAGAACGCAGAGGGAGATGGCTCCCAATTGTGCAGCTAAACAGACACATAGCCATTTAAATGTAAATGGATTGAGACAAACAAGACATGGCCTAGACTAGCAGGGGAGATGCCTGCACCAGTCCAAATTCCTTGCAAAATCATTAGATGGAAGAAACCTACCTCCCCTCCAGAACTCAGTGATTCAGAGTTGGGAATTCAATTGACCCATGCACTATTACCGTTCGTACGGTAATTTTAACGCAGATTTTTGCTCTCGGCTCATAGAGCTGCGAGCAAACATCAGCATTGCCGTTACTGTACAAACGGGTAATAATGCGCATTATTAACGTAGTAATGGTAATAGTGCGTGGGCCACGTTGCTCTCTTGAACATCGTGGTCCATTGAATACCCCCCAGAGTATGTATTTAAAAGAACAAAAGGAACCCTGTATGGATTTTTAAACTCTCTAGAGAAATATCGCTTTATAAAATATGAACTCTGCTTTTAAATTTTCAGAGTCTCTATTACAAAATAAAATATACTTCTCCTACATTCCCCCTCTGTGCCTTCTTTCTGACTTTCCTGCAATGGGTCCTGACTTCCAGTGAGCTTTAAGCAAAGTCTGGAGCAACTGCCTGGTACCTGAAAGGGAATTCAGATTAAAATGAAAATAAGGAATAATATTTTTTTTATTTTAAATACAAGGTATTAAGAAACCCTTACATATATATCTCCACTCATGCCGAAATATCTCGGCTCTGCCAAAGATCTGCACCACACACACTCACTCCTTCCATTCCCAGTTTAGACTTTTTTTTTCTCTTGCTGCACCCTGTGGCGTTCTTCCCTCATACAAAAGACTTTTACTCCTAGCTTGCAAACCTTTGCATCTCTGCAGTAGACAAGCTTATCAAATTCCCTTCTTATGCTATTCTACCTGTTTACACCCATCTACACAATTCACTCATGACCTACATTAATTCTCCTTCTATACTCCTACTGACCACCCCCCAAAACAAACATTGCTATGTGGCTGGATCATATAGCCCCACTAAGCACCATTTTTCATTCCAATATGGCTGGACCAATATGAAATATGAAGCACCTGACCTCTTGTATCGAACTCCTATTACAAGCTTGCGCAAAGGGCCCTCTTGCATCTTTGTCTGGAAATATTTAGTCTTATTTTATTGCTTTATTACTGATGGTGGGTTTATTTTTTTAAGTAAATAATTGGTAATTGGTTGCTTGCAGCATGGCATCCAGACAATACAGTAAAGTGCATTATTTTGTGTATTAAGGCTTGGTCCAGATGTATTTGTAGTGATTTGATTATTCAGACATGCTACTGAAATGCCTCTCTATACACTTGAAAGGGATTCTAAAACAAATCACTCAAATGTCTATAAGCAATTTCCTTAGAAAAAAAGACCAGATACAAGGTAATAAAAACACTGATTGCATTTGAAAATCTAACAGAACATCCATCTAGAATGTACCGTTAGAGTACAGTGAATTTAGCTCCTATATAGAAGAAATTAATTTTTTTATACGAGTCCTCTTCTTTATTGGGTATCTGGTACCAGACTCTTACTATGTGCCAGGGGCAGATTGGGAACTTAAAGTGGCCCTGGAAATTAAATTTAAATTGGCCTTGTGTAGGTGGGGTCCACACAAAGTAGGCAGGGTTACCATGCCTCTAGACACAACATTGGTAAGCCAGGCCAGTGAATGAGATGGTGATAACAGAACAGGTATTGCATTGGTACTAGTTTCACCACAATACTTGCTAAATATGCTTTCTCGTGCAAAGGTAATCTTTTTACTGCCAGCGATTATGCTGCTATTACTGGCAGTAACTCCTGCCAGTGGAGAGATTGCCTTTTGAACTAAGAAAAGCCCTACTGATTTATTAAAGGGTGTTTCATCCTTTAATAAATCAGCCCCTCAGTGGATGCAAAATCTTCATTAAGGAACCTATGAGTGTCTCAAAACCCCATTAGCACATGCATAATGGGGTTTTTAACATGATGAATAAGACCCACAATGTAAAAAGTTTATTCAGACACTTGGCACAAATCATTAAAGTCGGAAATCAGGGACTTACCTGCTATCCTAATGTTCAATTATGGCGTTGGACACGGTTGTACTTCTGTTCGTCCACGTCACTTCTGATCGGCAGCCACCAGCAGTGGTTTGCTTGCCACATCGACCAGCAGAAGAGGAGGAAGGAAAGGCATAATGAGGCCAGTGGGATGGGGGGGGGCATAAGATGAGGGGACACTGGGAGACATACAATCAAAGAGGAAGAAAGATGGGGACCGTCGCACATAATGTGGAGATGGACACAGAAAGAATTTGGGGCGTTGACAGAGAACTGCATGGAGAGACTCATGGGAGAGACATTGGTATACGTACAAAATTGTAGACAGAGAGACCGACACACAAAGATGGACTAAGTGAGGGACAGGCATACACAATAAGGTGACAGAGATGAATGCACACAAATGTAGGGGAGGGGGACTGAGGAGGCGAACAGAGTTATAATAGCAGTGTTCAATAAGGGAAATCTTTAAGAATATTAATGTTCAGTGGATGATCACAGTTAAAGAAAGTGTGCAAAGTGGGGGCACTTTGACAGCCACCTCTTGTCCAGGGGCAAGAAGTGTAGGGGGTTGTCAGAGGTACACACACAAAATGACAAAGGCACACGCACAGCGGGGGGGGGGCAGAGAAAGGGGGTACAAAGGCAGACACAGAATGGCGGGGGACAGACTGCTACAAATACAAAAAGAGGGTGAAACTTACATAGAGGGGAAAATGGTGAAGAGTGTAAGGCCACTCACGGAGGTGGACGTGGGGATGAGAATGCTCATGCGCACGGAGGCTGTGTTTTTTTTACAAATGGTCATGCTGACTCTGTAAGGGAACAAGCAGAACAGCGCACGGCCGAGTCTATCCAGCTTCTGTTCCAAATAATTTAGCATCGGACTAGTCCTGCAGCCCAAGCGACTTCATGATGTCATGGGGGGCCATCGGCCTAGCGGGAGACGGCCTATGGCCAATCCGCCCCTGCTATGGGCAGTCAAAAGGAACTTTTAGTCTATTATATTAAATTCAACATAACCATTTACTGTATTAGCAAATACTAAAATAAAATCTGAGGATACTATACAGTATTTTATTGGCTCTCTCTGTATCCTATCAATTCCTGATATGAAAGACACTATTGATAAGAAATTACCTGTAAAAATGTGGACATGTTTATAAAGTGTTGTAAAAACTGTATTTCCCATTCTGTAATAGGTTCTATATAAAATCTGATCAAATCCAATCCATCATTGGTCTTGATTATCCCCTGTGGTGTTCTGCATATTTGTTAGTGGTTTTACTGTTTTGATTGTCTATTGTACCTATTCTGTATCTTTCCTTGTATACATAATGTGACCTATTTTTAATCCAATGTAAATTTTAGCACAATCCAGTTTGTCTTTTTGTAGCAGATTTACTCATACATTACTTGTCTATCTATTGTGATACTTTTCTCAGGTGTTTGAAGTTCCATGCTCCTATCAGATGGCTACATTCGGGAAGCCAATATTTGTAAAACCGAGTTCTTCAGCGGGAACTGTGACTGATCAATGATTAAGCACAGAGATATAGAAATATTTTATGTGCATTAATTTATCACTTTTGTGTTTCTGCTGTGCTCACAGAGGGACTCCTAGAATGCTACAAACAAATTGTATTGTAACGACCACACTTTGGCTGTCTGCTCCAAATATTAAATGTAAACGTTTGAGATGTGCATGATTTCTTTTCTATAGAATGAAAGTGACATGTAGACTTTTTACTTTGTTGCGTCTTTTTTTTATTTGATTTGCAATAATTCATATCCTGCAAATAAATCTATATTATGTAGAAAGAGAAGGAATGTAGCTCACTGCTTCCGATTCCATTTTTTTGGCATCATAATAGCACAGACTGTACTGGGCAGTGTGATCATGGCCGATACTGAGCTGTGCAGAAACCACTGTGCACATTATGCACATTGCAGTCCCCTGTGTGTTCCTCAGACAGACACCTTTTGAAACTGATCTTATGCACATGTGTCCAAGCAATAAATCCTTTCATAGATCATAAAATACTCAGTGCAGTTCATTGTGTTTTATTGAGAAAATGCTTCTCGGCATCACTAGCCTCCTGTTGATTAACATGCATATTTAGTATGAAAAACATTTGCATAATTAGAGGACATAGAGGACAATTGAGAAAAGATTACATGTACATGGCCATTTCAGATGAAGATTGTAATCTGCTCCAGAGATGGTGCCGCTGAATACATTTCTTTCCCGTACCAATGAATCTGAAGTGGAAACAGATGCTACTTTAGGACACATGAAGTCTATATACCATTTGCAAGACTAATGTGTTAAAGATTCAACTGCACAGATATTCCTAATTAGTCCAATTTCTCATTCTATATCTCTATCACATGGCCATTTTTATGAAATAGAAATCCCATGATTGCATGGATAGAACACATAGGTCAATCATTGGTCACAAATTGAATCACAAAGAAACCCTAGCTGTAGTCACTTTTGAATAAAAAAATTAAAAAAACGTAAAAATAATTAAAAAATCTTTATACTTTGAAGCTGAGATGGCAATAACAGTACCGATGTAGTGGCGGTGCAAGAATTGCTGCAGTACTGACAGTGATAGCTAACATTGCTATAACTGGTAGTAAACTTTTTCATATATTGGACAAATAACAAGCTCTATTGTCTGCAAAAAATAGGTGTTGGTCTTCTCACCTTGATAATTATGCCCCATAGTGACATTTTGTTGCCTACAATGAGGCTGCAGAGTGGACTTAAAAAAAATACCAATGTACTTTGTGTTCTTGCACTGTAGCTGAGAACTAATGCAAGACATGCTGAGCATGCCCTATTTCTTAGTAAATATAAGAAATGCAAATCAGACTATGATAATGTGCTGGTACTTTATAGCTTCATCATTATTAAATTAAAAAAAAGCAGTTCTAAATAATTTTTCTAATTGTGTTTATCTGCTTATACAATTGTTATATTTGTGCCTACTGGCGTCTCTGTTGTATTGTTTTCTCTTTCTGATAACATAAATAAGGTTAATAAAAGAAACGAACAAAAGAACAAAACAAAAGGGCTCTATTTATTAAAGTACGAAATCCCTGTTTTTCGCCAGTGGTAGGGCTTATTTTTGCATTTCCCAATACCTAATGGCGGTTACCGCAGGTTATAAAACAGCTATCGCCAGCAGTAACCCTTCTGGTGGTAAATTTCGCCAGGGAAAATATCAAATATAGTGGCAGCACTGGTATCATCCCCATTCTAGTCTTGTTAATGCATCTCAGAATGAGAAGAAGCTGAAAAAATAATATGTTACTGTATGTATATTTGTGGGTATATATACAGTTTGTCTGTGTGTGTATGTATGTATGTATTTATTATTGCACATATTTTTGTGCAAAGTGATTAAATGTGTACCATATCTAAGCAAATTCTTGAGGTCATCCAAGGTCATTGGCTTGTACTTGGCAACAATTTCTTGCAACATAGAAAACGTATGGAAAAACAAGGTAGTTTTGAAACAAATTTTAAATAGAAAATAAATAAGTTAAACATGCATCAAAGAACAAATTAAATGAACTTATCTGAGCTTAAACATCCATGGTGTGTTGGTTCCTGCATTATATATATATATATATATATATATAAAATTAGTTGGTATATAATGGTTGGTGTATATAATAAATACCAACTAGCCACAATATTTAAACGACCTGACTTGTATTGTATATTGTGTAGGCCCTCCTTGTGCCACCAATACACCTCAAACCTGACTTAACATGAATTCTACAAGACCTCTGAAAGTATTCTGTGGTATTTGGCACCAAGACGTTTGCAGTAGATCCGTAAAGTCCTGTAAATTATGAGATGGGGCCTCCATAGCTCGGACTTGGTTTCCCAGTACATTCCAAAGATGCTCGGTCGGTTTGAGATCTGCGGAACTTGGAGGTCAAGTCAACACTTAGAACTCTTTATCATGTTCTTTAAACCATTCCTGAACAATTTTAGCAGTATGGCAGGGTGCATTATCCTACTGAAAGAGACTAATGTCATCAGAGAATACTGTTGCTATGAAGGGGTGTATTTGTTTTGCTACAATGTTTAGGTAGGTGGTACGTGTCAAAGTAACATCCTCATGAATGCTAGGACCCAAGGTGTCTCAGCAGAACATTGCCCAGAGCATCACACTGCCCCCGCTGGCTTGCCTTCTTCCCATAGTGCATCCTGGTGTCCTCTCTTCTCCAGGTGAACGATGTATGCACCTGACCATCCACATGATGTAAAAGAATATGTGATTCATCAGACAAGGCCACCTTCTTCCATTGCTCCAAGGTCCAGTTCTGGCACTCATGTACCCATTGTAGGCGGTTTCAGCAGTGGACAGGTGTTGGCATGGGCACTTTGTTTTGTTTTTTTGTTGCAGCAGTGGAACTGAAAGCTCAAACCAAACTTCCAGTTCCACACATGCTCAGCTGCCACTGTGATAAAATAATGGTGTATTGCGTAAAAAAACGCCACTTTAATAACATTCTAAATAGTGTCCAATCCTGAAATATTCTAAATGATAAATTAATATAAATTGTGTCGCTTAAACAGTCTGTCTCTCCACCCTCAATCAGCATTCTTAGACTAAAGTACAAATATGGTAATTTCCACCCAAAACAAGATCTTAAAAAAAATACTGTTTGCTGGCATTTGTAGATTCCTGTGCAGTTCCTGACCATATTTTGCCAGATGGCATTTATATTTGATACGTGAGAAGTAAAGTACTTATTTCTATCGGGCGATAAATTCACTATTAAAAAAATACAGCCTTGACGTGGGGCATTGCTGATATTCCATCACCCCTTACTGACTAAAATGGCTGATAGCAGAGAATTATAGCTCCGCAAGTACTAAGTGAAAGCTTTATTCTGTGGTCAAATTAAGCTAGCTAAATATTACATAGGCAAACATCAACATACACAAAAATCACCCTTAGCAGTGTCTTAAACAATCTACGATCATACTGGTATTTACTGGATTTTCATTGCCAATACATTAACTATCAGTGAAGCTAAGGGCTTATATTCTTGAACATTAAGATCAGATGTTTCAAATGTATCAGCAAATTCGTATTAATTCTGTGATCTCAGATCTTCATGTAAGGGATTGGACCTGTACACACACACTGTCTGCCCAGCGCTCACTTTCTATCACCTGCAGCATGCTCAATTGTTAGTGCTTAACCAAGTGTTCCATAGAGCTTTATGTGGAGTACATCTTACACCATGCTGCATCGCAGTTTTGAAATGCGTTAGTAAATGTATCTAAAGGCTCCCCTGAAGCAAGATCAAATTACCTATACTTCAACAAGTGTTTTTTTTTTATCTACTACTGTCCTCAGTAACAGATTGTCAGAATCATTAGGTGGAATTGATGATACCTGCCAGCAGTTGGCGCTACTGAGTACTGAGGCGCGGAGTCTAACACGCCCCTGGTTTTCACCAGGAACCCCCGCAAGGAGGTATGGACTTCGCTGCAAGGGACGTGCAGATCGCGGCCCTCAGTATCAGTCAGCTGGCGAGGTAACAATTGAGGCAGCGGTATGAGCCCACCAGTATGCAGGATGGAAGAGTAGTCAGCAAGCCGGGTCAAAACCAGAGGAACGGATATAGTCAAATCAGAAGCAGGAGAATGGTCAGGAAGCCGGGTCAATACCAAATATCAGTCTAAGCCAGAATCAGGTACCAAGGAGAAGTCAGGAACAAGCCGGGGTCAGAATCCAAATAACAGCAACAAAGGAACAAATGCTGGAGCAAGGCTGAAGACCAAATACTCTGGCACTAGACATGTGTCAGAGGCTGCCTTATATACCCTAAGGTGCCCCCTGATAGGGTAAGGGAGATTTTGGCGGTAAGACATGCTGGCTGCAGACAGGTGAGCAGAGATAGTATCCCGCTGCTAGGCAACAGGACGTGGTTGCTTGGAAGGTGCAGGCGTCCGTCTCCTGCCCCAAGTGTCAGTGCGGAGACGGCGCCTGACACAGATTTCATCCCAGGGAGTTATGGAACTTGCAATTAAACAGACATGCTTATCGTTGCTTGCAAGTAAGTGGCCTAATTGAACGGATTTGGCCGTACAGCACTTAGGCTATGCTACGCAAGTCGTATATGACTGGCAGTATAGTTGGCACATGACCACGTGGCAATAGTGACTACGTGTGTGTGTGTGTGTGTGTGTGTTTAGCATTAGTGACTGGCATATAAGACCAAATCGTCCAAGACTGCACATGTAGAGTTTGTGTGTAAATTTGCTAAAAACGTTAAAGTATATTCTCTGATGTGTTTGCTGTAATTCATTGTTCATTTGTCTTCAATCTTTTCATTTTCTGAATGTTAATCTATTTAGTAGCGAGTGTCCTTTCTTCTCTATATTCCACATTTCAATAAATCTTCCTCCAAGAAAGAGATTTTTTTTTCTTCTCTAATACCAAAAACCTGACAATCACCTATGAAATGCTTTCATCTATTGTATGTATGAATTGAATATGTTCTCAATATTATCACACTTATAAGGCTTTTTAAAGTACTGCTTTTCCTTCATGGTTAAAGATGAGATTAATTCTTTGTGAGATTTCTACATATTGGCAAACTCTTCATATGCGTAATCCAAAGACCATAGCTTTATCAGAGAGCAAAATTTCAGTTGTCATGGAAACAGTTTAAATTTTGCCCCAAGGTTTAACTTTGAATATGGTTAAGACATCATGTATTTTATAAAAACAAGTAACAAAAACGGCTTTGCTAGTATTCTGTTTATCTAGGAACAAGCACAATTGTAATCAGTGTTTTAAGTCAAAATGTCTTTTTATATGGCATGTTTTTTATTTATTTCATTTTTAAACCCGTTTAACGTTGGCTCACAATGTATGGAAACTTGCTGCAAAACGCGTCGCATATTGTAGATAATGTATTTGATATAATATTTTTTATATTAATTTTAATATTTTGTTTATCAAAACATTTTATTCCAGTGTTAAAGCAAAGGCTTTTAAAATATTTCTTCACATGTGCATCAGTTCATTGTAAGTCACCCTAAATGAGAGAACTGAACACTTGTGCAAATAGGTCTGTGAGAGAATTTTTAAAAAAAATAAAAAATGAAGTGAATATATTTATATTGTGCATGGCACTAATTTTCTATTCTCTTTACAGTGAACCCCTCATTATATATTTCTGTTCTCACAGTGTGGGCCTAATAGTGACTCCTAGATCATGATTTTGAGGTGCGTCCATGTTGTTCTTCTAGTAAATGCAATAAAAAGCAACATGGCATGGAGTGGTGCTTCCGCATCCCAATACCTACATTAAAGCAGCTAGATAGAAGGTTCAAGAAGGAAAAATGACCCTTGGGGGTATATTTACTAAACTGCCAAATTGAAAAATTGGAGATGTTTCCTATAGCAACCAATCAGGTTTTAGCTGTCATTTATGTAGTACATTCTATTGAATGACAGCTAGAATCTGATTGGTTGCTTTAGACAACGTCTCCACTTTTTCTCACCTGTAGCTTAGTAAATCTAGCCCTTAGGGTCTACTTATGTTAAATACCTAACGTTCATAAGAAAAAGGTGTAACTATCATTTTGAATAACTAAAATTACTAGTGTAGCTAATTAACATACAAATTCTAATACTCGAGGTATACAAATAATTCTGTTTCTGTCTGTATGTGTGGTGGTACCATGCGCTGTGGGTCTGCTTTATAGTCAAAAAAGTACATTTACTACTTTACTTTGTTAGGGGCGGGCTTAGCCTCTTTACTGCCCGGTATAGCTACTGAAATAACACTCTTATTTATACAAAGAAACATACAGTATATACTATTTTGTATTCATGCTTTGCACAGTGTGGCAAATTTTATTGCTTAATAAAAAAAAAATTATATATATTTTAAACATGTTTTTTAGTTTGCATAAAGTGTCATATCAGCTGTTGCCTTGGGTAGCATAATAACTAGACCCACCAATGTAGAATAATTGTCATTTCCTAATCCTGGGTAAAGATCAAAGTGTTTCCATTTACGCATTCTGACTTCTAAAGGTAAGCACAACCAGGTTATTTTTTCCTCCTAGAATTGTTAGAGTAAGATAGAATGAAATTTCTTTCAAACCAATACAATGTGACAGCCATGCAAAGCAACACGGGAGCACAGTATGACAAAGGGAAATATATACAGCAGAAGTCAGACACTAATGCACAAACACCTTGGAAGCGAAAAAAAATAGGAGATCTGCAGAAGAGAAAACACAATGGGGAAAAACCCATCTGCCAGACATAGGAAAAGAGCGTACAGATATGTAAACTGCTGCAACATACAACTGTGCTACTATGGACATATACAGATACGTGTAGTATGCAGTATTTTATATTCAATCATACGTTTCAGGTTCATTAAATACCCCAAGTGGGTGATGGGCAACAGACGGCCCTCCGAGCCTTCATCTGTGGCCCCCAGCTCTTTCCTGTCCATGGTCATATGTGTTTGTTGTAGCTTGTACCACTTGTTTATAGTGCCTGCTGATATTTTATTACTGATGGGTGTTTCTTTGTTTGATTGAATATATGCCTGGGACATTTTCCATAATCTGCAGCATTGTTCAATCATTTGTTTTAAGCCTCAAATGTAATTTATATATTTATTACTGTTAACAATCTTCATATGTCTTGAATGCGGTTGCCAGCTATTCTAAATTTAAAATTGGATGCACAATATGACTCCTCTTATCTACATTTTCTGCATAGGTCTCTGAGGGACTAATGAATTCCTAGATTCCAGTTTAGTACTGACCAGCGACTAGCTGCATGCTCGGGATTCACTGCATGGATAGGGATGTTCTATTTGATCATCCTTAAGAAATAGGTTGTAAATAAGTATTATGTGAATGTTCACACCACATTGGCCAACGACCCCAATTTTTATCTGTCGTGGGCTCTGATTAAATAATAATGATATCATATACTAATAGATATTATGTGGATTTAACTTGAAGCCATTTCTCTGGTACCTGAAGATTGTTACCCCAGGGCAAACTCATATTTACAAACCATGATTGCAGAACAATGTGGTTTTTTTTTCTATTACTGTACAAATCCAGTGCCTTCTGAAGCATTCGTCAAGAAACACGGCACATTTCAGTTTGATACAGTATGTAGCTGTCTACACACTAAATTAAGACTTGTCTATATCTCTCTTGCTTTTTCATTCACTTTTTATGTGTTTTGAATGATGCGTTAAGATTGTCTCTATGACCTCTATATATTATTCACATCTTTGCATTGACAGCATAGTATGATGGGTGTTTTTTTTTTTATCCAGTCTTCTACACATTTAGATAAGTGATGTGCAGGTCAATGCATCTATTCCCTTTGGTGCATTCTAGCTGTTTGAGGTTTACAGAATTGTTTCCTACCTTTTGTTACATTTTCATCTCTGTAACACCAATCTGATTAAATAGGTGGTCTGTATACAAGTATCCTTGCTATTTTGGTAACCTTTGCTACAGAATACACTTGCAGTTTTTAAACTACACTTATATTGACGTATGGGAAAATATTGTTGTGGTTTTGTATTTCAGCAGGATTTTTTGTTATGTTTGCATACCTCCCGTGTTTGATGTCTTTGGCTTGTATATTATATATATAACAACACACAATTCAATTGTATGTGTTTTACGGTATAATGATATTGGAAGTGGTATATAGTTTATAAATAAAATGAAAGTGTTTCTTCTTGACTAGCATTTTGGAGTGTTTGTAGTAAAGCATCTTAATTAGCAATAATCCATACAATCTATTTATTATTATTATTATTATTATTATTATTATTATTATTATTATTATTATTTGTTTTGATTCCAAGGCAAGTGTTGCACATGATGGACAATTTCTGTTTCTGGGATCATGTATATGTTTTGGCAATTATGACATGTATTCAGGAGCTTCTATTTGCAGAAATAAATAAAAATAGTGCAGTGACTAGGCTCTGGATAACAACATTACATTTGGATGGAGATTGGGGCTGACTGGGGCTCTGTCCCACCAAATAGGGAAAACCAACCAACTTCTCATTTGCAGTTCACTGCCAGGTTTTCATATTTGTTTCTTTGAGCTGCAAAAAGGTAGAATTGCAATTTCTTTATGAGCATTATTAACAGACCATATTTAGTATTTGCTCTGTTCTACGCCATTGGCAGTACATTTTTTAGAAACCATTGTTTTGTGAAACACCCATTAACACAACAACTTTTAAACATCATTTGCCCCTAAAATGTTGTTGTGTTTACAGAACATGGTATTTTGCAACCTAAAAAGCTAAATGTCATTGTAATGTAATACAAGGTTTTTATTCGATCATAAGGTGTGAAAATTCAGTTTCCTTTAAGAAATGCCCCCTGTCATCGGTATTGATCAATTCTAACAGTGCTTAAATGTTTACTAATATATTGCCTTATTCTTGGTATTCAGTGTGGTGTTTTTCCTGAACTTTACGAGACTGACCTGCTGTAATCTCATTTTCACATGTAACCTTTTAACCACTGGCCCTAGTTCACCTTTCCAATTTTATGGATCTGCATTTGATGCATATTTTAATCAGTTAGATGTCTTTCTATCACTTTACGTGAGACCAAAGTGTCTGAAATAAAACCATCACATGAATACATTCTCCCTGTTTATTAGAAACATTTAATACTTTACAATTGTTACTTGTTTTTTTATCATCACAGATCTTTGCATGCCTGTTTATCACATTGGAAATGATGATTATTAGTGGATCGCATTATATTACCGTTATCTAGCTCAAGATTGTCCCTGGTTATGTCTAGTCTATGAGAATAACTATTGTATTAGTTCAGACTGGAGGATAAGTGGAAGAAAGACATCCTGTAAGTCATTTAATAAGGACCATGGAGGCTTATAAAGCGGATAAGGAAATTTAGCCGTAAGAGGGCATATCCTGATGACTGACCATAACACTAGTGATAGGATCCTATGAGGTGCAGAAAGTCTATGGCCGCATACATGCTCAGATTATCCGCTATTATCGCTAGACTTCTAAGATTCCAATAAGTTGATCAGAATTTGTGGTCATTTTGAGGCCAACATGCACTTTCTGTCAAATAAGCCTAAAAATATCTTTCTGTCAAATAAGCCTAAAACTATTTAAGTATTTATAAGCCCCCGATGTCCTGTAAATATAAGGGTTGTGTGTTTTTTGTTTTTTTGTGTGTGTTTTTGGTTGTTTGTTTTTTTCTTTTTGTTTTATTATTGGTTAATTTTAATAAGTGTTGCTGACATGCCAAAAGTAGCAATCATTTGACTATATGTTTAAATATTTTTAGAAATGTATTTATATTTTCAAGAAAACAAGATGCTAGATCAAAATGTGATTGCTAGAGGCTGTGATAGAAAATGTCTTGCATTTTAGTCAAGTTGGATACAACAAATAAGTGCAAATCGAGTATACAGTGTAAGAGGATATACAGAATGTGCATTTAGATAACTGGCCAAGGCAAAAAACAAAATACATATAAAATGATAGCAAAATGAAATATGCAAACGTTTGGGGGTGTTTTGTGGGGGTGAAGGGAAAGCGGGGGTACAAGGTATATCT
This sequence comes from Mixophyes fleayi, assembly GCF_038048845.1. Taxonomy (NCBI): domain Eukaryota; kingdom Metazoa; phylum Chordata; class Amphibia; order Anura; family Limnodynastidae; genus Mixophyes; species Mixophyes fleayi. Next base: position 162,335,624 of record NC_134405.1, read on the forward strand.
GAGACCAGAGGCGGGACCCCGATTAGAAGCATATTTTATTTATTATGCTTTATAGTCCCTTTTATTCTTTGTCATTATCGCTAAATTAGACCTTCATTCTAAAATGTGGTCCTAAATCTTAAATTTAATAAGGTACTTTTGTGGGAGAAAAATAGTTTTTATGTAACTTTTTTTTTAATTGAAAACTTTAACAGACTTTTGGCTAAACATATTTTATAATCTCAATACACCCTTTGCCTTTTCTTTCATTTTTCATTGCAGGTTTTTAGACCTGTATTTTGGATCTAGTGGTACTAAATAGGACATAAAAGTAGTTACTGTTAGATGTAACTGTTTCTGCGCTGCATTCTTATAAGATACAACCACATGTGGAATTTGGTCTTCATAAATACCGCAGTTACTTATGCACTGTTACACTGCTGACATGAGACATTCACTGAACTTATTAGTGATGAGGTCAAACAGGTACTTTGTAGCAACTGTAGCACTGATGTAAAATATGCACAGAATCCTTTTTTCCTGCAGGACAGAAAAATGCTGGAGGTTGCACTGCTCTCCGGGGAGTCCGGGAGAACCCCTAGAAAATCTGGAGTCTGCTGAACATTTCGGGAGGATAGGCAACTATGGGGGGATGAGAGAGGCCAAATGTGTCACTGGTATAATCATTGGAGTCGCTTTATTTTTGTTCAGCATTTATCCACACATGCTTTTATATATTTAAGCCTTCCTGCTTTATATAGCCAAGTTTAGAGAAACCATCAGCATAGTAAGGGATCTATATTTACCAGAGAACTTGTGAAAAAATTGGCCTATGAAGCAGTTGCTTTGTGTTCATTTTTTGCTACGCAAACTGTCCAAAGTATATGCAGTCTGTGGACAATCGGCAAATACTTGAAGAAAGCCACATCGGTAATGGTAAACACCAACTTAAAAACAATATATATAACAATTGTCCGGATGCTGTAGAAGAAAATGTTAAAGTCTCAGAAGACCCAGGTTCCATCCCCACGAATCTCACCTTATTTGTAATCACTTCTGCCATGCACAATCACACAGTAGAAAATAATACCAATAAAATAGGATGGAATCTGCTTATTGTAGCTACACTGGTGCTGGAATGACCCAGTAGTTTAATTACATTAAATAAGTTGCTGTAAACTAATCAACAATTGGGCATTGTACTGTAGACTTGTGAGCTTGGCCTAGCACACAACTTTTATTGATGCAAATGTCAAAAGATTACCATTATAAACATGATGGCTTATATTGTCTTTGCTTGATATACTCGTGACAAAGTTCAGCTTGTGCTGTAGGAATTCTAAATGATTTGACAAGTATTTTAAAATGCTGCTATGACAGCCTCCAAAATATTGTAATGTCCTGCCACCCTGTAAGATTGTTCAGTCTAACAGAAGAGCTTCTGAAGGGGCATGACCGCTTTTTGATGGGAGTTCAAGGTCAGCCAAAGCATGTTATCCAAGTATCTGCCTTTTGGCTTGCTGCTTAAAGTGACATATTTTGACGTGGCAATGTCATGACATGTATAGTCTGTGGCTCTAAAATATTCTTGTTCAAAAATTTTGAAGAGGAATACTAATGTGGTTTATGTTAAAAGGACACTAGTGCTTGGCAAATAAACATGGGTAATGTTCAGTTATGGTATATACTCTATTCTGCTGCCGAGGTTGTGTAGGTGTGTACCCTAAGTATGTATAATATTGTAAATTATGAACAAACGAGCTTGTTCAGCTGCTATGTGTAAAAAAGCTGCACTATTTAATGGTATACAGTAATAAGTGTCAGTACTTACTATCTGTTTAATCAAAGCAGTGGAACTAATGAGAGTGCAATAACCACTCTGGGAATTACTATGCTTGATATGGATCATAATTATATAAGGTCCATTGCAGATTGGCACACAGTGTAACTGTGATTGGAATTACATCATAAAATAATGCTCTGCCATTCACAGCAGTGATGTCAGAATGGGGTGTGAATGCAGACTTATTTTTTCAAATACTTTGCTTTCTGTTTGGTATTAATATTATGTAATATAATACTGTGGTTTTGGTTTAAAAATGATTGTCTTTGCAACATAAGAGGTTTTATATTAAAGAAAAACTGAAACCCCAAAACTAGTTGTATATATGACATATAAATGTAAAATGCCTTGTTTGCTCCAGTTATTATTACAAAGGTAACTTTATTTTAAAAAAAATCCCCCACATTATAAAAGAAGCTAAAGACATATTCCACTGCTCTTTAGTGACCTTTAGTGATCTAGAGTAAAAAGTGCAACTGCCTAAACATAGTATAAAATTTATGTTGTCACATCAATGGCCCTGTCCCTGAGCATAGAGCCCAGAATTTACAGCAGAATTGCCAACTCTCTTGGAATATCTGGGAGATTCCCAAATTTCTGGTAAGTCTCCCGGACTCTCGGGAGAGTAGGGCATCCTCCCGCATCTGCCCACTTCCTAGTAAAGTGGGCAGACGCAATGATGCGATCCTCAGGGAATTTTGGCCCTGCCCCTTGCTGTAAAATGATGAGTTTACATAATGGGTAAAAGTGATGCAATTGTCAACCCCGCCCCCTCCACTCATACCCCCTAAGGGAACTCTCAGAAGGGCACTACAAAAAGTTAAGTATAATTTACAGTGTATAAAGGCCAATCTTCCACACTCTGATGTTTACACTGCTCATGAATAATGCAATATCAGAATACTCCTCCTTCCTAACGAGGTCTGCTTTCCACCACTGATGTATTCAATCAATATTTGTTACAAATTTACAAGCCTTCCATTCACACCCATTTTTAGAGACCATTTTAGAGTGGCGTTCACGTAGCACTCCCAAGGCTAGCAAAGAATTTCTAATCTAGAAATGTAGTGAAGTGTATATACTTATTAGATTTTTTTTGGTGTTTTTTTTAAGGCTTAGCGATACAAAGGGCCTAGGTGTGTGTGTAAATAATCTATATCATTTTATCTGGATAGAAAGTAAAAGCATAACTGCTGTAAAGTGACAGTCACACACAAGCATGAACGGCAAGTCCTCTTCAGGGGAGGCTCCCCAGGGGGCTTTGGCTCCCCAGCTGGTACATTTTGGGGCTGGCCTATCTGCCGCCACACTGTTCATGGCCACAGCTTGCGAACTTGAGCCAAGAAGTGGATATTCCGCAGCAGTTGCAAAAGACACAGTGATTAGTGGAAGGTACAAACTATCCATCAATCAAAGTGCAGGAAGCTGTCTACTGGGTTTTCCAGGACAGACAAACTTGTTCTCCAGCGCATTGAGATACAGCGTGCGTAATTTAGGTTGTTTTGTGATCAATAGGGATGGGGGGGGGGGGGGGGGCGGTCTGCATTATGAAGCCACCAGAGATGCGGGGCCTCCAGAACAAGATTAACATTTTAATAGTAGTCACTGAGCATTGTGTTTTGACTAGTGGTCACGATTATGCTCTGTCTTTAAAATGTTTATTAAGATGCTCTGTATGGTATATTGGCCATTAAGACCAATATATATTATATCAATGCCACTGGAATGTTCTGTCTATTGTATATTTATTAAGATGCTGCATACAATATGAAAAACGGTTTCTGAGCTACGGTGAAATATTGACAATTCAAACAGAATCTTATATATGAAGTCAAATTGCAGTTGTGCACATTGGTGTTGTTGACACCTTTTGAGTTTTATAACAAAAGGTATTTAAGAATATCAGTCTGAGAAATGCTGTATTATAGTACTTATATGCTGGGATTTAATAATATTTATGGTATGTCTTATTGGTGCTTTGATTGAACGGCTGTACTTTCAATAGCCATTTTTTAACATGACCGGTTTCGGATCAGCTAGAGCTTCAGAGTGATTGAACAACATCTGTACTGACAACCCATAGATTTTATAAACGTTATGATGTATATACCTTTCAGAGCAGCAATTTCTTACAGGGCATATCTGTAAAATTAAAAGCTGTAACTCTCACAGTATGTTCCATTCTTGATCTTGCTGTAATGTTTCACTGCAAGCAATCAGGCGTGTGAGTGTGTGTCAGTATGGTTAGTAGTTGTGACTCTGATTTTGTACAGTATGGTGGGCTATATTTATTACCCTGCGATATATCAAAACCCTGAAGAAAACTTGAAACCTCACCAGCTTCGCTAAATTGCTATCAGGTCAAAGCACTATGTGTATTTGCAGACATGCGCATAGCATTTACTCCTGTTTGCTGGCAGCTGGCGGTGAATGGTGAACTAATCATCAGTGAAGAGGTGTTCAACACCGGAGCTACCAGAGCAGACCCAGCATGGTAAATAGCGGTGTTATACTAATCTGTATCGCTGCACCAAGCGGCGACACAGAATGATAATTACTGTAGAGATCAAGGGATATGGCTGGTCATAATAAATAGATCCCTGAGAGTTGCACCTTTTTATATAAACCCCGTTTTTCTTGGGTTATCTAGGCTAAAATAGTTAATTATACAGGAGCCACAAGGATGTTGTCTTATTTAATTTATAGTTTCTCTGTCTTGGGGCCTATGTACACTGGTGGCTATCGTTTCCATCTCTCCTCCATACTGTGTGACAGCTGAAGAGGGGAGAGACAGAATCTTGCACCATCACCTATTTATCAAAGGGATAAAAGCCTGTTCTCCAAAGAAAACTGATTATTTTTTTTTGGCTGCACTAAGGCTTGTCCCTATACATCAATGGGTTAACACTGCCAGCGATAAGATTTGCCAGCTTTCTCCTGAAAAATCTTCACCATTTAAAGCATGGGTAAATCTATTTAACAAGGACTGTGGCAGTATATGTACCACTGTCTCCATCTCAGGATAGCATTTGAGAAGATAATGAATGTAAAAAGTGCTTTATTATTTAAATATTTTAATTGAAGGCACAAGTCCAGGATTTTCATTCCACTGTGCGTGCGTGAGCTGGCTCGCTAAGTCACATGTGCACATATCTCTGGCGCCTGGCTCCGTGCTAGTATCACCGGGCAGCCTAGACTCTATTGTGGTAATGACCTATCACTGCAGAGTTTTACTTGTGTGTTTGCGCAAGATAGGTAAATCAGTATCAGATTTGGATATGCAGGGCCCACCAGGAAATTGAATTACAACAGCCGTTATAAAATGTGTGCATTATAAAATACATTTTCAACCATACATTTACCTAATAACCGACAATTAATAAAAGGCATGGAAGTTGCATTTCCCATGCTTTCCTTATATGAACATTTTATACTATACTATGCTCTGCTTCTGTTGCATTATCCTTACTCATAATGTGGGAGAAACTCATCAACCTGCTTGGTTCTAAACACAAGACTCCTTTGTCCATCTTGATGCACACATATTGCTGTTGGGTGATGCTCTCACTTTCAGTGACAGGGAGCATGGAGCAGTGCAGCACTACCAGCCTATCAATGACATGGAGGTGCAGCTCACTACCAGCCTATCAATGACATGGAGGTGCAGCTCACTACCAGCCTATCAATGACATGGAGGTGCAGCATTATAGCACAGACTGACATCCCCCTGCACTGCGCAAGCTAGAAAGCGACAGGTCAACGGGGGACTAGGCTGCCCGCACCACATATTCAAATCTAAATAATTAAATACACCTTATCCCCATTGTCAATCATTGATGAAGGAGCTGGTCAGGGCTCAGTGTGGGATAATTTTTTTTAAAAATAAACAAACACTAAATGAGTGACCTAATGTGACTTTGGTATCACTGAAATGTTGCCCTGGGTAGAACGGTTGAAGTGGAAATTTAGAAGTGGCAGTATGACAAATGTAAGGGGAATGTAAGTGAATGGAATTTGATAATTTTACAATGAAGGCAGAAGTGCTGGTATAGCATACCGCCGTATACACCCCCGATTCTACCACTGCCTGGGTATGATGCATTTATTTTATTTGTGGCATGAAGCCACTTTGATGGGAATTCACTGTATCTGCACCAAGGAGATTAGATAAATCACCCTGAATTAAATCTGAAAAAGCATTAAATCTACATGACAAACGGTACAAGTTTTGTAGAGGTTGTACCATGCATCACAGAATATATTACAAAGGCAGGTGTGTGCTCTACCAAAAAGATCTGTTGAAATGCATAGTGCATAAATTGTCCCATGTGATTGTTGTAGCTGTATTGTACTGTAGATATTCCTGTAGTTATACTGTATAACCTGATGGTTTGTGCTGCAACAAGCTTTGCACATTGACCTGACGAGGTCCTGTGAGAAGCTCACACGAATCATTCTGTTAAGAATCTTTGCTCATTCCTTATAGAGTTGCGAGCAAAAATGAGCTATGTTTTCTGTACTGTAATTGCAGTATTTTTGTGCAGGAACACGTGGCACAAGGTTCCTATGGGATCACCCCAAAATGGCTCGTATTGAAAGTTGTCATTATAGGGTTCATTCTCTTGCTTGAAGAGCAGATTTATGTTTCAATATCACTATGTAAGAGGAGTTGTTGGTTTCCATCATAATGATTGAAGACTTGCTATATTTATATAAAAGCTTTTCTTCACACTGCCAGCTAATGATTTCCATATGCAGTAGTTGCACATTTGCTTAATTGTTTTATGCAAATCGGCAATCAGGTGTGACTGGATATTACAACGTATTAAACGAATGGGTAATTGTGCATTGAAAGGTTAGTTACCTGATCATTTTTGTCTTGATTAGTGTAAATATTATGGAGCTTCTCAAGTGGTGAGCAGTAGAATAGCTTTATAAACCATGTCGTTACACTACATAGAATGTGACCTAGATATATTTTGGACTTGCTTTTCATATACATTGAAAAGTTGATTGTTATTATTTATTTATTTTGTAGTTTTAATACAAATGATTAATTTGGTTCAATTTAAACATTGTACTAAGTTATGATGCTGCAGGATAATAACTGTAACTGAAGGACTTTAATTGCACATATTTTTTTTTAAGAAAAGCCCTGGTAAAGTGAGATAAGACTATTAAAGGATAATCAATTCCACTTGATTATGTGAATAGTTTTTTTTTTGTTGTTTTTTTTTTAAGGATGTGAAAATGATGATTAGAAGCTTATCTGCTGAGTGCTGGTAGTAAGAACCACATACTAGAGCTGCTGTAAAATAATGGAGTATCATAAATAGAACTATTTTTCTTATTGGCTACAATTGTTACATCGCTACCTATGTATCTAGTGCTCCCTAAACACACAAATATTTTAAGCTCATTTGGGCAGGGCCAACTCTACATTCAATGACCTAAAAATTTGCTTGCCATGAACTTCTCTCACTACATAATACATTCTCTGATTATTAATCTTTGTTTATAAAGTGCTGAGGTATGTGTGAAATGGGCTACATTCCTAATGGAATAAAAGCAAAAGGTCTTTTCTGGAAAATCTACAAATCTCCTTGCCCGTCCCTAGTGGCCATTTTTCCCGACACACCTGGTTTCCTTCACAGAGTATCTCAGCAGCCATACAGATGATTGCATTCAAATACGGATAGAAAACAATACTGTAACACTGCAGTCAACTTTTATTTTCTCACCAGGGTATAATAAAAGTACATACAGTATATTAGAGTAAAGTTGCTTATCTCAGAAGCTGGCCTTCCTGGTTCTATGTAGACCTGCATTGCTGCCGCCACTGGGTTCACGGAAACAAAGGATCGCTGGAAGCAGGCAGATGGGTGAGCGCTGTAACCATTAATAAAGACAAAGGGCTAGATTTACTAAGCTGCGGGTTTGAAAAAGTGGGGATGTTGCCTATAGCAACCAATCAGATTCTAGCTATCATTTTGTAGAAGGTACTAAGTAAATGAAAGCTAGAATCTAATGGGTTGCTATAGGCAACATCCCCACTTTTTCAAACCCGCAGCTTAGTAAATCTAGCCCTGACTGTTCAAAGGTAAGGGGGAATAATGCTTGAGCTAGCTTACCCTTTGCAACAAAGAATCAAATAATGTGTGTATGTGTGTGTATATGTATATATATATATATATATATATATATATATATATATATATATATATATATATATATATATATATATATATATATATTTATATATAATTTTTTTTATTATTTAATATGGAGTCGGTCCCCGTTATGCAGCGATATCCACTTCTACTCTGCATGGAAGGCTTTCTACAAGATGTTGGAGCGTTTCTGTGGAGATCTGTGCCCATTCAATCTGTAGAGCATTTATGAGGCCAGGCACTGGTGATGAACGAGAGGCCCTGGTTCGCAGTCTCCTTTTCAGTTCATCCCAGAGGTATTTGGTGGAGGTATTCGGTGGGGTTGAGACAAACTCCTCAAACCATGTTTGTAATCCTTGCTTTGTGTACTGGGGCACAGTCATGTTGGAATAGAAAAGGGCCTTCCAAAACTTTTGCCACAAAGTTGGAAGCATAGCATTGTCCAAAATGACTTGGTATGCTGAAGCATTAAGATTGCCCTTCACTGGAGATAAGGGGCCTAGTCCAAACCCTGGAAAACAACCCCGTACCATTATCCCTCCTCCACCAAACGTCACAGTTGGCATAATACTGTCAGGCAGGTAACGTTCTCCCGGCATCCGCTAAACCCAGACTCGCCCATCTGACTGCCAAACAGAGAAGCTTAATTGGTCACTCCACAGAACACGTTTCCACTGCTCAACAGTCCAGTGTTGGTGTGCTTTACACCACTCCATCCATCACTTGGCATTGGGCTTGGTGTTGTGAGGTTTGCATGCAGCTACTTGGCCATGGAAATCCATTCCATTAAGCTACCGCCACACAGTTTTTGTGCTTACATTAATGCCAGTGAAAGTTCGGATCTCTTCAGCTACGGAATCAGCAGAGCGTTGACGACTTTAAAGCACCATGCGCCTTAGCAGTCGTTGACCCAGCTCTGTGATTTTATGTGGTCTCTGCTTCATGGCTGAGTTGCTGATGTTCCTAAACGCTTCCACTTTCTAATAATATCACTTACAGTTGACCATGGAATATCCAGCAGGGATGAAATTTCACGAACCATCTTTTTACAAAGATGGCATCCTATCACCGTACCACACTTGAAGTCACTGACTCTTCAGGACGACCCGTTTTGTATCGCAAATGTTTGCAAATGGAGATCGCATGGCTATGTGCTTGATTTTATACACCTGGCAACAGGTTTGATTGAAACACCTCAATTCAATAATTAACAGGTGTGGTCAATTACTTTGTCCATATAGTGTATATGTATATACATACATATACACACACACACACACATACATATTATATTGTCTATCTTTGCAACATTTTAAACCAAAGACCAGATAGCTGGGTCACACAGGTGCATATCCCTGGAGACTCGCCAGGTGAAGCAGTAAGATGAGCTTTCCTGCTCTGGACAGGTATCGCTCCACTGTCCAGGCAATATTTTGTTAGTAAATTGCAGCGATAACTGATTTTTCTATCGCTGCAAAAGCAGTTATAGAAAATAAGCATTATCTATGTAGATTAATAAACAATAGGGACCTAAGTATAATGCAACTGATGATAGGTGTAGGTTAATGATGTGCCTCTTCTAGTATTGTTGAGCTACAAATTCCAGCATACTCTACCTCTGATTGCCCAAGTCTCTGCCTAACCATATTGAAAATACAGAAGACTTCTACTAAATAAGTGATAAGCAGTCTAAAACTCTCTAGTTTTTGCTGTACTATAGTAGATGAAGTAAATATTGATTAGTTACCAAATGTTGAGCACTATTAGACAAGAAGTCAGTCAGTAGTGCATGGCAATGCCTCTCCCGATTAATCATCCTGTGCAAAAATGTCTTTATTACAAAAACTGTGACCTTGCAGCTCTAATCCGTGCGCACTGGTGTAATGACAAGTACAATGAGCTGTTTGTTATTTTTGCTGCTTAAACAAAACCCTATTTAACTTTTGTCACAGCAGATATTCTGCGTTTGCAAATATTTTGGTCTATGTGTCAGTTGTTGTTGTTTCTTTACAAATGTGAGCTATTGGCTCCATGTTGATAAATAAGACTTCTGAAATTTTGTAGTGCTAAATAATGTAACCAAATATTGAATCCATAGTGAAGGCAGAAATTGCTAGTGGCAGACTGCAGTCCACATTGTTTGCTATCAAAGATCTTTTTTGATATATAGGTAGGAGAGAGAGAGAATGCTTGTTTTTCAGTCTAGTAGGAAATAGTGACTTGTTCTCTTCATGCAAAAAAAACACCAAAATCTCTCTTAAATAAAGAGAACATTCTACCAAGGAATATTAGATAAACATATCAACACCACTCATCAGAATGATTCTTTGTTCCATCACTGTGCATAATATTCTAAATTTTAGAACTAAATTATGGTAAAACTTGAAATATGTGTTATCTTTGCATTTTTGCAGTCTGACATACTGCAAGATTCATTGTTAAATTTAGATTTTACCTGGCAACACCAGGTGCAGGGTCTAAATGGTGTCTCACTTTTTAATAGGAAGTCTGAGTCATGCATCACATGGATAATGACGTTGGTATCACATACGGTGCAAAATACAATGCTCTCACTTGGCACATCTCAGCGCGTCTTCAGAATTGTGAATTGCTGTTTAAAGCAACAAACAAACTTTTTTCTCTGCTTTCACTTTTAATGAGGCTTTAAATTGTGTGGATTGTTACATTGTTTGCTGCAATTTGTACTAATTTATAAAGTCTTGCACTGTTACAGTATGTTATTTGCATAATGCTTTAATTGTAACTTGTGATAGAGATTAGACTATGCTTGAAACCCTGCCAATTGGGAATGCAATGCAGAGAAATGGGTCTCTACTGCAGTAAAACATTTATTATGCTGCTATTTGTTTAACCCATTAATGTAAATGACATTATCACATCTGCCAGTGACATACCACAGGCTTTGGGTTATAATGGAGATGAAGGGATAGTACTTCTACATGTCTCCATCTCCCAACCACAGCTGTCAATGACGCCCGTCAGGTGCAGTAATTGGATCAAGACAAAACAAAACAAGCCTTTTGTTTTGTTTTGTTTCTAGTTCCACAAATAATAGTAATATTAATATATAAAATAATATTTTATATAGTGCTTTTCTCCTAATATGACTCAAAGGGACATATTCAATTGTCGCGGGTTTCCGCAGCGTTAAACCTACTACCGTTATTACGGTAGTAGTTAGCTGGATTTCAGCTCGCGGCTCAGGGAGCTGCGAGCTGAAATCCAGCGACAAAACTACCTTAATAATGTTTTTTCCGCGCACTTTTACTGGAGCGCGAGATTTGCGGCATTTCCACTGACAATTGAATATGCCCCAAAGTGCTTTACATTTGCAGATTAAAATTCACATGATACAAATTAAATATATAAAAGATAGGGCCATTAATGAAATTCTTGAGTAAACAGAGGAGTTTTGTGTCTCTTTGAATATTTAATGAGCGTTCCAGAGATTTGAAAAAGCTTGAGCCCCAAATGAAGTGTAGCACCCTCTCTCTCACTGTCACTAAGTGTGTGCCTAGCAGCGTAGACTATCCTGTCATCTCGATGTCTATTAGTGCAGTGCCTTCCCCTTGGTCGAGTTTAGTAATGGGTAATTTCCTTTGTCAGTGACACCAGAGGGAGACCAAGGAACCCTCTGCCCCTTACTTCAATACCACAGGCACATGATAAAAGCAATGGTAATTCAACATGGTGGCTTTTGAAAGCATTTATTGTTTAGAGCGGTCATTCAAAACTGGGTTTTGTGTCCACTTTTATTGCAAAATTAAAAGCTATATTAAGAATATCTACTATAATCTACTCCTAAAACTTCCTCTAACAGACTACAGACTAGCATAAAATAAGTTTCACTATAAACACGTCACCATTTAAACATCAATGCAGTATACTTATAATCTATCTCTCCTCCCTAAGAAGTATTTACCTTATATATTAGCCTAATACTTCTATTACAACAGCATCAATACAGAGGATTTGGCTAAACTTCTCCAATTTCCATTTCAACATCAGATATATGCATAACCATTTCAACATATGAACATTAGGTCATGCAAATTTAAACAATGTAGGGCCCTCCACCTAATTATAGCGTCCCACCAACTTCCTGTTGGTTCAACTGTAAATCCAGCAGTAAAGTTCAGTTTGCGCAATATGACATCACTCGAATTAGCTGTTTGCAGCGGAGTACTATCAGGCACAGCAATACTCTCCTTGCTCAATTCAGCAATATCTAGCCGAAATACTTTCATCTTGGCTGTGGTTCATTATTTGCTTTCTCCGAGGTGCAATTTTCCTTACATAAACTTTTTTGGTTCTTTCCAATACTATAATGCTACTAACATGAAATATACTGACTGACAGCTGATACATATCTGAGGTATGGCTCGGCACAGGTTCCAGATAGCAATACAGGGTAAACTGGGTGCTCTTTAATTAACACAGTCTCTTCCCCTAATTCTACCTAACCCTACTTCTAGCCCTCGTCACAAACAAAGTCCAGAACAAGGGCTTACTCACTATCTTCGGGTCTCCTCATCTGTTCTCTCACTAACTAATATAGTAATATACATTAAACTCTGTCCTGTAAAATAAATAGGAGATAAAGGTTACTTATTTTTTGCAGGCTCTGTCACCAGCTGTAGGATGCTCTTCTCCTCAAAAATATTCTGGTTCTGTTCTCCACAAGCACACTGAATCCATGAAATGGCGTTAAACTGTCATCACTCCCTTTCTGAACTTCAGCCACCCTGTCTTCTGCAGGGGATGTTGCTTCCACCTCTACCAAACATTGTAGCCAATTTTATGCCCTGACTCCTTCAACTGGAGTAATTTAGCATAATTCATATTCCTGCCAGTGCTGTCTCACTGCCATAGCCCTGTCATGGCTCTCTCCACAGTTATTTGTGCCCGCCTTCTCACTTCTCTCTCCTTTGGCATTTTTTTTTCTCCTCCCCCAGTGCTTACTGGGACTTTTAGTTTTTATCTTCTCTCGTTTCCTGAATCCATTGTTCATGCGCGGACGCTCGCATCCGCCAGTGCTACAGAAGTTTGAGAGATTCTAGGTACTGCTAGTAGTTCTTCATCTGTGGATCTAAGTTAAGGAATAAGAGTATAAGGAATCAGAAGCTGCTTCAAGTACCTAGGACTTGTGGGGCTGTGGGGGACTTGTGTGTAGGGCTTTGCATGTCAATAAGTCAATGTTCAGTGTTCATTCTGTGATTTGACTGCTGGAAGGTGCAAGGTCTGGCTTTGAGTTGTTGCATATGCAGCTGAGAGAGATCCATGGGTTGTCAAGTCTGGACAGCCAGGTGACTGTAACTCCTCAAGCTAGTGGGGTTAGGGACAGATGATGTAGTAAACCTGCCTGGCATTTTTTTTACTGTGTACAAAATAATCTAGTGGTTGTTTTTATTACAATAAATGTATTACATGGTGGCGGGACTCAACCTTAGGGTAATTCCAACAATGTCTTCTACACATAGGAGGTCAAAACTATTACAAGAGGCCAGATTGCCAATATTTCAAACTTGCAAATGTAGACTTTCATTTGACTGCACTGTTGGGATTCCAGTCCGGATCTAGGGTTCTTTTTCCGTAAAGAAGATTGCAAAATCATTTCACCTTGACTGGGAGAGGCTTGCATCAGGCTGCAGACGTGTTAGTCTGCAAAGCCTCTCCACCATACAGAAAAGCTGAGTTGGTCTGTTTGCTGCCACAATCTCACATGAAAGGAGCTCTGAATTCTTACTTGTGATTGTGAATTGGTATTCTTCAGTATGCTTGATTAGTTTTAGCTTATTCTCTGCCATGCAATGATACCTTTGTATTATAAAAACTCTACACTGTTTCTATAATACAATAGCCATACTTACCAACTTTGAATAGTTGGTTTCCGGGAGCCTGTCATGGGAGGTGGGTGTGACGTGGGCGGGGCTCCAAAATGCGCGTCATTTTGGACCCGCCCCTGTGACATCATTACGCAAAACGCGTCATTTGATGGCAGGGGGCGGGGCCAAACGCAGCGATTCACCGGGAATCGCTGCATTTGGGAGCTAATTCTGCCCACTTCACTAGGAAGTGGGGCACTTCCTAGTGAAGTGGGCAGAATTCGAGAGATTTCCACACTCTCCCGGGAGTCCGGGAGACTCTCGCAAAATGCAGGAGTCTCCCGGACATTCTGGGAGAGTTGGCAAGTATGACAATAGTACCAGAGCGCTTCCACATCACCATGTGATTCACTTATGACATCCTAGAGAGTGAAAGGTTTAGGATAGCTCAGGCTTGGCTAACCTGTGGCACTCCAGGTGTTGTGAAACTACAAGCCCCAGCACGCTTTGCCAATATATATATATATATATAGCAGCTTATTGCTGGAAGGGTATGCTGGGACTTGTAGTTTCACAACACCTGGTATCCCACAGGTTAGCCAAGCCTGGGATAGCTGAATCAAATAAGCCTATACTATTACATCCATGCAGACCTGTATCTCCTAGTAACTGTTATTTTAGGTACTTGTAGATCCAAATTAAAAAATAGAGACCATCTATTGGAGTAAAAAAAAAAAAAGTACCAAAAAACAAACCACTTCATACACATGTTTGTTTTCCTTGTCCTCGGAGAGCTAGACTCATAGGGTAATTTTCTCAGATTGTTCAAAATATAAGTAACCGTGCGAAAATGTATAGAAAATGTTGTTTTTTGGTCTGGTATTCCATAGCTCTTGGACATACAATATAAAGTTATTTATTTTCATATACCACCAAAAGAAACCCTTACATGTCCCAAAATAAAAGGTATACATTTTGTTTGTGTAGAATGAGAATTTAAATTTTAATTACTGGTGAACAGACACCGTGCACAACTATGAGGAAGGACCTGGCTGTAGATCTGATGATCACTTTCAGGGGTTAAGGAAAGATCTGGCATTGTCATAAGTCACTGAAATCATAGCAAGACTTGCATATTTAGACAATTTATTGAACTAAAATTCTATTGCAAAACACCAAGGGGTATTAGACATTGCACACACTAAGCCTGCATATCCCATCCTGAAGCCATGCCGCTGTCTTTATCTTGTTTATTTTGCTGTTGACCTTGACCTGGCTGCTTCTCTTATTTTCTGCTTTGCTTTAGCTTGCTGCTATAGATAATACTATAGCAGCATGTCTATAAATTGTTGTACATTTCTAGCTATTTGCTAGTTCAAAATGTTACAATTTTATATATTTTTACTACAACACTCACATCAGTGTTTTGACAATATGTGTTTATTTAGTAACACTTGTCCTGCCATTGATTGGGATCTAGTGTTTATCTGCGTCATCGGCCCACAACGCAGGGCGGTCTAGTAAAAGCTGCAGTGGGGCAGTATGTAGTATATTTTGGCTTCTGATGATTTGTCAGAGCACTAGTGTAGTAGTAGTAGTAGTGGTAGTGGTGATAGGAGAGCATATCTGATCTTTCCACATGGTATACCCTCTAGTGGCTGTTTACTTCTATAACATTTGGTGTCTGGGCTGTGCAGGCCAATGAAACTTCTGACATGCTGTGATCTAAAGTAAGATATATGTACTAGGGTAGGAGCTGCAGCTGTTTTTTGGACTACAGTTATCTGCATTCTCTACAAACTTCAAAAGAATAACCACAGGGTAAATATGTAGACCTGCATATGAAATAATTACAATACTGCAACCCAATACAATATTTTGTTTTTATTAACATTGTGACACAAACCAATTGAAAGGATATGCCCCACAACAGCATCTGCTTGATAATTCACTGTTCTAATTAAGTAATTAAAAATATTATATAGTGTTCCACAATTTGAGTTAGCCATTTATTAATCGGGTGTATATCAATAGTCACTGCAGAAATTATTACGCTCACTTTTTAAATGCAGCGCAGAAACTCCAAGAAATGAACAGTGCTAGTCGTATGACTGGACACATTAAAAATAAGGCTTGGACCACAATAACTCGGCTAGTCAAATAAAAGTAGATAAATAAGTTGAATAGAAATTGGGAACCCTTATAAAATATAATAATTCTTAGATAATGCTACTTAGGAGACAATTCTTGATACATTATATCAAACAATAAATAAATTACAAATAAAAAATAAAATACCATAACTCAAATCTGTCTCTGTTACAGAAGTCAGAAGTGGAAAAATTGCCTATACAAGGAACCTGTGATATGTTTCATAGTTTAGGTTCATGGCTCCTGGCTCCATGGTACCGAACCTCCAGATGCAGTATACGTCTTTCTCTTTGAAGGCAAGATGACGGTCACCACCTCTCAGTTTCCTGAAATTATATTTGACAGATACAGTAATCCCATGTTGGCAAAATTACATAATACAGGGAGCTCCTCATTGCAGCATCAGATGGTGGACTTGTGTTTAGACATTAATGAGGGAAAATGTACTGTGACATCATCATCATCTATTTATATAGCGCCACTAATTGCTGTATAGAGAACTCACATCAGTCCCTGCCTCATTGGAGCTTACAGTCTAAATTCCCTAACACACACACACACACGCGCGCACACCCCAAGAGAGACTAAGGTCAATTTAATAGCAGCCAATTAACTTACTAGTATGTTTTTGGAGTGTGGGAGGAAACTGGAGCACCCGGAGGAAACCCACATAAACACAGAGAGAACATACAAACTCCACTCATGGTCATGAATCGAACTCATGACCCCAGTGCTTTGAGGCAGAAGTGCTAACCACTAAGCCACCATTCTGCCCACATGGATATTTCAATGTATATACAAAGTATGGAATTTTATACTGGTCCTCTAACGCAGGTTATGCACCATTACCTGTTCAACCATCCACTATATTAGCGCAAAGTATAAGGAAATATTATATTCTTAGGATGGTTTTGTTTGTTTTTTTGTGATACTTGGCCAGCTTTCTCTCAACCTAGGTACCCAGTGATAGGCTTATGAAGGCTATTATTTAAATTCATGGATTCCCACTATGTACTGCTTTAATAGATACCAAAATTTGTATATAATTTTAGCAACATGAGAATCTTGTCGAGCCGGAGGCGGAGTTAAAACGTGAACAAAAACATTGAAGTCTTGCTAACTGCAGCAATGTGAATTTGGGGGGTTTATCTGTCTCTAGCAGCTATTACTGATCATCCAAACTAGGTAGGAATATCACAAACTAACCATGATAAATGGTTAATATGTGGATGCCAGTATTGTAAAAATTAATATAACTTTTATCAACATGTAAACTTTAAAAATCTAGGTTAAAATATGTGTAACATAACTAAGGTGCCATCTTAATGTATAAAGTACAATATGTACATGTATAAAGTACAAGCTACAATTAAGGGATAGAATAACAAATCATAATAGGAAACTTTATAACTGATATATTGTGATTTTTGTTTTGTTTTATTTTTTTGTAATTTGTATTCATTTTTCAGACCTTTTTATGTGGGCATGCCTGGCACTGAAACCAATATTAAAATATTCTCTGAGCTGTGATAAGCGACTATCTGAGTTGGCTGGCAAATTTTGACCCGAGGGGCAAGACTCTGCTTAGCAGCCTATTAGGAACCTGTTAAAGGGGGATGGGGTGGGGTGCAGGTGACCCAGTCCAAGGTAGCCCAGTATGGGGGCCGGCCTGGGGGACAGATGCTCCCCTGCCCAGTCAGCTGCTTGGACTAATGGCCAAACCTCATTGTTTTTTTACCACAATACATCATTTTGCTTGCTATGAAGCGCTTTTACATGTTCCCAAATCTCACTGCACCATGTACAGGTAGGGCCACAGTGACTGTTTAAAATAATGTATTTTTCCAGCTAGAAAAAAAAACGTTTTGTAACAGATAAAGCACTCTCAAATGTGGTTTCATTTTTTTTATGTAAATATATTTCCCATTGATGTTAAGGTGTCGCTACTGTTATAAGGAACTTAACAATTTAAGTCTGCTGTGCTGTGCAAGATAGCCAAGATAGAATCTCTGTACATATAATACTTTGTCATCTGAATTCATATAATAAAACAGTGGTATGAATTTTATTTTTTCAAAATATGAGATTTCCGTTCCTTCCCATTAGCATTCATTTAAAACCATTCTGAAAGGGCAAAGATGGTTACAGAATAAAACTTCTGTCGATTTAATTAGAAGACACAACTGAGCTCTATACTGCTTTTATGTCTTTTTATCTGACTATCTGCAACATTTGTGTTCTGGCATCATATAAATACCTCAGGCACCAAATGATTGTATTAAAACATAATTATGCACTCATTTATCTGACCAGTGAAAATGATAAAAGTAAAAGTAACTTCTCTCATATATGCAGGTCAGATATTAATAAGAACTATCTTTTTATTTTTTATTTTCTCATTGGAAAAGAAAACATGAAAGATGGCAAACGAGGCTTAAATAATATGCAATGAAAATAACATTAAACTACAATGTGCCAGGAAAGGCCAATATACATTTTTATTTTTGGGGTCATTAGTCCACTTTTGCTAATACACCAAATAGTTTACGATTTAATTTGACGTGTGCAATTAAATCACATTTGGAGCATGAACTGAAATAGAACTCTTAATGAAATTTTTTCATGACACATCAATAATTGTAATACTGTTTTATAATAACCCGGCTACATCATCATTTACACATTGATGATTTCGATCTCCTATTAATCTGAGCTTAATGATGTTTTCACTTTAATATTCATTAGTTACATATTTATTTAACAATGGATAACTTGAATATTTAGGGTTTGAAGCGTTTTCTGCCCCAAGCGTACTGTCGCGCCTGAGGATCTGTCTGTACCCAGACTGGCTTGTGTCTCTGGAGTTGGGCTGGTGACTAGGTGGATAAAGCTAGGTGGCCTGATAATGTTCCTCTGCATGTAGTGAATGGACTGGTGCAGATGGTGATTACACTAGCAGAGGAGAGCAAACAGGAACTGGATTGCTGGACCGGACTGTAACCAGAATGCTGGAAGACGATTGCTGTAACCAGAATGCTGGAATGGAACAGAGTGCTGGAATCAGACTAGAGCCAGAATGCAGACTGCATTGCCAGAGCTGGAATCATAGCAAGGCTGAAGCAAGATAGACAGCAAGACTGCAAACTGCTGGGAACTAGGTTGGCGTCTGAAATACAACGTTGCACTGGTAACAGGTAAGGGCTCCAAGAAGTCCTTTTATATTTGTTGTTGATTCATGATTGGAGACTGCAATCAGCTGGGCAGAAGCAGCACTCTGAGCTCCTGAGATGTATCGGGTGACTATATCCAAGATTGCAGCTCTCATGGACTGGTAGTGGAGGGAATCTGAAATGGAGGCTGTTATCACTTAATTGGCTGAGAGGAATCATGTGACCGAATCCAAGATGGCCACGGCAATACTCTAATTCTGGAGGGATCTATGGAGTGGAGACAGACTGGACAGCATCTTACAGAAAGTTCTGAAACCAGCAGAGCATGAGGACTGCAGGGACAATTTGGAAAGGCAGTGAAGAGGTAAATGACAGAACCTGAGAGCCTGGTGTGTGACATGTACACGTAAAATTTCTGTCACAAAAATTGCGGTGCATGTTGAGTTGGAATTGGACGTATCTCAAGACTTGTCCTACTCAGAAGACAGCTGTATTTCTTTCTTAGGTATACAGATGCATCTATTAGCATCCAGGGATGCGGCTTGAGAGTGTTCAATGTAAATGCAAAAGTCATATTATCCTATTTGTGCATAATATAATGTAATGAAGTGTAACATACACAATACTATAGTGTTTTCACAATGTTAATAATAAATGCGAAAGTTGCTTTTTATATTTAAAATGTTAAGCAATGCAAACACCCCCACATCCATCATTTACATCATTTACTGCTTTATAAATCCAATAGGAATCTTTCATGCACTAGTCCCAACTAAAATGATAAATAAGTAATCCAAATAGACGTCCGTCAGCTAATCAGAAGCGGCTAGATAGTGCTGCGGGTGTTGTCATCGCATATTTTCACACCAGGCCACCTGTACACGCAAAGGATACGCCTGCTAAAAAGTGAAGCAAGTCTAATAAGGTTGTACCTCCAGGGGTGTGCTAAGCACTCTTATTGTACTCTACTTATGTTTGTCCGCCCCCATTATACCTCACCAGGTGCAAGGGGCCACAAGTCTATGATACAGATGGATATTGGTACGCATGGCCAGTAAATGTGTATATCTAACCAAATGTAATTGCGTCCAACTCAAAATTAGGCCCTTAAAATATATTTAAAGTAATTGTGAGGTCCATGACCTCTATGAAAAAGCTTGTGTTGTAGCTTTTTGTAATAAAATTTCAAAGTCTGTTTTAAAATCTTTAAAACACTGGTGGGTACATTGTCTAATCTTAGAATGAGCATTTTTTTTTTTCAATGGCAAATATTTTTTTTTTAATCCATTTCACGCATGTGGTTCATGCACATGTGTGAACTGGCTGGATGGGTCATGTATGTGCAAATCCCCTCAGACTGGCCCGGTGAAGCCGTAAGTTAACCTATACAGCTGTAGGCCAGTATCTCTGAGGCAGCTGAGTTTTGGCCGGCTGCCTCAGCGAGATTTTAATAATAAATTACGAAGACAGGTGATTTTCTGTGATAGACAAGTAGCTCTATTGCCAGATATTAATAAATAATCTTAATAAATGTGATCCTTCAGCACAAAAGGCACAGTTGATTCAGTACTACTGAGGGGAAAGTTGGCTCCTGTAAGAACATCTATTCCCCTCCCCGGCTAAAGAAACAAAGAAGGTAAAATTAACTAATGTACGTAAAGCTGTTTCAATGTCTTTAATTGATGTGGAAAAATGTTAAATTAACTGGGGTTGTAGTAACCAGTGAAAAATATTTTTTAACTGGGGATTTGTCTGATACGCTGTATTGGCATGTCTCATCCACATGCACTGCTAATTATACCTTCAGCTCTATGCCCATATAATAATTTTGGAATTCTCATCAGCTTATGGTATAGGGTACAACAAATATTATTATATTTCTACCATTTGTGTATATTCTTGTCTTTATATCCCTCCAGAATTCTGACTAGTGACTGAGCAGTTAATATTAGCATTAAATAGTGCAATTTAATATTAGTATTTTTTCTTTTTCATAACATATCTCTTAAGAACACACAAAGTGAATCATTATGTAAAAATAGACCCTTATACACAAATGTATGATTAAAGAGGTAGTAAATAACAGGTAATTCATCTTGAGCCTACCTCCAGCGGAACTTTTTACATTTGACAATTCATTGCTGTCACATATTTGCACATATGTGTTCTAATCATGCTGTTTGTTACATTTCTCCTCATAATCTGTATCGCTCAAGATGCTTCTCCCCCTACATCATGAGTAAACCTATCCATCAAGAGTATACACTCCAGTACTTTGTAATCATGCGGCAATATTTACAAGTGCTTTGTGGGTAATTTAGGAAAGTGCAAACGTTGTGACATCATGCAGAGAATTGCAGTGGATTGGTGAGCAAGATGCCCATGTTTGCGGTTAAGCAATATTTTGTGTGTTCTAATAGGGGGAGCCTGGGGGATTTCTTGTCAAGTACATGTGATGCCCTATTAGAAGTCATCTTATATCAACATTTTGCACTTTCCAGGTATACTTTTACGACTAGCGCATTCTAGCTCACTTCAACCAATGTAATAAAATCATTCATTCATGACTTCTGACAAATGAACACACAAGTTCTGCATACTACCACTTTATTACCACCCCTCCCCCCATCATTCATTAAAAGGCACATTTTTACTGTTTCCACAATGAGTATTTCCATTCAGACCCACAATTCTGCAAAGGTAGTCACAGACCCTATCTAGGGGCAGTTCCAAATACCAGGATGTGGGTGTGCATAGGAATGTGGCAGACAATTGGACATATTGGCACAAATAGAAAAGCTCTGTACTTATTTGTAAATGACCTTCTCCTGTGTTTGTGAGGAGTGCTCAGTCACATCACTTTGCAATCACATCAAGTAATATTCTGTTCTTATGGGCAGACTTGCTTGGCCAGCAGGGCACTGAAGCATGGAAGCTATGGCAAAGTATAATACGATAGAGGATGAAGGCTACAAAATTCAGACTGCAGAAAACTGTTGTATGTTTCAATGAAGCCAGGCCGAGGATGATGTACTTGTTGTGCAATAATTCTCTTTAATTTATTACTTTGTGTGTAATGAAGCATATTCTCACATATCTGACTTTGTATGCCAGCTGCAAACGCAGGATTTGTAGAGGGGGGTTTCCACACCACGCCGCCAGTGGGCGTGACCAGCATGCATGGGGGTGTGGTTATAATATTAGACAGTGCTTGGCTGCTCTTCAACTCTTCCTATCCCCATAATATACATGGGCAATGCTGTGTGCACTACTGTTAGGTGCACACAGCTCTCCCTTTTCAAGCAGAGCCGTGTAAAGCAGGAGCAGGATCCAGCCACCTCAATTATACCGTGCCCCAGGCTTGTAGGGGGGTTTCCAGACACTTGTAAACCCCCCCTCGGTTTGCCTATGTATGCAGTGCCTATCGATTCACATTGTTTGCCTTTCTTTTTCTTTTCTCTCTCCCTCACCTTCTGCCTCTTTCTCTGTAAGCCACATAAGTTTCTGAGTGTTTACTTAATGCTACAGCTCCAGTTGTAATTTAACCCTGACACAAATGCACCTCCATAATTTCTAAATGTCTTAATTATTTGTGTGATTTCTATATACAGCATACTTGCCAACTCTCCCTGAATGTCAGGGAGACTCCCTGAAATAGGGGTGATCTCCCTCACTCCCTGAAGAGTCTGGCATTCTCCCTGATGCTGAGCTAATACAAGACATGGTTGGCGTTGCCATCTGTGGCATGATGACACAGTTCAGAAATTGTGTCCTATGTCCATGTATTGATGCCTATGGAGGTGGCCATTTTCATGGAGACCAATATTTCATCAAAAATTGACAGGTAAGACAACATGACTTCAGTAATGGAGGCAGAAATGTAAAAGACACTTCAGTCTCTAGATATTCATTATCTGCTTTTCTTTAACGCATAGTTGCTTACTCTCCCGGAATGTCCGGGAGACTCCCGCATTTCTGGTAGACCTCCCGGGAGAGCAGGGCAACCTCCCTTTTCTCACCCCTGCAATAGATAAGTTGTGGGGGCGGGGCTTAGTGAAGCAAATATTGCATCATCTTAGCCCCACCCCCTGATGTAATTTGCCAAAATTGTGACAATCGTTTAGGGGGCAGGGCCAAAATGATGCGATTAGTCAAGCCCCGCCCTCGCACGCCCACCTACCCCGGGATCTCCCTGAAGCCAACGAGGAAAAGTTGGCAAGTATGATATACAGTATGAATGATGCAAATTGGCTTTACAAACTAATTTACAATCCAATGTTCTTAACTGTTTCTTCTCTATTTAAAACCTGTTAATGTAACTTAGGGTTTTGTTAATTACGCTTGTAAGGCTAGATTCTTGTGACATATCTGTTCACGTTTATTCCAATTGCAGTTCAGTAGAGGTTTGGCCATTGTTCCACAGTATGCGATAATTAGATAGCATGTTTCATCATGAGGAGGTGAAAATGAGATATGGCATCCCTGGGGACAAGTAAACATTAGATGCAACAGCCCATTGCAATTGCAGTGAGCAATTCATAAAAGTAATTGTTTTCATGAATTTAAAGCATCCATATATAGCATTGTATATTGGTTATATTGTATAGTGGTTAAAGTCAGAAGTTCAGTGTAAACTAATTTTATACAGTATTAAGGGGTCTACTTATGACCTTTCACATTTTCTGCATCACACTGAGAAGAAATGATTTAACTTTCCTGTTTATTAAAATTGCTTATCCGGGACAGCGGCTCCGATAGTAAGTATCGGCAAGTAGTGTACCGTTTTCTTCCAGGTTCTGACTTGGCATAAGCGTTGCCATCAGGCCACGAATGCTTAGAATACAATTGGCCATTAGATGAAGGGGAGGAGCACAAAGCCTGCTGGGGATCTGCGGGGTAGAGGGTTTTATTTGAGATGATAAAATAAAATAAAAATGTTTTGTTTTTTTTTCTCTTTACTACTGAAATGTTTTTCAGTATTATCGGTATTATTATAATCTGTAATATAAAAAAGTGTGTGTTTTACCTTGAGCAGCTCTAGTTACTTTCAAGGGTTACACTTGGCAGTTCAAAACCTCAACCCCATAGAGCTGAAGATAGACTATAAATGCATAAACACTACTGTGGAATACACCTAGGAAGGTAACGATTGCTAGAAAATCCATGACCAAAAAAAAAAGGTTAAGATGGGGCAAAAGAAATGGATATAAAGAAGTTAAAGTATGAAGTAGATCCAGCAGGTTGATTTTAAGCATAAATACGACAATAAAAATGTCAAGATTACTTTCAAATATCACAGATCATGTTGTCCTGGAATTCTGTGTACTTTTATTTTTCTATGCCTTTCTTTTTAATATGTGCTCATCTAAGCAGAAACCAAATAGTGTAAGTTAATTTTGCTTTATGTTTGCTTAGATGTGTGTTTATAATGGAATTGTATCTGTAGGGAGCATAAAATCCATTTGAGTTGAAATCATTTCATTTCTTGTAATAACATTTTGACATAACATTTCTTGGGTGGAAGATTTATCATTCTTGCATGTTATTTTATGCTGTTTTAAAATAAAATTTAGCACCCACTCTCTGTGTAAAGAAAACTTTAAAAAGTATTGTCACTTTTTTTAAGGGATGCAGCAGGTGCTAACGAAAGGTCAAGCCCCTTTTTTCAAGAACCTAATAATTTGGGGTGTGATTGGACAGAATAGGGGCGTGACTAGCCGAATGGGGTGTGATCTCGGTGAATCATGATCATCTTCTTATCTGGCCTAATTTTCAAATCATGAATGTTGGGAAGTTTTGTCATGCACTGCTCCCTGACCACAAATTATAAAAAGCAATGTTAGCAAGAAGGTGTTTGACAACTTAATTCATTAAACTCCAGGGTTTCAAGAATTGAAATTTTTTTTTAGTAAAATGATGCCATGTGTTAACATGTTACCAAAAAACTTGCTATGTTTTTTTTTAGGCATTATATAATACCATCGTTGCCTTTTTTTTTTCAAAACTAGACCATCAAGTTCCACCTATGAAATGTTCTAGTTGGGTTGATCCAAAGTAAATAGGTGGAGGGAAAGCGTGAATCTACCCCCTGGGCTAGTACAATTTTAGGCCAACCTGCCTATAGCAGCATAGTTCATGACCACGGTTAGCAGCCGATAGTTGCCATTGTGTTTTTATTATGAATGCTTTTGGAATGGCCAGGGAGTATCCTCTACCGTATTCTCTGCGTGCTTTTCACCACTAGCCGGGGCCATGAGTTATGAAGCCACACAGGATACTGTCATACCCAGTAGATGGTTCTCAACACTGGTAGGCTGAAATGATTTCCAAATCAGAGGATAGGAAGCTGTCGTCTAGTTATGCTGGGATCCCAGAATAGCGAAACATGTTCAGCACACCAAGAGCTCGTGTGCGATTGAACGGGGGTAAGTAATTAACTTAGGTCGCAACCAGAGATCTAGGGTCTAATTCTGTCACTAACAGAAACTCTGAATTATAAATCCTCAAGAGATCTGGCGTCTTTATAGAAAAGTCCTCATTGGTCTGGTGTTTGTATTATAAAGTCACAAGAGATTTTAGCTGTCTACACAGTAACATCAGCAGAGAGATAATGGTGACCTGCATTGTAAAACCACCAGTAATGTAGGGGTCTGTATTTTATAGTAACCTCCAGAACAGGCTTAGCATTGAATAGTAGTCACTAGTATGCATTATGTTTTGACTAGTGGTCACAAGAATGTTCTCTGTATTATATTGTATTATTGTATTATATTATTGTTTTTCAAGATCCTTTCTGTATAGTAGATGAGTTAGTATGATGCTTAATGTATTATATTAATGTAACTCGAATGTTATATCCAATTGTATATTGTTTGTTAAGATGTTTAATGTAATGTATAGAGATCCCTAGAATGCTCTTTGTATTGTATAACCGGGGTCACCAGGAGAGGCTCTTTGTATTGTATAATCGGGGTCACTAGGAGGCGCGCTCTATAGTGTACTGGGGTCACTAGGAGGCGCGTGCTCTATAGTGTACTGGGGTCACTAGGAGGCACGCGCTCTGTAGTGTATACTGGGGTCACTAGGAGGCGCGCGCTCTGTAGTGTATACTGGGGTCACTAGGAGGCGCGCACTCTGTAGTGTATACTGGGGTCACTAGGAGGCGCGTGCTCTATAGTGTACTGGGGTCACTAGGAGGCGCGTGCTCTATAGTGTACTGGGGTCACTAGGAGGCACGCGCTCTGTAGTGTATACTGGGGTCACTAGGAGGCGCGCGCTCTGTAGTGTATACTGGGGTCACTAGGAGGCGCGCGCTCTGTAGTGTATACTGGGGCCACTAGGAGGCACGCTCTCTATTGTATAGCTGTCAGATGCTGGTATTTGATGGTAGTGATGTGCTGGTACAAACGCCTGGGCAACTTCCTTGTGTTTGCCCCCCACATGCATAAGTTTGCAGTCCATTCCTAAGAAGATTGCAAAACAACATCCCAGTGAGGCAGATGCCCATTTTTCCTCTTGCTGAAGAAGAGAAAATTTAACCCTCTGCATAGGAAAGTGTTTTTCACTGTACTCAGACTATGGAATTATCTGCCAGTAGAAGGTTGAATGTCTTACAAGAAATTGTAGCTCTAGCTATATCTTCTAGATTTCATATTTAAATATTTGATAAGAGAATGTTGTCTGTCATAACATACTCTTCTGTGTTAATAACTCAACATTGTTTAATGCAGCAAATATTCCATCTAACAATATAATTATTACAAATATTGAAAAGTATCCATAGTGATCCCAGAGGTACCTCTTGAGTATTATGCAGTACTTTTGCTAATCACTATATCATTCTTTTACATTATCACAATCCCTTTACTTTTCCTTGTTCTCCTAATCACACAGTATGATATAAAAATTAATGCAACTTCAATCAGTGATGCATCTAGGGCAGCACTTTTTTTTCCATATAACAATATAGAGTGAGGTAGTATAGTATATGGAACATAGACAAAGGGCCTGAGTCATTAAGGAAAATAAGGCAAAAAAGGAGTAAATGTTCTCCGGGACAGACCATGTAACAATGCAAGGGGTGCAAATTAGTTTGTTAGTTTACACATAAGTTAAATAGTGGCTGTTTTTCATTTAGCACACAAATACTTGATGGCTTTATTTTTACACTGAAATTTAAAGTGGATCTAGGATATGCCCTACCCTAACAAAAAAATCTGTCCTCACATTTTAAATTGACCTACCTCTCCAATGCAACATGGTTTTGCCCAGGTTCAAAGTTATTCCTTTTTTATGCTTTGCTCTCCTTAATGACTCAGGCCCAAAGTCTTTAAATAAAGATCTTCCTGATGTTACATTATTCTTTATACTTCACTTACTATACCTCAATAAATCATTTTGAAAACCACGTTAAACATATATTAGTCAAATAATAATCATTGACTGAATATACATTCATACAGGGGCAGGCTCTGCCGGAGGGCAGGGTAACATCTTCTCCCTGGGCCCATACTATTTGGCCCTGACTGTGGCTGCACACACTATCTGATCGTGTATGGTGGCCAAGAGACCTGTAGAAGATGCTGCCATTTTAAAGACAATCAGACCAGCTGATAAACATCCACTGCCTGCTTCACAACCACCAGGTGCAGCCATGAGTTGCGGGAATAGCTTCCCCGTGTATTGTATATGAGTAACTAAAATATCTGTATTTTATATAGGTCACTAGAATCCTCTCTGTAGTGTGTGTGTATATAGGTCACTAGAATGCTCTCTGTAGTGTGTGTGTGTGTATATAGGTCACTAGAATGCTCTCTGCAGGGTGTGTATATAGGTCACTAGAATGCTCTCTGTAGGGTGTGTTTATAGGTCACTAGAATGCTCTCTGTAGTGTGTGTGTATGTAGGCCACTAGAATGCTCTCTGTACTGTGTGTGTATATAGGTCACTAGAATGCTCTCTGTAGTGTGTGTATATGGGTCACTAGAATGCTCTCTGTAGTGTGTATATAGGTCACTAGAATGCTCTCTGTAGTGTGTGTGTGTATATAGGTCGCTAAAATGCTCTCTGTAGTGTGTGTGTGTATATAGGTCGCTAGAATGCTCTCTGTAGTGTGTGTGCATATAGGTTGCTAGAATGCTCTCTGTAGTTTGTGTGTATATAGGTCGCTAGAATGCTCTCTGTAGTGTGTGTGTGTATATAGGTCACTAGAATGCTCTCTGTAGTGTGTGTGTGTGTGTGTGTGTGTGTGTGTGTGTGTATAAGTCACTAAAATGCTCTCTGTAGTGTGTGTGTGTATATAAGTCACTAGAATGCTCTCTGTAGTGTGTGTGTGTGTGTGTATAGGTCACTAGAATGCTCTCTGTAGTGTGTGTGTGTGTGTGTATATAGGTCACTAGAATGTTCTATGTAGTGTGTGTGTGTGTTTATATATAGGTCGCTAGAATGCTCTCTGTAGTGTGTGTGTATAGGTCACTAGAATGCTCTCTGTAGTATGTGTGTATATAGGTCACTAGAATGCTCTCTGTAGTGTGTGTATATAAGTCACTAAAATGCTCTCTGTAGTGTGTGTGTGTGTGTGTGTGTGTGTGTATAAGTCGCTGGAATGCTCTCTGTAGTGTGTGTGTATATAAGTCACTAGAATGCTCTCTGTAGTGTGTGTGTATATAAGTCACTAGAATGCTCTCTGTAGTGTGTGTGTGTGTGTGTGTATAGGTCACTAGAATTCTCTCTGTAGTGTGTATATCAGTCATTCTGAGTATTCTCTACATATCAGAGTATAGTACTAGTAGTTTAAACATACCTCCAAACATTTAGAATCATGAAATCGAGACAAAATAATGGCCTCGCCCATGTTCTGCACAAATTCCATCCAAAAATGGATACATTTTGGTAAAATACATGCACTTTATTAAGCCCCGTTCCCTTTTGCGGCACCCAAATGGGGATGTCCAGCCAAAATCAAAACTATTTGGAGGTGTGGTTTAAGTTATCCCCACCTAGGATGTAACTTAAACATATCAGTTGATTTTTCTTCTCTAATGAAAGAAAATAAGTTTCACATATCTGTAGTGCAGGGAATGAGTAACCTCTTCATTTCTGCCACCTTAAAATGAGTGATTTTGTTGTATTTGGGCTTCTCAATATATCAAGGGGTTATCAATGGGCATAATCTTGCCACACAAAAAAAACCCAACACTTTTTGGCATGTTGGTGCAAAAGTAGATGCATTCATGCCTAATACATATGTAAAGGAACTCCCCAGATCCACCTAACTCGTTCCACGGTATGATGCAAGTACACCATTGCAGTTACCGCCAACTTTGCCGGTTAAACCATGCAAAAGTAGGTATGTGATGTCACTACGAGATTGCAAGTTTGCAATGAACCTTATTGTTGATTTGGGTTCTGCAATACTGAGAAAACTGTCAGAATTGTGTGTGTCTGTGTTTTGTTGTTTATTTTTTTGTTTGTTTTTTATATATATGTGGAATGTAAAAAAACGTGTTTCTTTACAAGTTAAAATGTTTGATACATAATTGTGCTATTTAGATCACCTGGTTGTTGTGAACATAAGTGGCTCAGACAGAACGTAAAGTACATCAGATCTTCAGCTTCATATTTGCAGACTAAAATTCTGGCAAGTTTGTTAGACCAAGTGCCCCTGAGCTGCAATCAGTGTGACTGTTCCTTTGTAAATGCAAATTGCATATGTTACACTAGAGAAAGGAAACACCATTAGGATAGGTTTCTGTGTAATTATGCATAATGTGCAATCTCTGTGTAAACCCTCACAATATACTTCCTGATGGGAACATTAAGCTAACTGTGCATAGTAAGGAAAGATAGCTAGAAACATTTTCACTACAAAGCTGTTCAAATCAACAGTGTTGTCATTCTATTGAATGTCCATGGCCTGGTATATTATAAAGCTATATCTGCAGACATTTAAACTAATAAAGTGCAAATCTAGATCCAAACACTGCACTAAAGTTACTGTTTTCTATTACGGTGATATTCCTTTTATATTTAGGACTTGTTTTTAAAGTACAGTATTTTTCCAATATAGATGGTAGCCAGTGTAAATGTTGCACAATATTATATCTCTGTACACTAAAGAAAAAACGTTGATTGGAAAGCTATGTCATAAAGCTGCACTACCACCTCTGGAAATGATTTTACCAACGTACCCCTCACCCTAGCCAGAGCATTGGGAACTGGTACATGGAGCAGTTTTTCCCAGGGCTCTGACAGTTCTCGAATATGCAACTGGCAAATCCAATTTGATATGCCAACATAAAATGGCATTGAATGGGAGGTGGGATTGGGAGGAACAATCACAAGCCATATCTCTTGATTGCAGCTTGTGATCGATCTGCAAGCATCCCCCGACATTTGTAAAATATTTTTCGTAGATGATAGTACAGCGTTAAAACAGAGCAAGGCATCGTGTGTCAATAATAGCTTTCAAATGTATATTTAGTATATAACATGTTGTTATAGGGTACATTTATCTGTACGCGTATTGCAGTATTGCAAACCTACACTGGTGCTAAAAGTTTGTGAACTATTCAGAATTTTCTGAATTTCAACACAATTCGACCTTTTTAAAGATGTTCAGCCAAGTC
Source organism: Mixophyes fleayi (assembly GCF_038048845.1). Classification (NCBI taxonomy): domain Eukaryota; kingdom Metazoa; phylum Chordata; class Amphibia; order Anura; family Limnodynastidae; genus Mixophyes; species Mixophyes fleayi. The sequence goes on from NC_134405.1 coordinate 162,366,409, forward strand.
TTAAAAATAAAGAGAACCCAATAAACCAAAGAGCGCCCCAAAGGATATACTTTTACATTGCTTTGTTGAGAAAAGTATGTAAACCTATGCTTTCAGTAACTGGTGTGGCTCCCTTGAGTAGCAATTACTTTAACCAAACCTTTATGGTAATTGTTGATCAGTCACAAACATCTCAAAACAAAATAGCACTTCCCATAGGCGCTAATGTTGAAATCACTGGAATATGTAACAACTATATAAATGTCTTTGCTTGGAAATTATTTTGTTATTCCCATATAGGTATGCGTGTAAATATAACAATAAGAAGATACCAAAGTGGTTATATGCCAACACAAAAAAATTAAAACTGATTTTCGACCATTTAGTCCATATGTCCACACAAATTGTCCCACAGTGTTTGTTTCTGATGGTGGATTCTTATGGAACATCACTGATCAGTCCATAACAGGATACAATTTTCTCCCATAGAACATCCTCTTCATGCTCATCATCATCACAAACATCTGTTTGGAGGATTTTTGGTCCATTGCTCCTTACAGAATTGCTTCAACTCTTGGATGTTGGCTTTTTTGCATGAACACCCAGCTTCAGGTCCTGCCACAACATTTCGATAGGATTAAGGTCTGAGCTTTGATTTGTCCATTTCAAAACGTCTTCTGCTTCAACCATTTTTTTTTTTGTAGACTGACTTGTGTGTTTACAGTTGTTGTCTTGCTGCAAGACCCACCTTCTGTTGAGCTTCTGTTCATGGGCGGATACCTTAGCATTCATTTCTCCTATGTAACTTGCTGATTATGGCTTCTTAAATTATGACAAGCTGTCCTGGTACCGTGGCAGAAAATGGCCCCAAACCATGATCCTGCCACCAATGTTTTCCACTGCAGTGCTTGGGTTTTCTCCAAACATAACATTTCTCATTTAAGCCAAAAAGTTCTATTTTAGACTCCTCTGTCCACAGAATTTTCTATCTGTAGTATTAATGCTCATCCAGGTGCTCTTTAGCAAACTTTAACTTTAGTAATGTTCTTATTGGAGTGGAGTTGCTCTCCTCCTATGCACACTATTCTTATTCAATGTTTGCATGATGGTGGACTCATGAACAGTGACAATTAGCCAGTACAAGAGAGGCCCGCGGATCATTTGACAGTACCCAGGGATACTTGGTGATCTCCCAGAATATTATAGCTTTGCTCTTTTGAGTAATTTTTGCTGGACGACAACTCTTGGGGAGAGTAACAATGGTGTTGAATTTTCATAATTTATACACAGTCTTCCTGACAGTGGATTGGTGAAGCCAAAAAACTTTATAAATCACTAGGTAGCCTTTTCCAGGCTAATGAGCATAGCAAACACTTTTTCTGAGCTTCTCCAAAATCTCCTTTGATCGAAATATGGAATGTGTTTATAAATCTGTGTGGTGAAGACCAGTGTTTGATAGTGAAGACTCATGTTTGTTTTTTAAATAGGGAAGGGTCATCCAAACATACACCTGATTGTTATACCATTGATTAAACTGACAATCCCAGAGGTTCACATACTTCTAATGTTGGATCTTTTGATCAATAAATGAATGCAAAAGTATATTGTGTTGTTTTGATGTATTGGGTTCTCTATCTATTTTTATGACTGATGATCTGAGCACATTTATTTATGCAGAAATTCAGAACATTCTAAAGGGATCACAAACTTTCTAGTGCCACTGTAAGGTTATTCTCTTGAGCTTTCGCCACACTCTTCAGCTGGGAAGGAGCAAGTGGAAAGATGAATAGTTATGTGATGCTATTTAAACATTTATTCTACTTTGTCAGATAACAGCTGCCTGCAGCACAAACATCCATTTGTTTTCTACTGCTGAAAGATGAAAAATATATTCATGTTAAATAAGCAATAAGAACCATTCTTGCCAACACTTCCAGCTCAACAATCTAGAAACAATATACTTAAAAAAAAAAAAATACCCTCAGGAATTAGCCATATCGCAACCTTGCAAGACACAGGGTCTTTGCATCTGTCTTGAGGATTAAGGCGGAATGCCAGGAATTGTTGTCGCCTTTTATGAATCGTTCAGCATTCTCTCAGGAGTGCAGTGAAAAACATGAAACCTATTAACTGGGTTTTTATATTTAGTTTAATTGTTTTAGGAAATAAGGGTCCTAGAATAAACTAACACACTTCATTTGTTTCACTTCAAATAGTAAATCACAATAGATCATATCTCTTGCCTAGAATTGCAGAACAAATATTTTTAGTTTTGTTGTTGTGGATTTTGTTTTTGTTTTATGTTTTTTTAAATTTCATTTTGTGTTGTAACATACCATAGATCAAAAGCTTATTTTAAATTAGCAATAGGGGATCAAAAGCTTATTTTAAATTGGCAATAGGGAATTGCACTTATTTCATTTCATATGCTATATCATACTTGCCAACGGGAGACTCCCGCATTTTGCGTGAGTCTCAAGGACTCCTGGGAGAATGTGGCAATCTCCCGGATCTGCCCACTTCCTAGTGAAGTGGGCAGAATTAGGTCCAAAACGCCGCGATTCACCACGTGAACATTACGTCACGGAGGCGAGGCCAAAATGACGCGATTTTTGGAGCCCCGCCCCATGCGGCCACCTTCCCCGGCAGGCTCCCGGATCATACTTGCCATAAGTTGGCAAGTATGTGCTATATGTCCTAAACCGGGCTATGCCTTGTCTTTCTGGAACTGAAACTATGTCCTTATCATCCCTTATACAAAGTAGTATAAATGTTTATTTGCCTTGTATGGCCTTTTAAAAAAACACATATGTAATTATTAGCATTGTGTGAGTCAGACAGGGTAAATTCCACTAATTTAAACGTTTGTGTTAAGAAAACTGACATTTTTTTTCAAATAAATTCCCTTGAGTTTGCTGCTCCCACACCTTTCTGCTGAAGAAGGCGTCCTCAGGTTACCTCATTATAGGCAGACTTCTGGTTCTAAAGTTGCTGGCGTCTGTTTGCTCATAATGTGCTTTGTACAAATATGTGTCTGATTCTTGACTTGAGTATTAGCCTGTAAATAATGTGGTTTTTATCCCATTATAATCATATTACAATGTAAAATGTGTGCTATATTAGCTGCACACAAGCCACTATTTAACAGCCAAAGAAAACCTTGTTTTCAACCTACAAGAAAACATTACAAGTAGGGAATAAAAAGTGGGAACAAGGAGAGGTAGGTGATAGTGACTACATTGTTCTAAGAATGGATAATATAGATGGACCAAGTCCTCAAAGAGCTTTGGATAGACTGTTGTACAGTAGTGGCTTACAATGACAAGTGTGTACTTAGTTCAAAGGTAAGTTAGCGGCTTGTGTGATTTAAAGTCCCATTACCCCATTATTTCCCTTTTCGCAATTACACTAATTGCTGTACTGATTTTAATGACAGCGCCCCTCCCCCCTTTATCAAATGTAACTGATCATGCTGGGTCTGAGCAGGTGAAAAAAGTATTTATTACATTTAACATTAATGAAGAAGGGAAGTAAGGGGGAATGAGAAGAGGGGGTAGAGACAACATTGTCCAAATAGTAGAAGAATGTCATCCAAGGTGTCCGCAAAGATATATCCGACTGGAAGTGACCTAGAAAGGAAAGTGCTATTGCTGCTGGAGATGAATGATAGGCTATTACATAAATTCTGCACCAAAATCTTTTCATCTTAGGGCAGGTCCTCCAGGAAAATTGTAAACACAATTTTAGGGGCCTGTTTATAAAAAATATGATTATAGTGATGTATTAGTGCTGCTGTTTACTGTGTTTACTGCTAAAGCTATGTAACTTACTTACTATAGAGTAGCGATTTCATAGAATTTGAATCACTGTCCATTGCAGAGATTTCGCCTGGGCAGCTGAGTGATAAATGGACTTGGGTTTCCAGTTTCAGTTTCTTCAAACGTGTAGTACTTGGACCTCCACAGAATTTGGTCGCCAACAGGGGCAGTACTGGCACTAGCAATCTCTAATCCATTACTTTGGCAAAAACATCTGTTATCGCCCAAGTATAAATAGTCCTGTAAGTGTAAAAGATTATATATATGTATATTATTACTAAATTTGAAAAAAAGAAAAATAATGTATTCTTTTGTAGTGTAATCTAGCTTTAATAGAAGTGTCAATTGTTATTCTTTTTTCACATTTATCCATAAGGAACTATAATTCTGACCAAAAATCTCTCAAATTAATGTCCCATATCTCGGCTCCCATGTGCCTCCAAGCTTCTCAACAGAATTGTCTACACTAGCCTCACACACTTTCTTTCCTCACACAATCTATTGGACCCTCTTCAGTCAGGCTTTCATTCTTAATACTCCACAGAGACTACGTTGACTAAGGTTGTCAACAATATGATAACTGCTGAATCTAAAAAGCCATTACTCACTTCTCACCTCCAGTCTGCACAAGATCTGCTTCTCTCATCCACTCTCATTCTTATTACCTGCTCCCATTCCCAGTTATAGGGCTTTTTTTTGGGCTGCACCCACTTTGTGGAATTCCTTCCCATCTTATCCTCACTAGGTCACCCTATTACCACCCTTTATACAGTTCACACAAGACAATAACCCTTTGATCAACATTCCTGTGTTACTGGATCATATAGTGCATTAAGCTCTTTATACCTTTGCAATATGGCTGGACCAATATGCAATATGTAGCACTTATCCTCATGTATGAAACTCCCATTGTCCTATAGATTGTAAGTTTGCAGGCAGGGCCCTCTTACCTCCATGTCTGTCTGTATTACCCAGTATTGTTTTATTACTGTGTTTGTTCCCAATTGTAAAGCTCTACGGAATTTGCTAGTGCTATATAAATAATGACAATGGTATTTAAAATGCTGCTACACAGTTACCCCTGAAGAAGTCCTTTAGTACTCAAGTATGAAATGTGTTGGAAGAATTTTCCCACAGAAAGGCAACTGAGAGGTTCATTTCTCCCAACATTGTCCCTGTTTATATTGAGACTGTGTGCTCCCTGCTGCTTCACAAAAAAGGGGTATGTTGTCAGTGTGGCTACATCGAATTGGGTGTGGACCTATCACTGCTGAAGCACCAGGCCATTCCCAACCCCCCCTCCCCCAATCTCGAGAAATACCCCTGTAGAGAAATACCTTCTAGCAGGACAGTGGAACAATCCCCACAAATCTGGACTGTTCTGCCTAAATTAGGACAGTTGAGAGGTATGTAAATGTGTTCCATTAATAGTACAGTGCAAGAGCCAATCTGTGAAAAGATGAAGCCCTTTTGCAGTAAGAAAAAAAGCTTTCTCTGTTCTGTTTTACAGCGGAGCCAAAATGACGTGATTCTCAGTGAATCGCGTCTTTGCAGCTCTAATGCTGCCCACTTCACTACTCTTACGAGAGAGTTGGCAAGTATGATATATATTTGCGTGTGTGCATTGGCCCAAACTAAGTGTATGATGCCACAAGACTGTATTTGCACTGCACTTTTACGTTTGCAAACCAGTTCTTTTTCGCGTCTATAATGTTGATCATCCTTTGTGGTGGAACTGCATGATCAAATGGAATTTTATTTATTAATTACATTTCCAGTTGCCACAGGATTGCTGATCTTTCATGAAAGGTTATAGATAGCTGACATGCATATATGTAGTTAAATCAATCATTGTCTTGCTTAAGCTGTGAATGGGTTAAAACAGGGATTACCCACCAGTGATATATACTGTAATTAAGTTTCCCCACCACGCTCCACACACACTTTGCTTCTTATCGGATATGCAAACAATGGGAAACGGAGGGGCTGTCTCTGCTCTCGAACAACATTCTTACTAGAGATGGTCACTGACCCCCGTGTTTTGGTTTTGGATTCGGTTTTGGATCTGGATTACCGTCGTGTTTTGGTTTTGGTTTTGGTTTTGCAAAACTGCCATTGCGTGTTTTGGTTTTGGTTTTGGTTTTGTTTGGTTTTGTTTTGCTATTTTTTTGGAAAATCCATGTTTTTGGGCCTAAATTAACCCAATTTAGTGCTCCAACTGTTTTAGAGACAAGTAATCTAATTGTTGAGGTAATAAATCATCCAAAAAAACAGTTTAATTCTTCGTTGGTAGGCCTATTCTACACACAAAACAGATTGTCTTCCTCTCCATCTATGCATATTGGCAATGCAGCCATCGTCTTTGAATGTATATTACACCCTACACTTATAGTTAAATATGTAAAGAAATGGAAAAAGCCAGTTTGGTTTCTGTCTCTCAAGGCCCCCCTCCACTTGTATAAAATACTAATAAATTCAGCCGTTATATACTGTACAATATAAATTGAAATGGACAAAGGCAGTTTGGTATCTGTCTGCATCAGATCCTCTCTCCACTAGGAGTAGAATAGAAAACTTTTCAGCCGTTATATAATCTAGAATATAAATAGAAATTGAGAAAGGCAATTTGGTATCTGTCTGCATCATAATCATCAACATCATCATTAGCGCCCTCGTCGCCTACACAAATCTCCCCCTCATCCTCTTCTAATTCCAAAGTGGCATCCTCAATTTGGGTATCACCGGCTACACTCGGGCTATTAAGGCACACATCAGCAGAATGCTCACGATTAGACATCCCACTGTTGGATGGACTCTCCACAGGGATTGTTGTCATTTGTGAATCAGAGCAAATATTCTCCTGTAATGCCTCACTGGTATCTTGCAGCTCAGCTTTGACGCGTAACAGTAGTTGTGCACCAATTGTAGGCTGGGTAACTTTTTGGGATCTGCCACTAATAGCCAAAGGTGAAGGCCTCATTCTCTCTTTGCCACTGCGTGTGTAGAATGGCATGCTTGCAATTTTTTTTTTATCGTCACTTAACTTTTGCTCAGTTACACTTCGTTTTCGCTTCAATACAGTAAATTTTTTTTTGGTTTTTGTTTTTTGCACTAATTTGAAAACACTCTGTTGTTTGACATCGCCTTGGCCAGATGACGTACTGGGAACACTAACATCAGGACTGGTGACAGAACCTGGTTGCTCATTTAGATCATATGTGGACTGCTTTGAATCCATTGCGTAGATACTGCTGACAGATATGACTTTTGACAGCCAGAAATATTAATGCACAATTAGAGAGGACACCCCAAAAACACTGAGGAGTGCTTAAAATTATTGAGTAGATACTGCTGACAGATATGACTTTTGACAGCCAGAAATATTAATGCACAATTAGGGAGGACACCCCAAAAACACAGAGGAGTGCTAAAATTTATTGAGTAGATACTGCTGACAGATATGACTTTTGACAGCCAGAAATATTAATGCACAATTAGAGAGGACACCCCAAAAACACTGAGGAGTGCTTAAAATTATTGAGTAGATACTGCTGACAGATATGACTTTTGACAGCCAGAAATATTAATGCACAATTAGAGAGGACACCCCAAAAACACTGAGGAGTGCTAACATTTATTGAGTAGATACTGCTGACAGATATGACTTTTGACAGCCAGAAATATTAATGCACAATTATGGGGGACAACCCAAAAGCGCTGGGGAGTGCCAAATATGAAGAAAAAATAATAAACCTCTATCCTCCTCTCTGCACTAGCGATTTTGGTTAGAGCAATTGCAAGAACAATATTGTATTCTTTCTCTGTCCCTGCTCTAATTAGCCTATGACTACACCCTGCTCTCTCCCTCTGTCAAATGGCGATGGATTGCTGTGGAGGCGTGTATTTATAAAGTTGAAGTATCGCGAGAACCGAGTCCCGAGATCCGACGACGTCACAATGACGTTCGGCCTCGATTTGGATTCGGAATTGGCGGGAGAGTACCGAGCTGCTCAGCTCGGTACTCGGATACCCAAAGTTCGGGTGGGTTCGGTTCTCGGAGAACCGGACCCGCCCATCTCTAATTCTTACTGCTTCATGACATTGATGGGGACGAGAGCTTCCTTCTCATAGCCAATTGGGGACCTTGATGGCCGTGGTGGTGTGTAATACGCAAGGACATCGCCTGTACCTGCTATTTTATATATGAAGTAAGAAGTGGAGGGGAAGGAGAAAAATGGAATTACATTGGCAGGAGAGGGCAGGGTGGCAAGCATGCCAGGCTAAGATTTCTCACCCTGCAAATTGAACCCATCTCTGTGCACCCCACCACAAGCACTGGATTAAATTATTGTTTTTTTGAGCTTTTAGTTTGTATAGTACCTTATGTATCACATTGTTCTACCTGACATAATTGTATGTTAAAATAATAGTAATAATAATTTGCAAACATTTAATAAACAACCAATGTATCCGCTAGACATTACTGCAATGTGCATGTAGTGCCGTCGGCGAGATTTAGGAATAACTACTGGAAACAAATCCAGTATAGGATAATAATCAACAGCTACAATTGGAGCTGTAGAGAGAACATCCATTATATACTGAGAGAGCCATGAAAAGCAGACTTATTTGTATGAGTAATAAGCAGAGGCATATTTTAATCTACTACTCTTGTGCAAGAGGATGTTGTTGCCAGGGGATGTTTTATTCAGTAACTTTTGTTATTTATTTATTTATTTTTAGCTTTTCTCTTGCATTTCAGATTGATGGCTGCAATATACCCTTTTTTTTTTTTATAATACTGGAGTTTCACGCATAGTTCTTAAGTAGATTCGTTCTGCTCTGAACATGTTTTATTAATATTGACAGCTACTTGGCCACATTTTATAAGGAGAAGTGCCAAGCGTTGTAAAATATACATCACCTTCAAGCCATAAAGTTAAGCAGAGTGCAACAGCTTTTGACAATTGGACAGGACATAGCAGTAAACAAAGCTTTTATATCTGTATAATCTTATTCCGATCAAGTCATCGCTGGCATTTTTTTTTTTTTGTATTTATTTTCTACAAATAGCATCTCGGTAATCAATCCATAAGCCATGAGAAGTCTAAACGTCTTTCACATATTTCTATTGTATAAGATCTCTGCTCTGTGTGTGTACATTTATTTTTAATGCAATTTTGCTCCATTTTAAAGCACAAATTATAACCGCAGTCAGAACCAGGTATAAGACATGAGGGTCCTATAAAATTCATTATGACATATTTGCAGAGTTAGTGAAACATTTATAGCTTTTAGAAATGTTTGAAGCTCCATGGAAAGAGCATCATTGAAGAACTATGGAGAGATTAAGTTCTCCAGCACCAAGAGCTGAAGTGGGTCTGATTTTTGTCCCTTGAGGGCTGCTGATGTTGGTCGGCAGGCTGCCATATTCTTAACTAAAACCGTTACAAGACTAGATATATTAATTATTTATATAAAATTGTTTTACTTATTTATGTGATTTAGGTTACATGTAGAATGAGCAATGCTCGTGATTAGAGAAGGGAAAGTTTGAGAGCATGAGAGAAACTTTTGTATGTGGCATTGGGTGTACAGTAGCGGAGTAACAGAAAAGCAGTCCTTAGTAAAACTGAGTGATCACTGACGGTGAAGTAAGTATGAAATGGCCTACTGTTAGTAGAGATGTTCACTGACCCCCGTGTTCTGGTTTTGGATCTGGATTAACTTTGTGTTTTTTGGTTTGGTTTTTTTTTTTGTTTTTGTTTTATGTGATTTTAGCAAAAAAAATAAATTTTGTTTTTTTCTTTCCCTACATTATTATTAACCTCAATAACACCAATTTCAAGTCATTTGCAGTCAAACAGGTCACAATATTATTTTCATACACTTTCAAACAAAGACTGCAGCGACCTGTCTGGATGCTAAGCAACAGAGCAATGACACAAACACATGGCAGTTCCTAGCACATCTAGGTAACACTGCCACACGGAAGTGGCAGAAAAGACAAGGAGTGCAAAATTGAATTGTCCTTGGATCATGAAATTAATTATGGTTCATGTGATCGCTTCACCTGTTCCTTGGATAACTGTGGTAATTCTACAGCTAATACATGGCGACGAGCACTGACCTCCCCCCCCCTGGAATGCCTGCTTTTATCAGACCTAGACCAATCCAGGGTGCCAGACGATGCACTAAACAGAGCCATTGTAATTCACAGCAAAAAGCAAGTTCATCACTGAGCTTCGAATGAGCCCCAATTCACAAACAATTATAATATAGTTAGATACCTTTGCCGAAAAGTGCAGGTTACAAGCACTTTGTGCAATACTGATGAAACAGCAGCAAAGTGGAAGGTAATACATATACATGTCTATTTAGACATCCATGCTTACATTACTTCTGCAAGCAATGCTGTTCTTTGTTAATAAAACATATGCCTTAAATACCATTCAAAAAAATGAAAAATAATACTCCACCATTCTTTGGATGTTGATAGTTGATAGAAGGATCAGGTGGAGTTACAGCAAAGGTGTCACTGATTCTGGTCAATTCTTTTACAGTAGACAAGACCAGGGGGTAAATGTATCAATGTCCGGATTCTTCAACTCCGGCGAGATCGGCGTCTTCAGCGCTTAAATTTAAAGCGGCGCTGCCTTGTAAAGGGAAACTTCCCAAGTGGGATAAGCCATGTTGCAGTGACATCCCTTAGTTTTTGTAACGGATTGTCAGCTGTATGCCTCTTAGTAAAGCCAGTGATACACAGTGTAGCCTGCCTCTGAAAAATGTGATGTACTTGGGTACATGCTGCTGCTGTTCCTGCTGGTGAAGGCGAATCACCAACCCAGTGAGCTGTCAGTCATATAATCTTTAGTTTGCCCAGTTCCGCTTGTCCACATATCTGTGATTTGTGTACAGGGGGTAGAATGGCATTTTGTAGCCCAATAATTACATTTTTACTAACCTTCTGGTAGAGGTGAGGAATAGCTTTTCTAGTAAAATGGTGTCATGATATAATCTGGTAACGGGGACACAAGACTTCAAGTAATTGTCTAAAACTAGCTGCATTAATAGTGGATATTGGACGCAGATCTAATACTAGCATAGTCACCCTGATGTCTGTGATCCGCTTTGCGACTGGGTGACAGCTTTCATTCACTTGCTTCCTCTTGCAAAGGATTAACAGTCAATTGTTGTAAAGTACTAGTAGTCTTCTTCCTGATCTGCTTCTGGGATGAAGATTCACCCCCAGCAACAGCAGTGGGACTAATGCTCAAAAATTCTTCTGAGGAATCTAGGATAGTGGAGTCATTTAGCCTTAGCAACTTGGATGCAGTACTAACTTCGATCGCTTGTTGTGTTTTTAGCACAAGTTTCTGATTTTCCCAAAAGCTTGCCATGAACTTGCTTCAAATGGCATTACATGGATTAGGTTTATAGATGGTTAAGGTCCCTACCTCTACCGACTGTGGCTTTGCAAACGCTGCAAATGGCTAGACAACTGTTGTCAGGATTTGGGTAAAAATAATTCCACACATAAGAGGTGGATTTTTTGGTCTTATGTCCAGGCATGACAATGGCCTTTTTCTTATCACATGCAAGAACTGCTTCCACTGTTGAAGGACTTACACAAACAACATCATCCTCATTAATGCCCTCGTCAGCTACACAAATATCCCCCTCATCCTGTTGCAATTCCAAAGTGGCATCCTCAATTTGTGTATCACCGGCTACACTTGGGCTGTTAATGCACACATCTGCAGAAATGCTGAAAGGGGCCTTCTTTATGGGTACACTATCAGACAGGTCAGGAATACACATAGCACTTGTGGATAGACTCTCCTCAGGGATTTGTGTCATTTCTGAATCTGAACATACATTTTTCTCTAATGCCTTACTGTTTTCTTCCAGCTCGGCTTTTACATGTAAAAGTATTTGGACAACACTTTTGGAGTCCAAATGAAAAGGTATTGCTTGGTCATGACTGACATTACAAGAAGATGCCTCACTGACAGTTGCAGAACTAGCACTCATAGAGAAAGGCAAAGGCCTCATTCTTTCCTTGTCACTGCGTGTTTAGAGTAGCATGTTGGCACTTTTATTTTTGTTTGCTGATAATTTTGCCTGGATTACAGGTCTCTTTTTCTTAACCAAGGTAAAAGGTGTTTTTTTTTTCATTTTTGTTTCCCTGACTTAAAAACACTATGCACTTTAACATAGGCTTTAGCAGAGGACGTAGAGGGATTACTATCGTCATGACTGGAGCCAGAAGCTGCCTGGTGCTCCTGGTCTTCTGTGTACTGCTGTGAATCCATTTTGATAGCACAGTACAATGTGACTGCAGATTAAGAACACCACTGCTAGCCCTATTATTTCTATTTCAGCAATGACAATTAGCAATGGAGCTCTCCTGAATGTCACTGGAGACTTTGAAGAACACTGCTACTTTCCTGTTTGTTTTCTACCTATGACGCTGCCCAACTGCACTAGAGACTAGCGAGAACTGTGCTACCCCTTCTGTGTCCCTCTGTGAAATGGCGCTGGATCGCCGTGGAGGGTGGTACTTATAGAATCTAAAACTTCCGAGATCCGATGACGTAACAATGACGTTTTGCCTCATTTTCAAATCCAAGGGCGCACAAAAGTATCGAGCCGGCTCGGTACTCTGATCTGCTAAGTTCGGGTGTGTTTGGTTTTCGGGGAACCGAGCCTGAGCATCTCTAACTGTTAGTACAAAAAAAAAAAGGAAAAAAAGAGAATCCCTTACTCTAAAAATTTATTTTGACGCTTTTCCTGCTTTGTGTGCAATATCATCAATTTTAAACAAGGTATGATCTGCAACCGGTTACTAAAATATCATTAACCAACTCTAATGGAGTATGTACTCTAAGCTAGTCCTTTATAGTTCCTCCACCACCCGTTTTAGAAGTCCATTGGCTCCCCCTTCTCCAGAGATCTCTTTACTCACATCTCATTCCTCTGAAGCTTCCCCACTGGCGACAAGCTACATCTTGAACAGGAACTCTGTATGGACTTAGACCCAGTTGGATGCAGATATCTTTTCAATGCCACTATATCCCCATTTACTAACATTTATGGGTGCACTGAACGTACCTTGATGGAGTGTCAGTCACACACAGGTGGAGACCATAATGGACCTTGCAACTGCAAATATTACTCTTATGTTGGATGATATCTATTTGTTCATATCCATGTGACTATGGTGATTCACTGGCTACATTAACAGTGTGTATGACTGTGTAGAACTTTTGCTCCTTGCATTGTTGGATAATTGAAAGTGTGCATCTGTATTTTACCATTTGTTTTTTATGGGATTTATACAACAGGGGCCTGATTCATTAAGGATCTTAACTTGAGAAACTTCTTATTTCAGTCTCCTGGACAAAACCATGTTACAATGCAAGGGGTGCAAATTAGCATTCTGTTGTGCACATAACTTAAATACTGACTGTTTTTTCATGTAGCACACAAATACTTGATAGCTTATTTGTACACTGAAATTTAAAGTTGATATTTGTGTGCTACATGAAAAAAACAGTCAGTATTTAAGTTATGTGCACAACAGAATGCTAATTTGCACCCCTTGCATTGTAACATGGTTTTGTCCAGGAGACTGAAATAAGAAGTTTCTCAAGTTAAGATCCTTAATGAATCAGGCCCCAGATCTGTCCAATATCAGAATTTATATATGAGATCTGAAATTATAATTCTATGAGGTCACAAAGGTCTAAATTATGAAATGGTTTATTATGTTTTATATGTTGGTTAGATATTAATCTGTAAATCGCATTCTTTTTTCTGCACAATCGGCCTGATTCATTAAGAAAAGTAAAGCAAAAAGAAATGATTAACTTTGCACCTTGGCAAAACCATGTTGCGTTGGAGGGGGTGCAAATTTAAAATGTGGGACAAATTTATAGTTTGGATAGAGTATGTCCTAGATCAACTTTTAAAATTCAGTGTAAAAATAAAGCTATCAAGTATTTGTGTGCTACATGAAAAAACAGCCAATATTTAACTTATATGCAAAATCATAAACTAATTTGCACCCCTTGCTTTGTAACATGGTTTTGTCCAAGATCAAATGTACTCCATTTTTTGCTTTGCTCTCCTTAATGAATCAGGCCCAATATGTTTTATATTTGTCAATTTTTTTTTATTTCACTATATACATGCAGTTAATGTTTTATTTGTATTAGTGTACTCGCAATATAGAGGTTGTCAACCTCTATTATATAGTGCTGGCATGATTAGTTTTTTTTGTTTTTTTTATTATTTGAAATAGATTTAGTGATTTAGTGCCTATAGACTATTCTTTTTGCCAACATAAATTTAGGTAAGGGAACCCTACAATATTTCTACAGGGATGAGGTTAGTTTAAGGGGGAAAACAAGTAAACTTTTGAGTTCTTATTAAATATTTTTTTATATTCAACCTGCGATTTTTTATTGTTTTTGTAATATATCTGCTGGTATTTTAACCATATTTTACTTCTTATCAGGCACTACAAGGCAGCCTAAAGAAGGGGAGGTGCCTGGTGTGGATTACAACTTTATTACTGTGGATGCGTTTATGGAATTAGAGAGAAGTGGAGCCTTGTTAGAGAGCGGTACTTATGAAGGTGAGTAAAGAAACCTTTGTTCTTAGGAGCCAACTTATTTTAATATGGCCATGAAAAGTTGAACGCATGTTCCATCTCTGTTTAACAAAATTTGAGTTTTAGTTAAATGTTTGCCATGCTTGAAATAGGGCTCTACTTACCTTGATGGTAATAATGTTTTTCATTTAGCTTGATAAATTAGAATCAAGGTAAGCATATATTAAAAAATTTATTAAAATAGTTGTCTACTACTAAATACAAGGATAAAATGCAAGGAGGAATTTTGTAACATTTGTAACATTGACAAATGTGTATGTAAACCTATCCATTTCGTGGCAGAGGTTGCGATAATTTAATCTGGATGTAAGCTTGTATGTTATGTTGATGGAAAATATAGTATTTTAATATCAGCCTTGTTATGCTCCAAACAGTTCTATGCAGCTTCCTTCACTAGTCAGAAATATTGATGTGACTACATTGGAATAAAATATGTCTGCTTATATCAAAGCCTTATCTCATGTAAATTTAGTTATAAGGCTATTTATTTTGACATATAATACTTTACTTAAGTTATGGCTGCCGTTCAGAGTTGTAAAAATGTGATTTTCATTGATATTAATAGGGCAGAAACATAACAGATAGGAAGGCTGCTATTTTGGGTGTTTTACGTGTAGAAATGATACTGGTGGCCAAATGAGTGGATTACTTTGCCAAGAGAAGATGTGTATAGCGAAAGGAAAAAAAGGGCAGGAACTGAGTATTGTCGGAGCAGAGAGGAAGATGTAACAGAGGTGGAGATGAAGAAGGAGCTGTTAGTTGACGAAGTGGTGAACAACAAAAAAAACAAAGGCCAATGAATTGAAGGGTGTTTGGGTTAAGAGGGTGATCATTTGTATCAAAATCATCAGAGAGTTCCAGTAGGAGGCGTAAGGAGAAAAGCCCTTGGACATTGGCTTTACAAAAGTGACCAACAATTTACTCAGTCTCTGTGGAATGCTGGGGTTGAATCCAGATTGCAGAGGGGCAAGTAGGGAGTGAGTCTACAACCAAATAACACCCCCCATTCTCTTCTCTATTTCTTCAAATAGCTTGGAGGTAAAGATAGAACAGAGATTGGGCAGTAATCAAAGAGAGGTTGTGTTAAGAAATGGTTTCTTTCAAGATTGGAAAGGTGATGAGTACACATTTGAAGGCAAAAGGGAACCTGCCAATAGTGAGAGATTGAAGGGGTGTTTAGAACGGAACAAATGGGGGGAGTGGAGAAGTTAAAAGCATGAAATCAAGTGAATAGGTTGTGGGTTGAGAATATGTGCAGTGCAGCATCCCCATCTTCAGTCACAGGTTAGAATTAATTCAACATAGGTGTGGGAGTGGAGAAGGGCCTAGCTGGTGTTTTTCGTTGATTTGACATAAGGAGATATATTATGTAATAGTGCCAAACATGTCTTTTGAAATAGGTGGCAAAGTCATCAGCTGTGAAGAAGATAGGGTAGGTGATGAGAGGCCAAACAAGTTGAAAGAGAGAAAGGGCATAAGGTGAAAACTGGGTAGAGCTGAGAAATAATTGCAGTTTATTGGGAAAGGACAGTTTTGTAGGGGAACAGCATGAATTGATGGTGAAGGAAATCTGTAATTGGAAGAAATCTCAGTAGTCCAGGATAATTTTTTACATATTACAATTTTGCTCTGTTTGCCACGGTTGAGGTTTCAATAGGTGGAGCTGCTATGTCTACAACCAAGTTGAAAGTACTTTTGTAAAAAAAGTAGAGAGAGGATTGGTTGTAGTGACATTGAAAAGTGGAGAGAGTTAATGTCTTGTAGGTGTATTTGTGTGTGGATCTTTGTGTAGGAGGTTTCCACGTTAGGTTGATGCTAAAGGTCAGTAGGTGGTGATCAGAGAGTGAGAAGACAGAGTTATAGAACTTGGAGATGGGGCATGAGTGGGAGAAGACAAAGCTGATGATGTGGGCACCACAGTGGTTGGGAAATGTAGTCAAACATGAATTTTATAATTTTGGTGTAGGTGACTTTAATAAATAAAAATCCTTTATTTCCTAGTTAATAGACACAGTTAATATGTGTAGGGAGAAATAAAAGTAACTCAAGTTGGGATCAATAATATGCATTGTGTTTGGAACCAGACTAGATGGAAAGATGTTAGTAGTTACTAAGAAATATGTACATCAATAGCAGAGAAATGACATAAGCTTTGGAATCGGCTTCAGAACAAAGTGCTAGGATAGAACAGTGCTTCAGACATCCATCATTACAAATGGATCTATTCTGCTGTGCTAAGCATGTTATTGTGACAGCCTTGATACTTCATTTGAAAACGTGTTCATTATATTATCATATATCATTAAATATTATGTCATCTATAAATCATTTGTGCCCCAAATTTATAGGCAAAATAATGCATTTTCACATGTATGCATAGAGCATGTTCATCATTATCAATGTTTCAATACAATTTTTACCAAGCAGATATAATAAATTCATACCTATCACTTATGGGTGGGTGGATATTGGACGATACACTCCTGCTCCAGCATAACATGACACCTGACACCTAATCTTATCATATCTATCTTGCTTCCAACAAATCATGTATGCCGCAAATGCAGTAAGTAGTTATAACAAAGACAAATTACTAAGAAGATCAATAGGTGCAACACGTCTCCACTGGAGTTCTGCTGTTCTAGCTCTTTATATGCTTTCCATTAATTCTACACTCTACATACTTCCTTCTCCAAGCTCTAGAAGAGTACTGAAAAGGACAGAGCATTAGCTAACTAAGTGCAGAAAAAGACAAGTTCACTAAGACTAAAAAGTGAGTACGGTTTATTAGACTAATTAATATACAGTAAATAGGTAGGTGAGCATGTGTAAAAAATAAAGAATAAATTAGTTAATCAGTAGTGCAAAAAAAAAATCCACATCCCTTGAATCTCTCCTCATTTAATCATAAGGGAGGCATATCCTTGTGGCATAAAACCATCATGGTCACCACTGAAGAAAAGACACTGGCTATTCCAACTACATGGGAGTCAAATATGCAAGTATCTCTCTCACGTGAGGATTGGAACAAAATCTTTCAGAATATATTCAAGATGGTCAAATGCATAAATAATTCTGAGATGCTTATAGACATTGTTCATAGAGTACACCAGTGATGGGCAAACTACGGCCCATGGGTCAGATCCGGCCCACTTAGAGGTTCTATCCAGCCCGCCAATATTTTAAAAAATTTCATTAAAATTATTGGGGCCGACCCTGTGTGTCAGAACCTTCATTTTTATGCCTTCCCAGCTATTTCCTCCATTACACTTCATCCTCCTTCCTAAAAGGACACTTCGTATGTCAATCACTCAAACACCTGCCCGCCCCCTAATGGCTGAAAGTCATGTGAGAAGAGATGGGCTGGGCCATATACTAAAGCGGATTTCAATTGGCTGCTGTGTTGTCAGTTAGTGGCTCACCAAAAAGACGGATCTGCAACAACCTGCTGAAATAAGTGCTGTGTCTGTACGATCGCTGCACTTAGAGGTAACACTGCTATATAACACCCTCCCGTCCCATTCAAAAAATTTGTATTATATATTTCAATATTTGAGTTTTTTAATAAAATATATTGGACCGCCTAACGTTTTTCTTTTTTATTTGGCCCGCTCCTGAAAAAGTTTGCCCATCACTGGACTACACTATACTCCTGATAAGCTCCACAAAATTTGGCCTAATGTATCTAAATTTTGTTGGAGACATTGTGGTGAGATTGAGAGCTTAACACATATTTTCTGGAGCTGCCCCTCATTGTAAAACCTATGGATAGAGGTTTTTGACGTAATCTATTGGTCACTGACAGAAGATTTCCTTTTTCACCTGAATTGGTCCTACTCCATCACTACACACCACAACTCCAGTTGCACAATAGATATGTAACTTGTCATATCTTAATTGCAACCAGGTCAGTGTTGGCTCAATACTGTGAAAACCCAGTTCCCCACCTATTTCTAAAATTATCTCCAATATCCAGTGGAGCCACAGGAGGGAAACCATTGGGTTTAAATACTCCACGTCAACATCCTCTTGCTTGATCAAATAGAAGCAAGGACGCTATAACTATTTCGGGCACCTAGTCTCACCACATCCTAATTTTGTCATGTAAAACAGTGTTTGTTCAACATTTATTCCTTAGTTTTAGATGTGTAAGCATTTCTTGTATTACTACTGTTTCATGTGTATTTCTTTTCTTCCACTCTGTTTTCTTTTTGTAATTATAAGGTTGGTGATATACACTATATGGACAAATGGTAATATACACTATTCAGACGCTTGACCATTACACCAACAGGCACTGTAATGACATTGTATTCAAATACATACACTTTAATATTGAGTTTGTCCCCCTTTTGCAGCGATGAAGGCTTCCACTCTTCTTAGAAGGCTTTCCACAAGATGTTGGAGTGTTTCTGTGAAAATTTGTGGCCATTCATTCTGTAGACCATTTATGAGGTCAGGCACTAATGTTGAACGAGAAGGCCTGGCTCGCAATCTCCGTCTGGGCCAGTCAAGTTCTTCAACACTGAACTCCTCAAACCATGTCTTTGCAGTCCTTGCTTTGTGCACTGGTGTTCAGTCATGTTGGAATAGAAAAGGGCCTTCCCCAAACTTGCAAAGTGGAAGCATAGCATTGTCCAACTTTTTATGCTGAAGTCAGGGGCGACTGGACTTGGGGGGCATGTGCCCCCTGGGCCGCTCGTCCACATTACATTTTGGGTCGGGGGGCACAACACCCGCCCGTTACCACAACACTATTGACAGAGAGCAGGCGCATCGGCTCTCTGCTTACTGCAGCGTTCTGGTATAAAAGAATTACGTCAGAACGCTGCCAGAACAGAGGAGTCAAGAAGAAGCAGGAAGAAGCTACAGAAAGAAGCCCCAGAGCACTCAGGTACTTAAATTAAATTACAGGGGGGGGGGGCTGGAGACGAGGGGGGCTGACGAGAAGGGGAGCTAGAGATAAGATGGGGCTGGTGATAAGGGGGCAGCTGATGGAAAGGGAAGGCTGGAAAGAAGAGGGGTCAGGGGGGTGGAGAGAAGGGAGGATTTTTTTTAGACTTTGATGCATACTATTAAAACACAGGTAATATTAATTACAAAGTAATCCACTCATTTGGCCACCAGTAATATTAATAAATCAGTAAAATTTAAATTTTCAAGAATAATCTCTATTAAATGTGAGAAAAGTTGTAACCCAACTGGTAGGGAAATTGACATTTATATTTCATGGAAATGTTAATAATTTAATGTCTGGGCTGGTGAGGGGTAAATTTTGTCTGTTTGTTAAATGTGGAGGTTATTAATTTAATGTATGGGCTGATTGGGTGGGGGTTATGTTTATTTATTAATTGGGAATGTTATTAAATGTTTATTGTAGGGGATTGGTTGGGAAGAAGGAGGCTTTTAATTTAATGTTAGACTGGTTAGGGGGAAGCAGGACTAATTATTAAACATGGGTACTATTAAGTTAAGTTAAGTTGGGGCTATATGGAGGAAGATAGACATTACACTTAAATGTTATTGATCAAATTCTGGAGCTGATTGGGTGGAAGTAGGCCTGTTTATTAAACAGAAAAAGCTACTAATTTAATGTTTAAATGTGAGGAGGGAGACCTAGATTCTTCACTCACTGCTCAACTTGTCAGAAGGTGAATAGTAACGATCTTTTTCCAAACAGTAACTAACATTCCAGGATCCAGCCAAGCAGCAATGGAGCATAAGACCAGCAGGCAGAAGACACCGGCGATGCGTAACCACTGAGAGGCAGCATTTACTTCCACAAAGGTACGTTGTGGAGGGAAGGAACCTATTGGTTCAGTGGCGAACTCGGTGCAGGCAGCCTATGCACTCCGTGCATAGTCGACAGCATTGCATACTAATCGATATGGGTGTTTCATTCATTGATAGAATATTGGTACTACAGCTTCTAGTACAATATTCTATCAATGGATTACGCGGCCAAATCCAGTATGTGATGGCCACTTAACGCCCTTCTCTAATAGTGCTACATCCCCTAGACTATGGGAGCCCTGAGTGCAATCACCACAGTATTGATGGGCCAGGGTGTCTAATTATAATCCATTATAACCAGACATGTATGTAAAAAAGGGAAGGAGCATATACAATAAAATGCAATATAAAGGGAGGTTTGTTTTTTGTTGCATTATTTATTTTCATTATTTAAGATTAACATTTAGAATAACAAAAGTACCGCTGGATTAAGCAACTCTAAAATAACCTCTTGTTTATATTGGTAAATATATATTATACCAAAAACTTTGCTTTGTGTTGCCAAGCCTCCCAGATCTGACTTGGGGGCCCAACCTCTACTCTTGTACACAGGCCCAATAAATTTATAAAATGCCGGTTCTTTGCACTGCCTGGCCTGATTCTCTAGTGGGTTTTACTTATTAGATTTTTTTTTTGGTCCATATCATATTTGCCTACTGTTTAAATCTTTACTCTGGGAGATCGGAGTACAGATCATGTGACAGAGGGTAGGAGGGGGCGTGACGACGTAATTACGTCACTGTAGCCCTGCCCCTACCATAAAATACAGAAATTCAAGGTATTGAATAGTGGGGGCAGGCTTAATGCTGTGATTAAACCCAGCCTCCCTTTATTCAATGCCGTGAATTTCAGCATTTTACAGGTTCCAAGAGGTTTGTCTACTCTTCCGGGAGTCCCGGAGGACTGCCTGAAATTCCTGAGCCTTATGGAAATTCCCGGGAGAGTAGGCAAGTATAGTCCATATTCACTGGTCACACAAGTACAGGTAATGGTGACCACATTGATTTAAACGGTCCAGAAAATAAGTAGACATAATTTGAATGGTAAAATTATGGTCATCTTCACTGTAAATAAAGTCATGGGCTAGCCCTGAAAGGAGAAACCTGAAATTCAGTGATTCATTGTACTTCTCGAACAATCCAACTTGATCCTTAATGCATACCTCCCAACATTTCACACCCTATATTTGGTATATTTTCCTTTAGAAATAAATAAACAGGAACAAAACCACGGTGGACCTATGTTTGATTGCTTTACATCTCTAATTCCTAGACACATACATTTAAATTTGAGACATTTAAACAAACAAGAGTGTACTACTTAATCCATAATCCATGAAAATAGGCTAATGTGGTTTCTAGTATCTGTAAATGCTTCATATTAGACCCAACAAAGTACAGTGAGTGGAACTCAATATGAATATTGCTTATTTGTCAAATATTGCTGAACATAATGATCACATCATGGTTTCTGCAGAAGATATTAGTTTTGAATTTATTTTGAGTCGGTAGAGGTGATTCTGTTTTGCTGATTTTGTCCAGTAACATTAGTTAAATTATGAATTCAATTATCCATTTTAAGTCATGAAATCTGCATAACTGATGAATGTAAATACAAAGTCTATACTTATCCTTTGTTTGATTCTTGAAAGTGTATATGAGAATCCTACTGTCGCCACCAAGATTTTTTTTTTAACATATTCATATATAAGCATAACATACTCTTTATATTTGTTGTGTATTTTTGAGGTTTTTTTTTACTTCTGTCTACTGCACCTAAATCAATACCAGTAATATGCCATAGTTTAATCCACAAATATAAACAGTACAGTTGTGTGAAGGAAAGAAGAAAGTACAAATAAACAACATTGCTACAGGGTATAAATGATGATTTAATGTAATTTTAATGTATTATTTTTATTCAGTTCCATATGAAGTGAATCAATATCCATCAGCTACTCACTGCTTAGGGATATAAACATGTTCATTAGATCTGTTTAAAATCTCAATCATGGCAACTTATTAAGTCTGCTAAACCTAAAAAGTATAACTGAAAACCTGTGACCTGTGTACCAGAATGCATTCTTCTCAACACTTATCATTATCATCATCATCATCATTTATTTATATAGCGCCAGCAAATTCTTTAGCACTTTACAATTGGGAACAAACATTAATAAAGCAATACTGGGCAATACATACAGACAGAGAGGTAAGAGAACCCTGCTCGCAAGCTCACAACATTCCTAAGTAAGGACGTGGAAAGGAGACCTCAACTGCACTCCATCATCATCATCATCATCATCATTTATTTATATAGCGCCACTAATTCCGTAGCGCTGTACAGAGAACTCACTCACATCAGTCCCTGCCCCATTGGAGCTTACAGTCTAAATTCCCTAATATAGACACACACTCACACAGACACAGACAGACAAAGAGGGAGACAGACAGACAGAGACTAGGGTCAATTTTTGATAGCAACCAATTAACCTACTAGTATGTTTTTTGGAGTGTGGGAGGAAACCGGAGCACCCGGAGGAAACCCACGCAAACACAGGGAGAACATACAAACTCCAAACAGATAAGGCCATGGCCAGACAAGACATAGTAGGAATGAAGAGTGCATTGCTGGTCCGTTATAGGCATTGGTGTACCTGCCAAATCTGGAGCAATGCCAGATCTCCGGTAAGTAAAATTCAGTATTGTAGGCTAAATCCACAAGTGACAACACTGCACACAACATCTAAAACATGAGCTTTATCTCAGAACAACTGCTGGCAAAAGCAATTTCTGGCTGAAGAGCAAACACTAATTACAATCACAACAGCAATTAAACGTGAGGAGGTTGTAGCCCAAGGAACCCAGCCTGGCTTTGCAGAAGCGTAGTTTGGTCACTAAACAGGGCAACACTGAATTCCAGTTTGATATTGTTGTTTATTACCTCTGCATTCCTCCAACTTTTCTAGTCTCCATTCCTACATCCAAGGTTTACCTTCCCTAATATTCTACAGTATCCCCTGCTAATGACCACAGCTTACACCTCCCATTATCCTATTCTCTGTCTAACCACAGAATCATCCATCTTCACTTGTACTCCAGGGATAATCTCCTTGATCAAGCAAAGTGTTTTGCAGTCAGCTACCCCTTACTATGTGCCTTCTCCTGGGAGCAGAAAATCTATACACCAGGTGTCTCCAGCCTGACGTCATTGGAACAGATTAGTGATCTTTTGTTCCTGCCTATAAAAATAGACCTTCCTGGGGTAGCATAGCAGCTTGTTCTACAGTAACAGTTGATAGTAACACATGCAGTAGAAGGTTTAGCCATCAAGCAAGCTGCCATTTCTGGTGAAGTCAGTTACGATTATCTCTGGATATGCACTGTTACCACTAGGGATGTGCACCGGCGACTTTTGAGGTCTCGTGTTTTGGATCCGGATTTTCTCGATGTTTTGGGTTCGGATTTGTTTCGCAAAACACCTGCCGAAAGGTTTTGGTTCGGATTTAAGGTTTTGGATTCGGATTTTTTTTGAAAAAAGCATAAAAAGTTAAAAAATCAAGTTTTTGGGATTATTTTCACTCCTACGCTATTATTGACCTCAATAACATTCAATAACAAGCATTTCCACTAATTTACCGTGTATTCTGAACACCTCACAATATAGTTATTAGTCCAAAACGTTGCAACGAGGTATCTTTCTGGACTGCGTAGTGGAGTGGTCCCCACAATATAATAAGAAAACCATCAACTGGTCTTAATCGCACCAAAACATGTACCTGGACTGCGTAGAGGAGTGGGTCACCACAATATAAATTAAAAACCCTGAACTTGTATTATTCGCACCAATAATGTACCTGGACTGCGTAGAGGAGTGGGTCACCACAATATATATAATAAGAAAACCATCAACTGGTGTATGAATCGCACCGAATAATGTACCTGGACTGCGTAGAGGAGTGGGTCACCACAATATAAATTAAAAACCCTGAACTTGTATGATTCGCACCAATAATGTA
Organism: Mixophyes fleayi; assembly: GCF_038048845.1. NCBI lineage: Eukaryota > Metazoa > Chordata > Amphibia > Anura > Limnodynastidae > Mixophyes > Mixophyes fleayi. The sequence continues at coordinate 162,390,695 of NC_134405.1, forward strand.
CCTGGACTGCGTAGAGGAGTGGGTCACCACAATATTATTAAAAAACCCTACATGGGTCTGAATTCCACCCAAAAAGTTTATGGACTGCGTAGTGTAGTGTTCCCCACAATATTATTTAAAAATTTTGCAGCAACAGTCAACGTTGTTTAATATCTGATACACCTCTATCTGGACTGCATAGTGGAGTGGCCCCGGTACCCAATTTGGTACCGGGGCCACAATACCTCCTCCAAGTTCCAAGTGTAGTGTTTATAACATCTTAACACTACACTAATTCTAGCACGTCAAAACCTCTTGTTTTAAATAATGACAGGGCATTTAACTTTTGATTTAATTTATTGAATTTGTTGGCATTTTCTTTTACTTTTTGAACATGGCAAACGACTGTTGAATGGTCACATAATGCCAAAAAAATAGTTGCAAGATGGAATTGTCCTTGGGCCCTCCCACCCACCCTTATGTTGTTGAAATAGGACATGCACACTTTAACAAACCAATCATTTCAGCGACAGGGCCTACCAAACAACTGTGGCTGAAATGATTGGTTTGTTTGGGCCCCCACACCAATAAAACAATTCATCTCTCCCTGTACAAACTAAACAGGCTCTACTGAGGAAAGATGTCGTCCTCATCCTCAACCTCTGATTCCTCTCCCCCTACAGTGTGTACTTCCTCCTCCTCACACATTATCAATTCGTCCCCGCTGGACTCCACAACCACAGGTCCCTCTGTACTGTCTGGAGGGCAGTGCTGTACTTCATTGAGGAATTGATTATTAATTTTTATAAACATAATTTTTTCAACGTTGTGAGGAAGCAACCTCCTTCGCCGCTCACTGACCAGGTTCCCCGCTGCACTAAAAACTCTTTCCGAGTACACACTGGAGGGGGGACAACTCAGTTAAAACATAGAGCCAGTTTGTACAGGGACTTCCAAACTGCCTTTTGGAGTTCTACCACGTCACTACCTCTAGTTAATTTAGATTGCAAGGCTTGTAAATATAAATACTTTGAAGATAAAAAAAGCAGGCTGCACAGACTGTGGAGCTAGAAAGTGAAATTAAATGGACCACGTTACTTTGGTGGCTATCTATGCCCCCCCCCCCCCCCGCCCTACACTTATAGTTGAATATAAATAAAGCAGCCTGCATAGACTGTAGAACTAGAAATTCAAATATACAAAGAAATGGACAAAGGCAGCTTGGTATCTGTCTGCATCAGATCCCCTCTCCACTAGGAGTAAAACAGAAAACTTTTCAGCCGTTATATAATCTAGAATATAAATAGAAATTGAGAAAGGCAATTTGGTATCTGTCTGCATCATAATCATCAACATCCTCCTCAGCGCCAGCTACATCAATATCCTCCTCCCGGTGTACAACATTCACACCTTCATTAGCCAAATCTGTAACTGGACTGTGGGTGATCCTTCCAGCATATGCAGAGGGCATGCTGCAAATGTTGGATGGAGTCACCTCTTCCCGTGCAGTGATGGGAAGGTCAGGGTTCACAACCAACAACACCCTTGGACTCGCCTTGGGGATTTGTGATGTCATCTGTTTAGAAGGCAGAGTTCTTTGCTGTTTTGTTGTTGTTGCTGACAGCATAACTCTCTTAAATTTTTTGTAGGGGGGGAGGAGGAGGGCTTAGATCCTTGGGTGAAGCTGGACCACTAGTCATGAACACGGGCCAGGGCCTAAGCCGTTCCTTGCCACTACGTGTCGCAAATGGCATATTGCCAACTTTACGTTTCTCCTCAGATGATTTTAAGTTTCTCTTTTTGCTATTTTTGGAGAACTTGGGCTTTTTGGATTTTACATGCCCTGTACTAGGAGATTGGGGATCGGGCTTGCCAGACGACGTTGATGGCATTTCATCGTCTATGTCATGACTAGTGGCAGCAGCTTCAGCATTAGGAGGAAGTGGGTCTTGATCTTTCCCTACTTTATCCTCCAAATTTTGGTTTTCCATTATATGTAGCACAAGAGAGCGTACCCCTAAGCCACACACACTCGGCAAAGCCTTTAAAAATTATATGCGGCACAGGAGAGTAGCACTGGACTTATACTGCTGAATCAGTGAACTTTGTAATAGCAGTACCACTGGACTTATACTGCTGAATCAGTGAACTTTGTAATAGCCGTACCACTGGACTTATACACTGCTGAATCAGTGAACTTTGTAATAGCAGTAGCACTGGACTTATACACTGCTGAATCAGTGAACTTTGTAATAGCAGTACCACTGGACTTATACTGCTGAATCAGTGAACTTTGTAATAGCAGTACCACTGGACTTATACACTGCTGAATCAGTGAACTTTGTAATAGCAGTACCACTGGACTTATACACTGCTGAATCAGTGAACTTTGTAATAGCAGTACCTCTGGACTTATACTGCTGAATCAGTGAACTTTGTAATAGCAGTACCACTGGACTTATACACTGCTGAATCAGTGAACTTTGTAATAGCAGTAGCACTGGACTTATACACTGCTGAATCAGTGAACTTTGTAATAGCAGTACCACTGGACTTATACTGCTGAATCAGTGAACTTTGTAATAGCAGTACCACTGGACTTATACACTGCTGAATCAGTGAACTTTGTAATAGCAGTAGCACTGGACTTATACACTGCTGAATCAGTGAACTTTGTAATAGCAGTACCACTGGACTTATACTGCTGAATCAGTGAACTTTGTAATAGCAGTACCACTGGACTTATACACTGCTGAATCAGTGAACTTTGTAATAGCAGTACCACTGGACTTATACACTGCTGAATCAGTGAACTTTGTAATAGCAGTACCTCTGGACTTATACTGCTGAATCAGTGAACTTTGTAATAGCAGTACCACTGGACTTATACACTGCTGAATCAGTGAACTTTGTAATAGCAGTACCACTGGACTTATACACTGCTGAATCAGTGAAATTTGTAATAGCAGTACCACTGGACTTTTACTGCTGAATGTGTGAACTTGGTAATATTGCAGTACCAATGGGCTTATAGTGCAGGATTGGTTTTGCAAATTTTGTTGTAATTAAAAAAAAAATTAATTAGTTTTTTGTATTTTTTTTAAATGACTTTTTTTTATTTTTTTAAACACTTGGGGATATTGGGGAAATAACTATGCCCTTAGAAGCACAGAGCACAGGACACAGCACCACTGGACTGAGCACAGCACAGCACAGCACAGAACTTAACTGAACAGCACAGAACTTAACTGAACAACACGAGATATAGCAGGACAGAGGACCACCTAACACACCCTCCCTCTACCCTGATCAATGCCCGAGTGAAGATGGCGGCGACTAGCAGGGAATTTATAGGATCCGAGTATCTCGAGATCCGACAACGGGATTATGAGTCAGAGCCTCAGTTTCAGATTTGAATTTGGCGCCAATACTCGGATCTGTCTCGGATCCGACTCGGATCGGCAACGTTCGGGTGGGCTCGGATTTCATAAATCCGAGTGCGCTCATCTCTAGTCACCACAGTGCACGACTGGTCCAGGTAATCATCTCTCAGTATGCTATCAACCTCCAGACTCTGGCAGTGGAGACCAGTGGAAATATCACTGTTTCTGGCCTTTCTGCAGGATCTTTCCTAGGCAATAAATGACAAGCTGACTTCTTGTGAGCTCCCAAGGATCTTTGGAGCTATAGCTGCCCTCAGTATTTGGCTGAACTCAAAATACAGCAGCTAGAGTCATCCATGTGGCATCTGTCTTCCCTAAATTGTGACTTTCCTACTAGGGAGTATTGATGTCTCTGTTATGTGCCTCACAATTCTGAGATATTTATGTTTAAATTGCCACAACCCCACTATAATGTACTCATGGCTTTATTCATCTCTGCACCCATTGTATGCTACTCTGACCACAGTCAGGCCTACACTAAATATGTCAATGTAGGCACCCAAATGGATGACAAGTTGCCTGTTAACCCCAGTGTCTTCTCGTCCAAATAAATTCCATCTGCAGCTACAAAATTGGAAACAGTGAGTTTCTGGCCAACACATGGATCTTGCCTAATAGAACCACCCTCGTGAAGGTTCCAGATTCCCCATCATCATCCTCACAGATAACAAGAATTTGAGGCTGTTCTTTGAAAGTGCTTGTGTTCTAAAACACGAGCTTCACTTCTGCCCTTTTGCTGACAACAGTGATAAAGGCTGAGGAGCAACACACAATTGCAGCCCAAATATACTCTTCACTCATAGCCTTGTTTTAAAGGTGGCTACTGTTTTCCTTGTTTAGTGATCTGTATTGTTTTGACCTGCTTTCCTTCCGCTATTCTACGGTGTCCATTCCTAAGGCCACAGTTTACATCCTCTACTATTCTATAGTGTTCTCCCCTAATAATGACAGCTTGTAACCTAGAATCCTAGCCTTTCCAACACTGTAAACAACAGAATTGTCCGTCACCATTTGTACTCCTGGGAGAAGCACCTTCATCAAGATAAATCTGTTTCTGTCAGTAAGTTACTTAAGCCAAGGGGCCTCTTCCTGGGTGCTGCAGTTCTGTACTCCATGGGGTAAATGTATCAAGCTGAGAGTTTTCCGGCATGTTTGAAAAGTGGAGATGTTGCCTATAGCAACCATTCAGATTCTAGCTATCATTTTGTAGAATGTACTAAATAAATGATAGCTAGAATCTGATTGGTTTTTCAAACCTGCCAGAAAACACTCAGCTTGATACATTTACACCCAGGAGTCTCTACACAGGTTTGCGCAAGGTGGAGGCTTTGTGGTGTACCAATAGTCTGCAAATATCCAGGGTTGGGAGTTAACTTAATATGGCGTATCGTATGTAAATGTATGAAGCACAGGTTAGGATTATAATGAATTTCCATATCCAAATAAACATAGCATTGACTGCATATTTAATAAAAGCGTTACAAACATATTTAAACAGCAGTTAATATGCGCTGACTTATTATTAAGGATTATCGTAAATTCTAAAACATGGTAGTGTTTGTTTATCAGTTTGTTTGGTTTTCATTTAAATGGTGCTTTTCTTCTTCCTATGACATCAGTATTTTTTTCTCTATTCTCATAGTAAACAAAAGGATAATCTATGTTATATTATCTGTTGCTTATTCAACACCTCATTATCTGAATGAATGGATACAAGTCATACTTGAAAGGTTTAGGCTTTGTTATTGTTAGCTTAAGTTTTATGTGAGAGCTGGAAAATGTATATTCAATTGAATCTGTTGAGGTGGAACTCTTATTTAAATCGATTTATTTATGGAGCTTTTTATACTCTCGGCGAGCATAGTTTTTGTATACACTGCACATGATATGTAACTTGTATATACTGGTTGTTTTTTTTTTTTTTTAATTAAACTAAAGTTGCAGAAAAACATCATAGAGGTTAGTCTTCACATACAAAAGGCAAATGATTTGTGGTAGAGTGACTAATACAAAGAAGAGTACATGACTATCTTACAATGTAATGCAATAAGCATTTCCTAAATACTTCTATCAACAAACAGGTCGGTCTCTCGTTTTGCCTTTTCTTCATGTGCATCCTCAGCAACTTCTGTCTACTATCAATTTTTAACCACCCTCTTAATTCAACTTTTGCTGCTAGTTTGAGTCTTATTTGGGTATTTCATCATCGCAATATTTTATTTAATAAGTAATGACAGTAAGAGGATATAGGAATTTGCATTTTGACACCCTTTTCCTGCACAGCTGCACAATAATTGGCACGAAGGAAAAGTAAACCTATCAACATTCTGTACTATTTGAGCAATGCCAAGATTGTTGGCAAGTATGCAAAAGAAGCATTGGAACAATGTGCCTTTAGAATATATGGCACATGAATTGCACATGGATAAAGACTAAATAAAATAAGTCTAGTAATACTGAACATTGCTGAAGTCCACTCACCGTCGCTACATTGTTACACAAATGCAGTCAGAAATGAAAGGGAAAAACCTGGTCTAATGCGTACATATGGATTAATTCAGTATTCTTACAGCAATACAATCATCCAAGTCATGTCATCAATGTGTCCATAAACTTTTGTGGCCAAAATACAGTATATTTTATATTTGCTTCAAGAAGGTTTAACACTCTCACCACCAACCTAAGCACAGTAGGGGGCACAAGCCACACATTACAGCCCACACATTTGCAAAGAGAAACCGGCATTAAAAAAAAATACTTTTTAGGGCTTGTTGGCACATAAACCAACATTTTATACCACGTGTGGAGGGGCATGACAATGCCATTCACATCATCAAGGCCCAGTCTCTTGCTATGCAATGCTGCAATTCACGTCATCACGCAGTGGGGTGCTAGGCCATGATGTCTCAAATCACAACAAATTGCGTAATCGCTGCCCTTCCCGCTTTGTAAGAAGATAGACAGGATCCAGGAGGATGGCCTACTCTGCTGAGTTTGGGAGAACCCTCCAATATTCCTCTACCTACGCAACCAAGCATCTGGTTTGCCCTTCTCATTGCTTTGTTACATTGCTTACCTGCCTTTAAGTCACCTGAAATAGTGACTCCCAGATCCCCAGCAGTCTCCATTATAGTGACGTTGATACGAATACCTTCCTGTAATTCATGCTCCCTTTGCACCTATAAGACATTACTCCTCCCCTTCTTTGTAATTAATTCGCTCCCATCGATGTAATTTATATTACTCCTTTCCCCACTGCTTCTTAAATCATATACAAGTGGTGGGCAGAGGAGGGAGTGTCCTGGGTATCACACATCATACTTCTGCTCCAAGTCATTGATTGGTTTTTATGTTTTAATCAGAGTGCCATGCTCACAGCCAATCAGTAATGCTTATACATCATGGTGTGCAATAACAAGGATATCCCCACATCTAAGTCCTACTTATGTATGAGAAAATGTGGTCAGGAAAGAATGAATTACAGTGGTGAGGGTAGAGCACGACAACACGTGTAAACCCATCCCTGCCTATGCCCCTCCCTCCTACTCCGCGTGGAGGGGGCACTTCCCAAAGTCCCACAACTGTTGGCTTAGGACGACTCTGAATTGTATTTTGGTGACACAAAATCATTGCAAAACACATGAAAATTTGTCTGGACATGATGTGCAAGCCACCTTTTTTAAAATCAAGGGATTCAACCAGTTATTTGATAATACCAATAGAAATATATTAATGCAGATTGAGCTACAATTTAACTGTTATGTTTAGGAATATTTTTAACTATGCCCAGCTTGCATGCATGTGCTGACATGTGCTGACATGCATGCAAGTTGGGCATAGTTAAAAATATTCCTAAAATATGTATGCTTTTCTTATCTGCATATGAAGATTATATGGAAGGTTTGGAGATGAGCAGTTCTCTTGTTGATGAACATCATCATGAAATGTTTATCTTCTTCTGAAAAACAATGTGTCATTTTCTTTTAGTTATTGATTTGCATTTACGAAACAAAACCGAAAAGACACCTGCTGCGAAAGCTGTCTACTTTGGTGACTAGGGGGCACATTTATCAATATTCACATAAAGTGAAAAGTAGTTTTCAATCCTTATTACAATGATAAGGATTGAACTATTTCTCACATTTATGTACAGCCCTGCACAGAAACAGCAGTTCCGAAAAACTGCTGTTTCTGCGATGTAAAAAATCATACTTACCCCCCTCTTCGGAAGCGCTGCCTCCAGGTCTTCTCCTCCTTCTTTTCATTCTTCAATTGCGCATGTCCAGTTCCAAGAACTGGACATGCGCACACAGATCCCCTCTCTGTCTCTGCAACGATAGTTGCAGAGAGAGAGCGCTGAGAGACAGGGAGGGATCATGTGATCCCTCCACACATGCGCTGTTGAATGGTGACTGCTCAAAAAAACGAAGAGGAATGCAAAGCAGTAGATATCCATGATATCTGCTGCGATGCACCCTTAATAAATTTGCGGAGGACAGGAGGCACCTTAATGACCCGTTAAAAGCACTATCGTGCTTTTTTAAATATGCCCCTAGAAGTCTAATCAATGGGACATAACAAACCCAAATCTAGTAATGCTTTAGGATATGTATCGTACCTCAGATGTCGGAAGTGCTTGCCTGCTGTATTGCATGAACACACCAATCATGAGACAATTAATTTTCTGGAATACTCACACACACAGTGCCTTGTACCCTGATCTATACGGACCACTTTTAGTTCAGTACCCTCTACACCGATCCTTTAGTTTTTCTCTATTTCCAAATGGAGTTCGATAAACACGGTTCGACAAATACTTAAATGCTTAAAAAGAGTTCCTGATAATGATTTATTTTTAGATCAATGCTTCATTTGCAAATACAAAAATATCAAAGTAAAATTAAAAATATGTTCAAATACTCATTTTCTATGCAGACTTAAATAATGACAAGAAAAATAGGGGTATATTTAACATTAATGGGCAGTGTGCTGTGATGTTTAAGGATCTTTATCACTGCTGATCGCAGCGGTATAGAAAGTTGTACTACCGCAAATTAAGACTACTTGCGTGCATGGAGATCCTCTTTAAAGATCCCTTTTTGTTTAACATAAACTCTTGTGGCGAAAACCACAGGCTGCATAGAAACGACAGAGTTACTGACTTACTGCGCATCTAACGTTGTTTCGTCTCGCATGCAATGTAAAGTGAACTCTGGCCAAATCAGGGGAGGAGCTTGCAACAAGCAAAGAGGATTATCTCTGGCTAGATTGCACGCCAATTGAAAAGGTAACTAATGTCATCCCGAGATGATTTCTCCAGTGTTTGTCAAATAGGATAAATCGGTGAAAGTGCCTTTTACCAGCGCTTCAATAAATGGACTCCATATTTTCAAGGCTATAAAATCAGAATTGGCTAGCTCTCTAGAGCATTAATAAATGTGTTTTCATTTTCTCCGATTTTGTGTGATTTAGGAAGTTGATGATCATATTTTACATTTCTACAAACTGTTAGTGAGAGCCTTGTTTCACCTAACAGTGCTGAGAAGGGAGAACCGCTTATTGAACCTTACATTGTAGATATCTACCTGAGTCCACAGCCTTAAAGACCTGGGGCTAGATTTACTATCAGGCGTGTTTGTAAACCCGCTGACTTTCGGCGGGTTTGGCGGCGGTTTAGCCATCGCCGGATTTACTAAGGCTAAACCCGCCGTCCAAACGACCAGAAAAGATGTTTTCAAACCCGCCTCTGTATAAAGCGCCATGACGGTTTCAACAATGTTCAACATACAAACAGCCGGATTTACTATTAGGGGGTTTATAAAGCCGCCGGAAAACCGCCATTCAAAAGACCAAAATGAAAGCGCTGCTTGTGAGCGGCGTGATGGTTCAAACACTGTGCTGTTTCAGGTATTTTGCCAATCAGACCATAAGAGAAAGGCCTATTTCATGTCCAATGACCCATTAGGACTGTGTATAGAAAATGGCCAAAGTGTCATGAAATTTCAGGCTACTGTTTTCTTTTTTTTTTCCATTATTTTTTCACCCAGTATGATTGCATAGTAAAATCTCATTTCACCTTTCCTTTTCTAGTTGTTTTGTACTTTCCAAAAAACCACTAGAATACTGTTGCCTCAAAGAAATTAGGATGGGAATTGTTGCATTACATAGTTAACCCTTATTTTAATGCTAATGCAATCCACATGTGAAAAATGTTTTTTCTGCCTGAAGCAATCACAGACAATCACCGTCTATTGCCCAGCAGTTACTTACAAAAAGGGCCCCTCATTATTTGGCAGGTGTGGGTTTGTTGGAGAATGGCTTTTGCAGGTAATGTGGTGCATTCTTGCCAGTGTATGTTTGCAGCTTTTTACCTGATGGAGGCAGAAAGGCGCCAGGAGGAGGAGGATGCACAGCAGTTGGCATCTGTTCCGCAGAGCCTGCGAAGACCCCGCACTCCACGTGCATTTTCAGTGCGTTTAAATCTGGAGTCTTTGGCTGATGTGGAGGTAGTACAAATGTTTCGCCTCAATCGTACTAACCTCATGGCACTGTATGAGCAAGTGAAGGTTGATTTGGAGCCTACAATCAGCCGCTCTAATGCAGTGTCAGGACTACACAAACTACTGTGTGCAGTTCACTTTTTGGCAACAGGTTCCTTTCAATCTGTGTCCTGCACATTTATGCCCTCTACAATTTCAGCCGGCATTATCTGGCGCAGCTCCTCCTCATATGTGGTGTACTCCATACGAAGTGGGGGCCACCACCCGTGCGCCTTGTAGACCTCCTTTCCTGGGCCATCTTCTCTTTTAAGCCTCCTCTTAATATCAGAGAAGCGCTTGCGGCAGTGTGCCACTGTCCGCTTCAGTGGGCCCACCGCGTTCACGGCATCACAGACACGCCCCCACAATTGGTGACGCCGCCTTAGAGGAGTCCGGGCTGCCAGGTTGCCTAGGATAACCTCGTAGCAGGGAATGATATTGTGCACCAACACACAATTCTCATCATGTGAGAAGCGCACATTCCTCCCTGTCTTGGTCTTCCTGCCCTGTCCTGTCTCCTCAACCTCTCCCTCTCCCGCCTCTGACCCCTCAACCTCCATCTCCCTCTCCTCAGCCTGTTCTCCCCTCCTATCTCTGGACATAATGACAAATAAATGCCAAACACAGAAAACACAGAAAGACTTACAAACACAAAGGACAAACTACACTAAATACAGACACACTCTCCAGACAGGCACACACAAGTAACACAGACAAAGGACAAGTCAAATACAAAAAATACAAGACAGAAAATAAAAGAGAAAATAAATGTACAAAACAGAAAAATACCACAGGACTACTCACACTTCAATCAGATATCGCTCCACCAATCCACCAAACTCCAACTCTCACCAACTCTCACAAAGCACAAACCAACTAACTCCTCTCTCAAAACTCCTCAAAACCCTATCAGAGAAAAAAGTGTCAGGCCAGTGGTTTATATAGGGCTTGTGATGTCAAATCTCCTGAGTTTGAAAATAGCCAACAGTAACAGGCCAGGAGACAGGTGTAATTTTCAAAAAAACCGCCTTTACACGAAAGCGCCGTCATTTAAAGCAAAAGCGCCATGTTCTATTCAAAGCCGCCGGCGGCTTTGAGCATTACATCCCGCCGTGACATCGCCGGCGGCTTCAAATTAAAGCTGAAATGCGCCCATTAGTAAATCCGGCTGTTTGCAATGCAAACCCGCCGGAAAACCGCCGCGATGCATGGCGGCTTCAAGGCGCCATGCATCACACCTGTTAGTAAATCTAGCCCCTGGTCGCTAAGCATTTATGTCTTGCTGATCTTCCTTCCCACATACACGGTCAGTTGCGGACATTGTATGATTGCATGTACCATCTGTCTCATATAAAATCCTAAGACTACCTATCGGATGTAGATTGGACCTTGTGACCATTTTGTGCCTAAACATGTTGCAGCTAATTAGCCCTAGCAAGGTCTTAGTGGCCATCCATATAACAACATGCAGGGCCAACTTAACTCTGTGAAACTTTCAGAGAAGTATTTTAAAGTTAGTGGCCCTTGTTTCAGGATATATTTTCTCTCTGTCATCTTGCCATTGCCCAGTCTATTGGGGTTTTACATCTCTGAACAGTGAGGCCCCAAGAATCTTTTAGGACCTGCCCATCTAAGCTTTTGAAGGTGCCCTTGAGTACTGTGGCCAGTGCATGGATTCCTCTCACCATACAACATTAACATTCTGTAAATATATTAATCCCCTTAATATCCATACATGTTGTGAAGATACTTACGTATTTTGGCATGTGTCTTGCATCATGGAATCAGAATGGATTTTTTCAGATAGTCTTGCTCCTGACCAACACAAAATACTGTTTACGATTTTTCTTTTACAGATTGTGCCTCACACCTGCAGGCAGAGTCATAACTAGGAGCAAATGGGCTCCACTGAAATGTGTGAGACACACTTACACACTTGGAACGCTCTGAAGTACATAGGCCATTGTAGGTGTCCCATCAGTGCTACAATTTGTTATGTATTTCTGGGAACAAAACCTTTGCTATGTTTTTGTGATTTAATGGTGCATTTTAATAGGCAATGCTTAACTGGATGGTACGAATTCCCGGATTCATCCTGGTGAATTAAATTTTGCCACTGGGGTTTACTTAGCGGTGTGGCCTGACTACGTGTTGCAATCATGCCAATTTTTTTTCCTGAGGAAACATCTGGACTGTCATTTAACAGGTCAGAGCAGCTTGTCTTCTAGTGTGTCCCCTCCATTTTTAACAACTTCATTGTTTCAGCAACAGCATGTATCCCTTTATTTACAAGGGTTGGCAACCCTCCACAGGAGAGTAAGAAAAGGAAAGCAAAAACTATTTAAATCTCCATAAAATTCAAGGACAGGTAATTTTCTGCACACATATTGATAGATAAAGAAGAAAGGAAAAAAGAGAGCTGCCATAATTGCAGACACACTCATGTGAAAGTGTATTTGTTAATCTAATGTATTTATCAGCCATAAGCAAAATCCAAGAAAGGAATAGAAACTAACACTGAATTTAGACCTGATAAACACGATGCTCTTTTCTTTTTTCCTATCTCTCTGCAGTAGTTCATGTGTATGACAGGAAGCACAGGTTACTGTTGTGTGGTTAAGGTTGCCAGGGAAACAGATTTCATTGTGGAGAGATGTGTGGGACATCTGTGTCACTATCAGCTGAGCCTGCCGAATTATATTGTGATAGAATAGCGTCTGGATAAAAAAAAAGTATTAACAATCCATAACACTACCTGGCACACAAAATAGGTAATTCGCAACTGTCAGACTTTAGGAGATGATATAATGGCCAAGGTACAGAGCAATATACTGATCACACAGCACTGTCACAAAAAAGTAGTTGCTTTAATAGAGGTAAGTAATATGTTTAATTCATGTACTCTATTATATTTGTCTATGGTGTGACATAGGACTCGTACAGGATGATTTATTGTGGGCATTCTTGATTCTGGTGCAGCGATAATGATACATTGTTCAAAGAAACCATAATTGAGAGTAATGCCTGTTATTATGAGACTGGCTATCGCCTTGTCTATCCATGGTTATCTGCTACAGTGAACCTTTCATTCAAATTCATCACACTTACACGATGTACTATATAGAAATGTTGCATATGTCAGGTAAATGACCTGTAAGAGTAAGGAGCTGGGTACACACCTATCCAATATTCAGATGCCATTTCTGTATCGCTTTCACCAAGGATTGACAGTCCTGATGAGCATGCCGATTCATGCGTGCACACCTATACAATTTACCTTCAGATATGTGATTTTCATCTCTCATAACCATCAGCTGAAAAGGTTGTGACTCTGTACACAGTCTACAGATATCTGCCTATTCTGCTCGTCGTGAGTGTGTACATACTTCCACATTTGACTGACATCATTCCATCAACAGGTGTGATGTGTTTTGGTACAATAAAAAAGATCGTGGGAGCGTACACACTCATGCAATATCTTAATAGTCGTGAATTGTATGATCTGCACGATAATTGCATAGATGTGCCCTCAGCTTTACACGTCAATAAACTACTCCATGCCATTTGACTGCCTTCTGTATGTAACCATTTACTTTTTATTTTCTCTTTTGAAATATGATGAGTACAGTATAAATACATATCTATTGGTGCCGTAGAAGTCACAAACATATCCCAAATATTCTAATAAATGTACACTGTAAAAATTGATACATCTACAATAAAAAATTGATTTCCCGTAAAGGAATGTAAACCTGCTTGAAATAAGCACCGCTCTAGCCTGAGAATAAACAGTGATAAGCAAAATGGGTAGACAAGTTGGACCAATCAGTCTTTATCTATTATTAATATTCTGTGTTACAATAAATGAAGTAGGAGTGAAAATATATATCATTAGAAGCAGTTACCATTGCCTAAGGCACAGTTAATCAATATAATTAGTAAATAAATAGCCAGTTGGTTGTCTGGTACTAATACCCTAGGATAAAAATAAGAATTAGATTTATAATTTAATGCTTTTAAATATATACTAGCAGGGTTACCTGGCGGTGCTCAGGTCTGATTTGTAATATGTAGCAGTATATTTATATATTGCAAAGCGGAGATGTTGTTTATAGCAACCAATTACATTTTTGTAAAGTGTACTAAATTAATTTAAGCTAGAAACTGATTGGTCGCCGTAGACAACATCACCACTTTTCAAACCTGTCAGAAACTCACATCTTGATAAATTTACCCCATAGTGTATACAGAGCTTTCAATATAGTAGTAATAAATTGTATTGTACTTACAAATCAGTAGCTGAAACACTTCTTAAAAACCAAGGAGCAGTAAGTCATGCCCTTATCAGCGGTCTTGAGGGGAAGGATGAAAATGTGCTTGATTTTTGGTGCACACAAGGCTCAGCGGTTAATGACTCTGGCTCGAACTACCCTAGAGTACCGCCAGTAAAAAAATTAAATATATATATATATATATATATTATTATTATTATTAACCTCTGTGATAAAAAAAAAATGCAGATTAGCAGCTATTTGGTTGTGGGAGGATATTAGGCTAGATTGTTTATCTCCGGTCCATGGCTTCTTAACTTATTGGTTATGCAATGGGAACCATTTCTCGCAAGAAACAAGCAAAACAATCCATACAATGACCTAACAGTAAGTTTTGACAAACAATTCGTATAGCAGCGTTGTATATGAAAACCGTATATGCACATTTGCATCAAGGACCTTTAAAATGATTTATTATATTTCAATTATTTTCAGTTTAGGTCTGTAAAGATGATGATTTTGTTCAATTATAAGTCTCTTTAATAGATTATGATTCTTTAATACATTCAATTCTCCCCTCAACCCTCCCACCCCACTGTCTGACAACCATCACTACCCAAGATCTTGTTTCCTATTTTATAGATAAGATTCAACATGAAATGATATCCTTTTCCCTGTGCAGCAAACTGCTTAATTTCTCTCCTGCACCCTGTGGCACTTTCTTTTCATTTGATCCCACATGTGGAAAGGAAGTATCTAATATTTTTCTTCTCCTCCCACTCTACTAACTGTCCACTTGACCCTATCACCTCAAAAATTAGTTGTTTGCTGATTTCTGTGTTCATCCCAACCTTAATTAACATCTGTAACCTCTCTCCACTGGTATGTTTCCATCATTACACAAGCATGCAGTAATTATTCCTATTCTGAGATAAAAAAAATTCTGACCCAAACTCTCTTGCAGATTACCATCTCATCTCTCAACTCCCATGCACTTCCAAGCTTCTTGAGAACGTTTTATTGGCTTTGCCAATTATTATCGGCACTTTTATCCAAGACTTCTCGACTCTCATTTCTCCCATTACTGCTCTCACCCGCAAGGGAGCAGCAAAATCATGGTCTACCGAGGCCCTCAGTGCCTTCCAGTCATTAAAGAGGGCATTCTCCTCCGCCCCTATTTTGCTACAACCTGACTTGTCTCGGCCTTTCTTTGTTGAAGTTGATGCATCCTCCATTGGCATATGAGCCATTCTTTCACAGAGGGATTCTGATGGAAAGTTTCATCCCTGTGGTTTCTGCTCCAGAAGATTTTCCCCCAGTGAATTAAACTACGGTATTGGGGATAAAGAATTATTTGCTATCAAAACAGCCCTAGAGGAGTGGATACATTTGCCTGAGGGGGCTGAGCATCCTGTTACTGTCTACACGGACCACAAGAACTTAACGTACTTGCAAACAGCTCAGTGTCTGAACCCATGTCAGACCCTCTGGTCCTTGTTTTTTTTGCCTGTTTTAATCTCATTTTGACCTTTCGACCTGGGGTTAAGAATATCAGGGCGGATGCTCTCTCCCGGTCATTTGATGATAAAGATCTTCAACCCGCCCCCACCCTCAGAACCATCTTGGACCCTACTACCATTGTGGCCCTCACTAGAACCTCAACCAAGGTTCCTCCTGGTCGCTCCTTTGTCACTTCCAGGCTTCGGCCTAAGGCTCTCAAGTGGGCCCATGATTCTCTGTTTGCCGGGCATGCGGGTGTCAAGAAGACCTTCTAGTTGATTTCTAGGCATTATTGGTGGCCCTCTATCCGGGCGGACGTTAAGGCCTATGTTGCCGCTTGTGGAATCTGTGCCAGACGCAAGACACCTAGGCAGTCTCCTGCAGGACCCTTGGTACCACTTCCTATTCCAGAGAGACCACGGACTAATATTTCTATGGATTTTGTCACCAATTTACCAGCTAGCCATGGATTCAATACTATCTGGGTGGTAGTGGATAGATTTTTCAAGTTGGCACATTTCATACCTCTCAAGGGACTTCCTTCGGCTTCTATCCTTGCTAACCTCTTCATCAAGGAGATTTTCCGTCTTCACGGCTGTCCCCAGGATATTATCTCGGATAGAGGAGTACAGTTCGTGTCCAAGTTCTGGAGATCATTCTGCAAAGAGTTGGGGGTCAATCTAAAGTTTTCCTCAGGGTACCACCCTCAAACCAACGGCCAAACGGAGAGGGTCAACCAGGACTTGGAACAATTTCTCAGGACCTAATCTTCGGGTAATCAGGCTGAATGGAGTCGTTTCTTGTGTTGGGCAGAATTTGCTCATAATAACCAGGTGCATGTATCTACTGGTTCGTCTCCATTTTTTCTTACCTATGGGTTTCACACTCTCCTTCCTGAACTTTCCCAACTTGGTTCAGTGCTTCCGGCCGTGCAAAATCTCATTCAGGACTTTTCTCAAATATGGTCTCAGGCGAAGTCCAAATTATTGGAATCCTCCCAACGCTACAAAGGTAGCGCCGATCATCGCCGTACACCAGTCCCTAGACTTTAAGTTGGGAACAAAGTGTGGTTATCCACAAGGAATTTAAGACTACGAGTTCCCACCATGAAGTTATAAATCCCGTGACATTCAAACTCCTTCTTCCTCCATCACTCAAGATTCACAATGTGTTTCATATTTGTCTACTAAAACCCCTCGTTCTCAACAGATTTGTCAAAAGAACCCCACCACCGGTCCCAGTAAAGACTGATCATGGGGAGGAATATGAGATCAATCAGATTCTGGATTTCCGGATCTCCAGGGGTCGCCATCAATATCTTGTTGACTGGATGTACAAGAGATACATGCCCCTCGCTTATTGGCTGTCACTCACCGGACCGTGAGTGCCTCTTCCCGGACATTTAGGAACCGTGGCCGTCCACCATCCTGAGGGTCTGCGCATGCGCAGCCCTTTTCTATACTTCAGTGTATACCCCTTTAACTTAATTGGCAGATCAGGCAACCTCCCTATATTAAGCACCTGTGGTCACCACCACGTTGCCTGATCTTGGAGTCTCATTCCTCATGAGTCTCTGAAGGTGTGCCTGTATTACTTGTGTATTCAGTGCTGCTGATTCCTGTGGTTTCCAAACCACTTCTATTACTGTGGTTCCATACCACTTCTACCATCAACTGTATCATCATGACTGTTTGCTGATTCCTATCCGCTGCCTCCGTGCACTACAGTCTTCTACACCACTTCAACGTTATTTTATATCAATGTGACTGTTTACTCATTGCTATCCGCTGCCTCCGTGCACTCCAGCTTTTACCTCACTCACCTGCTTCTCATCAAGTCTGTTTGCTGATTTCTATCCGCTGCCTCCGTGCACTACAGTCTCCTGCTTGCAACTCGCCTGTGTTCAACATCGTGACTGCCAGCTGACTACTATCCGCTGCCTCTGTGCACTACAGTCTCCTGCTTGCAACTCGCCTGTGTTCAACATCGTGACTGCCAGCTGACTACTATCCGCTGCCTCTGTGCACTACAGTCTCCTGCTTGCAACTCGCCTGTGTTCAACATCGTGACTGCCAGCTGATTACTATCCGCTGCCTCCGTGCACTACACTCTCATCTCATCTTTGCTGTGACTTCCTCGAGACTGCCGCTTTTCATTACCATCTGCTACACTTCGTGATCTACAGCTCCTGCCCTGCGCTGCACTCCTGTTTCCCATCGCTGTTGGTTCCTGTGGTTGCTACTGGTTACCTCCGTGTGCCGCTGAGTCCTGCCGCTGTGGTCAGCGCTATCGTCCATCTCCTGCTGATCCACTCTCCACGCCTTCACGTGTTCCACTGGCCTCTACCCTCCTGTCAGCATTGGATTTGTATCTCTTCTACTACCCTCTGCTGGATCATCTCCATTCTCCTGGGTTTCCTATGAGTCCAGTTCCACGTGTTGCTGACTCCTGTGGATTCGTGTCCCTGTCGGTCTACTCACCTGTGCGCTGCACCTGCTAGACCGCTGCTTCTCCTATCCAGGGACTTCCTATCCAGTCGGCCTCCAGCCGCTCAGGTACCGCTGCAATCCCATCTGACTGCTACTGCTGAACCACGGTATGCATACTTCTCATTGACTGTGCTGTGTATTGCATATCTTGCTGGACTGTGTTTGGTTCTCTCTGAAGTCTGCTATCCGCTGAGTCTATTGCCATCATTGACTGTGTTATCATTGTGCTGGACTACTTCAAGAGACTTTCTAGATTGCAGACCTGATCAGTCATTTACATATATATATATACCTATATTGTGCATATTACTGTGGATCGTGTATAAGGTGCCTGTGTATATCCTGTGTTGCAGTCTTCCCCCGTGCACCTCCTCTCATATATATGCAGTGGTACAACTTGCTGATGTCAGACCACTGATCCCTGTTTCCGGTATCACCTGTTCCATTATCCTCTCACATAGCAGTGGTACAACTTGCTACCGCAGACCACTGACTACCTGGATACCTCCACTTGGATTCCATTCCTTCACTCAGACAGCGGTACAACTTGCTACCCGCAGACCGCTGACTCTCATCACCTCCTTGTTTCTGTTGGACATTCCTCCTCACTATAGCAGTGGTACAACTTGCTATCGCAGACCACTGACTACCTTCACGTGTCCTTGTCCATACAGTTCCTTGTGTATCATTACCTCATTATTACCAGTGTTGCTAGTCATAGACTTTCCTGAGCATCTCATCGGCCATCATTTCATGTTCCGTGATCACCCAGCTACCAGAGTACCCTATTACCATCTACATTGCTCTGGTAAGCCTACCATCTGGTGATTCCTGGGTAAAGACTCCTAGTGCCCGTGACAGTAAGATCAGGCCATGACAGACCCAGATACGGAACCTACTGCCAAAGAGATGCTGCGGCATCTGGTTACCCGTATTGAGCAACAGGAAGTTCGCCAACGGCATTTACTGCGGTGTTACCAGGCGTTGGCCTCCCAAAGACCGTCTGTGCAAGATGCCACAACTACTGTTGATGCTCCTGTGCCTTCCTCCGTTTCCCCATTGCCATCCCAGGTGTCTACAGCTTCCACGCTTCACCTGCCTACTCCGTCAAAATACGATGGAGACCCCAAAACTTGTAGGGGTTTTCTTACTCAATGCTCAGTTCATTTTGAGCTCCAACCTCAAAATTTTTCTACCCATCGTTCCAGAGTGGCCTATCTTATTTCATTGTTTTCTGGACAAGCTCTCGCATGGGCTTCCCCTCTGTGGGAGAGAAACGATCCATTGTTACAGGATAGTGCCGAGTTTATTTCCACGTTCCGAAGTGTATTCGATGAACCAGGTCGGGTTATTTCCGCTGCATCCAGCATTCTCCGTCTTCGCCAAGGATCTCGCACTGTGGCTCAGTACGTCATTCGATTTAGGATCTTAGCCTCTGAACTTCAGTGGAACACTGAAGCACTACTTGCCGCCTTCTGGCAGGGGCTTTCCGATAAAATTAAAAACGCACTGACTTCACAAGAACTACCCTCCTCTTTAGAAGATTTGATCTCTCTTTGCCATCGGGTAGACCTGAGGTTTCGTGAAAGAGAAACTGAGAAAACAACTTCGGTTAAAACACCTCTTCTCTCAAATCCTCAATTTCACCCAGCTTCATCTCCGGTGATACCCATGGAGATAGGTCGCTCCAAATTAACTTTAGAGGAGAGGGACCGAAGAATAAAGAATAGACTTTGTATCTATTGTGCCGATTCTACGCATATGCTCAATTCTTGTCCCAGGAAATGCCGGGCTCTAACCAATACTGGGGAGATAAGGTTAGGGTTCCTGGAGTCCTCTCCATCTTCCATGAAATCTAAAGTCTGCGCCTTTGATGTTACGATTTCCTGTGCTACCAAAGCCTTTGAGTCACAGGCATTGATTGATTCCGGAGCAGCAGGAAATTTCATTTCCAAATCATTAGTGAATCAATGGTCCCTACCAGTGATTACTTTGAAAACACCGATTACTGTGACTGCTATGGATGGATCACGTCTCATCAATGGTCTCATCACCCAGAGTACGTCTCCAGTAACGCTTCAGATTGGTGGGCTACACCATGAAGAGATTTCGTTTTTAATTCTTCCTGTTACGACAAGTCCGATTGTCTTAGGCCTTCCATGGCTTCAGTGTCACTCTCCCCAGATTGACTGGCGCACTTCTCAAGTTACATCTTGGGGAGCTGAATGTCATCATCGTTGTCTCTCTCAAGTGGGTTCATTCAAAAGACAGCATTCGTCTATTCCACCAGGTCCTCCTCCACAGGATCCTTCATCTACGGATCTCTGTGATAAGGTTCAGTCTGAACGCCTTCCTCCTCATCGGGCGTTCGTGACGTCATCGGACGTTGAAGATGGATCTCAGGAGTCATCTTCAAAAAGTCAAGTGCTGGTGGTTCACGGTCACCATCCGTCTTTTCCAGAATTTCCTGCCCTCCCGCCCACCCAAGTTCCTGCGGTGGAGACTGCTTGTCAGACCTTTAAAAATATCGGGTCTCAGGTCAAAACCTGTTTAAAGAAGACATCTATCAAATATAAATCTTTCGCAGATAAGAAGAGGCGGGCTATTCCACCACTAAAAATTGGAGATCGTGTCTGGTTATCCACCAAAAATATTCGTTTGAAGGTTCCATCCATGAAATTCGCCCCTCGTTTTATTGGTCCATATAGGATCATTCAAGTTATCAATCCAGTATGTGTGAAACTCCTTCTTCCTAAGAGTCTTCGGATTTCTAATGCCTTCCATGTATCCTTGCTCAAACCTCTTATTATCAACCGTTTTTCAACTCCTCCCTCAGCTCCGCAGCCAGTTCAAGTTCATCAGGAGGAGGATTTTGAGATTACCGAGGTACTAGATGCAAAAATTTCGCGAGGAGTCCTCCACTTCCTCGTTCATTGGAAGGGCTTTGGTCCTGAGGAGCGCTCTTGGATCAAAGCTGAAGATCTTAATGCTCCTGCCCTTTTGAAGAAGTTTTACTCCAAAAATCCGGACAAGCCCGGTTCCAGGCGTTCTGTGCCCACCTTTAAAAGGGGGGGTACTGTCACTCACCGGACCGTGAGTGCCTCTTCCCGGACATTTAGGAACCGTGGCCGTCCACCATCCTGAGGGTCTGCGCATGCGCAGCCCTTTTCTATACTTCAGTGTATACCCCTTTAACTTAATTGGCAGATCAGGCAACCTCCCTATATTAAGCACCTGTGGTCACCACCACGTTGCCTGATCTTGGAGTCTCATTCCTCATGAGTCTCTGAAGGTGTGCCTGTATTACTTGTGTATTCAGTGCTGCTGATTCCTGTGGTTTCCAAACCACTTCTATTACTGTGGTTCCATACCACTTCTACCATCAACTGTATCATCATGACTGTTTGCTGATTCCTATCCGCTGCCTCCGTGCACTACAGTCTTCTACACCACTTCAACGTTATTTTATATCAATGTGACTGTTTACTCATTGCTATCCGCTGCCTCCGTGCACTCCAGCTTTTACCTCACTCACCTGCTTCTCATCAAGTCTGTTTGCTGATTTCTATCCGCTGCCTCCGTGCACTACAGTCTCCTGCTTGCAACTCGCCTGTGTTCAACATCGTGACTGCCAGCTGACTACTATCCGCTGCCTCTGTGCACTACAGTCTCCTGCTTGCAACTCGCCTGTGTTCAACATCGTGACTGCCAGCTGACTACTATCCGCTGCCTCTGTGCACTACAGTCTCCTGCTTGCAACTCGCCTGTGTTCAACATCGTGACTGCCAGCTGATTACTATCCGCTGCCTCCGTGCACTACACTCTCATCTCATCTTTGCTGTGACTTCCTCGAGACTGCCGCTTTTCATTACCATCTGCTACACTTCGTGATCTACAGCTCCTGCCCTGCGCTGCACTCCTGTTTCCCATCGCTGTTGGTTCCTGTGGTTGCTACTGGTTACCTCCGTGTGCCGCTGAGTCCTGCCGCTGTGGTCAGCGCTATCGTCCATCTCCTGCTGATCCACTCTCCACGCCTTCACGTGTTCCACTGGCCTCTACCCTCCTGTCAGCATTGGATTTGTATCTCTTCTACTACCCTCTGCTGGATCATCTCCATTCTCCTGGGTTTCCTATGAGTCCAGTTCCACGTGTTGCTGACTCCTGTGGATTCGTGTCCCTGTCGGTCTACTCACCTGTGCGCTGCACCTGCTAGACCGCTGCTTCTCCTATCCAGGGACTTCCTATCCAGTCGGCCTCCAGCCGCTCAGGTACCGCTGCAATCCCATCTGACTGCTACTGCTGAACCACGGTATGCATACTTCTCATTGACTGTGCTGTGTATTGCATATCTTGCTGGACTGTGTTTGGTTCTCTCTGAAGTCTGCTATCCGCTGAGTCTATTGCCATCATTGACTGTGTTATCATTGTGCTGGACTACTTCAAGAGACTTTCTAGATTGCAGACCTGATCAGTCATTTACATATATATATATACCTATATTGTGCATATTACTGTGGATCGTGTATAAGGTGCCTGTGTATATCCTGTGTTGCAGTCTTCCCCCGTGCACCTCCTCTCATATATATGCAGTGGTACAACTTGCTGATGTCAGACCACTGATCCCTGTTTCCGGTATCACCTGTTCCATTATCCTCTCACATAGCAGTGGTACAACTTGCTACCGCAGACCACTGACTACCTGGATACCTCCACTTGGATTCCATTCCTTCACTCAGACAGCGGTACAACTTGCTACCCGCAGACCGCTGACTCTCATCACCTCCTTGTTTCTGTTGGACATTCCTCCTCACTATAGCAGTGGTACAACTTGCTATCGCAGACCACTGACTACCTTCACGTGTCCTTGTCCATACAGTTCCTTGTGTATCATTACCTCATTATTACCAGTGTTGCTAGTCATAGACTTTCCTGAGCATCTCATCGGCCATCATTTCATGTTCCGTGATCACCCAGCTACCAGAGTACCCTATTACCATCTACATTGCTCTGGTAAGCCTACCATCTGGTGATTCCTGGGTAAAGACTCCTAGTGCCCGTGACATTGGCCAAATTCAAGAAGGAGAGAGAGGCGACCTTGCAAGCCCTGAAATAGAAGAAAGAGGAGAGTACTGTCAGGCGCCGTCTCCGCACTGACACTTGGTGCAGGAGACGGACGCCTGCATCTTCTCAGCAACCACGTCCTGTTGCCTAGCAGCTGGATACTATCTCTGCTCACCTGTCTGCAGCCAGCATGTCTTACCGACAAAATCTCCCTAACCCTATCAGGAGGCACCTTAGGGTATATTAAGCAGCCTCTGACACATGTCTAGTACCAGAGTATTTGGTCTTCAGCCTTGCTCCAGCGTTTGTTCCTGTGTTGCTGTTATTTGGATTCTGACCCCGGCTTGTTCCCGACTTCTCCTTTGGTTCCTGATTCTGGCTTAGACTGGTCAGGAAGCCGGGTCAATACCAAATATCATTCTCCTGCTTCTGATTTGGCTATATCCATTCCTCTGGTTTTGACCTGGCTTGTTGACTACTCTTCCATCCTGCATCCTGGTGGGCTGTCACCGCTGCCTCAATTGTTACCTCGCCAGCTGACTGATACTGAAGGCCGCGACCTGCGCGTCCCTTGCAGCAAAGTCCATACCTCCTTGCGGGGGTTCCTGGTGAAACCCAGGGGCGTGTTAAACTCCGCGCCTCAGTACTCAGTAGTGCCAACTGCTGGCAGGTATCATCAATTCCACAGAGTGATTCTGACAGCCATAATGTTCTGTGCTAGACCCTCTACTATGTGCTATCTCTACCACTTCTCTTGGAAAACTAATAAGCTCCTTTTGGATTTCAGTATCATCTCTATGTGGATGATCTCTCACCATCTATGATTATGGAATGTCTCCATATCTGCCATTTTATCTTGAATGACCTTTCACCACCTCAAGATCAATCTTTCAGAAACTGAGTTAATAATCTTCCCACCAGCTACCTACCTGATATTTTTAGATCTGTGGACAACACAAAAATAAACTCTACCTCTCAAGCTCACTGCCTAGGTGTCATCCTTGACTGAGGACAGTCCTTTGTTCCCCAAATCCAGTCTGTATCAAAATCCTGTTACTTACATCTAAGAAACATTTCCAGAATATACACATAGCTCACATAAGACACTGAAAATATAATAATTTTTAATACATGCACTCAGTCTCCTACATTGACTATTGCAATTCGCTCATTACTGGTGTTCCTCTAAACAGACTTTCACACCTACAATCTATTTTGAATACAGAGACTAGCTGAATTTTCCTTGCAAACCGCTTTTCTGCTGCTGCTGCTGCTCTGCTCTGTCAGTCTCTGCATTGTTTGCCTGTACCAAATCTCGTACAAAATACTTCTGCTAACATGGAAAGACATTAACAAAACTGCACTAACATACATCTCATCCCTTGTCTCGAAATATATCCCATCTCAACCCCTCCACTCTGCCCAAGATGTTTGCCTCTCATCCGCATTCTTTTCCTGCTGCTATTCACAAATACATGACTTTGTTTGGGCTGCAACCACTTTGTGGGATACCCTCCTCTGCACAATAAGACTTTCCCCTTGCCATCAAACCTTCAAGCTCTCCCTGAAAACTCATCTCTTTAGGCAAGCTTACTGTATTTCTAAGCCACGTTACTAACCTTCTTAAACCGCCACACTACACAGTTCACACAAACTTGCATTTAGTCAAAACCCTCTGACCCCTGACTGGATCACATAGCTCCACTAAACACTTTTTCTCATTGCTATATGACTGATCCAATACCCAATAAGTGCACTCTCATGTATCAAACTTCAATTTCCCTATAGATCAGTGGTGGCCAACCCGTGGCTCTAGAGCCATATGTGGTGCTTTGAAATGTGGCTCCTGGCCGGGAGCATCAACAAAGTATAGTGTTCCAAGCGCTGGCAGGGACAGATTGAAAAACATTCAGCTGCTCAACTGTCTGGGGGCAGCCATGTCTTGTGACCTCTTCAGCACAATGCAGGGACGTCACAATATCACAGACAATCAAATCAGGGAAGGAGGAGGAGAAAGTGTAGTGTGTTCTTCCTCTGGGCAGGCTCCAGAAGCTAAGGGTGGGAGATGTAAGTAAGGGGCATGTGAAGAGGCTGATGGGCTTGTAAGGCGATGTGATGGCATTTGGGGAGATGGAATGTGTGCATGTCTGTTGGCATGTGTAGAGGTCTGATGGCATGTATGGGGAATTTAGGTAGATATGATGGCATGTAGGCAGGTCTGATGGCATTTAGGGGGCATGTGGTAAGATCTGATGGAATGTGGGTAGGCTATTGTGCATGTGGGGAAATCAGATAGGCATGTAAAGAGGTCACATGGTCATAATAAGGGGTCTTGGGGATTGTGGATACAGTAGCTGCGTGAGCTACTGTTAAAAGACTTTAAGAAGTCCTTTGATCCCTCCTCTGATGGATACAGCAGCGATGTCAGAGCTGTGCAGAGCTGTGCTGATTATTCTGAATATTTTGGCAATGTGTTGGATATTTTCTTTCCACCTAGCAAGATATTGTAGATTTTTACATTTTCAATGTATGTGTGTAAGGTATGTATGCGCATGCTTATTCTGGGTATGTGTATATGCACACACATATAAAAGGTAAAGTTGGCTCTTTGCAGTACCTATAGATATTTTTTGGCTCTTGGTCTCTGACTGGTTGGCCACCCCTGCTATAGATTGTAAGCTTGAGAGCAGGGCCCTCTTTCCGCTTTAAAAAAAGTTGTAACAGAGTGTATTTTTCATGGGACACTCCTAGGATATTTAGAATAAGTAAAGTGATTTATTAAAACCTCAATTCTTTTTTAGTTGTTTCATTAGAAAAATTATCTGATATATATCTGGATCCCTGTTTACTACCAGCAAAATATTAAAAACAAAACATGTGTAACAAATCTGTGAAGTAGTGTTATTTGATTTAAAATATGCAGTTAACCTGAAATTCCATGTCTCCTTTATTATAATGTAATTTTGTTTATTATTTTTTCTATGTAATGTATCTTATGGTTTTTCAGAATTGTTGCTTCCTTTATATATTTAAAGATATGTTTTTAATGACTCTGTCCAGTAATCGTATGGTCTTAACTTATGATTTTTTAGCCTTAAGGCTTCTCATTATATAAATGATCTTAGATAATAAAGCCATTTGCAAGTCAATAGGTTAGTGCGTGGGTATAAGATATTCATTCATATTGCTGGATTTCCCTGTCACCCATCCATTCTCACACGTACGTTATGAAACTGGTCTATCCCTCCTGCATGCTAGAGCAGAATCTAAAGCCTGCTTTTATGTGCTGTCCTGGTAAGATTACAATTTCAGGTTCGTATTAAAGTAAGGCAGTTGAAAGGGGAAACCTATATGATGGACTCCGATGTACTTTTCGCTAGAGTTATCTTTTTCAAGGCAAAGCCGTGTGATTCGCATGTCCGGCTTTACATACTCTGTCTGGACACACCTTTTTATGACCTCACTTCCTTTGTATCCAGTCCTATTACTCGATCTGGACAATACTCTTCCTTTTGCCTTGTTAGGTCTTAGTCAATTGCTGATATGGATGTCTTTAGGTATCTACCTCCTCTGATCATTTATCTGTTTGTTTTCAAACACTCTCGTTGATATATATTACAAACATATTACCTACATTTTATCACAAAATTACTTTTTTTGTGCTAAAATGATAAACAACCACTATTAAGCAGTTGTCATATTCAGGTAAGATTGTGTTGTCCCTCATCCACTAACCACATCCTTTTATATATTCAGGGCTGGCTTTTGGGGTGCCACTAGACAAGCTTCTCTGGCTAGCCACACCTCCTATGGAAATAACTATTCCCTCTAGTGGGATGGGAGGGGCTGCAGTGGAGACCATACAGCTCACTGCGTTTGCAAAGGTGGGTCCTGGGTACATGTTCTGTTCTCCTACAGACCATACGTTCTATCTGTGTTGCAGGGCCAGCCATTCCTATGACTACCTCCATTCGCAATGTAAATGGCATACATTCAAGGGAGCTAACACACATGCTCACACCACAGGGGAAATGTGTTGCATTAAGTAACTTGAAGCAGGAGCATAAACATTGACATTGTTTACACTTTTCTCTAATTTTTGAGTTACAACTTTTGTTTATTTTTTATCTTACAGTAAGGTTATTTTCTGTACTGCTAATGTGCACTATCTTTTGAACCCTGGATGTATAAAGATATTTATTCTCTGTGGTAGATTTATAGGTTTCTGAGCATTTGCTAATTTGTTTAATAAACCTTGATATGTAAAAATATTAAATTTGCAATAGAATATAGTGATCCAAGTATTTATGGTATTTTAATCTTTCTAACCACCCTCACATTTGAAGAAATTAGAACACCAAATTATTTTCAAACATTTATTGACCTTAGTAAATGTATGAGACTTTTGTCTTTAAATAGTTGTTTAGCAAGACAAGAATTATTTAGTCAAGAAAATATATTGAGTAATCAATTTTAAGTCTGTGGTTAAGTCTGTCTCTGAAATTTCCATTCAGAGTCGAAATAGAGTCCTTTTAAATGTATTCTAAAAGATGGTAAAAAAAATAAATGTATTTTTGGGGTTTGAAATGAAAAAAATAGATAATCTCACATCATATCGAAAACAGGCTTTGAAAGCCTACACGAGTAAATAAGCAGATAAGGGAGGCATTGTCGCTAATACAACATTAACATTGTTTTAAAAGAAAGCGTGTATAAATTATACAGCATATGGTTCCTTACAAATTGCATAGTATTTACCCTCATTCATCCAGTAGGCTCTGGAGGAACTGTGGAACAGATGTACTTTTTTTTTTTTTTATAATTTTTTTTATTTTCGATGCTCAATCAAGAAAATACAAACATAAAAACAGTAATACCAGGTAACGAACATGGTAAAGCCAAAACAGTAATTACAAAGTATCAAATTTGAGGACAACATTAGGCAAAATATTCAAAATAAAAATAAACAAAGAAAGAAAGTGACCAGTTTTTATATTTTTAGAGAGTGATATTAAAAGTAGGATAGCATAACAAAAGGGATTGTTAGGGAAGGGCAGGGGGGGGGGGTCCACAAAGTTAAACACAACGAGTTTTCAGAGGGTAGTTGGGGTATAACGAGCCAAGAGCTGAGAGGGAGGCGTCCATTGAGCGGACTGCGGTCATCGCAAAAGGGTCAGGTCAGAGGAAGATCAAGTTGGGGGGGGAATGCATTCTCCGCGTTTAGCCATAGCCGGATTAAGGGGGGGCACAGGGGGCACGTGCCCCGGGCCCCCCTCTCTCTGAGGGCCCCCCGCTGCCAATATGACTTCTTCTGCTATCAGTTGCTGTTTGACAGCAACTGACAGAAACCGCACCAAACAGCCCTCTCTCCGCCGGCGGGGGGCCCCTGCCGCACGCAATGCCTCTACAGTAACTATCCAGTTGTCAGTTGCTGTCTGACAGCAGCTGACTGAAACCACACCAAGCATCCCTCTCTCCACCGGCGGGGGGGGGCCCCGCCGCCTGCATTGCCTCTACAGAATACAGACAGTAGCGATCCAGCTGTCAGTTGCTGTCTGACAGCAACTGACAGAAACCACGGCCATCTGACAGCTGACGCATGTGCCCACTCTTTTCTTAGCAGCACCGCGGCTGCTGTAATACCTAAAACGTCCGAAATGGAGCTGCTGCGCATGTGCAGATGCAGCAGCTCCTCCACTGCATGAAGACTTGAGAGAGACAGTGGGTGAGTGACCAAAAAATTATACTAAAACTAAATATATATAGAAAACCCTAAATAACATGGGTATTTCTAGAGTAAATATGTAAACTGTAGCCACCTATAACAGTAAGAGTACATTATATTTATATATATATATATATATATATATATATATATATATATATATATATATATATATATATTCTGGCTACATTTTACATATTTAATCAAGCAATCAAGTAATAATCATGCTATGAGGGGTCTTCTTAAATATGATTATTTATTTTATCAGTAGTGTTTCAATAAATATACATTAAACATTAATATTAGGCTGCTAGAGCAAATTGAGTGCCAGATTATATTTTATTAATCATTAGTAAAGTAATTTACTGAAGCCGTATAGTTACATTTAAGTGTGAATAAAATTGTAGTACATTATGTATTTATTTAAATATATATACACATATAGAAAAAGGAAGCGCCAAACATAGTGTATTATCACCAATTGGTTAAATGTGGAAATAATTATTCCAAATTAGCCCCATACCAGATAGCAGATGATAAATTGCACATCTTTGTGATTTTCCACTGGGATTCAAAACTGGCCTCCGAATTGGATTCACACACTAGGGCTCAAAAGGAAATAGCAACACAATAGTGTAGTATATTCATGACAAGTGCGTTATTTTCATAAAAAATAATAAAATTTAATAGACATGGCACATTCCAAAAAGACAAATAAATTGCCCGTACATTGAATAAAATATAAGCAGGCTTATCTGTGTCATATAGTTCCAAGTAAAACCAAGCATGGACCGGGAACTCCTTCTCCTGCTGCCAGCTGGAACACACAGAGAAAGACGCTGCCTCCTTGACGCGTTTCGTCCACAATAGACTTTATCAAAAGGGTCAATATAACTTGGGACACGGTTCCCCATCTTATATAGTCCCCATTTTCAATCAGTGATATCCAGAGTGTTTTATTTCCCCCACGGAGCTCAATGGATCTCCTTTGGCTTCCGTTGGCATCCAATCTACACATCACTTCCGCCCGTTTGCGACATGTCACTTCCGGTTTTGTATTATTACGGAATATAGAGTATTGCTATACAACGCTATTTAAATCATGAATATGCCAATATTAATTATATATGACAAAGGGGATATATAAATATAATCACCATTAAAAGATCTAGCGATATATTACAGATCTATAAGGGATACTATACACAGTAAACTAACTATATAGATAACATCAAATAGCTAACTTAGCACATATAATAGGTGGTACATTGTATCATTTATTGAATGCTACACATAATAAGCTAACCTGACTAGTCAGAGTATATAAATCTATACATCAAAAAACTGACTGAACAAAATAAGCAACTATGATTCTCCAGGATAATATCTTCCTGTTTGATATAAAGGAGTAGACAAAGGCTAGAAAAATGGAGCAGAAAAAGAGCAAATTAGTATAACAAACATTGAGGACAAAATCATACATCAAATGAATGGAGCTATTTCAAAGGCTTCGTTTAAGCCCATAGGAACAAGTGTAT
Source organism: Mixophyes fleayi (assembly GCF_038048845.1). NCBI lineage: Eukaryota > Metazoa > Chordata > Amphibia > Anura > Limnodynastidae > Mixophyes > Mixophyes fleayi. The sequence continues at coordinate 162,421,240 of NC_134405.1, forward strand.
TTAGTTGAAAAATCCAATACATTTCCCTGCAAGATAGTCTATTAGCAAGATCTCCCCCCCTTGGACCTAGCGTGACAAGCTCTAAGGCTTTAAATCTTAGTAAACTTGAGTCTCCATCATGAAAAAGTCTGAAATGTCTGGAAACTGCATGGGTGTCAAGTTTATTTTTTATTGCCCGCACGTGTTCCTGAATACGTATCTTGAGCATTCTTTTAGTTTTCCCCACATATTTAAGATGACACGGACACTCTAAGATATAGATAACTGAGGAACTTTGACAGGTAATAGCTCCTTTAATTTTATACTCCTTGGTATTAGTTGAGTCAAAAACAGATCTTCCATAAGTATCAGCTAATTTGCAAATATTACATTTTGAACATTTTACAAAGCCACAATTAGAGCCTAAATTAGAAAGAAAAGTTCCCCCACTTTTATCCCCTAGATTACTCAAGAGGCTAGGAGCTAATAGAGTTTTTAAATTCTTAGTTTTTTTAAACACTATGTCGGGCTTATCCCCCAGTATAGGACCTAAAATAGGATCCATTTTAATGATATTCCAGTGTTTATTTAGAGAGTGTCTAATTCTTTTTTCATCAGCACTATACTCTGTTATAAAAGGAACTGTGATTTTTTTACTGTTGTCTTTTATTTTATAACTCAAAAGTTCTTCTCTCTTTCTTTCCCTAGTCCTAATAAGTGCATTGTCTAGCAGGCTTTCAGGGTATCCTTGTTCTTTAAATCTCTCAAAATAGATCTTAGATTGACTTGCACAGATGACTTCATCAGAACAGTTCCTCTTTACCCTATTAAATTGAGAGAAAGGTATATTTTCCTTCCACTTTTGTAAATGGCAGCTCTCAAAGTGTACATAACTGTTACTATCTACCTCTTTAATGAATGTACTTGTTTCAATTCTGCCATTTTTGGCTTCCAATTTCAAATCCAGAAAATCAATGTAATTGATATCAGTCTTATAGGTAAAGCTTAAATTGAGGTTGTTATCCCCAATAAACTTAAAAAAAGCATCAAGGGTATCATCAGAACCCTCCCATATTATGATGATATCGTCGATATAACGTCTATAGAACATTATATTGGACTTGAATGGATTATTAGAGTATATGTATTCAGATTCCCATTTGCCCATAAATAAATTGGCAAAACTGGGTGCAAATATTGTGCCCATAGCTGTACCGCACAATTGGATATAGAACAGATCCATGAATTTAAAATAATTGTGTTTGAGGATAAATTTTATAAGAACACATATAAATTCTCTATGGGAATTGTCCAAATTACTATCTAACTCCAAAAAGTATGTTATGGCCTCAACCCTCTGGTCATGACCAATACAGGTATATAGTGCCTGTACATCTATGGTTACCCATCGATAACCATCTTTCCATTCAAATGATTGTAACAACTGTAATAGAGAGGTAGTATCTTTAAGATATGCTGGTAGTGTAACAACAATTTTTTTTAAAATTATTTCCACATATTGAGATGCTGCCGCTGTTAGAGAGTTAATCCCAGATATTATAGGTCTCCCTGGTGGATTTGTTAGGGACTTATGTATTTTTGGGAGAAAATAAAAGATGGGGATAACAGGATTTTCTTGAGATAGAAATAGAAATTCCTCTCTATTAATAACATTTTTACTGAGAGCTTTGTTGAGTATAATACGTAACTCATCCACAAACATCTCTGTAGGATCTTTAGACAGAGTTTGATATGAATTAGAATCCCCCAATATTCTATTAGCCTCCATAATATAATCTGTTCTATTAAAGATAACAATGCCCCCCCTTTGTCAGCTTCTTTAATAACAATCTCATTATTTTCCATCAGACTCTTAAGTGCTTTTCTTTCTGGAATAGAGAGGTTTCGTCTCAGTTTAGTAGATCTATCAATGTTAATAAGGTCCTTTTTAATCAATTTATAAAAAATCTCAATATTTTCTCCTTTAGACTCGAGAGGATTAAATTTAGATGTTTTTTTTAAACCAGATTTAGAATCTGGAACTACTGGATTAATCTGTGATTTCTGGTTATCAGATTCTTTCTTTTCAAAGTGACGCTTAAGTGTAAGCTTTCTTACATACTTGTTAAGATCTACAAACAATTGAAATTCATTTACTTGATTAGTGGGGGCAAACGAAAAACCTTTTTTCAAAAGTTGAATATCGTTAGAGGACAGTTGATAGTTGGCAAGATTGAAAATACCCTGTATTATATTTTGTGTAGTAGCATTCAGACATTTCTTCTTTTTCTTTCCCTGTACTCCGGCTCGTTTCCCTCTCCTTCTGCATACCTTCTCTTGAGGGGGGAGGCTGTTCTTATATTTTCCCTTATTCCAAATCTTTTGAATATTGTATCCTCTTTGGGGGTGGGGGTTGGGGATAAAAAATCCTCATCTGCACTCCAGAATTTGTCTCTTTGGAGAGGAGTATATCTATTAGAGAGTTTTAGATGGGGCGGTCTATATGGACGGAAATTTCTAGGCCTACCACCTCTTTTGTTATAATTAGCTACAGTCCATTCCTCATTAGAGGACTTGTGATTTCTAAAATTCCTCTTATCATTATCCCAGAAATTCTTTTGATTTTTTTCTGGTATATTTGCTCCAATCATAAATCATATCCAGATCGTAATCTTGTTTATCTCTCAAAAATTTGGTTTCTTTTCTTTCAATTACATCAGACTCCATTTTATCTATTTTTTTCTGGAGTACAGTCTCATTTATCTTAAACTCATCCTTATGTTTAAACTCTTCTGCCATTTTTTCCCTTTCTTTTACCTCTGCATTAATAGCTTCCAAATTTTTTTGTTTCTCAGATATAATCAATTTCATTAAGTTAAAAGAACAATCAGTCAGAATTTTCTCCCACTCTTTAATAAAGTGAGAATTCTCATTTCCAAAGGTTGGATTTTTCTTAAGTCTCAAACCTCTTGGAATTCGTTTTACTCTAAGGTACTCTTCTAGACCTGGGATGTCCCACCAGGTTCTCATCTCTTTACAAAGTACTTTCTCAGTATCCCAAAAAAATTGATCCATAGTTTCTGATGCATCAGGGTCAGTAATATTATTCTGATTTTCCTTGAAAAATTTTTGACAAAATTCTGTACGTTTTATATCAATATTAGATCTAAACATGATCAAATATACAGACACCAGCTGCCAAGTCTTAAAGTGCAATAGTGAATAGATATAAAATAGTGAAAAAGACAACGGCGCTCAGTGTAAATTAAAACAACACGTGAACAAACGTGCTCATAGATACATAAAATCACATACAGTAGGCTGCTTCACTTTTGTACATCAGATTGCAGATGTAAACCTATAGAAAAAAATAGAAAACCTTTTTCTATAGGTTTACATCTGCAATCTGATGTACAAAAGTGAAGCAGCCTACTGTATGTGATTTTATGTATCTATGAGCACGTTTGTTCACGTGTTGTTTTAATTTACACTGAGCGCCGTTGTCTTTTTCACTATTTTATATATACACATATTTATGTCATCTAATTAAAGCTTTAATATAAGTGGCAGGCTTCGATAATAACTTTAATAATTAATAAAATAGAGGGTCTTGCATGATTATTACACATATGTATACATTTATTTATATATGTAAATATATATATATATATATATATATATATATATATATATATATATAGACACATAGATATGCACATATATACATAGCTACACACACACCACACATATATATATATATATATATATATATATATATATATATATATATAGATAGATATATATTTATATATATATAGACATATATAGTCAAAATTGGTGTTACGTTAACATTTTTATGTTAGTTTAAATGTGCGGTATCATTGCTAGTTTTAATGTGCGTTGTCAATGGTTTTTTAAATTTGCGGTATCATTGCTATTTTTAATGTGCATTATAAATTGTATTTTTAAAGTGCGTTATCAGTGCTAGCTTTAGCGTGCGGTATCATTGGTAGTTTTAGCTTGCGGTATAATTGGTAGTTTTAGTGTACGTTATCAACGGTATTTTTAATGTGCGGTTTCAATGCTAGTTTTAATGTGTGGTGTCAATATCCATTTTAATGTGGCCTTTTGATGATTGTTTTAATGTACAGTATTTTAGTTTGTGTAAGTAATGATTTGTCTTGTGCAGACAACCTAGGTGAGCCTGTCTGGGAGAGCTGTAATTGTCATACTGTGGGCTGTAGGTGATGTAGGTGTGTCAATGCTTATAGCCTTATACCCAATGGCGTTATTTTACATGCATTTTATACAGAGGTGCTTGTACATTTTACAAGTACCTGTACTAATATTAATATATATATATATATATTACATCCAGCCATCATACGTTCAAATCTTTGTGGACCTAACCAGCTTTCCAGAAGGAGATTATTGGATCGAAGTAGAGGCAGGCAGCTGTAAGTAGTCTTAACATATGTATACATATGTATTTGTGTTATAGTATATATATATATATATATATATATATATATATATATATATATATATATATATATATATATATATATATATATATATGTGTGTGTGTGTGTTCTCCTGCATGATGACACTATGCACTTAATTCCTAGGTTCCCTAAGTGTGAGCTGCAGCGCTGGCACTTGGGTGCTATGGCCAGGAAGAGAAAAAAATAATAATACAAAATTAACAATCTGGCGTCGCGCGGTACCCAGCATCCTTTTCCCTCCTTGCTTCTCATTGAATGTTGGGCGTGACGGCATCTTGCCCGACATTCAGTGACAAGCGGCAGGAGAGAGGTTGCTGGGTCCCGGGCGCCGCCGAATTGGTAGGAAGATAGAAGAAAAGACAGAAGAAATAGAAGAAAAAAGGGCAAGTATGGTAAGTAATGAAATGGAGGGGAATGGTGATAGGAAACAGCAATGGAGGGGCAAAAGAATGAAGTAGGGGGCAGTGAGAGGATGCAGGGGGGCACAGAGTGTGTGGATGCAGAGAGTGTAGATGCAGAGGGGCACAGAGAGTGTAGATGCAGAGGGGCACAGAGAGTGTGGATGCAGAGGGGCACAGAGGGTGTGAAGATGATGCAGAGGGGCACAGAGGGTGTGGATGCAGAGGGGTACAGAGTGTGTGGATGCAGAGAGTGTAGATGCAGAGGGGCACAGAGAGTGTAGATGCAGAGGGGCACAGAAAGTGTGGATGCAGAGGGGCACAGAGGGTGTGAAGATGATGCAGAGGGGCACAGAGGGTGTGGATGCAGAGGGGTACAGAGTGTGTGGATGCAGAGAGTGTGGATGCAGAGGGGCACAGGGTGTATGGAGATGATGCAGAGGGGCACAGAGGGTGTGGATACAGAGGGGCACAGAGTGTGTGGAAATGATGCAGAGGGGCACAGAGTGTGTGGAGATGATGCAGAGGGGCACAGAGTGTGTGGAGATGATGCAGAGGGGCACAGAGTGTGTGGAGATGATGCAGAGGGCAGGGCCGTCTCTTCCATTGGGCACGATGGGCAGGTGCCCGGGGGTCTCTTCCTTGTGGTCACATCAGCGGTGATCCGGCTCCCTCCCTGGTCCCCTCTTCCGTGCTATACATATACATATATATGTGTAAAATAAAAAGTGATTATATCTATAATCACGTTTTCTTTTACATACATATATATTTTTTTGCACACACGCACACAATATTTATATATATATATATATATATATATATATATATATATATATATATATATATATATATATATATTTATATATTTTTTTTTATTTTTTATTTTTTAGGGGCCCGGTACACTGCATTGCCTGGGGGACCATAAAGTTGTTAAGGTGGCCCTGGCAGAGGGGCACAGAGGGTGTGGATGCAGAGGGGCACAGAGGGTGTGGATGCAGAGGGGCACAGAGTGTGTGGATGCAGAGGGGCACAGAGGGTGTGTATGCAGAGGGGCACAGAGTGTGTGGAGATGATGCAGAGGGGCACAGAGTGTGTGGATGCAGAGAGTGTGGATGCAGAGGGGCACAGAGTGTATGGAGATGATGCAGAGGGTGATAGGAAACAGCAACGGAGGGGCAAAAGAATGAAGGAGGGGGCAGTGAGAGGATGCAGAGGGGCACAGAGTGTGTGGATGCAGAGGGGCACAGAGTGTGTGGATGCAGAGAGTGTAGATGCAGAGGGGCACAGAGAGTGTGGATGCAGAGGGGCACAGAGTGTGTAGAGAAGATGCAGAGGGGCACAGAGAGTGTGGATGCAGATGGGCACAGAGTATGTAGAGATGATGCAGAGGAGCACAGAGTGTATGGAGATGTTGCAGAGGGGCACAGAGTGTATGGAAATGTTGCAGAGGGGCACAGAGTGTATGGAGATGATGCAGAGGGGCACAGAGGGTGTGGAGATGATGCAGAGGGGCACAGAGTGTATGGAGATGATGCAGATGGGCACAGAGAGTGTGGATGCAGAAGGGCACAGAGGGTGTGGATGCAGAAGGGCACAGAGGGTGTGGATGCAGAGGGGCACAGAGGGTGTGGATGCAGAGGGGCACAGAGGGTGTGGAGATGAAGCAGAGGGGGGCACAGAGGGTGTGGAGATGATGCAGAGGGATACAGAGTGTGTGGAGATGATGCAGAGGGGCACAGAGTGTGTGGAGATGACACAGAGGGGCACAGAGGGTGTGGATGCAGAGGGGCACAGAGGGTGTGGATGCAGAGAAGCACAGTATGTGGAGATGATGCAGGGGCACAGAGTGAGTTAGCTGTAAATTATTCTTTGACAGAAATATAATAGAAAAAAATATATAAAAATATTATTTTCCCTTGGATTTATGTGTATTATTTTTGCAAACAACCTACTAAGTATTTCTGTCCTTACCTAAATACTTATTACATTATTTTGACCCAACTACTTATAAAATGGGACTGCTAGGTAATTATTTTGGAGGGGTGCCTTGAAAAAATTAGGGAGACTCTAAGGGTGCCGCAAACTTGAAAAGTTTGGGAACCACTGCCTTAATTTTAGATCTTAGGGGCCCCCATGTCTGAAGTGCCCATGGGCCCCCCAAAGCCTTAATCCAGCTCTGCGTTTAGCCATGGAGCCCAGACTTGGTTGAAGACATGGCCTCTATCATGGAGGTAGTACGTAATCTCCTCCATGGCGGCCACATGCCAGATCTGCCTTTTAAGGGCCAAAAGGGACGGAGGTGAAGTATTTTTCCAGTTAAGGGCTATAAGTGATTTAGCTGCTGTCAGAATTTGGGCACTTAGCTTCTTGGAGAATTTGTCCAAGTCTTGGGGAGGGTAACACAAAAGAAAAACCCAGGGATCTTTTGGGATGGGGCCTTCAAATAGGGTGTTTAGGAAACTATGGACTGAGTCCCAGAAGGAGGTGATCTTAGTGCAAGTCCACCAAATATGAAGCATTGTACCCCTATGGCCACACAGATGTACTTTTTTAAACATCTGATGGGTCTGTACCTTCATTTTTATTTATTGGAACAAAAGTTTTAGTCTAATTATACAAATATCTAATGTCCGCGGGAACCCATTCACTGTGCTATTGTTTAAACCCTTGTCTTCTGTTAGTTAGCCTACCAACAAACTAATCCTCCATATCACGGACCAGGCCCTCGGGTCCTGTTTTCTACACCTTTGCTGTCTTTCTAAGTTGTCTCTGTGGTCCACAGGCTCTGCTGGTCTCAGATCTCTGTGCAGGATGTTACCTAGTCTATGTCCACTCCAGAAATCACTTAAAAACCAGTATATGGGTACTGCCATCTTGGATTCAGTCACCTGGTGTCCCTCAGCCAATCGGAGTACTGCTTCAGCTCACCTGACTGCAGCTTCCAATCAGTGGATAGCAGTCTCCACTCCAGGGTTCCCTCCAAAACCAGTTCCTGTGTGCTGCCATTTTGGATCTAGTCACCTGATCCATCTCAGCCAGTCAGAGTGCTACTTCAGCCCAACTGGACCGCAGTCTCCAATCGGGTAATAACAGTTAGTATAAAAGGACTTTCTGAAGCCTTTACCTGTTGCTAGTGCAATATTGATTCTTCAGCTGCCAATGAGTTTTGGATTGTAAAAAATTGACTGCTGGAAGGAAACCTTGCCAGAACACTACATAACGACAAAGCAACAAATCTTATTTGCTAATAAATAATTTGCTAATATATAAAAACTGCTACACATTACAAATCAGACCCGTGTAATGTCAGATGACCCTCCTAGTATTACATATGTTAAAAGTCACCTGGGAGTTTCATGGTCATATAAAAACACAAGGCTTTATAATTGACAGTAATGGTTATATTATTACATATATAAACAGCGAATAGTGATGTTATTGCTGGGACTTATGTCATCCTGTTTTTGCATTTTTAAATTTTGTGAAGCATGCCATTACCTACTGGCTGTTGGTTAGTATACTGTGTCATGATATGGGGTGCCTTCTCATGTCCTAGTGAGGATGTCTCCCTCTGATCTGCCCTGTGGACAGCTTGTTTTAAATATTCGCTTCAGTGTGATGCTATAGGATAAGATCTGATACTCCAGTGTGCCAACTGTACTGCATTTTATACTATATGTTCTCTAATAATTACGTGTACCACTGTACTTTTGTGCCATATGCTTGTGATGATCTATATCACCCACTGCATACTACAATATAATACCTGCCAAGTCTCAATTTTTGAGGAACGGCCCCATTTTCAGATGATCCGGTGATCATCCGATGATCCGATGATCCCAATCTGAAAATGGCATGTCATTGACAAATATAGGCGTGCCTTGGGTGTATCATATTGTGGCGCCTATTTTGTCCCATTTTTGTCCCAGTAATGTTGGGAAATGTCCGTCATGTCAGCTATCACGCATCGTCCTATACCTATACTGCAATGTGAAGCCATATACAGTGGTTGAGAGGAAGAAAGTGGAATAAATTTTGATCCCTGAAAGTAGCATACTAGATACAGTTGCTTGGACTGTAATGTCATCTACAGCTGTTTTTTTATTGTTTTTACAAAATACTATAAACTGGGAATATGTAAAACTGGTTAGATGGGTAAGCTGAGAGTGGAACAGGAGGAGGAACATTCTGGAAATGGACAGAAAACTGATCTATGGTGGCAATAGAAATAAGTGTGATCCTGCTCTGCAACTACAGTTGACAGTTACTGAAGTTGGTCTTTAACAATTGACAGGCTAACAGTATCTTTTTAATGTCCATATCTTAAAAGGGAGGAGAGGATCGTAGGCAAAAGAATGCTGGTATGTGCCCATGTGACATGTAGTCACCATCTGCATAGGTCAGAAGCACAAGTCTAGTCTGCACAGCAAGTAATACTACTGCTTGCTTGGTCCTACTGAAGAAATTGTGTAACTAATAAAGAATCTAAAAGTTTTTATAGCCATGTGATGGAACTGAGCTTGGCTTCAGAGAGGCAATTAACAATTTTGTTATGGTGGCCCTGGCATATGTACATACACCCTTAGGGGCATATTCAATTGTGCCGTTTCCCCGCCGCGTAAAAACTGCTACCGTTATTACGGTAGTAGTTAGCTGGATTTCAGCTTGCGGCTCAGGGAGCTGCGAGCTGAAATCCAGCGTGAAAAGTACCGTAGTAACGGTTTTTCCGCGCACAATTACCGTAATAACAGTAATAGTGCGCGGACCACGGGATTTTCAGCATTCCCGCCGCACACTCTCTGCCCTCCTTCTTCTCTGCACACTCTGCCTCCTCTGCATCCGCACACTCTGCCCCCTCTGCATCCCCGGGGGCCAGGATGAGAAAAAAAAAGTTACCAATCAGGCGGGGCATGGGACCCAGCATCTTCCTCTCTCCTGCCGCTTGTCACTGAATGTCGGGCGTGATGACGTCAGGTCCGACATTCAGTGAGAAGCGAGGTGGGAGGATGCTTGGTCCCAGGTGCCGCCGCATTGGTAAGTTTTCTTGTTTTTGTTCTTTTTTTCTCTTTCTGGCCACGGCACCCCTGGGAGCCGTGGCGCACACTTTGGGAACCGCTGCGCTATGTCAAGAATCCCTCTTAAGTCTTCATGCAATCTGTTTTAAAACAAGTAGAGGCGGGGTCAATAGAAAAAGACGAATGGAATGGTTGGGTGCCATGGGAGGTTAGACAACATGGCAGTTTGAGACTGTCATAAATGCCCCTATATATTCTCATATGCCCCGACATACTTCTATATATTACTATACTGGCACATTGACAATTTTGTGGTTCATGAGGCTATATTCGCAGACTGGTTACGTAGGACACTTTGGCTATATGTTGGCATGTCAGGCTATATGGGTGATCTGTATTATATTGCCTATCTGGTGGCTTCTGCAGATAGGTTATTGCTTATGGAACATATTAAGTTGATGTCATATTGGCAATACTGGAGCATATTGGTCAATTGGGTCTGATGTGCACAGTATTGCTTTTGCCATGCCAGGCATACTATCTTCTTTATATCCTCTCTATACTAAAAAGAAAACAAAAGTATATTCTAGTGTATGTGTGCGTTTTTGTTTTGTTTGTTTTTACCCTCAGATTTGTGAGGTGTGGGGCATTATTATCTGGAAAGAAAATATTATACTAACTTTATAAGAAAACATCATTCTACTCATTATATGCAACGGATTGAGGGATATTTTCACATCTCTCGCTACTAACTCCCCTTTGGTGTACCCTTGATTTCAATCAAGGTAAGCAACCCTCGTTTCTCAGACATTGGAAGTACAATGAGATTAACAGGGTAGCGGACTGTGTCATAAGATTCCATAATTACATTGGAATCACTGATGGCATCAGAGGGTAAGATTCCAGTTCTGTAGACTTAAATGAAACATGTATTCTTTTTTTTTTTTTTCAAATAATTTTAATAACAAAAAAAACACATGTCCATTTAAATAAGTTTTTTATTTAAAACAGAATGCAAATACCAATAAATTAGCACGTGCACATTCAGTTTGATAACATTGCCAAGACCATGCATTCTTAGACATGAAGAAACCCTATTTCTTTTTAACAAATCCTTATAATAATACTTCCTCAAACCCACCCTCTCCCATACCCCGCAAACCCAAACAGAAACCCTAAAAGTGAAACATTTCTTGAATGTCCTAGAAAATTATATTTTTCACCCCTTGACTGGCATTGACCATTCTTTAATGATAGACCATAGTGGCAGCTAGAATTTAGCTTATAACAAATAATTGCTTTTCACAACAAAAGAAGTTGGAATGCTGCACTTCAATCATAGTATAAACATGTTCAGGCTGTTTTTGCTCTGTGAGTTATAGGATGCAGGAATAGTATGTTGTTCAGAACCACTGTTTTTTTGTTTTATTTTTTAAATCCACCGTTTAAAATATATCCAACACTTTCTGGAGAAGTGAGGATGAGAGGGCCATCCACAGGGCCGCCTTCAGAAATCATGGGGCCCGGTACGGGCCCCCCCTTCCCCCCGATGAGCCCCCCCATGAGCAACAGTGCAACACATACTTACCTGGGGGCCCGCTGTCTTGCAAGCCGCTGGTCTCCGCTACTCTGATTTCACCAGAATGCGATCGCAGGGGTGGAGGAATCATTCCCCCTGCGATCATGTGATCTGTCACAGGCAGAGCACATGATCGCAGGGGGAATGATTCCTCCACCCCTGCGATCGCATTCTGGTGCCTGGCTGTCACGGTGACAGCCAGGCTGAAGACAGAGTAGCGGAGACCAGCGGACTGCAAGACAGCGGGCCCCCAGGTAAGTATGTGTTGCGCTGTTGTACCGGGCCCCCTGGTGAGCCCGGGCCCGGTACAACAGTACCCCCGTACCCCCCTGATGGCAGCCCTGGCCATCCGTATATATGGTACATTTGCCCTAAAATTGGGCAATATTTGAAAGCTATGTGCCAGCTAAGCTTCCACATTCCAGCATATACCACTTCCTCTTTTTTCCTTATGAACACTTAGATTTATTACTATTATTACCGAAAGTGCTTTCCATTTTAGTTTCCAACAATATAATGGAATGACATTAATTGCAATCATAAGCTTTGGTGAATAGATGTGTTTTGAGCCTTCTGTTGAATACATCCAGAGAAAGATATATTTTGGGCTGCTTTGGTTAAGGAGTTCAATAATGTATGAGCAGCATTATAAAAATGCAGAATATCCATAGGACTTTATGTAGACTATAAAAGTCTCTCTTTTTTTTCTTCAAATAACTATGGCCCCGATTCTTCAGAACTTTAAAGGTCATTAGGCCAATCATCAAACAAATCCACTATCTACACTAATTGCCTATAAAGTGGAAAAGTACTAGAGTTATATGACAATAATGATATTAATTGGGTAATATTATGGCTTGGGGTTCTGTATGATCTATGGTTTATTAAGCTCTTTGTTCGAAAGATATTTGTAGAGGGAAAATAAATGGATTCATGGTAGCATATCCTCAAATGGGATATAATATTTGATTTTAAGATATTCCGGACTGCGTCATATATTAAACATAGCAAAAACATTAACATCCTGACACGCCTACAGTCAAAAAATTCTGGTCTGGTCTCGCAAAGCAATAATCTAAATACTGGGCAATGTAGTATATCATCATACTTGCCAACTTATGGCAGTTGGCGTCAGGGAGCTGCAGGGGGGGGGGGGGGAGGCGAGAATTGCATCCTTTTGGCCTCGCCCCGTGACAAGATGACGCAAACGTGTCATTTTACAGGGAGGGGGGGGGGGGGCAAATGCCGCGATTCTCAGGGAATTGCGGCATTTTGGGTTTAATTCTGCCCAGTTCACTAGCAAGTGGGCAGATGCAGGAGGCTGCCATACTCTCCCAGGAGTGCGGGAGACCAACCTGGAATCCGGGAGTCTCCCGCACATTCCCGGATAGATAGCAAGTATATGGTATATGTGGCTTTCGTTTTGAAAACAACTGGATATACTTCAGTCATGTCGGCTTGAGCACCCAGATCAGTATCTCTGCTTCAAACCTTTAATTTACTCGCCGCTTTTTTAAGGAGCTTGTATTTGGTAAAACTTCCTGTAAATCTTTAAATTGTTTGTTTTTGTTTTTTTAAAAAAGCAAATGAAAACTAATAATTGGTCATACTACAGCTATTTTAAGTATGAAGTTTAAATTGTTAGGATAAATGCTATTTGCTTGTAAGTACATTAATAAACTAATTATACAATCCATTGTCATTTGTCTTCACTACTTTTCGGATGTGGGAGAATCAATGGTTAGTTGCTGGAATAGCTCAGTACGATAAATGGTGAAGGACAGTTATGGTTGCCAACGGTTTGTTGTTTTAAGATTTCTAAATTGACTGGTTCATGTTTTGTGTCTCTGCCTTCTGTGTCCTCTCCTCATTCCAGTTGTACTACACCACCAGAAGCTGCACAGTCACCAATGACAGCTTTATTGTTTATTAGCAGAAGCAGATCATGCTGCTGCCTAACAAAAGGCAGTCACACTTTCCCCACTAATTGTTATTGTGATTCGTTCTTTGTCATGTGTTTCCCACACCATAGATTGTAGGTAAATTTTCTCAGCGCCATCTTTGCTTTGTTTCCTGTAATTTGTTTGTGTCATGTTTTGTCATGTCATAAATAAAGATAATAATAATTGAGCCGGATTCTCATTTGTGACTGTTGCTAGATCATAATTTGTAATAACTGACAGGTGTAGTTCATGGTGGGGGGGTAGGGAATGATCGTACTAAGGCACTGCCCTTTCCTTGGGGTGTTGTCAGCCCTACTTGGATAGTTTACTTTAGCAGTCTAAAGACACGGGTAGGGATACCATTTGGTGAATCCCGCTAGTCCGATCACTATAGGATAACATAGTGCAATGTGATTGAGTGGAACTTTTTATATAATTATATGAAAACGATGCAGCTGCAGCCACCGTGATTTAAAACCCTGAGACATCTGGCACAGAATGTTGATACCTACTTTATGTCGGTGGGTTTGTATCAATAAAAACGTTACCTGTTCAGTTCACCTGTTATAGTGGCACACTATACACCACAAGACATTTTTGATTGTGGAGAGCCATTGTGAAATATCTAGACCAATGGAGAAATATTGTTAACAGGAACAGTTGATTATTATATTTTCAATGAATATTGGTACCACCAGGAGGAAAATTGGACTGAGATTTTATTTTAGATCTTTATGCTTTAGATCTGACAGCAGTAGCAAAACCATGTGATCTAAAACAGCAATATTTAGAAAGCCTGATAAATCTGAAAGATAATAGATATGTTGCCATTGTCCACAAATGTATCTTCAATATGTGTATATATAGTTGAGCTACCTTACTGTGCATAGCATTGAAGTCCATCTAGTGGTAATAATTGGAAGACCCCACATTTCTGCACATGCAGTGGTATTCTGATCAGCTATTCTAGAGTACATTACATAGTTTGAGGCATGGTACAAAGATTATATCAAACTGTATACTCTTCCTATTATGTTGAATTTGGACAAACTTTCCTGATAGCAATCTTGCGAAATATAATATAATTGCATGTGTAATAATTTAATTTACAGTCCACACATCACTTTCCAGGTTTAAAAACCTCTTAATACCACTAAATTCTACTATATAATTATGGACTATGTAGACTTGTGAGCACCTAATATAAATTACCCCCGCTATAAGGCATAAACTGTCTGTCACAATATTCATTACTCCCTTTTGCTCAACTTGTTTTAATATTTTGCCTTTTAATGTAATATTTTATGGGTATGTGATACGTTTTATTTTTCATTTTTACTTTGGTTAGTAATATGTGGATTCACCAATAGGTGAAATATCAATTACTTATTTAAGGGCGTATTAGACATCAATATCTATCATGTGCATTGGGTTTCTCTTTATTTTCTACACACATGAAGATGGATGGCAACTCCTGGATGGTAGAATAACGAGGCAAATATGTGAATTTTCAATCCATTATGTTGATGGGTTGATTCACCTTACCAACAGCATATCCTTTCTTGCCGCATGCCCTGCCAGTGCTTGTAACTTTCCTTACTCTTCAGTATTACATTTAAAATATCCTATAAAGCGTTAGAAATATTGTGGCCAATTCAATTTGTCCGCGTTATTCTAGGAATAACGTAGCCTGCGCAGTTAGAGATCAGGAGTGTTCTTAGTTTAAGGCTTGAGAAAGTCCACAGCACGGTGGACGAAACGCGTTGCCATTTGTTATCATACCAGCACATGCTGCAAGCTATTTGCGCCTCTTTACAATCTGACTAGCCGAGAAGTGACCCAGTCCTATCCGTTGATGCGAGTACGCTGACTTAAGGACGCACTTGGAACACTCTGGCTTCTATTTGGTTTTACACTGACTGATAGTCATTTGTTACCATACCAGCACATGCTGTTAGGCAATTGTTCTGAATCTACATTCACGAACAGCCGAGGAGTGACCTAGTCCTATCTATTCATGCGAGTACGCTAACTAAGGACACATTAAGAACACTCCGGCGTCTATCCTGATCTCTACGGACCAACTTCAGGTGCGCACCTGTTTCTACTTATCTTTCTACAGCGGAGCTATTAAGCTGGCATGCCGCGACCAACACTTATAGAAAGCTGCAACCTTTTTAACATCTAAGGCAAGTTTGGATTGTGAAAACAACAAGTTCCCAGACTCAACATCAGAGTGAAGATTTACCTGGACTCAATCCATTTCATTCACAAATACCGGAGGACTTCTTGCAAAACAGTAAGATGGTGTTTTACACATCCTTAACATCTATGGAGTCTCCTATTTGCAGATATTTATGATTTATTTTCCATATTATTGGTTTTGTGTTGATGATCCACCTTGTACAATTGTAACTATAATTATTGAGCTCATAGGCCTACCGAGGATTATACACCATTATTTGTATTTTCCTCTTTTTTTATTATCACTTTCTATTTCTTGCTACGTTATTTCATTATGGAATTTTTATACTGTAAGTAGAGTTAACAGAGATGTGCATTTATCTCTTTTTTATATGTGATTAAATTATTGGTTTATAATCTCCAGATTCCTTTTTGGCTGTTTGACTTGGAGATTATTGTATTGACTGACATCGCACCTGTGATGTATGTCTTGGTCTGAGATTATCCCAGCGCTGTCTCCATTTTTTGTATCTTATATATATTTTAGGGGTGTCAGCACCATCCCATGATAGCTGCAGGGTTCATCTCTTTCCATATGTGACAATTATTCAGCGCCAAGGTTACTGTATTTCGATATTAGTTAGAGATAGCTGTACATTTGTTCAGCTCTATGCAATGCCTTCCACATTCTTTTTTTTACAAATATAAAGCATTGCAAATATATCTGATGAAGACTTACTGTAACTTTAACTAATCTCTCTATAACTAGCATGGTTCTCTCTATGTGACAATTTGCACATCAGCTAGTGTTTCCAGTAAACGTTAGGTTACACTAGGAAACCTGAGATCCAAGGAGTAGCACTCCCAAGAGTCTTTTTGTTCCGTACTTGCAAGGAGCTGACGATTGCTGTATAGCATTCTGTCAGCTTGTAAAAACCTGTATGTTTAGTAAATATAGTATCTGACATTGTGAAAGAAATCTTCTTTTCCATACTAACTGTGATATATAAACAGTCTGTCAGGGCTATCCTGTCTAAGTTGGGACATTTAGGGAATATGGGCTCTGTAATTTAGGAGTTTATGCTTATAGATCTACACATCAGACACAAGTCAGGAACAGTATGGAAAGACATGTGGTCTGGGGTCCAGAAGAGAGAGAGTGCCACAGGAAAGAGCAGTTAGGTCAGATGTAATGCTGAAAAGCATTACATATCACTTGCTTAGGCAACAGGGGACCAGTTTCAACAGATCTTGCATTTGGGAAGATGGAGGACTGTCCATCCTGCCAGTATGATATCGGTAACATTGTGGCCTTTCCTCTCTTTTGATGCCACCAAAACTCTCATCCATTCCTTTATTTTCCGCCTTGACTACTGCAACCTCCTCCTTACTGGCCTCCCCTGCTCCCGTCTTGATCCTCTCCAGTGCATACACAACGCTGCTGCATGACTAATCTTCCTCTCTCACCAGACTTCATCTGCCTCCCCTCTCTGTCAAACACTCCACTTGCTCCCCCCTCCAAATTCCTCTCCCTCACCTACAAAGCCCTCTCTAACTCCACTGCTCCTTACGTTCCCAACCTCATCTCCATTCATACTTCCTCTCGCCCACTTCGGTCAGCCAACGACCGTCACCTCACTTCCCACCTGATAACCACATCTTAGCCCTGCATTCAAGATTTCTCCAGTGCTGTCATCTTTCTCTGGAATGATCTCTCTCGTTCTATCAGGCTTTCTGCGCGCCTGCAAATTTTCAAATCTCTCAAAACCCACCTGTACAGGAAAGCCTACCCTTCCTCAACCCACCTCCATGATCCTCTCCACTATAAATAGTGCCCTCACCCTGTCTACCCTATTTGTGTTTCCTGTTTAGTCTGCCCCTTCCCTTTTAGATGGCAAGATCTCAGGAGCAGGGCCCTCTTATCCTTATGTCGTCCTCCTCATGTCACCTCTGTCTTCAGCACCTCAGCCTCATTCTTATGCCTCACAACTAGGCACCTGCCCTTGGACTTCTCTTCTCCCCTACCTTTGCAACTCCACCAAAGGTTCTTATCCTGCTAGCTGTGCCCATACTATTGGGCACAGGTTCAGCTCTCTGCCCCTCCTTCTTCGCTTTTCTAGTCTAAAATATTCTAGCCTTCACTCATACCTCATTGCGCAGTGCACCTCTCCTATTGATAATAGTAGTGTCCACAGTTTGACACTGTAAATAAAATAGACTGCAAAATATGTTAATTTCACTTTACCGAGAGGCTGTGATTATCTAGCAGTCATAGGGCCTGATTCATTAAGGAACTTAAATTAAGAAGTTTCTTATTTAAGTCTCCTGGACAATACCATGTTACAATGCAAGGGGTGAAAAATAGTATTCTGTTTTGCACATAAATTAAATACTGACTGTTTTTTCATGTAGCACACAAATATTTGATAGCTTATTTGTACACTGAAATTTAAAGTTGTTATTTGTGTGCTACATGAAAAAACAGTCAGTATTTAACTTATGTGCAAAACAGAATACTAATTTGCACCCCTTGCATTGTAACATGGTTTTGTCCAGGAGACTTAAATAAGAAGTTTCTCAAGTTAGGATCCTTAATGAATCAGGCCCCTAGTGACTAAGGAAAAATATATACTCTTCACACAACAGGTGTGATTATAGGAAGAGCTTAAAACTTTCGAAGAGCAATGGAGGTGATAGTATGATACAATGTATACCAGCATTCCTTTATAGATATAGATGCAGCATGAGAGAAGTCTTGCAGTAAGAGAATGTATTGATAATTGGTGGGCAATACTGAACTTTGAGTGCTTTGATTTATGATAGATTGCATTTAGTCTATTGTTCTAAAGTTAATTTATTGCCTGTAATTAGATATATACCAACTGTGCCAATGGAACACATTAAGTTTGACAGGATGGTGCCGTGCATAGCGGGAAACCCCTCCAGTCCGAATAAAACATTTCACCAAATTTCGAGTCCCTGCTGTTTGATTAACAGAGCAGGTATTGGAACAAATGCTGGGATATGTGGGAGGGGCGATTTAATAATCATATCTACCGTGAACCATCAGTTAATATTATATATATTCACATTTCCCCCATAATATAATGCTATAGTAGTCCCCTTAATTTATGGGGGATTTTTTTTTTTAAAGGGACAATATTATAGCATTATATTACTTCATGCAGTTTGAGCAATCTCGCCACTCACAACCACCTCTTTTATTTTGGCCATTTGGATTGTGGCAGTTTTACAACCCCAGCTTAGTAATTCAGGTGGTTTGTATGTTCATCATTGTTAAAATCGGGATGGCGATTTTGTAAAATGGTGGTTTTGAAAAATGACAATTCTGGCCATGTTAATGGTAGTTTGGACTTTAGTAAAATCGCTGAAAATCGTCAGGATCACCAAACCATCCATTAGTAAATCTAGCCCAAGGTGTCACAGGCAGTGATTAGTTATCCCGAGTTCAGTGACCAAATTTTACCTGCCAGTGAGGAGAGATGTTTTGGTCCATTTCCTCCTTTTCTTGCTAAACAATATTAGGCTTTTAGATTTATTTTCCCTAAGCGGACTCTACCTCCATTTAAGATACCTTTTCAAAGCATTTCCGCCTTAAGTAAGTGATTTCACAAGGTATGGCTTCCATGGATTGAATGCCTAATAATTAGTATAGCACCTATGTTAGTATGATTGCTTTTCTCATTTTCTTACACATTTAGCAGTAGTGTTAGTAAGGTAAGTACATAACACTACCGAAGAATGTGCAGGTACGTAATACTACCGCTGAATGTGCAGAGTGAGTAATGGCGTTGGTTTTAACAATTATTATTGTTGTTTTTTTCTAGTATTTTGCTTTTTTCTACTGCTACTTTGATTTTGTTTTTGAACATAAAGGCATAAAAAAAATCTGTACAGTGGAATCAAGATGTTCTCCTATTGCTATGCCCTACTTAGAAATCTAATTTTGCTTACTATACCGCATAAAAAAAATCTGTCTTTTGTGATAGTAAATTTCCTTCAATTACTGTTCCCATATCACACACGGGACTGAATATCTGCTGATCTGTTCTGTCAATCTGTGTAGAAGATACTATACATTTGGACTGTGTAATAGATGGAGAGCAGGAAGAGTTATACCTCAATTTCTGACCTTACCAATTTGATTCCCAGAGTTTTGCTTGAAAGACATTGATCAACTAGCAAAGCATGAGTGAAGTATAATTGCTCGAGATGTGCCATCTGTCTAAGCTGTGGATATATTTCAAAGCACTCTAGCCAGAAATGTAGTTTCATCAGCTTCTAACAGGAAAAATCTCAAAACGGCTCAGAGCTAATTTTCTACAGCAAATATCCCAAGATACTAGCTATCAGTGAGTGACAAAGAAAACACAAACGCAAGATAACTCCAGTGCCTCATAATTTATATCAATATAATTAACATAACAGATTTCTACAGGTATTTCCCAGAAGAGTCTGAAAACATGATAGTTAAAGTAAATATCTTTTATACTTATCACTTTGTTACTATCACTATGGTTATCTTCAGCCAAGTATTGTGCTTCACTTAAATATGCTAAATATAGTGCAGAACTTTAAAAAGGAAATGTAATAACCCCATAGCTGGCTTATTTCCATCTCTTTATGACTAATAACATGATTAGGGTTCATAGTGATGTTCTAAATTATTAAAAAAATTAAAACAATAGTATAAAAATCAGTAATATGCTGCTCACCAGACAGAAGCAATTACCCTGCACATAACACCCACTTCTGACCCCTGTCTGAGAATAAAGCTGGTCGTTGACAGAAAGACTTAGTAGAATCTGGAGCAGTTGTTTCCCTAGAGAATGGAGCATACTTATAAAGGTCTACAGTGGCTGTTCCAGCGTTTTTAAACTCATCATTAGTTTTGACAGATTTTTTTTTATTGATAATATAATTAGGAATTGCTTTTTGTGTACTGATTTTGTTGTATGTCTTTTTGCCAAGAAAACATATTCAAGTCAATACAAAACATACATATGATATCTGCTTATAATGCTGTGAATGGATCATTTTCGACAAAAAAACCCCAAAAACTCCCTGAGCCATAAATTTTCACCAGGAAAACGGCTATGAATCTGATAAGAAGGATTTTATCCCATGGAGAAAAAGGACATTATGCTGTTTTTTTAATGTAATATTGAAATCAAGATTTTTACACAAATTTTCTAAATAAACATTGAAGGATTCGTACTTTACCTGTAAATTATATATATCATACTTGTTTATATCTCCTTGAAATACAAACCTTTCCAATATTGTATTTGATTCATTGTGACTTGCAGTTGAATATTAGTCTTTGTGTGGAAGATCCCTGCAATCTAAAACATTCTTACATGTGTATTTAACTGATGCTTATTTGCAAAGTAGAGTTCATAAGATATAGGTGGACTAAAATAATATATAAATTGAGATTGAAGACTTTAATGTTTAATGCATAGAGATAGTAAAGAGAAGGATTTCTGTATTTTGTAGCATGCGTTTGGGGGCGGGTGTCTGCATTCTATACTTGGGGTCTGCATTGTATACTATCACTAGTATTCATTGTGTTTTATATATTGGTTACTAATATGCTCTCTGTAATGTATATCATTCACTAGAATGCTTTCTGCCTTTTAGAGTGGTCACTAGAATGCTCTTTGTATTGGGTGGTCATTACAGGGGTTAACGCAGGATTTCAAGAGGGGGATTTCATTCAAAGAGTGTATGAAATGGGTGTGACTATCACTTGAGACAATGTTAGGCTGCTCTCCATCTTTTCCCATCCCCTTCAAATACACGGGCAATGGTAGCCAACTGTATGGATTCTGTTGCCTTTAATGCGCAGTACAGTGTGAAACGGGATATACATCCCAACTATCTTTACAGATGGGACAAAGTTCTTACTATGCGGGACAGTCACATATAATTGGGACTTCCCCAACAGAATCAGGACAGTTGTCAGACTGTCCTACGCTCTCCTCAGAGCAATCCCGCCTGCCCGATCGGGACAGCTTTGTCCCATAAATGGGGAAGTTGGGGAGTATTGTCTATTAGCCGCTGCTCTGTCAGGATGAGAGCTTAAGTCTGATATGATTAAATAGAATATTAAATGCCAGGCCCAAATAAAATATTGCATTGATACATAAATGAATCTTATTTTCAACTCGGATAAATGTTTGACCAAATGTTTTCAAAAAGGAAACAATTAGCCCAGTAGGAGGTAATTAGGTTGAGCAAACCTTTTTGTGAGGAGACCTATTTAAGATATGCAGATCACAGACATCCGTTGTTTTTATCAATCATTCCACTTCCTAATTGACTTCCTTTCAATAGGAAGTGTAAACATAAAGAACCACTAGATGTAAATGAGAGAGCCATATGCCTAGGTGAGAATCTTGGAGACAAAGGCCACATTTGAATGCCTACACAGGTATATAGTAACATGGGATTCAAAGGAAAATGTCTTCATAGTTCATATTTTGGGAAATCTGTGTGCGTTCCATACTGAGGAGCATAAATCACACCAGGGTTGTGAATGACAGGTACTGGCGGTATCTAGGAACAGCTATAATCACATATCTTTGGAAAAGGTATGTCATGTCATAATTCCATCATGTTTGGTATTTAAATGTGCGGGAGATTATGACCGGTTTATTGAAGGGGGAGTAAGGTATCTGGGATATATCTGTGAATTACCCAAAGGTCAAAACTTTGGGAATATTTGTGAGAAAACTATGGTGACACCCAGGGGACATCCCTGCCCCCCTATTAGCGTTAACACGCCCCTGTGAAGAACGTCCCATTTAATTTTGCTTAAAAAACCTGTGTTGGGAAGGGACCAGTTGTCAGTTTCTTTGGGATCAATCTAATTGAAGGACTGTCCATCTTTTCTGCCTACCCCCAGGCATACAGATTATGGTAAGTAAGTAATGCTCTGTACTTTCATCCCATTTGTTTTTATAACTGTTTGCAATTTTTTACTTGTATGTCAAATCTTTATCTAACTGTTTTTTTTATTCTCTGTAAGCATTGTACTTTTTGTATGTTAAATCTAACAATTTAAAAGTTCTGTCCTTATTGCTCTAAAACAAATTAATTGCCTGTTTAGAAGAGACAGATTGCTTGGCTGGATTAACTCTTAGAAACCAGTGTGTGAACGGTTAACTGTTTAGCTACCGGAGCACAGAGTGTGCAATTGGGTGATTAAATCATAGGTTTGCTATGGGCCTTATTCGTAGCTGGTGGCAGGTGCTGAGAGGTGTGAAGCGTGCGTCTGTGTTGGGAAGGGACCAGCAAAATCTGTAGCCTTAGATGAAGAGGTGAGTGTGAGATTTGGGCTGGAATCCTGTGTGTTGCCTTACAGTAAGCTTCCAAGTCACAAGTGTGCAGAGGGTGTTTTGTGACCGATAAAGGGGTTCAGGAGCGGTTTCCTGACAAAATAGAGGTGATATATTGTATAACTGGTGGAATATATGATAAGATATCTAATCAGGGACTAGCTAGAGGGGCTTATTCCTGACACTCTGCACAGCAGAATGGGTACCAATACAAATGGCACTGAAGGTGTAAGGAGGGGAAGTACGGAGCAGCCTGGCACTTCCAAAGTGCTAGGCCCTCCCCTTTTCCCTGTAAAGGCTACCCAAATGTTAGGAGGCATTCATATTGCACTGGCTGTGGGGAAGGCTTTACTAGTATTGGCACCAGCCCAGAGACTGCCTTTGTATAGGGAAAGTATCCTGGTCTACTACAGAGGCAATTTTCAAAATAACCCCACCAGACCCCACATAACATTAATTCCTACTCCACATATTATAAATACCACTCCACCCTGAACAATAGTACCCATCTGGTATTATTAAAAAAAAAAACCCTCCCCCACGCACATAACATTAATCACCCATGTCACCTACCTATTTTCCAAAGCTGATTGAGACAGCTTTGGAAAAGACAGGAAACCGGAGGAGTAGACAGGAGTCCTACTTGCTTTTTGTGACCGTAGTGTTTTTCTCCCTTTCATAAAGATGCCCCTTAGGCCAAACACATATATTTGGTCATAGCAGTAGCCAGAATTAAGTTTTCCAATGCCAATTCAGGTCTCCGTTCCAAGCACGGGCATGAATAACCACAGATATTGCAAAGCATGCACAATGTTTGTGGGGGAAAAACAGCAAAATTGAAAACAGCTGATAATTTTTTATTTCAATGGATAATCACTGAACAGTTATATGGCCAGATGCTAGATTGCTAGTTCCAGGCTAGAGCTTACTTATGATTTGTATTATTTTATTAGGTCTCTTGTTTACAATCTCTGTTATGCTTTGCAGTTCTTGACATGCCTCGTAAAAGTTAATCTCTTTTACTTTCTTGCTAATAAACTGGAACTGTTGCATTTATTTACAGAAAATTACTACGGCACACCAAAGCCTCCAGCTGAACCTGCTCCACTTTTATTAAATGCAACAGACCATATATTTCCTGGAGGCATTCCAAGGATTGAAGGGAAGCGCAAGCGCAATAAATCTGTGAGCAACATGGAGAAGACCGGAATTGAACCTCCGGAGGAAGAGGAAGAGGAGAGGCCTGTAATAAATGGAAATGGAGTAGCAGTTACACCAGGTTAGTGCATTTTGATATGTTGCATTTCTAAGGGAATCCAGTTTTTTAAAAAATGTAGCCTAGTATTAATCTGATAGATTTAGAAGTGATTCTGTCCTGGGCATCATAAATAGATACAACATAAATCAGTAATTTTGCACCTAACATACTCCTTGCCCTGCTACCTAATCCATCCAGTTACTTTTACCTGAAATAATTGCCGGCTGTTAATGATCAAAAACAAAGCAATTGAAAACAATAAATAAAATAAATCGATCACTATGCTGCCTGTTAAATAGTTCTGCCACAGCCATCTATTCTTATATGCATAAACCTTGTTTGGTAAAATCATAAACATAGCTCTAGGTCAGATTTGATCACATCTGTCAGGTAATAGGTGCTTTGTAGAGCTGGAGTATTATTTTTATTCAGTCTAAGTGGCTCAGTCAAAGTAATTTTGATTTGTCATTAACCCGTTTTGTACTCCAGTATGGATTATCTGTTTGCAGCTAGAGTGGAATCCCCTGCACCTTTTCTTGTGTACAAAATAGTGGAGGGATTGATTCTGAAAACATTTTCTTGTCCTTTCTGATTCCGTTTCACTACACTTGTGATTGATGCAAAAGATGGACAATAAGAATATATATTTTAAAGGAACATGTGTAGGGCATGAATTAGTTTAGCCAGTAGTTTTTGTTTTAAATGTGTGTTTACATGCCGAGTACAACACACATACTTTCTAATATTTATATATGTTTGTCGGGAGAAAATAAGCCCCCTCTCATTTGCCCAAACTCTGCCTATTGTCTGCCCAAAACGCCCACTTTTTGTCAGAACTCAACCCAATTCCTTGTAAACTTCGCCCAATTCGAGGTCCACAAATTGGGACTGTCCAGCCAAAATCAGGATAGCTGTGAGGTATGTGCACACATACAGCAAAAGTACAGTAAGTACAATAACATTTTTGTTTTTATTTTAGCAGTCTATGGGTGCTGTCAGAAATAGTGTAGGCCACAAGTAAGCATTGGAATTGGTAACATCTTCCCTCAAAAGATGACCTGTTTTCCCGGGAGTCTGGGAGAACTCCCAGGAATTTGGGCGTTTCCTGGACACTTTGGGAGAATAGGAAAGTATGGTCAACAGGGCTAAGTTATTGACCTGTATATAGGTGTCTTTTAGCTAACTAACTTTAACTAAATGCAGACTTGAGATAGGGGGAGCAGTGGCTGCTTACCCGTGCTCTGCTGCTTTAAAATTACTATCAGAAAAAGGTGTCCATGTTCTTCAAAGTATACAGTCATCAATAGACCCAGCACTCTTGGATCATGTAAACTGGATCTAATTTGATGCATCTGTTTTAGCTTCAGTCTACTGCAGTCTACACTTAATCTGGCAAAATAGGAGCCATCAAACTAACTAGAGTCTCTCCAAGCTAAAGATAAGAACAATAACAAAAAATGTAAAAAAATAAAACCCATAAAAATTGAGAGGTTATATTTACAGCCCTGTGACTATTCCTGACAAAACCCCGAACTTAAAAATATGGATTGGTCATGAAGGGCGGCTCTGGGCATGAAGTGGTTAAGTTTGCTATGGTTCTATTCCCTTTATTTGCCTTTTAATCCATTGACAATGTACAACAATATCTTCCTTATGACCCTGACTTCATATTTCGCTGCCTGGTTCGACCCTTTGCCTGTTATTTGACTTATTTGACTCTGCCTTTTCGTCTGTGAGATCATCCCCAAGCCGCAGAATCGTGTTGCCCGCTATCCACTCCATTAGACTCACCTGTGTCAGCTGTGGTTTTCCTTCCAGAATTCCAGCTCAATCTTGCTCTGGCACCTTGCACTGTGTTGCTCTCCAGTTCCATCTGCACACAGGCCACTGCTGCTACTACACCCATGTTCTACTCAACGCTGCCAAGCAGTTATACTGGTGGAGATTGATACTATATCTTATTGCAACTTGGTTAAGTTACCACTACTTGAGATTAAATCCCAGCGACTGCCAAACTTATCTGGTTCTATGGGAAAGAGGGTTGCTAAAGGTGCAGCTCTTGTCAACAACAGTTTCTGGTAACTTAAATCGTAGGGTGCTTCATGACATATATGTCACGACATCTCCTCTCATCACTCCCTTCTTGCCCCATTCTCCCCACTTATACCCACCTTGTCCCCCTTCCCATCCTCCTCTAGGAATGTTTTTTCACCACCCACTTACCAATGCTACCACCCATTTCTAGCCCTCCCTTCTTCTCCTCCTTAACTCTGGTATCTACCAATGAAGTACGCACCTTCTCTCACTCACAAGGTCTTCTCCCACTTTGCTCACCTCCTCAACCTATCCCTTTCGTCCAGTACATTCACCTCCTCTTTCAAACATGCTTTCGTCTTTCCCATACTCAAACACTCATCCCATGACCCCGCCTTTCTTTCTACTTACCGCCCTAACTCCCTTCTTCACGAATCGGTTGTTTACAACCGTTTCACCTCCTTTCTTTCCTCTCACTCCCTCCTTGACTCACTTCAATATCGATTTTGCTCCCTCCACTCCACTGAAACTGCCCTGACTAAAGTCACTAATTACCTTCTCTCCACCAAATCTAAGAGACACTTCTCCTTTCTTATACTTCTTGACTTTTCTGTTCGCTTCAATAGCATGGACTACCACCTCCTTTTGCAAACTTCAATATACTGTCCTCTCCTGGTTTTCCTCTTACCTCTGCAACTGCTCCTTTACTGTCTCCACACCCAACTCAACCCTCCCTTTCTGTTTCTTTACCTGTCAGAGTTCCCCAAGGTGCCATATTTGGATCCTGCTCTCTTCCCTCTACACCTCCTCCCTTGGTGACCTCTTCAGCTCCTTTTGGCCTCCAATACCACCTGTATGCTGATGACACACAAATCAATCTTCAACTAGCGTTTCAGGGCTCCCTCATTTCCCCCATTCTCTCTTCCTGTTGTTAACACTACCCTCTACTCTGTCCCTCAAATTCTCTGCCTAGGGATCATCCTTGACTCCGCCCTCCCATTCAAGCCTTCCATTCACTCCCTCAAATCATGTTGCTTCCACCTCTAGTATATGTCCAAGATCCGTCCCTCTCTCACCATAAGCTATCAAAACTGCTATTCACTCTCTTATATTCTCTTGCCTTCATTACTGTAACCTCCTCCTCTCTGACCTTTTGGTAGGTCCCACCCTGCCTTGCCCCTCTACCCATACTCCTTCCTGCCCACTCCGCCAACGACTGCAGCTTCACTTCCACACTGATTACCACTTCCACCTCCTGCCTTCAGGACTTCATCAACATATATTTATATAGCACATGCACATTTCATATCCCTGTACTGCTCATGCTGCTTCACTCCTGTGGAACAATCTCCCATGCCCTATTAGATTACCCTCTGTCAGATTAGTCTCTTCTCTCCAAGACTCCTAGTGTGCCCATTAAACTCATTTCTTTACTCAAGCCTGTCAGCTCTCCTCCTAACGCCTTTGCATCTATGATCACTTCCACTCCCCCACATGGTGCCACCCTATTTGTGTGTTCCCCTTCCCTTTTAGGATGTAAGGTGTCACAAGCAGCGGCCCTCGTTCCTCATGTTCTCTTCTACTATTGCATCACCCTCTCTACTTCTAGGCCTGCTTCCTTAGCCCTATTTTCTTGAGCCCAGGCCTATTTAACATTGGCTTTACCTTTACTTTTACTTACTGTGCCGTAAATAACTTTATCTCTGTATCTGTTTATCAAGTTATCTGTGCAATTAAGTAGTAGATGTATGGTCTTTGTATTATTATGTTTAGTTTATTAACTTATGTAATGTATTCTGGATCATTGCTCTCTATGTATACTATTTCACCGTAAATTTCACCTACAGCTCTGTAGACCTTTTGTGGTGCCTTTTATAAATACAAAATGATGATAATAATAATAATGAATTGTGAAACTGGATTTAGAAATGCAGATTTCAAAAGTGTAGCATCATGCAT
Source organism: Mixophyes fleayi (assembly GCF_038048845.1). NCBI lineage: Eukaryota > Metazoa > Chordata > Amphibia > Anura > Limnodynastidae > Mixophyes > Mixophyes fleayi. The sequence goes on from NC_134405.1 coordinate 162,449,461, forward strand.
GTTAGATAGTGATATGGTTGGGTTATATATAAACCCAAGGAAGTAATCAGCAAATAGAGCTAGCTTATAGTCATGGCTATTTATAAACAAACTGGATACATAGGGGTTTTGCTTTACTGCTAAAGTCAGTGCTTCAGAGCATAATACAAAAATAATGGGGAGAGAGGTCACCATTGGTGTGTTGCATTTAGAACGGGGGAGGCCATTTACTATTACACATACTGTTGAGTGGTCATATAGTGCTAAACTTTTGCTTACCAGATAATCCCCCAATTACATTTGTTTAATTATGCATAATATGAATTGAATCGACAAAATCTTTTTTTCTGCATATGTTCTTGAGATAAATGCAGGAAATATAGTTTAGTCTTTTTCATAAAATAAATTTTTACTCAAGGAATTGAGCATTTTATGGATGAACACAAACAAATTAAATCCATTTTGTATTATTGAAATAGTCCATTGTTGCTTAAATTCAATTATGCTCTTAAATTGCAGCAAACCAGTGTACTTATTCATTTTGCTCTGTCACAAAGCATTGCTCTTTATGTATTTAACCTTGGTCTTTTGGGTTGACTTGAGCAGCACTTCTATATGTAGAAATGCTCAGAACAACACTGAGGACAGAGGTGATAAAGGCACATTTATATGTCCTATGCAGAATCAAGTGAGCATGAAGACAAGAGTACAGATGCCTCAGGTGAGATTTCATCCCAGCCTTACTCTGCTCCAATGTACTGCCACCCAGATGAGTCAAAGGAAAGCTCGGATCTGAAGAAACAACTGAAGCCTGACGAGAATGATGAGCTTGGGCTGTTGCCTGATAATTGGGAAATGGCATACACAGAAAAAGGAGAAGTCTATTTTATTGAGTAAGTACATATATATTTTTTTCTTGATCCAGGTATGATAATGTTGTGTTGCCTGTTCAAATATTTGAGATGGGCAATAGCAGTGTAGCTCTGACCTTCAAACCTATAAAGGGTCATAATGAATATATCAGAGTGCAATGGAGTGCCACTGTACATCACAAATGTTTATTCAAATAGTTGCTAACCGATCTGAAAATACTGCTAAACACTCACCATTTTAATGTGGTGGATTATAATAAAGAGCTTTGCATGTATGGTGGCTGTTTAGTTTTTTCAACTTCTTTGTCTTTAATTGCAAATTACCATACATGATCATAAGCGATTCTCATTTTTTTAATTATATAATTTGTATATTGTTTTCCGCCTTGAAGACATTTCCAATAATAAAATAGTACACTCTTAATTTGTCATCTATATTTTTACCTTTTGTATTTTATTTTCTATTCAGACCATGATATAGGTTCAGCTTTTGGGTAAGCCACTCAGGCTTAATTATTTCTACATAAATGTGAAATCTACCAGCTTTCTCTAAGATAAACATGACAAGCCCTGATCATCTTGTATTGCAGTTTTTGCCAATCTACCTCTTTACATTATTTTGCTGTTACCTTTTCCAGCCAGACCTGTATTATGTTTCTCTGCTAGCTTACTTGACTTTTTTTATTTTTTTTATTTATTTATTATTCTGTCCCATGCTTTACAGGGAGGTCTCTATTATATTGTATAATTAAATAGAAGTTGAAGCAAAGCAAAGATACATAGACAGTGTTAGGTAAAGTGATTTATTTATTTTTGTTTGTTTTTTTTTAAAAATGAGATCTCTAATTATATAGATCTCTAATTATATATTTTTTTGTTGTGTTTTTTTTATTACGCATTATGTATTGAACAGGTAAAATAACAACATTTTTAATTAGACTTCACTGCTGCCGCTAAACAAAAATAAAGTATGAACAAAACTAGTACAGAAGTCTGGGCTATGTTGATGTGTGAGATTAGAGTGAAATATATTTTAGTAGCAAAATAAGACAAGTGAACAATACATTTAATACAGTAGTTGACTAGATATGAAATAATTGTATTCTTTAAAGTTGCTACATTATGCTCTTGTAGATTCTGATGGTTACTGTTTAGCTTGGTAGCCTCTGAACATAGGCCTTAAAGCAGTGGTTCCCAAACTTTTGCAGTTCACAGCACCCTTAGCGTCTCCAAATTTTTTCAAGGCACCCCTCCAAAATAATTACTCTGCAGCCCTCTGTTACGCTGCCCCCCTCTGCTGCCACTCTGTCCCCCTCTGCTGCCACTCTGTCCCCCTCTGCTGCCACTCTGTCCCCCTCTGCTGTCACTCTGTGCCCCTCTGCTGCCACTCTGTCCCCCTCTGCTGCCACTCTGTCCCCTCTGCTGTCACTCTGTCATGCTGCCCCCCTCTGCAGCCCTCTGTCACGCTGCCCCCTGCCACTCTGTCCCATTCTGCTGCCACGATCCTCTCACTCTGCCCCACGCCAGCCATAAAAAAAAAATAAAGAACAGAAACGTACCAATCCGCCGGGACCCAGCAGACTCCTCTCTCCCGCAGCTGTCACTGAATATTGACGTCAGTAACAAGCTACTGCTGGAGAGAGGAGGATGCTGGGTGCCGGCGCCCGGTGGATTGGTAAGTTTCTGTTCTTTATTTTTTTTTTTTTATGGCTGGCCCCGCGGCACCCCAGTGACAGCGCCGCGGCACCCCTGGGAGCCGCGGCGCACACTTTGGGAACCGCCGCCTTAAAGTATTGGATACTTGAAATGTATTTCTGTGGAACATGTTGGAGAATAAATCATTATCGATGATGATGTTGATTAAGTAGTCAATACATTTTTGGGAAAAGAATGTGTGTACTGAATAGTTCTTCATAGTGCTGCATACAGTTTCTAATAACCCAAAATCTGGACTTCACAAATCTAGCTTAAATTTAACATTTACACTAGTTATATTAATATTATGGTAATTGTTTGAAATTGATGCTCATTTTCTTTCTCTCTACAAAAACAAAAAGTTTTTGGCAGTTGATTTCTGTGACTTAATTTATTTTCATGGTGCGTTTTGTCTTTTCATATATGATAAATAACCTGTATTAGTTGCTCATACTGTCTGTTGCCACTGCTTAAAATGTATTTTCAGGATTTCTGCAATGGGAAAGATTATTTTAATATATGCAAATACATCATTTAAATGCATCAAGCAGATGGATACAGAAATTACATGCTTTTTGAGAAATACCTAATTTAGTGCGACAGTAATAAAAGATTTAGGACACTGCAGTTGCTTGCCAGGAATGTTAGGGCCTTAGCATCAGCAAATGTACTTGTTTCTGATTGAAAGTTGTGCCAGTTTATTATTAGACATGACTAGCTCTAATTTGACATTTCTTAATGATGATCGTTTAACAATGCTTAACCTGTTCTATATGAAATGTATTTCTAAACTTCCTTGTAAGAGGTGGGTGAATTTATACTAAAGCTGTAAACCAGTTTCTCCCAAGGAAATGTGTTTTTTTGGTTAAGATAAAAAGTCAAAGAAATAGTTTAACATTCTGCATTGATCATGACTACAGTATTGGCCAAAAGTTTTGAGAATGACACAAGTATTTGTTTTCACAAAGTTTGCTGCTTTAGTGCTTTTATAACTTTTTGTCAGATGTTACTATGATATACTGAAGTAAAATTGCGAGCATTTCAAAAGTGTCAAAGGCTTTTATTGACAACTACATTAAGTTTATGCAACAAGTCAATATTTTCTGTGTTGACCCTTCTTTTGAAGACCTCTGCAATTCGCCCTGGCATGCTGTCAATCAACTTCTGGGCCACATACTAACTGATGACCGCCCATTGTTGCCTAATCAATGCTTGGAGTTTTTCAGAATTCGTGGGTTTCTTTTTGTCCACTCGCCTCTTGAGGATTGACCACAAGTTCTCAATGAGATTAAGGTCTGTGGAGTTTCCTGGCCATGGACCCAAAATGTCAATGTTTTGATCCCCGAGCCACTTAGTTATTACTTTTGCCTTATGCCAAGGTGCTCCATCATGCTAGAAAAGGCATTGTTCGTCACCAAAATGTTCTTGGATGGTTTGGAGAAGTTGCTCTTGGAGGATGTTTTGGTACCATTCTTTATTCATGGCTGTGTTCTTAGGCAAATTTGTGAGTGAGCCCACTTCCTTGACTGAGAAGCAACCCCACACATGAATGGTCTCATAATGCTTTACTGTTGGCATGACACAGGACTGATGGTAGCCCTCACCTTTCCTTCTCCAGACAAACATTTTTCCAGATGACCCAAACAATCTGAAAGTGGATTCATCAGAGAAAATTATTTTACCCCAGTCCTCAGCAGTCCAATCCCTGTACCTTTTGCAGAATATCAATCTGTTACTGGTGTTTGTCCTGGAGAGAAGTGGCTTCTTTGCTAGCCTGCTTGATACCAGGCCATCCTCCAAAAGTCTTCACCTCACTGTGTAGATGCACTCACACCTGCCTGCTGCCATTCCTGAGTAAGCTCTGCACTGGTGGTGCTCGATCCCGCATCTCAATCAACTTTAGGAGACAGCCGTGGCACTTGCTGGACATTCTTGGGAGCCCTGAATCCTTCACAACAATTGGACCTCTCTCCTTGAAGTTCTTGATGATCTGATAAATGGTTGACTTAGGTGCAATCTTACTAGCATCAATATCCTTGCGTTTCCTTGCAGATTACCATGGTTAACAGAGGAAGAACAATGATTTAAAACACTACCCTCCTTTTAAAGCTTCCAGTCTGTTATTCTAACTCAATCAGTCATCTCAAGCCTTGTCCTTGTCAACACTCTCACCTGTGATAACGAGAGACAACTGGTACTTTTGTGGCAGGGCTGAAATGCAGTGTAAATGTTGCTTTTGGGATAAAGTTCATTGTCGTGGCAAAGAGGGACTTTGAAATTAATTGCAATTCATCTGATCACTCCATGACATTTTGGCGTATATGTAAATTGCCATCATAAAAACTGAGACAGCAGACTTGATGTATAAAATAATATTTGTGTCATTCTCAAGTAAGTAATAAACACTATACATTATAAATTGGGCAGCACGGTGGCTTAGTGGTTAGCACTTCACCTTACAGCTCTGGGGTCATGAGTTCAATTCCCGACCATGGTCTTATCTGTGTGTAGTTTGTACATTCTCCCTGTGTTTGCATGGGCTTCCTCCGGGTGCTCCGGATTCTTCCCACACTCCAAAAACACACTAGTAGGTTAATTGGCTGTCTTCAAAATTGACCTTGGTCTGTCTCTGTGTGTGTATGTTAGGAAATTTAGACTAAGTTCCAGTGGGACAGGGACTGATGTGGTGAGTTCTCTGTACAGCGCTGCGGAATTAGTGACACTATATAAATAAATAATGATGATGATCTACCATTAATTTCATCCCTATTTAACCAATAAGTGTCTGTACATTTAATCGGCTGTGTTAGTAAACACTAATGGAACTGTCCATGGCTGCGCATGTATTATTCGTATACATATACAACCGTATATAATATTGATGCTTTATTTGTTCCTAGTGCTCAAAAGTACATATACTGCCAACGTTGTTTTTTCACTTCTAGACTGACGCACATTAAAACAATTCAAGCCTACTTGTCGATGAAGTGCTCAATTCCTAATTTTTCTTACAGTATAGGCAAGGCAATAACATGGAATTGGTGGGTCTCCTAGCAAACCTTTAAAGGGACAGCTTTCTGCTCACCCTCATTTTACGGCTGCACTCTATTGCTAAAGCTGAAAGATTTATAATTGCTCCTCACCACTTCCAGGAACAGATTTTGGGGTTAAAAGCTTCTCTATACAGATGGACACGTTGGAATAAGCAGGTCGTATTTTTATTTTTACACTTAAATTGAAGAGTGCAGTTCATGAAAAAAATTATATATATATATATATATATATATATATATATATATATAATTATACTTTACTTTACTCCTATCATCATGGCGGGGAGGGTAAGTGAGAAAGACGCGGGGGTGCGTTTCTCGTCAGTTTGGCCCCACTCCCAGTGGCACAATGCCAGGATCGCATAATCGTGCTGCGGGGGAAATATTAAGTGGTTCCACATGAATCGTCACTTCACTAGGACGGTCTTCTCTCCTTTGAGTCCAGGAGAACTACCCCAGATTCGGAAGTCTCCTAGACATTCTGGGAGAGTAAGCAAGTATGTCTGGGTCTGTGCCATTTCGTCTGAGTTTCTCAGTATACAGAATGTTAAAATGTTGCCTGTATTTGTGGGACAGTCAAGACATGACAGAGGTTTTGGAGGCTTTATTTTCAGAAATGTTAAAAGGATAATGTATATTATAAGAAAGTATTAAATATACTTACACTTGTAAGTATTTTACCTATTGGCTTTAGTATTCAGATTCCTGTTCTTTATTCCATGTTTTAATCACTTTCCAAATCAGGTGAGTGCCGTAGGGGTCTTAGAAAATGTCTTAATATACATCTGGTATGTGTCATAAATTGCATATTATATGCATTTCACATTGTGTAGAAAGTTTGACACAGCATGCCCTCTAAACCATAATTCATGTTAAAGTCAATAGTATTTTTCTTTCATGATAGAATTATAGATTGTAGATAATAGATCATTTTATCTGCTGATTTCCCATTAGAGTCAAACTGAGCGAGTAGAACATTTTATTCTTTGAAATCAGAAAGAAAGGACAAATGTTTGCTCACTAAATAAATCATAGTTGGTTCTTCTGAGGAAAGTGCAGATGCAGATAAAAGGTTAAAATCAACTAGTCAAGCAGAGAAACGCTTATTTGTGAAAATCTGTGTACTGTAAGTGGGCTAAAATAGCTGTACAGGTTCTTCCAAAGTCCTTTTCTCTTCTGTTATCCATTGGCCACAACACTGGAAAATTGTACAGTATGCAAGTTACACAACTTTAGCACACGGGGGCAGTAGACTGTGTGTGGAAATGTTCCCCCTTAGGAAAGTATTTCTGAAGCTTTAAACTGTCATAAAATCCAGTGATTGCATTACTTTATTTTATTATATACATTATGAAATCTATTACGATTCCTACAAGTAAAATCAGTCTTCTAAAATAAATGGACATCACAGAGCAACATTTTAAGAAACATGATAAAAACTGAAGATAGTACTGTATGTCAGTATGATCTGTGCATAGTTCTCCACATACATCAACAAATATCACAGGCACAAGAGTTATGTGGTTGCTGTTGGCAACCAGAAAAGTGTCTGTCAGGAATATGTCCTGTAACACTACAGTAGAGAAAGGTCATGCTGTGTCTGAGAAGGGAACGTTCTGACAGTTTTTGATAAATTGGACAGCTTGGAATTGTTTACAATCTCTGCTATTTTATATAGATGGTAAGTAAAGAGCTTTTACACATTTTATTGAACATGTAGACTAGGAACTGGATATCTCTTACAGTCAAGTGAGTGGGGAAAACTTACCTCTACCTAGTAATTTTCTGTCCAGGAAGGAAAATATAGAAGACAACAGAAGTCTTTTGTTCAATGGGTGAAAAGTCTTGGATCTGGCAAAAATGGGAGTAGGACTTAGGGCTTTTTCCAATGTACAATGCCCCCAAACCAGTGAAGATTATAGTCAGCAGTAGGCTTCGCCAGGGGCCTCCAGACATTTTCATATTAAAATAATAATGTTCAAATCTGTTTTTTGTTTTTTATTCCAACATATTAAAATCATTTTGTAAGTTCTCAGACCATTCTGCATCACAGTCCTCCGCTTTGATGTGGGTGGGGATAGCACATGCTATAGCCAGCTGTATGGCTACATGTGAAAGGAGCAGTGTCATGATGTAAGAAGAAATTGGAAGAAAACAATAAAAGACAGACTGAGCGTTATATACTGAAACAAGCAGGTTGCTCCAATTGCACAGAATTGTGATGTGAGGCTCCTGTCAAACGGATGTGGTAGGTTTGTGATGTCAAACATCCCTGTAAATGGAGCAAAGTTCCATGTAGAATAAAGGAGAACAATTCAGACTGGGTTCACAAAATGTGTTGTGAACATAGCTGTAAGCATATGCCCATGTCTGTGATTCCATAGGGATCATGCTGTTCTATTTGTTCACACATTCTAAATCCTAAGGAGTGAGATTGTAATTTAGGAATCAAGGAAACCTTGTTAAGCACATTGTTTGTGATTGTGTAAACGACAGAATCCAGCACATCTGGTATTCCTAGCAGGCTTGCTGTTTATAAAGTACTGTACATCTTTCCATAGCAGTAGCTAACATCTGCTCATTATGTGCATGTGTTTATTTCATGCACTATGCTCCAGGCACTCTGTGACTCTGACCCACCTTTACCATCCAAGAGCAAAAAAGCAAAAAAGCCACAATGAGATTTGATAGTCTTTGAATGTAGCTGTGTATATGTTACATTCGTCTTTTGGTTTAAAAATCTATACATGTTATTGAGTGTGTGTGTGTGTGTGTGTGTGTGTGTGTGTGTGTGTGTGTGTGTATATGTATGTATGTATGTATGTATGTATGTGTGTGTATATGTATGTATGTGTGTGTGTGTAGATGTATATATGTGTGTATATGTATATATGTGTGTATATGTATATATTATTGTGTGTGTGTGTGTGATTAAAATGTACCCAACTATGCTAACCTTGTTTAAAACATTACATTTTTATGTTTCACTATTTATTCGCTATATGAAAACAAGCCCTTCTTCCACTTAGGTCGTTATTCTTTTAATTTTCCACAGGGGAATGGCAGACTTCTGTGTGTATGCTATATCTTCTAAATGGTAGAGAGATGAATGTTCTATAGAATGTATAATCTCCCACAGTATGATCCCTCATAATTAACCAATAGCGCTTTTATTTTACTTTGAAACTAGATTGGAACCTGGGTATCATTGGACTATAAATAAGTCTATTAATTGCCAGTAAAGCGTTGTAGAAGTACATTATTTGGTCCCACAGGAACAGTGTTTTTTAGCTTGTCTACAATTGTTTGAAAGCCTATATATAAATAAAGTACTGTAAGCAAGAGTCACTTTGCTGCTTCATTATGCCATCTCCTTATGGTCTAACCTGGGCACTCTGTGGATGTTCTTTATAATTGGGCTAATTTTTTATTTTTTTTACACTGACTAGTTTAATCATGGGGAATAACTTGTTATAAGAAACGTGCATCAGTGTGCAATTAAGGATGGTGCTGACTCTAAACAAAGGAGTGCAGTCATTATGCTGCACATTCTGTGTAGATGAAAACTATTTTGTGTAAACTGGTAATTCTTTAATTTCGTGCAGAAAAAATGTCCAATTTAACGTTGCACATTCTGAAACAAACAATGTAGAAAATGGCATAATTTACTAGAACAATTTGATTATTCCATAGTTTCACAAATATTGCAGTTTGTTTTTTAGTGCATGAAATAAACACATGCATGTGACCGGATGGAATTACTTCGCCACCGGGTCTGTTGGGGGAGAAGAAGGATGAACGGACGTTCTTCCTGTACAGTTTATCTGGGTTTCTCTCACCGTCGGTAACCCACTACTACTGACCACTCTTACCGGTGTCACCTGCCACCATACAGTCGCCGACTAGGAATGCCAACTGAGCAATAGGCTATTTCAGCAGTGCCTAGAACGCTTACTTATGGGTGGCTGGTATAACTGCTACAGCGGCTTTTTGCTGTTGGCTGGCTGGTACTTCCTGACCACTTACTAATAGTAAGTTACTATGAATCAGGACCGCTGGGTAGCGGGCAGAGCGTTGACACAGTGATGCTGAGTTCAACACAGGACAGCCAAGGAATGGATTAAAGTGGATCCCAAACTTTTTCAGTTCAAGACACCTTAGGGCTTCCATAATTTTTTCAAGGCACCCTTAAGCCAAATTAATTACCAAGTAGTCCCTCGCCTTGCTTACCACCGGCCCTGGCTGAGGCACCCCGGAGATTTCGTCAAGGCACCCCAAGGAGCCTAGGCGCACAGTTTGGGAACCACTGGGTTGGGGTGTAAGCTCATATCTGTTGATCACAGGATACAGCAGGTAATAGGCCCTAGGCACAATTTTCAATGCAGCGATGTTTGTTTTGCTCAAGAGTCCTGACAAGGTCCTTTCCACACTAGTTAGTGGTACTAGTGATCGTCCAGAAGTGCAGATGGAGTAATACAGTTAAAATACAAAATACAGCTCTTATTTATTGTTTCTGACACACATGTTGACAGGGGGGCTAGTTGGCACCACAAAGTCTGAGATATTAAATGCAATGTTTATCATCAGGATGTAATATGTTCCCTAAACTTAGATTCAAATGCAATTTAAACTTAACAAAAATGTACATAAATCTTTGAATTGCTAAATTACTTGCTGTTAGGTTTCCTATGTCTCTAAGACAGAGGATGCAAGTCAAACGACCCCTTCTAGTGCATTTAGGCTAAATAATGTGTTGGTCACTCACAAATGAAAAGGCCAATTAGCATGGGACTTCCTACCAAATACAAATTTCTTCCAACATGGCATATTGCTACATTACCAATACAAAACTACAACACAATGTCAAAAATCAGTAAGTTATTTTTATGTAATCCAGCCAGATAAAGTGCTAGTTTCTCAAGTGTTACTATGTACACAACACTACAATATTTCTAAGAAACAAACAGTCTGGTGTAAGGGTTCCATTAAACACAAAATGGTTCCCTTTTGAGTTATTTAGGACTCTACTTATCAAACTGAGAAATTCTCCATCTCCGGAGAAAACAGTTGTTTTCGCTGAAGATAGGGCTTCTCTTTATCTATCAAGGGATCACCGTTATTGGCAGTCTCATCTTGATAGCTTCTTTTGCAAAAGGGAAAATTATTTAACAAGGATCACGACAGCAATTCTTCTTCTGTTATCTCCATCGCTGGATGGCGACAGCAGAAGATAAGGAATGAAAAAAAGTGCTTTATTATATGAAGAATAAAGCATTTTTTCTTTTTGCAATATTTTTATAATATATATATATATATTTTTTTTTTATCTGTTTAAAAAACGGTTTCACTTTGTTTACTGATTTATCAGTTGTTAATGGTACACCACTAACCATGCAAACCAAATGTTATTGATTTAATAATGCTGAATATTCTACCTACCTTTGTTCTAGTTATGATAAATGTTCCTCATCACACTGTCGATGAGCAAAGAAACTTAGTCAATCGCAAAAATGTCTTTCCAACAAAAGTAAAAAAAAACAACTGTGAATTATGTACTTATTCAACAGGCCCAGACTTGTTATTGGGCACATTAGGTTTATGGGATTGACAGCATATGTTTCTTCTTATTTTCCCTTTGCACAACAGCACTTTTTTTTTTCTCAGCAGTAAGAAATGAACAGATTGATTGGCAATCCATGTGTATTGGGTGTTGTGACTGGATCACTGATAAATAACTTTTGGTATAAATTTATTTAAAGGAAATAGCGCAGGCTGCTTATTTATAAAATTGCCAATGCACTTATTTTTGATATGGTGTATATTGTGAGATAGGAAATCGTTATCACTGAGACCAGTGTAGAAAAGTTGTTTTTTCTGTTTACCCTTGCTAAAGGAAATACCTTATTTCTGATGTATATATCTGATACAATGAGCCTTTGTTTACAAAGCCTGTTGTTTATTGTGATGTGGAAAACTGGCTTGTTTTTGGCTTTTGTTGTTCTGTGTGAATATGTATTCCGAACGGTCTGAAGAAAGACCCCTGCTAATTAGATCTTTTGATGTGTGAAGGTCCAACATTGAAGGCAGGAACTTCCAATTAAGACTGGCTCCTGGATTCCCTGCATCTGAAAACCAGTAGCAGGACATCACAGCATTTCTAGAATTTGACATATAAGTGTAAATATGGCTAGCTTTCCAATGCATGTAAATCCATGTTTGTGCTAATAGAGTAAAAATAGTCTGTGTAAGAACTGTATAAAAGATGAGCTGTGTGAGCATGTAATGTATTATTCTGATGTTCCATCTGACTTGACCACTGATACCTTAAATCAGTGGAACTGTCCTTGTCAGGACAGTTGAGCAATAAACATCACTCTGCTTCAAGACCCTGCTTGACAGCTTCTTCAATATTGCTGTAATCCTGTGACCTGCTGATTAGACACTAAAATCTAATCAGTTCTCCGGCTGATTCTAAGGTTGGACCCAGCTCTCCAGTACCACCGCTCTGCCGCTACCCTGCAGCTCTGGTCAGTGTGATAAGCCAGCTGGATCCATCCACTTCAATCCTGTCCAATAGTAAGCGGTCCGGAGTAACCAGCCCAAGTGTACCAGCACAGGAGTACACTAGCAGTGACAGTTATCCAGAAGGAACGTGGTTCTGAGTGCCATAAAGGAGCTCAGTGGTGTCAGCATTGTAAGCCCCTCCTACTGCGACAAAATGGCGCATTTGGGATAACGTAAAGGAACGGTGGCAAAGTAAGCCCAGCCGTTTCCCAGCAACAGACAGGGTGGCATAGGCGGTCCATCCTGTCACAGGTGTAAATATAAAAAAAATTTGGGTGGGTTGGGTCTCTTCTGAGCATAAACATTGCAGGGCTCTTTCACATAATGTATGGTTGGTGTTATCACTGACCGTTTGTTGGACTGGCTTTTGTGCTTTTTACAATACTGTTCACATATCTAATAACTGGAAAAAACAGATATTGTAACTGCACCATAGTGAAATATTTGCTAAAACTGCACAGATCAGGTGGAGGAGGAGGTAGAAGGCAGAGAGAATACAGATGGGAGCATAAGTTATCACATATTCAATAACTTTATCTTGAGCCATGTTAATAACACCTAGGAAAATAGCCTAGAAAATGGTTTCTGAGAACTATAGCGGCCCATCAGTAACTGAACAGAAGGAAAGTAGTGGACAGAATTACAAATATATTGCATTTTTCACCACCTTTGTTGCTGGTTGTCTGTATCCTGTTCAGTTTTCATGGTGTCAATTTGTAACAACAATAAGTCCTTTACTGAAATATACAGCATTTTTATGTGACTTTAACTTGTTTTATGTTCAACACCATTAAATTTATTAAATTGTAAACTCTCAGTTAATACAACAAACATTTTCAATTGTTTCCCATGACAATTTAACTGTATAACACTAATCACAACTGTTTTGTAAGATTTCAACATTAAGTGGTAGTTGTAGTAAAATCCCTGTGTCACCATGTGCATGAGCCCATAAACTCACAATTCCCTTAACACAGCTTAAAGAGGTCTGACTGCCAGGATTGTCATGTGACCTTGCATGCTGTGGTTAAATTATTTGATTGTCTGGTGTAAGTCCAATTCTTGCAATACTTCTTTGTGAACAAAACCAAACAGAATATTTTTATTTTGAAAGCGGTAATGGAGACTAAAGTGAAACTTGCCTATTATAAACATCTCATTTTGTTGGCCTATCCAAATATTGAAACAATCAATGTAAATAATAGTCCTGTGATAATGAGCGTAGCCCATACTTGCCTACTTTTAGTAGGCGACGTCCGGGAGAGGGGCATGACTAATGGGCGGCATGGGGCGGGCGCCTCGAATCGCGTCATTTTGGCCCCGCCCCCACGAGCAAAATGACGCTTTATCGCGGGGGGCAGGGACAAAATGGCACGATTCTCGGTGAATCGCGTCATTTTAACCAGGGAATTCACGGATGCGGGAGAAATGCCAGCTCTCGCCGGAGCCCGGGAGACTGAGTCGGGAGTCTCCCGGACTTTCCGGGAGAGTTGGCAAGCATGGCGTAGCCAAACTAGCTAAGGTAGACTGAAAGCAGACTTCCCTAACCATGATAAGGACACAGATGGAATCCTGTGCACTGGCTTAAAATGATTAGATGGCCGCCCTCTCGAAGTAAGTTATTATTTTAAGCCAGTGCATTGGATCACTTCCTCCTCTGGTGCAAAGAAATAATTGCCACAAATGACCATTATGATCAAATTTAAACACTGGAACCTGTAGGTCCAAAATGTTACTTCAGGACACCCCATTTTACTTGGTCACGCTATTTTACATTCCTGGTAATAAGTAATATCCATTCACCATTTTTTATACTCCCTACATGAAACAACATTTTTATTCATTGTAAAATACCAAAAAAACAAACCTAAAAATAACAGATAACATATGTTTATGATTTTGCAGTCAAACAAACATTTTGACACCTGGTATAGATATGAATAGTATACAGATTTATATAATTGTGCTTTAGGCACTACTGTTAGCTAAATGTATATTTAGTATTTGAACACTGTGCAGAATTCTAATTATGCGCTTGTCAAGTTACTTATTGATAATACTGTCATTGAAACAATGAGATGTTCCTGTGATGAAAATGAAAGCTTCTTGGTCTCAATGCTTTGTCAAGTGACTTGTTTCACATATTGATGGGATACTGCAAATGTGTATTCATAGGGCTCTTAAAGTGGAATGAAATATAATTAAAACTGCACATTTTGATTTATAACACAAGTACTGCTGAACACCTCCCAATGTCTCCTCTATAACAATAACCCCTTTGGCATCCATTCAGGCGTGCATTTTGTGTACTGCATCACTTGTTGGAATGGTAGTATGTGCCAGGATACAGAGGAAAGGACTGAGTTGGGGTTTGTTTATTATTTCTTTTTTACACCTGTAGTAGTTTTACTGTGTTCTACTGAAATAAATTAATTAACTTATCATCGAATCCAGGTTTATTTTTGTACTCCTATAAACATTCAGGTTCTGACAAATACTTATATTTGGCCAATAGGAATCTGAATCCCGATTTCCCTGTATTTTTTCCTAATGTGCTTACAAGAGTTAGCATTCAGTTCATTATTCAGCAGAATCTTTTTTTTTTTTTTTTTTTTTTTTATTTGAATTTGGCTAAATTTTAAAATCTGGTATTGAAACATCACCAAAAATTAGACTTTCAAAATATTTAATGTGCATCAAATAAACAGTAATAACGTCTTCAAATAAGATAATCTGGCAAGTTCATTGTAAAACAATACCCCCAGTTCATAAAGTATTGCTGCCAACATTTATGAAAAATTTCCATGTACACGCATATTTTTTGGACTGAGTTGCTATGTAATGGTGCAATGTCAAAGGGAAATAGTCTGTATTGTTTAACACAAAAATATTGAAATGATGCATACATGTGTACTGCACAGCATAGTAGCATAGCATATTACACCCAAGAGCACCCAACACATTATACTTAGCAGTGTTCACTTTGATGGCCAGTAAGGAGTATAATATAATGAACTCATCAGAGCGCAGAATGTTATAATCTTCCTAGCATGTTACACAACTATTGACTGTTATAGAATGCAGAGCCAAATCAAAGGACCAAAACATACCTCATTCTGGTAGCTAGTATTAAAAAAAGGCTTATTCTCTCTGTCTATATTCAAAGCAATGCCCATTCTGGTTATTAGTATTCAAAGCAGACAACATTCAGGTGGCTATTATTTAAAACTGTATTCATCAGTATTTATAACAGAGTTCCTTGACGATTGGGATGCATGGCAGATCCTATCCTAAGGATTGGATTGCACAGCAGCTTTTATCCTGGCGACTGGAATGCACAGTAGGGCCTATCTTGGCGACTGGAATGCACAGCAGGGCCTGTCCTGGTGACTGGAATGCACAGCAGGGCCTATCCTGGAGATGATTGGAATGCACAACAGGGCCTGTCCTGGTGCTGATTGCAATGCAGAGCAGGGCCTGTCCTGGCGCTGATTGGAATGCACAGCGGGGCCTGTCATGGCGCTGATTGGAATGCACAGCGGGGCCTGTCCTGGCGCTGATTGGAATGCACAGCTGGGCCTGTCCTGGCGCTGACTGGAATGCACAGCGGGACCTGTCCTGGCGATGATCAGAATGCACAGTGGGGCCTGTCCTGGCGATGATCGGAATGCACAGCGGGGCCTGTCCTGGCGATGATCGGAATGCACAGCGGGGCCTGTCCTGGCGATGATCAGAATGCACAGCGGGGCCTGTCCTGGCGATGATCGGAATGCACAGCGGGGCCTGTTCTGGCGATGATCGGAGTGTACAGCAGGGCCTGTCCTGGCGATTGGCATGCACAGCAGGGCCTATCCTGGAGATGATTGGAATGCACAACAGGGCCTGTCCTGGTGCTGATTGCAATGCAGAGCAGGGCCTGTCCTGGCGCTGATTGGAATGCACAGCGGGGCCTGTCCTGGCGCTGATTGGAATGCACAGCGGGGCCTGTCCTGGCGCTGATTGGAATGCACAGCGGGGCCTGTCCTGGCGCTGACTGGAATGCACAGCGGGGCCTGTTCTGGCGATGATCGGAGTGTACAGCAGGGCCTGTCCTGGCGATTGGCATGCACATCAGGGCTTATCCTGGTGGTCAGTGTACAAAGTGGTGGACCAGAGGGGACCAGAGCTGGATTAAGGCACTTTTGGCAGTGGACAGGGGTCAGCATGGGCACTTTGATCAGTCTGTTTCTATGCTGCCCCATACACAGCTAGATGTGATACAGTGTGTGTGTTCTGACACATTTCTCTCATAGCTAGTATTAACTTTTTTCAGCAATTTCTGCTACAGAAGGCTCTTCTATGAGATTGGACCAGACGAGCTAGCCTTCGCTTCCCATACGCATGAATGAGTCTTGGGCGCCCATTACCCTGTCGCATCTTCTCTCCCATCTCCCCTCTCCCATCTTCCTTCTCCCATCTCCCCTCTCCCATCTCCCCTCTCCCATCTCCCCTCTCCCCTCTCCCATCTTCCCTCTCCCCTCTCCCCTCTCCCATCTTCCCTCTCCCATCTTCCCTCTCCCATCTCCCCTCTCCCATCTTCCCTCTCCCATCTTCCCTCTCCCATCTTCCCTCTCCCATCTTCCCTCTTCCATCTCCCTTCTCCCCTCTCCCCTCTCCCATCTTCCCTCTCCCATCTCCCCTCTCCCCTCTTCCCTCTTCCATCTCCCCTCTCCCATCTTCCCTCTCCCATCTTCCCTCTCCCCTCCCCTCTCCCCTCTCCTCTCTCTCCCCCCTCGCTCTCATACATATATATATATATATATATATATATATATATATATATATATATATATATTCAGCTGTGTTATTAAAACCTCTGACTGGGACTGTAACATTGCTATTGAGAGGTTATGGTACTGTCTGAAGGAGCAGGTTATTCCAACCAAATCTGCTGTATTTAAAGTTTATTTGCAAGTAATTTGTCACAAGAGTTTGTCTATGTTTTATCAGAAGTTTGACCCCATCGTGAAACTACCTAAAATGGTTGCTGAGCAGAAAACTGCAAGTGATTAACTGTATAGTTGCTGGGAGAGGTTTGCCTTTTTCATTAGATTGTGAAGATTGTGTTCCGACACTGGCAGTCGTGTATTGTGCAGAATTCCTGTTTCTTACACACAGCTCAGGAGTCGCTTATATGTCAAGTCGATTACTGATTTCATCCTTTACACGTCAATAAGCTTCATGTGTCCAGCTGAAATTTTGCTTTAACCTGTGGATTACAATTTATGTGCACTACTGTAGTCTGAT
Source organism: Mixophyes fleayi (assembly GCF_038048845.1). NCBI lineage: Eukaryota > Metazoa > Chordata > Amphibia > Anura > Limnodynastidae > Mixophyes > Mixophyes fleayi. The sequence goes on from NC_134405.1 coordinate 162,466,910, forward strand.
ATTTTTATCATTTGTTATTTTAAAAATTGTTTTGTATGACTTTTTCTCTAATCAATTATTATATAAAATAACGGAATTAGGAGAGTTTGAAAGTTTTAATCAATATTCCCAATTTCGGTGCTAGAATACCTCATTGATCGTTTAGTAAAGCTATGATATTAGACGAATAGAATATTTGGGGATTCGATATTGGCAATCTATCACAGGATGTCACCATATCTTGTCATAAATTATCGTAATGACTAGGTGACAAAATTCTTATATTAACTATGGCGATTAGATAATCCCGTTGCCTTCTAAAATATATTATTGGAAACTTATTCTAGGTAGCCATTTGTTTCTTCCAAAACTATAGTCCGCTCCATTAGTTAAAATGACAGGGAGTGAATTGCTAGCTCGCTAACAAAGGTCTAACTTGGGGTTTGGGCAATATAAATTTCTATAGCGAACAGGCAAGGTACTAATCTTGCCTAAGGTATATTCCATTTACATAATGGTGGTCATACACAGCAATAGCCCGATGCGTGTTTCGCTGTGATGGCTTTATCCAGGCTTTTGTTATTGCTGTGTATGACCATTATTTAAATGAAATACACATCATCATCATCATTTATTTATATAGCGCCAACATATTCCGTAACGCTTAGGCTAGATTATTAGCTCGCCTTTTAGCTACAGAAATTTATATTGCCCAAACCCCGAGTTAGACCTTTGTTACGGAGCTAGCAATTCACTCCCCGTCATTTTTAACCTAATCTGCGCTAATTGAATAGTTGTTGTTTTTTCCATGTCTATTGACCTTGGCTCAATGTAGCAGTAGTAACCATGCGACTTTATTTTTCCATTTGTTTTGAGAAAACGCCTAACTTAAAGCAAACTAATGTGAACTGTTTGCCTGTGAGCTTAGAACGTCTGCCTAATCACTGTCAAACTGGAGATGTTTGTCTTCCTAGGGCCTGCTTTTGTCATTTTCTGACAACATTGCTGTTATTAATTGGTAAAGTCACATGCAACGCTGTTGAACCTGCACCTAATTCTTGTCTAACCTGTGAGTGTGGTTAGAGAAGATCATTGAGAATACTAGACTGAACGGAGAACTGTGTATATCTAATGCATTCCTTTAGCTCGGGATGAGCTCTGAATTTTCAATGAGACTCTTGGCAGACGTGCTGGTTGATTTTAATAAAAATAGCTGCTTTCAGCAGAGTGAGTTCAGGGTGCCAAATTTACAGCTGCCTTGCACGATTACTCTTAAAACTCCTTCAGGGCTAATTAGAGCCAGTGGGCAAATTAAGTGTATCGATTGCATTCCTGTTGCAATAACCCCCTTCCTTTCCCTTTTGTGTTATTTGTTTCTTGGAGAAATAAATGTAATTCTTTTCACCATGCCTTTCTCAAAGTAGTGTCTTTTCCTTTTCAGCCACAACACAAAGACTACGTCATGGCTGGATCCACGGCTAGCAAAGAAAGCTAAACCCCCAGAAGAGTGCAAGGAGAATGGTAAGTTGACAGTCCTTCTGGAAAGGGTCCCGTTAACCACTTCGGTGCTTGGTTTGCATGAAAGAGAATTGCTTTAAACATGTTAATTAGCTTCACAGACAACATTTTGAATGAAGAACCACTTGTTGTACGGAGGAAGCAGTCATATTCTCATACATGCTTTTTTATGCGCCTCCCTTTCCTTGTATTTACACTCGAGGTTTACAACAAATATAGTTTTATTTGTGTCGGGCATTAGTCTATTCGCCCTCCCAGATCCGCCTCTGCCAGGGACTTTATGTGCGATAACAGTGGGTACTCAGTTCTCTCAAGGAAGATGCGATGCAAGGGGGACCAACAGGACCATTTCAAAGGATTATGATTATAATCTCATGTACCCTTAAAGGTAAAGGCTCTTTATTCTTGGGCTCTTGATATGGTTGGAACCTAAAATAAGCATGTATGGTGCGACATGGGCTGAAAATGACACATTTTGCAAATTTGATTGTTTTTTTGTTTTTTTATAGAAAATCCATCTGTTTTAGAATATATTAGTTAAGCATTTGTTTATTGGTACTGGGAAGAATTGTGTGTGATTGTATTTTATGTGCAATTTCCATTGGTCTGTGCAGAAGACATATGCACCAGTTTCTGCTTGTGGTGAATTACTGTATTGGTGTACATTTTAATGCAGAGGGATGTCCTCTCGTATCTTGTAAAGGAATGTATCAATGCATAGCTATCTACACACAACATCTGCAACTATACACCTGTGTGCTATAATCACAGGGCTGTGACTGCAGTAATAACCAAATTACCTGCGTCCCAAGTTAAATATTGTCAATTTAGGAGATCTTTTCACAGTCGGCTACAGCTCAGCACAGTTTAAGAATCTGTGTGCTGATTAGAGAAATACTAGTAGTACAGTACTGTGCTTCTTGTATGCAGAGGAGACCATCTGATGCTCATATTTATCAATCCTTGAAACCTGCAGCAGTAAGAATACATTTGTGATGCTGCTACTGTGCAAACAAGAATCAGCTTTTGTGTTTTGTTCCTCTCTTTTAAATCTTAGCATATGTGCATTTGGAATTTTTGTACACAGTACAGCTTCAGATGCATTGTGTGTATGTATGTGTGTGTGAAGATATGTGTGTGTGTGTGGGGGGATATATATATATATATATATATATATATATATATATATATATATATATATATATATATATATATATATATATATATATATATATATATATATATTATAGATATGCGCACACACACACATCACTGCTATAACACGCTGCCATGTCTTATATCTATTAAAGTATGGAAATAAAATATAAACATGACCGAGCAAAGCTGGAATAAGGAGTATGTTGTAATCAGAGAACGCTGTTTTACGTTGTTTTAGCTGTTTCTGGATATTACATTCAAATTATTGTACAAAACTTTTACAAAAGCGACGTGTGCTAATGCCATGTACATCCTAACTTCACATCACATGCGGCCCATTCATAAGCAAGGTGTGACGGGAAGACCGCATACAAATAAAGCTGTGCCTAGTGATTAATTGAAGAAGAAATGGACTCATTCATAACTTTAATGCAGGTATTTATTAAGAAATAATGGCTGTGTCTCTTCCAAGGCATTTGCATTGATATTCCATTTGCAGTTCACTGCATCTGCTGGAGCAATAATTGCATTTAATTGCTAGCCAAATTGATTTATACCTGTAACCGCTTTCAACGGTTTCACAAAAATTACTTTTTTAATTTACTGGCTTGAGAAAGGATTGTAAAACACCAGCAAACATACTTTTACTGTTAACTTTATTTATTTGCTACCACAATACACACAGCGCCTTACTGAAAAGTACATAATGTTTTTTATAAGTAGGTATTGTGAGACAGGCTGAAAATGAAAGACACAGAAGGCTTCCCTTTACCCAAATAGCTTAGCATTGAATGAGGTAAGACAAGGCATACTGCCACAGTAGGAGGGAATCTCGTATAGTAACAAGGGGTATGTTCGTGTATGTACGTCGTGTTGCAATTTTTCTTTTTTGAGGTGGGTGGGTGGAGCTGGAGATGCTGGTCCAAAGAGGCATCACTGCTCATGTAGCTAGTGGACCAGCAATGCACCCCCCCAAGGGTTTTACTGGGCATTCACCTTCCTGGGTCAGCTCTCACCACCAGTCTCCTGAGCACTGTGTTTGTGGGGGATCTTATGCTTACCCTTTCTGGTCTGATTGTTTCCTACATTGTTAATTAAGTTTGCATTCTCAATGTGGGGCTTTGCTGGGTTACATATCACAGCGTCTAAGCCTGACTCTCAAAATGTTTTTCTGTATATGATAGATATATATTATTGATATATTATGTGTGTGTAGATAGGTATATATTTATTATTATGGAGTCCATTACACTCCAATGTATAGGAACCTAAACTATTGAAGTAATAAAACATATACTATATATACCATGCCTCGGATTGTCAGTATCTATGCAAACAAAATGACCTTGAACCCTAGGATTCTTTACCTGTATCCCAGTTTGCCTATATATGTCCTCCAGCAAGGCTCATGGCGCTCAATATCGCCACTCTTTATAAGACTGCTATAATGCTGGTCTGAGAGGAGAATATCTGGGTTGCTGGCTGGGCTCATACTGCTATTAAGGTTTCAAGAATGTTATGTATCTGTAAAATTCCTTCAATGTGTTCCATCTTTGGTACTATATTCCAGTAGCAAAAGCCCAAACTAGGCAGTTTGATGTCCCCTAATTATTTAGGGGATGCATTCAGACAAGGTGCTTTTTTTCATATTTGTTGTCAATGCCGATTGCCTCTGTATTCTGGAGGCACCTTTTTCTGCTAACAGTTTAGGTAATTGAGACCTGTCACCTTGCCTTTTTTCATTAAGCCAGGCAATTACTCCTTCACTGATTGAACGTATACTATACAGAGGTCCTGACCCCAGCCCCATCTTTACTTTGTTCTCACAAAGGCGGGTTATTTTATGACTAATGAAAAATGAAATAGCTACTTCACCGACATTGTAGACATTTTTTTAAGAGGCACCCTCACTGTATTGTCTTTACAATGGTTTTGGGTGTTTTCTACCCTCCAATGAGAAGAATATCATACCACTATTTTCTTCCTATGGTCGCTGTAACATTCCAGACAGATCCCAGAGTGGACCTATAAAATTGCCACCTCTCATGCCATGCTTATGATTTAACTGCTTTCTTGCTGTTGAGGTGTTATATGGTGTTCTTGTTTTTCACTAATTAATTCAATTAACTGTTGGCAACATTTTTATGTATTTTTAGAAACAAACTTTCATTTTTTTGCTTCGTCCTCTTAAGGTTCTCTCTATTCTTGGTCTTAGGTAAACCAAAAAAGTATATTAAATTTGAAATGGAAAGCATTAAAGTACATAAGCACCAAAAAAAATGTTCAGAAAAGTATCCAAAAATATCACGAGAATAGTTAACAAAAATGTAAATATGTCTGTAACATGTGAACACACAATAAAAAAGTTCACATGCTGAGAGTTTGGAACAGTGGAAAAGGGCCCTATAAAAAGAGCCTGACTTTTGCCATTCAAACATAGGCTCAATTGGAAGAAACCCACGCAAACACGGGGAGAACATACAAACTCCACAGAGATAAGGCCATGGTTGGGAATTGAACTCATGACCCCAGTGCTGTGAGGTAGAAGGTAGAAGCTAACCACTAAGCCACCGTGCTGCCCATGGTGATAATGATTGTCATTAATAAAATGTACTGGTACATTTTGTGATGCATTGATTATTGCAGAAGGTACAGTATGGGCTAGATTTACTAAGCTGCGGGTTTGAAAAAGTGGGGATGTTGCCTATAGCAACCAATCAGATTCTAGCTGTCATTTTGTAGAAAGTACTAAATAAATGAAAGCTAGAATCTGATTGGTTGCTACAGGCAACATCCCCACTTTTTCAAACCCGCAGCTTAGTAAATCTAGCCCTATGTGTCTGAAATCGGTATTACAAGGATATAAGGTTTTATTTGTTATTTCTAATGTGTTTACTATCATGCCCTTTGAGATGCTTCTTTGCCATCATATTTAAATATTTTTCTCTTTAATTTGACACTGTCAAATTTATATTGGGAGCATGCAGTTTCAGAAATACAATGTTATATTCACTTATTTCACTGCAGTGAAATAAAACAAATAATGTGTGTAGTATGAACAAACAAGCATTTGTAGGCCAACACATTGCAGAACCCTGTCATTCAGTTTTATATTTTCACAGGTGTACATTTCTTTTTAATTGTTCCAGTGTTATTAGTCTTTTTTATGATATTAGTTATGGTTTTCCTGCATTCATTGGGATCATTTTCAGATATCTAAATATATACATTTATATTAATTGTAATCATTCATATTTTTTTATTTTAGTCCTTAAAATTGGCATTTTTCATACTTTTTTGATTTCTCTGTTACCCCGTAAGTCCAACTGAGCAATAGGGTGGGGCGTCGTAATCACAGCATTTTTCTGCAGAGGGCAGGGCCAAAATGACATGATTAGCAGGAAGTGACAAGTGGACAGAATGCGGGAGAATGGCTTGCTCTCCCAGGATTCAGGGAGACCTACCTGAAATTTTGGAGTCTCCCAGATATCCCGAGAAAGTTTTATTTTTTTTGAGACTTTCATAGACATCTGTATGGATCTTATGCCTATTTCATTCTTGCATATTATCTTGGAATGTTTGGGAGACTCCCAAATTTTGTAGAGTCTTCCTGGACTCCTGGAAAAGTAAGCCATCCTCCTGATCCCTACCAGGTTTTCCAGAGGGGAAATCCAAAGAGTAGGCAGGTATGGCTTATATTGTACAATAAGAACATATTGCATATTATCTTTAACCATGGTCTATGTTTACTTCTTTGTTTTGCAATTTTACTTGCTGCTTTTAGCAGTCTTTTTTTTTTCTCACCGTGAATTAATGTTTCTTGATGAAAATAAACTACTAAATGTTATTCTTTAGAAACTTGCAGGAACCATTGTGGAAATGAGGACTGCCTCACTTTTCATGTTCCTAAACATGGTGTTCGGTTACAAAGAGCCTATGGAGATAAACGGCCATTTTTCCCCCTCCCACTTTGTAAAGAAGCTGCGAGCAGTCCTCATTTTCCATGCCTGGGAAAGAACATAAAAAGTTCAGTTCCTGCCCCTCTAACTGCCACTACAAGGTGTGCTAAAGGAACACCATAGGCTGTATGATAACCACAAGTGACATAAGGAGACCAGCAGCAATAGTGAGTAGTAGTAGTAATGCTGTTTGTGTGCCACAGTAATATGCTGAGCTGGCATTCAGAGACACAGGATCACCATTGTGATGACATCATGGGCCAGCATACTTATCCCATGAACAATGAAAATACAATAGGCCGATCTGTAATATCACACTGATTTTATCGTTGTGTGGAGGAGTTAATGTTGGTATTACTCATTAATATGGAATAATTGTCATGCAGGTGTATTCAGAATGGGGGTTCTTCTGGTAAATATGGGGACAATATTGGTATAGTGAATACGTTTGGTATACTCTCTTTAGATCTGACATTGCACCCAAATTGAGGATTTTTGCATTGTACAATATCTTACAATGCCTTAAAATTTTAAATGACATTGCTGTTTAGTGTTATCCATACATGCCCACTTTTAAGATTTCTCCCCTGGGAGATCAGGGGGAGAAGTCATGTGACTCACGGCATTGCATGGAGGGGGCGGAGCTTAATGATGTGATTAAGCCCCGCCCCCTCCATTCACTGCCGTTAATTTCGCCAAATTTCGGGAGTTTTGCCTACTCTTCCTTCGGGAGATTAGGCAGGTATGGTGTTATCAGAATTCAGTGCTTCGCAGACCAGGATTTTCCATACTGAACTTTAGTCACATCCAGAACAACCCAAACATCTGGTGCGCAGGCTAGGAGGGGTGTGAATATACAGACTAATAGCAAGCTCCTTGTACTGCAGGCACTTTCCCCCTGGCTAACACAAGGGTATGAATGGCGCAGTTATCATCACCACCAGACCCAGACCTTTTGTAGCTGTACCCCTGATGATATTTTGTATCCAGCCCAGACTTCTGCCTTACCTAACCACACTTCCTATATAAGTACATGTGTAGTGGTTTTTAACTTGTTAACTGATGTAATGCTGGCCCCAAACCTTGATTCTTTTACATGTTCATGATAGTATGGTTTACAATTAATTCCCAATGCACAATAATAAAAATGATTTATTTTAAAACCATTTTTCTATAGCAACTAAATTGAGACACATTTAGCCTATTGTGGTGACACACAAGTTTGTATCAATACTGTTCAAGAATCATTGACTGATACCCCAGTCATTTAAACTGTATAAATTCTGTATTCGCTATAGAATTTATACTCTCATTAATGTCACTTGTGTATTCAAGTAGTATATTGGTCTTGATTCACTTCACTATGTTTCTCTACACAGTAAGCAGAGCGTCAACCATTAGAACTCATACTTACATAATCCAGGCAGGATTTCTGAATGTCTTATTCTAGTAAGGAATTTATTCACACCATAGTTGAAAATGACTTCCTTTCACTGAGTGATGTTGGAATGTTCTTCCTACTGTGGATGTGCAATAAAGGCTTTCTCGTTTCCCACAATGTGTTCCCTGTTTACTATTCAATTTCTTTACAATAGTGACTTATAATTTATTATTTGATGCTTGTCCTACAGAATTATTTCATGCAACACATTGGTTTTGAGGTTAACAACACAGTAAATCTAAGTTTATCAAATAGAAATATGAGAAGAATGCTTTCTAGAGTGCATTCACAGGAGGGAAAAGGTTACCAGAGGAGTACCCCAAGGATCTGTACTGTATGAGATTGAAGGGAAATTATGCCTTTTTGCAGATGACAAAAAGGTCTGGTACAACAAAATGATTAGTCTAGGTAGACTAGATGAATGGTCAAGAGACTGGCAACTACAGTTTAATGCAAAATGATTACACTCTCAAAAGCTCAAAGGCTAAATATAGTGTTAATGGCACGACAATGGAAACTGATGAGGACGAAAGGGATCTAGGAGTGACTATTTCAGGTGACTTAAAGACAAGTAAGCAATGTAACAAGGCAATGAGTCAGATGCTTGGTTGCATCGGGAGAAGAATTAGTAGCAGAAAGAAAGAAGTGATAATGCCACTGTATAGGTCATCGGTACAGCCTCATCTAGAATACTGTGTTCAGTTCTGGAGGACATATCCCCAGAAGGATAAAAAATACATTAGAGACTGTAAAAAGAAGGGCAACTAAAATGGTGCATGGGTTACAGAATAAAAGTTACTAGAAGGGAAAGGGGAGACATGATAGAAACTTTCAAATATATCAACGGGTTTAACAAGGTACAGGAGGGAAACATTCTTCAAAGGAAGAGAAGTACTAGCACATAAGGACATGCACTGACACTGGAGGGAAGTATGTTCAGATGAAATTTGGGGAAAAATTACTTCACAGAAAGGGTAGTGTATAAGTGGAATAGCCTCCCATCAGATGTGGTAGAGGCTAATACAGTAGTGCAATTTAAACATGTTTGGGACAGGCCTAAGGATATCCTTACAAAGAACTAAGAATTAAATTGGTTTTGAGGTTTCCATGGGTTCAAAAAGTGGGCAGACTAGATGGGCGAAGTGGTTCTTATCTGCCGTTAAAGTCTATGTTTTTATGTTCAAGTTTCTGGATGTGCTTCAGTCACCAACAGATCACTATTGTTACTTATAACTCTAAGCTTGATCACCTTTTGTGATTGTCATTAATCTCAATTAATTTTGTGTTCAAATCCATAACATAATTTTAAGACTCTACACGTAAACATTTTTATGTGTGTTTTCTTTTAAGAATTCAGCTTTGTCAAATAAGTCAGACACACAAAACTCACTCAAATGTTGATATAGATATTAATTGTTCCTTCACTTGTCACTATAGCACTGTGCTCCATTCAGTTACAACTACATTCATTTTATAATCCAGCTAGATTTATTTTGTGTTAAAGGTTTCTAAACTAACAATGACCTGTATCAAAGTTTCTGTCATATACACCAATGATGAATTGAAATGGTAAATGAACTGATGCCACCAGCCTCCTATCTACATTTGTCATTGTTGGAACATTTTGTACTGTCTGTGATTGAAATTTTGCAGGTATACAAGTATCAAAATGGTATCATTTGCTTTTTTTCTCAAAATTATCCTACAAATATAATAAAAAAAACTTCCTACATAAGTGCACTGGCAAAAATATAGAATTATAAAAAAATAACATTATTATAAATGGACATAGGGATCCTTATTTTGTTTTCTGTACAACTATTAATGTTATTATCAGAAGTCATAATGGCATGAAAGGAAGGGAACCTGAGCTGAAATTGAGACTCCAGTAATGTTGGCAAAAAAAAGCTCAGTCACCCAGCCTCAATTACGTGTTCAACCCCCAACTATCTTTATGACTCATTTTCTGAACCAAATTCATTTTAACCGTTTAATACAATTGTTCATGTCCATCTGTACAAATCTGCATGCTCCTGATTTGCGGTGTTTTCTCAGTCTTCTTTGATATTCTGTATATAAAATGCTGGTTATGATGCATTTCAGGATTTTCCTTGATCTGGGGGGGAAAAGATAGTAAGACCTCTTGCAGGGTGCATAACCATCCAACCATCACATCAATTTATTATTTAGGGAAATTGTTTAACTATGAATAATCAATCATTCTAAATGTTAGTTGATTTAAAAAAATTGTAACCTATACAAACTGCTAAAAAATCTTATATATTTTTGGGGAAATTTTATTTTTGCAAGGTCATGGAAAATTACAACTGGCATTAAGAGTATTCATATACAGTAATGAGTAGTTAACAATAACAATGTCCAGCTTACCAATATAACACCCAATGCCAGGGCTATAAAAAATTAGTTGCGGTAAATGACTAAGATTTTAAGAAGTCATAGAGGGGGAAAGTGAAGAAGAGAAGAGAGGGGGAGAGAAGGGTGGTGTGGCTTCTTCCAAAAAGGGCTAAGCAAGAAGTGGAAAAGGAAAAGCAAAGAAATGAAGGACAGATAAGATAGAGGGGTCAAGGGAAGGGTAAGTGAGCTCGGAAGAAAGAAAGCCACGTGTCCCATACCTTGGTGAACGATTTGAGAGAACTGAAGATGGCTGCCAGGTATTTCCTGTGAGCCAGCAATTCCTGAATGGCAAGTGGATGGCAGTGATGTCACTTCCATCAAACACATGTAGCATTCATCTACAGTAGGAGTACTGATTGTTGACTGACTTATGCATGGGATTGTATTTTCTTATAATGTGATTTGTAATGCCTGCATTTGTTTTTGGGTTGTAAGAATTAGGCATGTAAATAATTACACTACTGGGGTTTTAACATATTGACATGTTTTCTATTAAAAGTACAATGGAGCATGAGCATCACTTTTTATGTGGTTATGGCTAGCTTGGTAATATTGCTTCTTTAGCTGACTAAATAGCTTTTTTTTCCATTCTTACATCATCATCATCACCATTTATTTATATAGCACCACTAATTCTGCAGCGCTGTACAGAGAACTCGCTCACATCAGTCCCTGCCCCATTGGGGCTTCCAATCTAAATTCCCTAACACACACACACACACACACACACACACACACAGACTGAGACAGACACACAGACTAGGGTCAATTTGTAAGCAGCCAATTAAACTACCAGTACGTTTTTGGAGTATGGGAGGAAACCAGAGCACCCGGAGGAAACCCACGCAAACACAGGGAGAACATACAAACTCCTCACAGATAAGGACATCCTATCAATTAGTACAGAAAATAATATTATATTGAGTAGATATTGCGCATATAATCAAAAGTACTTTTTGTTTTTGTTTTAGTTTTTTTGGTGAACAAAAATACAAAACTTTTTAGTGCTGCTTTTGTGTCTGAAAAGTGCAATGAAAGCAGTAAATTTACATTTGGAACTTTCAGGGCATTACTGAGAAATTGGCAGTTTTGATAGCAGCCAATTAACCTACTAGTATGTTTTTGGAGTGTGGGAGGAAACCGGAGCACCCAAAGGAAATCCACGCAAACACGGGGAGATCATACAAACTCCACACAAATAAGGCCCTGATCGGGAATTTTAATTATGACCCCAGTGCTGTGAGACAGAAGTGCTAACCGTGCTCCATGTATATAGTACAGTATGGGTCTATTGTACATTTGTAAGTTTCACTGAGCGTCAGGGAACAATATATAGCCAAATAGTACCATTCATTAATTGTTTATTCCTTACGATTGACTATGGCTATTGCTGATACTGGATTACCATGTGTGTTTCCTCTGGCTGCATCGCATTTACTATGGAGAGCAATCTTTTCTGTGTTTACATTTATTCAAGTTGCTTACACTACACTGTGAATACAGCCAGATGCAGCAGAAGGACATCAGCAGGAGGACACCAGTGTGTGTACATACCCTATAGTATACCCTATGGTATATTTCTGAGATGAATCCAATGCAGAAAATGTATGTGCTGGGTTGGCTGTTACACCTACAATAATTGCTGGAGTTCAGTATCAACATTTTGGCTGGATGCTTATTTTCTTTACCTCTGGGCAAGTTGTTGTGTTCAGCATAGTGGGAAAATGACAAATAATTTAGTCAGGATATAAATAAATGTTTTTCTGCTACACAGCCACTCAAATAATTACTTTCTAAATCGTAATTACAGATTTTTCTTAGTACTAGAGCAGGGTTGATTGCACAGGTAAGCTGGGATTTAAACTGTGGCTATATATCTTCCTACTTTGTACATATGAAAAGTGTAGGAGCACAGAACTAAAAATTCTTAATTGCAGTTGTTACAAAAAGTATTCTCCCTTTTGGCTTTTTCACATTTTATTTCATTAAACCAACAAATCAAAATTAATTTGTTCTGGAATTCTTACCACCGGTCAGCACAGAATATACTGTAATGCCAAATAACAACACTCTAAAAAAAATAAAATAACAATCAGCCCCTCTGCAAAGGGACACAAAGATAAAACCTGATACAATCTGATGTCTTCAGAGGGTGCTAAATTAATTGGTTGCATTTCATCAGTTTATGAATAAAGTATTATTTAAAAATTAAATACATTTCTCTGTAAGAGATCTTACAGTTGGTTAGTGCATTTCCAAACAAGTGCATTATTGTGAAGATTAGAGAACACTCAGCACAAATTGAAAAAATATAAGAGCAATTTAAAGACTTTTAATACCCATTGGAGTACTGCCAAGTTCAGCATAAAGAAATAGAGAAGGTATGGCACAATTGTGAACTTGTCTAGAGCAGGCTATTCTCCAACGCTGAGCATTCATACGAAAAGGGCAGTTCTGAAAGTCGCAGTCTCGCATAATGGAGCTGGGAAAGTCTGAGCCTGGGCACTTAACAAATCTGCACATTATGAGAGATTGGCAAAAAAAGTATTGTTGAAGTATTGTAGCATATAATCTTGCCTAGAGTTTACCTTGAAAGCATCTTTGTTACATATGAACGGGAGATTCCTGATCTCTCCCCTATGGGCTTCCTTAACACCTTTAAAGTGGGAATGCTTCTACTACTATCTTATTGATTTGTGTCTTGAGATTTCCTGCTTCGGAGACATCTCCAGAAGGAAGTCCTTAGAACAATATGAATCTTTTAGATCTATGTATCCAGGTTTTCATGGCTTCCACAATTCTGTTGAGGATTGCTTTTCCCACAACCTGTGTTGGCATTGAAGCCTCTAGCTGGAACCATTTGGTCACCTCACCTGTATATCTGTACCAAACAACCAGGTGAACACTTGTTGCACCAAGGCAGCCATGCTCCTGAGCTAGGATCTCCACTTTCAGCATTGGATATTGCTGTGCACTGTTTTCCACAGGTCACCTTTTCAGTCAGTTAGCTATTCTCTTGTCCTCTTGCGCAGCACGCTCCTAGGGTAGTAGGCTGTAGCTTGTACAGATTTGACCTTTCTGCTTATGCCTTTATTTGCTCATCTCCAGTCAGGGTTGTAGCCTCTACCAATTGGTGTCGTGAGCCTTCTATATAAGGTACAAATTATTACAAATAGGGGATGGGCAAGACAAAACCTAAATCGGAATACTTGCCTGCACAGCTCTTACTAAACAAACCGTTCTCAAGGATAAATACACCTTGTGCCCATCTCAAAAAAACAGACAGCTTGGCAAACAAATACACCTTTTACACTCAGCTGTTTTGTCATGATTGCTCTTTAAGGTTAGCATGACCTCTTCCTGTTTCAGAGCAAACATCCATTTATAAAAGCCTAACAGTTGCAGGCAGTTAATTGGTGTGAAAGTGCAAAACAGGGAATGGCCTAAAGAGTGGCTGCCCCACCTAACACACAGCCAGGACTTGCTTTCCAGCTACCGTGATAACCAAACATCCTTTCAGTGCTGCCAAAAATAATGTCCTACAGCTCTAAAAACAATAGGGGTAATCTGAGTGAAATACACACACCTTCTAACTCTTTCCCAGTATCCTAGCATTTTGCTCACTAATTAATTAAATAAAATATGATAACTGTTATCTGTGTAGACCTTTGTAGAACTGAATTGCTGCAGATATTTCACTATGGACAAAAAATAAATTAAAATTGCATTGATGTCTTGTAATTCAGTTATGGATCTATGTATTAAAGTGTGATCAGCCATCAAAAATGGAGGCAACAGAAGTTTTCTCTGTAAAACGGCAATCACAAAATGTGTGAAGGCTTTTTGACAGGAGACCTCAAAGATTTCTCTTGTCATAACGTTTGTTAATATGGGTCTGCAAAGTTCTGCAATGTATAAAGCTTTGAAAATCTTTGCTTTTCACAGAAAGGGAACGCTGTCTCCGACTTCGCTGGATCCCTCACCTGTAGAAATGCTATGTGCATAGAGTTCCTAGAGTAGCACCGGTATGGTGCATTTCAGCGGTGCTTAAATATGCATAACTACGATTTGCAGCAATGTATATTGATTGGCACTGCATAATTTAATACATAGACTCCTTAGTGCTGTCCTACTATAGGCCAACTGTAAAGTCTCCTTGGTTTGTTTTTTGCATTTTTTTGAATAAATTAAGAGCTATATTTTAAGACTACAGAATCATAGTTTACCTGGATTAATGGAGTAAATCATTTTAAAAACAGAATAGTTTTATGCTGCCTGCTGCACAACTAATTTTTATACAGCTCCTGGACTGTCTGAGAAATCCTAAGCCTTTCATCATCATCTTCATCATCATCACAATTTATTTATATAGCGCAAGCCTTTATTGCATTCCATCAGTTTAAAATTATGTGACCTTCAATATGTAAGTGGGATGGTTATAGGTATTATAAATTATATAAGAAATCTTAACATATATTAAAACTCTGTGTGGGTGTCGAGTTGCCTTATCAATTTGAGGTCCAATTGATTATTGAAACAACATAAAATGGGTCCCCCAGTCCTCAAATATCATGCAGCCGGTTGAATATGAAATCCCAACGGAAGAAATGCCAATACCAGCATTTTCATGCTGACTGGGTAAATGATAGATAACATTGCCATTTGACCAACTGACAAAATGCTGACAGTGTGATTGCCGACAGTGACAATGCTGTTATTAAATTAGCAATGCCTGCGGGCTGCCGGATTCACCAGCACAAAACAGTGTTATCAAAAATTTAAAACAATAATAAGAGTTTAAACACCTAAAACCTTGTGCTGGCAGCCAGTGGACCCAGCACACAAAGACTTTAAAAAAAAAAACCCTGTGGCGCTAATCAGATTAACCCTAGTGCTACTAGGCCTTGTGCTGATAAAGCGTGGGGTCTCCCCGATTTTACTAGAACCAGCATCAGGCTGGGCCAGCCGGGACTGGTGGCACTATAACAGGGGAGCCCATTGCGTGGGGTTCCTTTGCCATAATCACAACTAGCCCAGGGCTGGTCAGCAAGGGGCTGGATCCCCTTGGGAGACAAAAATGCTGAAAGCACTTGTGCTCTTTCCACACCCCTGGGTGGTGGGTGGTGGTTGTGGGGCAATAAAAGTGTTAAAGGTCCCTGCAAGCCTAGGCTGTCATTAACAGTCTGGCTATGGTGGTGCTTGTCGTATAAGTTGTAACTTTTATAACAGATTTTAAAATGTTTTAACACTGTTTTTTTGCTGGTGGGTCCGGCAGCTGTAGCCTCTGATGAGATGTAAGGTACTCTTTACACAATGCATCCTTAAAATCACTGGTGCTGGAATGTCTAACATTGTTTTTGTTTGATTCTGCACAGTTACATTCAGATGGGTTTCTTTCAGGGATTGATCCAGCAGAAATCCTGCTGTTGCCATGTGCAGTGTAGATCTTATCTCCAGGACATTCATGTTCTTTTCGAGTTTAGGGCTTTTAGGCTGTATTTTTATTCCTTTACCAGAGAAAGAGTCCTGGTGAACCTAAAAGGCTAAAGTGGAATGTCGTTATTGTGTTGGAAGGGTTTTTAAGGTGTGATAAAAGGATGTTTGTTTGATTTCTAATCAGTGGTTGGTAGTTAGCAGTATGACCATGAGCAAAAGAGTGAAGGGCTTTAAAGCATTTCTTATTTTAAACACAGCTTTATGGGAACCCAACAAATTATATAGTAAGTAGATACATAGAGACAAAAATTGGGATTATTATCCTTCTGTATAGATCAGAAAAACACAATAGGTACAGGGACAAGCATGGAAACCTAATCAATCAGCCGACCTTTCAATGATCATTTTTGCTACATCTGCACTAATTGCTGTATTCATGTAAACCATGCTTTGTCACTGTAAGAGTGTTGTATTATTTAAATAAAGTACATAAATAAACAATAGGGTCACTTTTGTGACCTTTTTAGAATTGTTAGGCTCAAAACCCAAAAGTTCTATTTTGCAACAATTTTGCAACCTTTCCCTTTATCATAAACAGCACTTGCAATTCGAAAATGAGCACAAGCTAGTTTAAAAAAATCAGGTAATTGAGTTAATTCCATACATTCATTTTAGAAATAAATTTATATTTATCTAAAGTGACACTTCTGCAGAATATTTTTATTACGGTATACAGGATACATCATCACCATTTATTTATATAGCGCCACTAATTCCACAGCGCTGTACAGAGAACTCATTCATATCAGTCCCTGCTCCATTGGAGCTTCCAATCTACATTCCCTAACACAGAAAGAGAGAGAGAGACTAGATTCAATTTTGATAGCAGTCAATTAACCTACCAGAATGTTTTTGAAATATGGGAGGAAACCGGTGCACCTGAAGGAAACCCACGCAAACACGGGGAGAACATACAAACTCCACACAGATAAGGCCATGGTTGGGAATTGAACTCATGACCCCAGCGCTGTGAGGCAGAAGTGCTAACCACTAAGCCACCATGAAATTTAACAATAGGCTGAAAGTATATTTACATTTTAAAACATTAACTAATATCTATTTTGTTGGTAAAACATGTTATCACTATGTGTGTTAATTACATTTCCCAACTTACACTGACTGACTGTTTTTAATTTGTTATTTCCCAGCTGGTAGCGACAGATATTTGCTATAGGCAGCCACAGACCTCTACAGCGTGATGCTTAGAGGACACCCAAAGACATCTAAGGACACCGCACTGTATTTTCAGCAGTACCTCATGTTCAAACCACACATTCAGCATATTTTGAATGAAGAATGTTAGATATGCTAGGTATAGAATTTTATTTTTTTTCATTGAACAAATAGCGATTTTAGTGGAGTGTTTATGTCCTGACGACAATAGCAGTATAATAGTGTTACAGTGTAGTTTAAATATGTTTACTATTTTAGCACTTGTCCTGAAAACTGTACAGAATAGGGTAAACTTTAAAATAGACTTTGTATTAGGAATTAACATGGTACTTCTGTAGTAAAATACATTCACCTATTAGTCAAACTACGTTAGTTAATTCAAATACAGCACTTACAATTCCTTACAAAATTTAAATAACAAATTGAAAAATATTCCATGGTGTGCTTTTATAAAACTTATAGATTATGTATATACCCCCAAAAAAGTCATAAGTAGTGGATAAAATAATTAGAGATGCTCGGGTTCAGTTTTCTGAAAACTGAACCCATCAGAACTTAGGGGATCTGAGTAGGCTCACGAGCAGGCTCAGTACTTTCACGCATCCTCGGATCTGAATCGAAGCAAAACGTCAGTGTTGCATTGTCTGATCTTGCGGGTTTTGGATTCCATAAGTACCTCCCTCCCCAGGAAATCCAGCGTCATTGCTCACACAGAAACAGGAGTAGCAGTGTTCTTGTCATTTGACGAAAATTGTCTGGAAATGAATATTATTGAGGTTAATAATAATGTAGGAACAAAAAAAGAGCCAAATTATGTGATTTTAGAAAAAAAAAAAAAATAGGGAACCAAAACACGCGAGGACGGTTTTGCCAAAACCAAAACACAAAGTTGATCCAGATCCAGAAACAAAAATAAAAACAAAACACGGGGGTCAGTGAACATCTCTAAAAATAATTTGAAACAAATATGAATTGCTATGCATACATTGCTTCCAAGTATAAGTCTGTTTACACCCAGTGTATGAGACCTCAGTCTGAAACTCTGTTTGTAACAACAAGACCAAAACTGTCTGCGACTTCCCTCTTCAAAACTTGACCTTGATGGGTCAAAAAAATCCAAAAACAAAGAAATACATGATTCTATATTTAACATCATGTATTTTTATATTTCATTGATTACTAGACTTATTTTTCTGGTTTAATTTGAGTGAAATGATGGTTTAATAATGAGATATGATCAGTTTATGATGAATGGGACACTATTAAGTAGAAGTTTTCTTGCTTTCATTACAAGTAAATGCTTTAAAAAAAAAAAAAAAAGTGTTTTTTTTGTATGTTAAATAGTTTATGGGAGAATATTATTCATTTATATTAAGACATTTTCATTGTCGTTCTTTCTTCATGTATATTAATTAGCTCCTGATATATGCGGTGAGACTCTGTGCGCTGATGGGACTCACAAGTTCTTGTTAGTGTAGACATTCACACCCACTTTACAGCAATAGAATGAGAAGCTAAGAAACCAATTGGTTTAAAGGTACACACCAAGTTTAGTGAGATTGATGAAGAGAGGTGATTGGTCCTATAACCTTCTGCTGTGAGCACCCGTCCATGACCTTATCTCAGTAGAGTTTGTATGTTCTCCCAATGATTGTGTGGGTTTTCTCCGGGTGCTCTGGTTTCCTCCCACACGCCACAAACCTACTAGTAGGTTAATTGGCTGCTGACAAAATGAACACTAGTGTGTGTGTGTTAGGAATTTAGACTATAAGCTCCAATGCGGCAGGGACTGATATGAATGACAAATATTCTCTGTACAGCGCTGCAGAATTGGTGGCGCTATTTAAATAGATGATGTGATGAAGTCCTGTGATAACTAAATATTTGGTTGTATGTATTGGAGCAAGTCCTCTGAGATAGTCTGGCTTAGTGAGTTTACAAATTTCCACTAGAGAGGCTCAGGCTCGGTTCCCCGAGAACCGAACACACCCGAACTTAGCAGATCCGAGTACCGAGTTGAGCCAGCTCGGTACTTTCGCGCACTTTTGGAATTTGAAACGAGACAAAACGTTGTTACGTCGTCAGATCTCGGATCTTACGAGTTTTGGATTCTATAAGTATCGCCCTCCACGGTGATCTAGCGCCATTTCACAGAGGGACACAGAAGGGGTAGAGCAGTTGGGCAGCATCATAGGTAGAATAGAAAGAGAATGGGGTAGCAGTGTTATTCAAAGTCTACAGTGACATTCAGAAGAGCTCCATTGCTAATTGTCATTGCTGAAATACAAATACTAGGGCTGGCAGGCTTGGTCTTCTGAATTGCAGTCAAAGTATATGGTGTTATCAAAATGGATTCACAGCAGTACACAGAAGAGCAGGAGCACCAAGCAGCTGCTGGCACCAGTCATGATGATGGTAATCCCTTTACGTCATCTGGTAAAGCCTATGTTAAAGTGCATACTGTTGGTAAGTCAGGGAAACCAAAATGTAAAAACACCTTTCACCTTGGTCAAGAAAAAAAGACCTGTAATCAAGGCAAAGTTATCTGCAAGAAAAAAAAATTGCCAACATGCCATTCTACACACAGAGTGGCAAGGATAGAATAAGGCCTTCACCTTTCTCTGAGTGCTAGTTCTGCAACTGTGACATAGGCATCTTTTTGTAAGGTCAGTCGTGACCAAGCAAGACCATGTCATTCGAACTCCAAAAGTGGTGTCCAAATACTTTTACGTGTAAAAGCCGAGCTGGAAGAAAACAGTAAGGCATTAGAGGAAAATGTATGTTCAGATTCAGAAATGACACAAATCCCTGAGGAGAGTCTATCCACGAGTGCTATGTGTAATCCTGACCATTCTAATGGTGTACCCATAAAGAAGGCCCCTTTCTGCATTTCTGCAGATGTGTGCCTGAACAGCCCAAGTGTAGCCGATGATGCACAAATTGAGGATGCCACTTGGAATTGCAACAGGATGAGGGGGATATTTGTGTAGCTGACGAGGGCGCTAATGAGGATGTTGATGAGGATGATGTTCTTTGTGTAAGTCCTGCACCGGTGGAAACAGTTCTTGCACGTGATAAGAAGAAGGCCATTGTCATGCCTGGACATAAGACAAAAAAATCCACCTCTTATGTTTGAAATTATTTTTACCCAAATCCTGACAACAATTGTCTAGCCATTTGTAATGTTTATAAAGCCACAGTCAGTAGAGGTAGGAACCTTAATCATCTAGGAACCTCATCCATATTACGCCATTTGAAGTGAGTTCATGGCAAGCTGTTGGGAAAATCAGAAACTTATGCTAAAAAAATAACAAGCAATCCATCATCAGCTTGGTTCTTTTCTCGACTATATCCTGACGCCTGCAATTTGCCCCCACAACACAGTCCTCATCAATATCCTCACAAGTGACCAGAGTTAGTCCTGCATCCAAGTTGCTAAGGCTAGATGACTCCTCCACTCTCTTGGATTCCTCAGAAGAATTCTTGAGCGTTAGTCCCACTGCTGCTGCAGCTGCTGCTGGGGTGAATCTTCATCCCAGAAGCAGACCAGGAAGAAGACTACTAGTAGTTTACAACAATTGCCTGTTAATCCTTTGCAAGAGAAAGAAAGTATGAAAGCTGTCATCCAGTTTCAAAGCAGATCATGGCAACTATGCTAGTAATAGATCTACGTCCAATATCCACTATTAATGCAGCTGGTTTTAGACAGTTACTTAAGGTCTTGTGTCCCCTTTACCAAATTCCATCATGACACCATTTCACTAGAAAAACAATTCCTCACCTCTACCAGAAGGTTCATAAAAATGTAATTATTGGGCTACAAAATGCCATTCTACCCACTGTACACTTAACCACAGATATGTGGACAAGCGGAACTGGGCAAACTAAATATTATATGACTGTGACAGCCCACTGGGTTTCTGATTCGCCTTCACCAGCAGGAACAGCAGCAGCATGTACCCAAGGACATCACATTTGCCAGAGGCAGGCTACTCTGTGTATCATTAGCTTCACTAAGAGGCATACAGCTGACAATCTGTTACAAAAACTAAGGGATGTCATTGCAACATGGCTTATCCCGCTTGAACTATCCTCAGGATATGTAATTTCTGATAACGCAACCAATATTGTGAGAGCATTACAGCTGGGTGAATTCCTACGCATTCCCTGTTTTGCTCACACAATAAACTTGGTGGTGCAGAGCTTTTTAAAAAATGACAGGGACGTGCAGGAGATGCTATCTGTGGCCCGTAAAATATCTGGACATTTCCGACATTCTACAAGAGCAATTAAATTTGCCCTGCCACCAACTAAAACAAGAGGCTGTGACAAGGTGGAATTCCACCCTGTATATGCTTCTTCGGATGAAGGAACAATGAAATGCCATCCACGCTTACTCCACAAGCCATGACATTGGGAATGGAGCGGGGATGTATTTTAGTGAAGTGCAGTGGAGAATACTTTCCGTGTTGTGCAAGGTGCTGAATCCATTCGAAGTAGTCACTTGTGAAGTGAGTTCATACACTGCTAGCTTGAGTCAAGTGATTCCCTTAATTAGAATTTTGGAAAAGCAGCTGGAGAAACTGAAGGAGAAGATGAAACAAAGCAATTACCCTAAGTATGTTGGACATGTAGATAAAGTATTTTATTCGCTTTGCCAGGATCCAAGAGTTATCAAAATCTTGAAATCGGATTACTACATTTTGGCGACTGTGCTTGATCCTGTCACTCACCGGACTGTTAGTGCCTCTAGTTTGGGACATGGGTCTCTCTCGCTCCTGCCAGCGCCTCTCCTGAGCCGTGGCCGTCAGCCATCTTGACTAAGATTGCGCATGTGCAGAAACCCTGAACTGTTAATACCTCGCCTCTAGTCTCATTGGTTAATTAATCACCTCTCAGTACTTAAGGCACCTGTTGCCCTATTACCTTTGCGTGTTCTTGGTTCTCATTCCTTGAGACTCTGAGGTGTTTGCTGTTTCTGCTCGTGTTATCCGTTTGCTCTGGACAAGTCTCCTCTCCACAGCGGTAGTAGAACTTACCTGCTGCAGACTACTCTCGCTACTTCCATTACCTGCCTGCTTCTGGACAAGTCTCCTCTCCACATCAGTAGTAGAACTTACCCACTGCAGACTACTCTCGCTACCTCCGTTACCTGCCTGCTCCTGGACAAGTCTCCTCTATAAATCAGTAGTACAACTTGCCTATTGCAGACCACTCACGTTGCTCCGTTACATGCCTGCACCTGGACAAGTCTTCCCTTCACATCAGTGGTACAACTTGCCTATTACAGACCACTCACGTTACTCTGTTCCACGCCTGCACCTGGACAAGTCTTCCCTTCACATCAGTGGTACAACTTGCCTATTGCAGACCACTTACGTTGCTCCGTTACATGCCTGCACCTGGAAAAGTCTTCCCTTCACATCAGTGGTACAACTTGCCTATTGCAGACCACCCACGTTACTCCGTTCCACGCCTGCACCTGGACAAGTCTTCCCGTCACATCAGTGGTACAACTTGCTAATTGCAGACCACTCACGCTATTCCGTTACACACCTGCGCTGGACAAGTCTTCTCTACATATCCGTAGTGAGATTTACCAGCAGTAGACCATTCATGTTTCCTTGTGATATAGCTACTACTCTGTATGGTACCTATTAGCTGGACTAAAGTCTACAAGTGCCTCTGTATTGTAGCTGCAAGTCGCTGACTCTTCTACTATGTTTTTGATTGGTCTTTGCCTAACAGTATCCAGTTATCAAGTACTGGCCTGCTATATGCTACCTGTGTGCTAAGGCACTTGGACTCTTTCCTTATTTTATCCTGTTTAATAAACTGCTGTACCATCACAGTTCCACGGTGCCAAGATTCAGCATTTATACTATTGACATTCCTTTCCTCTATTCTATTGTATGGTTCCACTGATTCACCACACTATCCAGAGGTCAGTACCTCTGGTAAGTGTAGCTACACCTGGTGAATTCTGGGTAAAACTCCTAGTGCCCGTGACAGGTCCTCAGTTTAAGAGCTATGTCTTCTCTTTGTTTCCAACTGACCCAGAGCTGAAGATATGCAAAGAGCTCCTGGTGAGCAGGATGACAGCTCAAGAGTTACATGACAGGACGGCGTCTCCTCCAGTTTCTCACACAACTGCTGCTAGGAAAAATCTTAGCTTTCCCAAGAGACTCAAGGATGATGCAGATGACTCGGCACAAAATTTTGACATATGGTCTGGTCTAAAAGAATTGACAAAAAACGTAACACATCTGCCGTAACTCCTCCTGATTCTACTATCAACATCCAAAGGATGGTGGAGGATTATTTTCAAGACCGCATAGAAATAGACACATCAGACAGTCCCTTTTACATACTGGGAGGAAAGAAAGGGAATTTAGAGACCCATGTACCAACTCGCTTTGCACTGCCTAAGCTGCCCACCCTCCAGTGTGTACTCGGAAAGAGTTTTCAGCACAGCCGGGAACCTTGTCGGCGATCGTCGTAGGAGGCTACTTCCTCCAAAATGTGGTAAAGATAATGTTCATAAAAATGAACTTCAAGTTCCACGAGGAAGGCCTTTCCCGGCCAATTACATCAAAATACTGAGACTTCTGTAATGGTGGATTCCAGCGGTGATGAATTAATAATGTGGGAGGATGATATACAAACGGATGAGGCTGAGGCTGATTGCAACAACATCTTGTCACAGTAGAGCATTAACAGCACTGTACCTTAGGTGCCTTAAGCCCATTGTTCCCTTGGTTTGTGGGGGCCCAAACAAACCAAGCTCTTAAGCCACAAAGAGTGGCACTTTTGTGGCTGAAGTGCTTGGCTTGTTAAAGTGTGCATGTCATTTTTAAGATCCAACATAAGGGTGGGTGGGAGGGCCCAAGGACAATTCCATCTTGCACCACTTTTCCTTTCAGCTACCACTGTGTGCCAATGTTACCTACATGTGCTATATACTGTTGTGTGCTTAGCAAAAATCTTAGACACCCATTGATGATGCAGATGACTCAGTACAACATATTGACATCTGGGGGTAAATGTATCAAGCTGAGAGTTTTCCGGCGGGTTTGAAAACTGGAGATGTAGCCTATAGCAACCAATCAGATTCTAGCTCTCATTTTGTAGAATGTACTAAATAAGTGATAGCTAGAATCTTATTGGTTGTTCAAACCCGCCGGAAAACTCTCAGCTTGATACATTTACCCCCTGGTCTTGTCTACTGTAAAATAATTGACCAGCATTAGTGACACCTCTGCTGTAGCTCCACCTGATTCTACTATCAACTATCAACATTCAAAGGTGGAGGATTATTTTTAATTATTTTGAACTGTATAAAGACAATGGTTTTATTAACAAAGGAAAACGTTGCTTGCAGACGTCATGTAAGCATGGATGTCTAAATAGACATGTATATGTATTACATTTGACTGATGTTTCATCAAGTGTTTGTAATCTGCACTTTACATCAAAGGTACCTAACTATATTATAATTTTGTGGGAGTCGGGGCTGATTTGAAGCTCAGTGATGAACTTGCTTTTTGCTGGGAATTACAATGGCTCTTTTTAGTGCATTATCCGGCACCCTGGATTGCTCAGGGTCTGATAAAAGCACGCATCCTGGGGGGGGGCAGTGCTCGTTGCCATGTATAAGATGTAGAATTACCACAGTTATCCAAGAAACAGGTGGAGTGGTTTCATGATCCAAGGACAATTCCATAGTGCACCACTTTTCATTTCTGCCACTGCTGTGTGCCAATGTTTCCTAGATGTGCCAGGTACTGCCGTGTGTTTGAGTCATTGCTCTGTCAGCGCTTAGAATCCAGCCAGGTCGCTGCAGTATTTGTCCGAAAGTGTATGAAAATAATATTGTGACCTGTGAGGTGGTCAAAATTGACTGCAAATGACTTGAAATTAGTGTTATTGAGGTTAATAATGTAGGAACAAAAAAAGAGCAAAATTATGAGATTTTAGCATATTTTAGCAATTTTTCTAAAAAATACAGATCCAAAACCAAAACACACGAGGTTTTGCCAAATCCAAATCCAAAACCAAAACCAGAACACTGGGTAATTTCCACATGCTCTGGAGAAGTGCTACTCTTTTAAATTAGTTTTTGTAACAATAAAAAGGTTAATTCCACTATAAAAGTATCTCCTTCTTTTTTTGATATTATTTTATACAGTGGTCGAAGTGGAAATTTAGGAGTGACCGTATGAAAAATGTGGTGGGAATGTTAGTGAATGAAGACAGTAGAAGTGGCGGTATGGCATAGCAGCGTATACACCCCTACTTCAAGTACTAATTTTATTTTATGAAGTTTAAAAGTGAAAAAATCCTTTAATTGTTCATTTCACCCCTGTTTGGCAATTTCAGGAATGGCTATTAACTGACACTGACTTGACTATTTTGGGCCTTTTACAGGGGAATTTTCTCCCCGTCCTGGGGGCTGCAAGGTTCTGACGCTCTTTGAGTATCTGCTGTGACATTTGCAGAGCTTGTGGAAAAAGTGCAGTGAAATATGAATAATCATTATAAAACTAGTACTGCTTTGCAAACGAAAATTACATCATTCTACTAGTTTGTGTCCGAGACATGACAGTGTTTTCACACACTAGCAGAATATAAGGCTTTAGGTCACACCTGTGCTATTTTCCAGTTGTTTTAGAATATAAGGGATCCTGTTTTTCTAAAGTCTGTAATAGAGTTCCAAAGCGATCCCTTGTAAAACTAAACTTCATGTTTGAAAGTTGTTTAAGATAATCTTCACGTACAGCATGTTTTGTTCCAGAAGAAATGAATGACAATTTTTTTTTTAACTTCAACAGTTAAGCTCTTCTCCTCAAACAAAGCAGACTGATTCAGATGTAAGAAGGATGGAAAAGATAACTACAGAAATCACTGTTATTATGAGACAACATCAGTGAACATTATTGTTCAAAAACAATCTAAGAAATTCAGTCTCTTACCCAGTGGCTTGTTCACAACAAGAGAGTAAGAACAAAATAGTAGGGTTCCACTTTCTCTTTTCCAAGTAATAGTTGGTGAAACATACAGTGAAGTCAATAAATATTGGGACATCGACACAATTCTCATATTTTGGGCTCTATACACCACCACAATGGATTTGAAATGAAACAAACAAAATGTGCTTGAACTGCAGACTTTCAGCTTTAATTTGAGGGAATTTACATCCACATTAGGTGAACAGTGTAGGAATTACAACGGTTTCTAAATGTGCTTCCCACTTTTTAAAGACCAAAAGTAATGGGACAATATAAACAATCCTACATCAAACTTTCACTTTTTTATATCCTTTGCAGGCAATTACAGCCTGAAGTCTGGAACGCATAGACATCACCAGACGCTGGGTTTCATCCCTGGTAATGCTCTGCCAGGCCTCTACTGCAAATGTCTTCAGTTCCTGCTTGTTCTTGGGGCATTTTCCCTTCAGTTTTGTCTTCATCAAGTGAAATGCATGGTCAATCAGATTCAGGTCGGGTGATTGACTTGGCCATTGCATAACATTCCACTTGTTAGCCTTACAAAACTCTTTGGTTGCTTTTGCAGTATGCTTCGGGTCATTGTCCATCTGCACTGTGAAGCGCCATCCAATGAGTTCTGAAGCATTTGACTGAATATGAGCAGATAATATTGCCCGAAACACTTCAGAATTCATCCTGCTGCTTTTGTCAGCAGTCACATCATCAATAAATACAAGGGAACCAGTTCCATTGGCAGCCATACATGCTCACGCCATGACACTACCACCACCATGCTTCACTGATGAGGTGGTATGTTTTGGATCATGAACAGTTCCTTTTCCTTCTCCATACTCTTCTCTTCCCATTGCTCTGGTACAAGTTGATCTTTGTCTCATCTGTCCATAGGATGTTGTTCCAGAACTGTAATGGCTTTTTTAGATGTTGTTTGCAAAACTCTTATCTGGTCTTCCTGTTTTTGTGGATCACAAATGGTTTACATCTTGTGGTGAACCCTCCATATTCACTCTTGTGAAGTTTCCTCTTGATTGCTGACTTTGACACATATACACCTACCTCCTGGAGAGTGTTCTTGATTTGGCCAACTGTTGTGAAGGGCTTTTTCTTCCCCAGGGAAAAAATTCTTCTGTCATCCACCACAGTTGTTTTCCGTGGTCTTCCAGGTCTTTTGGTGTTGCTGAGCTCTCCGGTGCGTTCTTTCTTTTTAAGATGTTTTTGTTATCTCTCTGATGGGTTTGTTTTGATTTGTCAGCCTAAAGATGGCTTGCTTCACTGATAGTGACAGCTCTTTGGATCTCATATTGAGAGTCGACAGCAACAGATTCCAAATGCAAATGTCACACCTAGAATCAACTCCAGGGGGTAAATGTATGAATCTCCAGATTCTTCATCTCCGGCGTGTTCAGCCTCTTCAGCGCTTAAATTTAAAGCGGCGCTGCATTGTAAAGGGAAGTTTCCCTTTACAATGCAGCGCCGCTTTAAATTTAAGCGCTGAAGAGGCTGAACACGCCGGAGATGAAAAATCCAGAGATTCATACATTTACCCCCAGACCTTTTACCTGCTTAATTGATGATGAAATAACGAGAGAATAGCCCACACATGTCCATGAAATAGCTTTTGAGTCGATTGTCCCATTACTTTTGGTCCCTTAAAAAGTGGGAGGCACATATAGAAACTGTTGTAATTCCTACACTGTTCGCCTGATTTGGATGTAAATTCCGTCAAATAAAAGCTGAAAGTCTGCAGTTAAAGCACATCTTTTTGTTTCATTTCAAATCCATTGTGGTGGTGTATAGAGCCCAAAATATGAGAATTGTGTTGATGTCCCAATATTTATGAACTTGACTGTATGTGTAGGGGCATTTTATTAATTTAGTGGACCTGTGTGCAAGTGCACTGCTGGTCCCAACCCCCACCTAAGATGCTACAAGGGGAGGATGATGGGAGAACATGTGATAGGGGAGAATGGAAAGGGCATTTGTGTTATAAGCACTCCCCACTCTGCTCTTGTCACACATTTCCCCCTCCCCGTTCTCTCATGCTTGTGCCATGCCCCTAACCTCTCCACATATTCCTGCCTGCTGTGGTATCCAGTGGATTAGGGTCAGGTTCATCACAGCAGCTCCCGACTCTGATGTTCCATGTTGCGCCAGTGACTACTACTAATGAAGTCACTATACACAGAAAGCCCATATCATGATGCAGCAGTAGACAACGCATCAGGGAGAAGCCTGCTGGCAGGGGCGAATTGAAAGAGCAACATGAAACGGGACATACCTACTGTCCTGATTGTGCAGGACAATTGTAACAAATCTGGATTGATCCACCAGAATCAGGACTGGTGGCAGACTGAATTGCTGTCTCCTATCTGTTCTTGTAGCTTTCACTACCTGCTACTGCTGGTGTCTTTAAGTTCTATGGCTACTTGACTGGATCCTGGAATGTTGGCTTCCTGGTTGGAAAAGGCATAGGTACAAATCACCTTCTGGAAAGCCAAGCAACAAGTGAACAATCAAGGCCATCCTCCTCCAACATTAAATCAATGACACCCACATTTTAATTAATTGCCCCCCATCCCCCAATTATTCCCATCATTAATTTATTAGCCCTGCATTTATTACAGAGACACAACTCTTTGCATTATTAGGCCCTTCAATATATGAACATTCCCCATCAGGCCCACATTACATTAATAGCACCCAAATTTAATAGAAAACCCATATTAAATGAATAGCCCCCACCTGCTGATACATTATATGAATAACCCTCACATTATATTAAATATCCTCAACAGCCCTCATGATAAATCAATACACCCCATCCGTAGCCTCATTATATTAATACCACCACCACTACTTTATATTAACAACTCCAACAATCTCCTGCATTATATTAATAGCCCCACTATATAATCTTCATTTCCTCCACTATATTAGATTCATAGCTCTCACATTAATACCTCCACCACCTCATCATTTATATTAATACCCTGCCTCCCACACACACATTACATTGTCATACCCACACATTATATAAAAACACCCATTCACATTATATTAATAGCCGTACACATACAATATATTAATACCCAACAACACTTACCTTCTGAGCTTAAATACTGTGATGCAGACTCCTCTGTGCAGTCATGTTCTGAAGAGTAGAGGTGGGGGTTGCAAGTGCGAAGGGGAGGAACAGAGGTATGTATTTACTGCACAAGGTGTTTTGCTTTTGAAAAGCATAGAAAATTGCAATTACCGCTTATCAAACCTCATCACTCAAGGGATTAGTTTACTAAATCGCAGTGGCAAAGAGCTGAGCAGCATTTTAAAACATGCAGTGTGCTGTAATGAGCGCAGGTGCTAACGACTAAGTCATCTTGCTGAAATCTTACTTTCTGTCCAGCTGCTGAAGCCCATACCCAGCAAGTCCATAGCCAGAATCCCTAAACTTAGTCTGCATTTTGTAATGTGGACCCAAATGATTCCTATGATTCCCCCTTGTGTACCAGTATAATAGTAGACCTTGAACTAATTTTGCATTCCTATTCTAGGTCACCTTGGTGTAATGGAAACTTGGAATGTACTGATAGTAATGTAGTGGGGATAGGACACTTGTAAATAAGACCCCCGAAAATTGACATATGACAGATGCTCTTTCCCATTCACCAATTTTTCCAAGGCGTTCACTTTTATCATGCACCATCAGAATGTATCGCACTGATTTAATTTGTTTTGCGATAATAACTAAATCGTACTTTTAAACCAAAGAAGTACATGTATTTTTGCTCCAAATATGTATTTGAACTATTAATGAACTGAAAGGCAAACTCTAAATTCTTTTAAAGAAGATTTTTTTCAAAGCTCATTTGCACGTAGTTCAATAAATGCTAATTAAATCCACAGAGATCATTTTACACACACTACAGTGAATCCTGAGCTCTTTACTCATATTGTTATTCAGAGCATTTTTATATAGTCAAAAGATATGTTTCCAGAAAATGTAATTGTCTACTCCTTTTTGTCATATTTTGTTAATTTTCTTGAACAAATATTATGCGCTAAATACTTTTATTGAGATCTTAAGTTCTTCTTTTAGTAGAACCGCTCATGTTTTAATTTTACCTCAGAATTGTTGATTATTTTCTCTGATCACTTTATTATAAAGAATAACTTTGTATATGTATGTGTGTGTGTGTGTGTGTGTGTATATATACATATATACAAGTTAACCCGTGCATGATACTCATGGATTCTAGTCAAATCAAGCTACTTAAGGTGTTAAAAAGGTTCTTGTCATGCATTTGGGGCTAGCCCAGGCCTCCTCAAGGGAAGAGCGTTACTTCCCGATGTAAGCGCCCTTTTTTAACGTGGTTTTGTCCACATGTCACCACCTCATCATTCTTCTCCATCCCCTCATCGCCACATCTATCCAGATGTCTATCCAGACACAGGGATCTCTCTCAGCGGTCCTGAGTATCACACTCCTCTCACTCTGTCACCCCCGGCAACCACCAACCACTCCCAAATGTCACTTCTCCTTCAAGAAATATATATTTTTTTTTTTTAAATCTTTATATACACTTTTAACTATTAACAAATTAAATTAACAAATTAAAAACATCTTAGTATACCAAATTTCAGCCCTCTCTAAGTTTTTTCCCCCACACACACTAAGAATTTAGTAGCTCAGTATATAACTGCGCCCAGCAGGTGGCGCTGCAGCTTGGTTTTTTTTTCACAGACACACGCCACTAGGCTTTTATATAGTAGATATGTATATATAATAATTTATATTTATGTATGTGTGTTTGTATATAGATAGATAGATAGATAGATATAAATATGTATTTGTCCATGTGTCCCTAAAAACTTATTTAATGCCTAGTCCCAAACTTTACCCCAAACCTTTCCATGAAATCTAACTGAAAAAATTTACCTGTACGAATCTATTTTCTCTGGCACCATTTCTGCTACTATTCATGAAGTACCCAACACTTTTGCCATCATTCTTATTTTGTTCACTGCTACTGAGAGCAAGGAGAGTTGAAATTTAAAAAACACACATTTGTATAAGCCGGCATCTCTGAAATGGAGCTGAAAGAGAACAAATCTAATCCTCTATTAGTATCAAGGTAACTGGTTCTCTTTAGAAGAGAATGTGAAATGTGCCCTTCCAATCAGGAGGGTTGTAACACTCAATCGCCTGGATGCACGGGCCCGGCACAATCACAAAAAAGCTCTGTTGGTTCTGGAGTGGGGTCCTTGACAGCATTGCCGGTTCAGTCACTGCCTCCCAGCATTCCAACCCCCTGCAGCGAATCTAATCTACATCATCCATCTGAAAATTCTTCACAGATTCCAGAGTGTTTAAGAGAATAGCAGAAAACACATCTATATATTGTGGCATAGTAAGGTAACATGGTATTATATTACATTATAGAAAAGTTTAATTTAAGAGTGCTTCATGGGGTCTGTTCTTCAATTCTTGTAAAATTTGAGTGTAAATAATAAGAAATGTAACTTTGGCACTGTTAATCAAATTTGTCTAGCCGGGACAGGTCTGTGTCTATAGCATATTCTGCTCTATCTGGTTGCCTGTGAATTCATTAATGGTGGAGAGAGCTGGACAGTGAGGTGCTGCTGATCTGACTGCACTGTCTGACAGAGCGTTGCTCAAGCTGGGACTTCAATTCAAAGTGGAAAAATTGATGATCCTGAAGACCCACATCACAACCTTTCCAGGATTGCAGCATCCCTCAAGGGTGTTCTAGCTATGCCTACAAAACTAGCCTTTGGTGACATCCCTGATATTAGTGTAGAGATGCCACAATAGAAGGATCTCCAGATAAAAGTCCAAGCACAGGGTTATCCATGAGACTTCAAATCTCACAAAATTCCCCTCGGAGGTCTTAAATTAATCAGATGCCAAGGTGCGTTCTAGACATATTGTCTCTGTAGTAGAGGAGGAGCATCCATCATTATAGGGCAGGGAACTATAATTATCCCTCTACACATGCTCCTTCCTTTCTAATGAGCCTGTTAACACAGATCACTGCAGCTAGTGCCATCCTGAGATGGCAACGTTGGCTATAGAGGCCAAGCTCCCAAAAGATAAGGCCATTTCACAATCGCCATAGCTATAGGAAGGACTGCTGCGGTGAACGGTAGTTAAAGGAAAGCCACAAATATCTCCGATATCTGCAGCGATGCATGTTTAATAGGGCTGTGAGGGTTGGATAAATATGCCCCTATACTCCATATTGCAATACAGTATTTAAGGCCTTTGGAGATCATATTGGATTAAACAAATATATACTATATATTGTTTTCCTTCTTTTCATGGATCTGAGGGCCAATAGTAGCAAGACCTCTGCCCCATGCATTTATGCTCCTATGCTCTCAAAAGCCATTTCTTCATTAAAGCGTATCTGTTGTCCTCCTAATGCACTCCTACTACCCTTTTCACACTGTCTTATTCCTTCTGTGTCACCCTGTTTGTCTGCCACTCCCCCTTAGATTGTAAGCTCTGATGAGCAGGACCCTGTTCTCTTTTGTCCTCCTCCTTTCATTACTTAAACCACCAGCTCACCAGTGTCTTCCCTTCTATCCTCAACCAGTGGCTCTGATCCTGTTTGCTGGACCTATACTCCTGGGTACAGGCTCAGATTTTGCTAATTTGCTCTCCCACCTCTAGTCATCATAAGGGGCTATTTACCCGCTGAGCACTTCATTTCTTGCCGGTTTTGACTATGCATTGGCTGTGTATTCTACTGATTTGTGTATTTTGTAGTGCACTGTTTTTTACCTTTATTGTAATGTCCTGTTTTAGCCTTGTACAGTTTACTGTATTCTCTATGTACTGCGCTGCAGACTTTATCAATAAACTTCTGTAATAAAATGTAAATGTTCCTCTTTTTATTACCTCTCAGTGCCTTCTGTTTTTAAGGAGCCTTTGTTCTAGGAATCCTCCTATTTATAAAAAATACTGCTTTCCTGATCTCTCCTTGGATATACTTGAATGTTTTTATCACTTATGTCCCTTCTCTCCTATAAGTTGGACATGTTCAGCTTTTGAAGTGTTTCTTGAGAAGTTGTGTTATGCAGCCCCTGCACCATTTTAGTAGCCATTCTCTGATTTATTTTTTTTCTATTGTAGTAATGACTCTGTAGATATGACCAATATGACCACCAGAGCTGTACATAGTATTTAAGGTGACATCTTACTGGTGACTTAGTGGTTACATAGCCTTCTCCTTCCTACTACTAATACCTCATCAGATATTTTACTGGCTTTTCCCATTGAGTGGCTACACTGTTTGTTTACCTTCATGTAATCTGAGAATATAACTCTGAGGTTCCTTTCCTCTATTGTTGTTGACATTACATTGCTATTCATTCTGTATTCCTCATTGAGATTGTTGTGTCCAAATGCAATATTTTACATTTTGATATATTAAATTTAACCCAGTAATTTAGCCCTTGCCTCTATTTTCTTTGAATCACTAGGCCATTTAATTCACATCTTCTGTGGTATCAACCCTGTTACAAATCTTGTGTATGTATCATCTGTACACTAGATTGTAGACCACAAGTATTGGGCATTTTAGAAAAGAAGATATCCCAAGGTAGGCCCTTCACACATGTAAAATTGTTTGAGAAAATGGTATTTTATTTTTAATGTTATGCATGTGACATGGAGAGGAGTAGCATCAGCAGCAATAATAAAAGGTAATTTTAGAAAAGATGATACACCAAGTCCATAATGTAAAATAGAGCAAGATGGAAATGTCCTTGGACCCTCCCTCCCACCCCTATGGACATGCATAGTTTAACACTGACTGGTAATGCCACTTTTTTATTTTGGTTGTTGCTTGTTGACTGTAGAAAAGATAGGGATTTTGACAATTTACTAATGAACTTTTAGGCGAACAGTGGTCATCTTCCTCACTGCTGACAATGTCATCACCCTCATCCTCATCACTGATGTCAATATCATCATCACACAATATTAGTTTATCCCCACTGAAATCCAGCGTTAGAGATTTTGTTTGTAATTGGTGGGAACAATGTCAATTACAAACAGAATCTGATACAATTGCAAGTTTATTTTGAAGAACACCAGTTTTGTTTGAAAGTTGCCTCCTGCGATGATCGCTCAAAATATTCCCGACTGTGCCCAACACTCTTTCAGAGTACACATTGGAGGATGGGCAGCTTAAGTACACCATAGCTTGTTTGTAGAACTCCAAACTGCCTGTTTTGTTTTTGTTTTCTTCCCAGAATTCAAGGGGGCTGTCACCACCATTTTACTAATACAAAGTCTATAAGATTGAGATGTGGTAGAAATGTCAATATATTTAGGTATTTTTTTAAGCCTGACCAGATTTCATTATAATCTATTACATTGGTGTGCTGTGTTGATTTATCATCAGTGTGACACTTGGAACAGGTAAGTTTTTTGTAAGTTTATTTTGTTTTGTTTTTTTTGTTTAGTAGCAGAGGACATGTCATGTGGGACTTGAGCCAACAGCTTGTTTACAAGGAACTGTATGCATTTCTTAAGATGTATGTCAATTGGAAAGAAAGGCATTCTATATTATACCGAGGATCAAGCATGGTTGCCAAAATGTAGTGATTCAATATCAAAATGCTGCAAACCTTTTGGTCCTGGTAAAGTGAATAAAGAACTTGATCTACAAGGCCAACATACTTAGTAAAATCACCTACTTTCATTAGCTCTTTTTCAGGTTATCTAGCTGCTTTTCCAGCAGTTTGATTAGGGATATGACTCAGGCTGACAGTGTCTGAACTCACTTAATTTCTTACAGTTTCAAATGGTTTCAGTAGCAAAACCGAAAGGTTTCTTCAGCTTCAGTGAACTCACTTTATTTGTTACAAATACAGATGTGTTCAGTAGCTCGCATAAAACCGAAGGTTTTTTTCTGTCTCATGATTTGATGTGTAGGTGTAGGCTTAATGGCTTGTTGCTGAACCTCCAGTCACTGTAGCATATCCAATGTGCAATTTCACTTGGTTCAGTTGGTTGTATGGCAGATCCTTTTTTTTTTTTCTTTTTTTTTTTTCAGCTGCTGCAATGTTCTACATGCGGTTGCTGAATGCCGAAAACGATTAGAATTTTGCAGGCCACAGCCTGCATCTCTTGCACTGATCTCTCCTTTCTTTAAGAAATTCGAAATCACCAAGTTTATTGTGTGTTCAAAGCATGGTACGTGTAGAAATTCACACATTAACCCTGGTATGTTTCTTAATGAAGCCAGCAATACAGGGAATAGCTTGACTGTGAATGACCTGGCATTGTGTGCTAGTTCTGCTATTCTGAAATACGGAGGATGATTATGTTACAGGCGCTGCTGCTGCTGAAGGTGATACACCTGCCCAAAGGTCATGTAGTCTTTTTCTGACCAGTACTGATTATCCACATATTCATAGTTAAGTGGATAGTTGGTACAATGGAATTTTCTAGGAACTGAATGACTTTGTGTTTAACCTCCCATTACAGCTGAGGGAGAAATCGAATTGAGATGGAATTTGGTAGTGTGGACACATGACCATCAGTTATCTCCTAAAACATCATTTACTGATGGTGGAAGTTGGACTCACATCCAATGCTAACATAGCTGTTTTGGCTTTAGTGATTGGCTGTGTAACAGGATGCTGGCTGTCATACTTGTTTCCTCTTGCAAACGATTGTTTCAGAAACAATTGTTTAAACTATGCTTAGTCCTCTTGATTCCCTTCTGTATAGAAGTTTTATCCCCAGCAGAAGCAGTCCTAGTGCGCAAGGATTTATTTTGGAAATCATGGATTGCGTTAGGGGATTCAGTTTGCATTTGCAATCTAGATGCTGGACTATGTACTAATAATGAGGAGGTTGATGATGGTGTTGACAGTGAAGATTGCAAGAGGTATCTATCCATTCTGCTGGTAGCTGATGCTGGACTGCTTGTTACTGTACATTCCTTCTTTTGATAAACCACTTGAATGGATTCGCAGCAAATGATGTAATGGGGAGGAGGTGTCTAGATGGTCAATGTCCCTACTTATTGTGGCATCACAAATACTATAGGTGCCTTGACATATATTGCCTGGGTTGGGATACAAGTATTCATCAGTAAATTATTCCCCTAATACTACAAGTGCTGATGTTTTTCTTTGAGAAATTTTGCTTGGCTTTGGAGCACCCTTCCTTACTCTTTTTCCCGTCATGATCTTTTTTTTTTTTTAGTAGAGGTTGAAAAAGTACTACTTTTGCCAGTACTAGTACTATAATGCTTCTGATTTATAGACTGATCCATGATTGACAACAGGAGTAAAGCTACTTGAAACTGAAACCGCACCAGGTGAATGCCTAATGAGATAGTGAGAGGAGGGCCTGTTAACTTGAAATTCAGACACTGCTTCACAATATAATTCAAATTAATGTAATTGATTCTTTTAAAAAAAAATGCCTTATTTTTTGGGGGGTTGTGCTTTAAAACACAGCACCCGGCCTTTTGGCCACTTGCTAGTATAGCTATGATTCTGCCCCTCACACAATAGCCTTCAGATACAAACACTTGGATTTTAAATTAATAAATATTTTGGGATATTTTGGGGTGTGCTTCTCAGAGTCAAACAGCACCCTGTTTTTTGGCTATTTACTATTACAGATGTGGTATTGCCCCTCACACAATAGCCTTCACATCCAACAAAGATTTATATTTTAATATCATGAAATACTTTCAGGATTTTTTTGTCCATCTGTAATTTGTTTACAAATATACTAGTATTACTACCTGTCACTGATTGTCTACTCTGCACTCTCTCACGCCCACTTTAACACACAATTTTAGCAGACTGTGATCTGTAAATAAACTGTAAAGATATCTGCAGTAAAGTTACAGCTAGTCTAGTAATTGATGACAAGTCACTTTATCAGCCCACAATTCCAGCAATGGACCTCCCCAAATGCCATCAATTTAAAAATGGCAACTGAGACGAGGAGGGAGGGCTATATATTGAAGATCTCATTCCAAAACAGCCTAGATCCAACATTTTCCCGGATATGATGTTTTGCCTAGTTTTCAGATCTGAATTTGGGAGAAGCAGAGTCATGTACCCCAAATTTTTCTGAATCCGAACCACTTATCTCTAAATGTTTAACTGTTTAAAAGGTTTGTTTGGGGAAAATACTATAGTGTTCTAATTCTCAATCTTTCTAATTTATGCGTTCCAAATTTGGTTTCTAATCCCACAATTGTTATACAATATTCAATCTGAACACTGTATGTTTTCGAATGAGGAGTGTGTAGTACTTCCCCATTAGAAAGGAAAATACTGGAACATTACACTGTGATGTCATTATTTCACCCCTTCAGTCACAGATAGCTAGGGAAAACCAGAAAACATGCAGATCAAGTCTCTTCTGCTAGGTAGCGTTAATCGATCCAAGCAAAGAGGATCTAGTAGAATCTGGCTTTCAGTTTACACTGGTTATTTAAATGCAGTCATGTTTGATGTGTCTCTTGTGACTTTGTCAACAAAAAAAAAATAATTAACTACCAAAATATTTTGTTTGAAAATTAAACATATCTGGTTTTGATGGAATTGTTTCTTAAAACATCGGACTGACCATGGAAAATGGAGTGCGCTACAACCAGACATTTACTTTTAATGATTGCTTGCTTAGTGCTAATTGCCATTGGTTGCAATTGGTTGCTGTGTACTTGCAGTTTGGCAACATGTTCATAAATGAGTCTTACTGAATACATCTATGATTGTCTAGTGAACAAAGACACTTGATAGACAGTTTGTAGCAATTCTAATCCAGTATAATACATCAAACAACAACAACAATTAATGAAACTAATAATAACAAACACTTGGAAAATATAATTATGAAGTATTATGAATATAAACTATGCTTATGAGCCTTCTCATGTTATGTAGCTATATATTTTGATAACTTTAGAGCTTTGAATTTGGCATTCACTGTATCACAATACCTCTCATCGCATATGCAGAACAATTCACTAAACATCTGCTTGATGTGTTGTAAAGATTGATCATGAAGTGTCAGTGATGATTTGGACATATGTGCACTAGTGGGAAATGAAAGCTGTGTGGAAAACACTGCTTTGGAAAATGTTTTCAGCTTTTACTGATGGACCATTAACCGTGTTTGTTTCACCCCATTTAGTTGAAAGCCCTGCTGGACACCTTTCTTTTTAAATATTGCCTTTAAAAAATCTTAACTTTGTAATTATTAAAGAGAAATTAATATAAAATATTTTGTTTTTGTTGTCAGATCTGATAACAAAGAGCAGAGTAAAAGACCAATAGGGTGACCCACATGGGACCCAGTTACTGTGATCCGCTGCTGATCTCACACGTCATCAGCCAAATGGATTTTCAGCACTTTTTATCAAAGTCTAAATGTTCTTATAAGGTGATCTGGATGGCTAGTCATTGTGGGGCTGATACAGAGTGTGTACTACGCCAGTATCTTGAAATTAACGTGTCCAGAAAGTGGGTACATGCATATGCAGATTTCTGTGATTCTGCCACTTACGCCAGCCTGCGTCTGTAGAGTCGGGGCAGTGGCATTCTAATGTATGCTGAGTACAGTAAGGGTGTATTCACACAATTACAAGTGAATGCAGACCAAGATAAAGACGCATATACGTCTGAGAAAGCCGGATTATTTGCATGTGGTATGGGGCAAGAGCAAATAGCTGCTGCTGATGGCATAATGATGTGCTTGGAATAGACTGTTTACTATTGCACCATTGGCACTGTTTGTTGTTTTGTTTGAGACATGAAAATATATTAAGCTTTTATGTGCTTGTTTAAGAATTTTATTTTTTTATTGCGGTCTATATATAAGTAAGTTTTTTTTTTTAGACAGGTTTATTTAATAGCAAATGCATTTGTTGCGCATAAAGCAAATGAATAAAAATAAATTATATATATATATATCTAATAAGTGATGAGGATTGGCACAAGTAGGATGTAAGTGTTGGTGAAGTATGCACAGATTAAGTCGTGTTAATATGCTGCTGATGCTGATTTACAAGGATCTTAAGATGCCTATGGCTCAGCACATGGGCATAAATATGCTATTTTTATGTTTGGCCTTTATGATCGTAGCTTAATTTTTGTGCCCTATGTGTTGTAGTGATTTATGTTTTGCATATTGCCGTGATTTGTGGCATCATCAATGGGGGTTGAGACCAGGATGACTTTATGCACTGTGAATTGTCATGAAGCCCACCCACCACCCACTGCACTAGGGCAATGGGCAGGATGCAGGAGGGTGTACTGCTCTCCCAGGAGTCCGGGAGAACTTCTGTAACTTTTTGTAGTCTCCTGGACATTCTGGGAGAATAGTCAAGTATGACAAACTGTACATCATAGAGGTTTTTGTGTCCCTGGTCTGCCATGCTCGGTTTTAAGTTTTTGAATGGAGCTCCAGAACTGTATATAAAGGGGATTTTTATGAAATCCATTGCATGGGTAATTTTCCTGTAGCCCATAGCAACCAGTCAGACATTGGTTTTGTAAACTGTACTGAAAGCAGCCTATTTCTATGAGTTTCACCCCATTTTTTCTTTGCCAAATTTACCTGAGCTCCATTTTTCATAAATGCCCCCATCCTCTACTATATTATAATTAATTTTAAAAACTCAAAATATATCCTATTAAAATGCATAATCCACCTTAACATTTGTTTGACTCAATTGTGTAATTACAAGTAAAGCAGCCCATGTGCTGTGGGGTCCAGTCGGATAGAAGGCTGAGACTAGTGGTGGACTGCAGCTTTCATTACTTAACATGCTAGTGCCTGCTCGCTATATATTTTGAATTACAGGCAAGTGAGTGGCTTATTTCCTGGTGCCATATTTAAGTGGCAACTCAAAATGGTAAAAGCTTTTAAACCCAAAACCCTGTTGTCAATTAATATTGGTTGGTCTGATGGGAGAAGAAGGAAGCAAGCATAGTGGTTTTTGGTCCCACAATCCTTATATACATTGTCCTATGTATCTTGGGGATAGTGTATATGGCAGGGCATTTCGTTCCTCTTGATAATGATTTGCCTAAAATGGACAGACAATATATCTTCTTGTCTGCAGCACAAACTACCACAGTTATCTTTGAACAGAGATTTCACTGCACCCCATTCCACTTTGGAGTTGTTGCTTCTCGGTGGTTTCGAGAAAAAGTAGTTGGTATCCTGGTTAACAACTTCATTAATAAAGCTTTCTATATTTTAGAATGATCTATTAATGATAACTTTCTCTGGAATTTACACACGCCTCCTTGAAAATTGAAGACATTTAATAGGTACACTGTCAAAATCAGGAGTGTGTGGTGACCATGAAAATAATGTATCAAATTTGAAAATGCCCTTTCTAAACAAGAACATAGTAGAGTCATCGGCAGTGCAACTTCCTCTTGATTTTTCAGTCTGTTTGTGGGGTATCTGATAGAAATATTTTTTTATATACCCATGGCTATGTTATAGTTTCAGGAATATTGTTAATGAATTCTTTTCCCTATTAGTTACTTGTGAATCTGTATTGACACAAAATAGAAAAAACAGAAAAGGTGGCGTACATTTAGAACAGAAATCACAGGACGCACATAATCTTGCTGTACAAAATTGAATAAATGGAAATGAAAAGTGGTACAATACATGTGAGATCAGAATAGGTGGCCATCATGTGTGTGGTCTGCGTCCAGGCAAAGATGAGGTGTCAATCTAGAGAGTAGTTAGCATCCAGGTAAAGGTCAGGGCAGGCAGTAATCCAGAGAGCAGTCTGCTACCAGATGACTACGGTCAGAGTAGGTGTTAATACTTTTTATACTTTTATTCAATAGATCTTAAATTTTGTTGCTTGCCAACATGCCCTACCCACAGCCGGTGGTAGTCACTTCTGCGGCTACAGTAAATCCGACAGCAGTTTGAGCGATGGGAGAAGTGCGATTTTCAGGTGTCTGACCTGGAGGGGACAACCGCTGCTTGAAATGACTCTTAGGAACAATTCTGCCGAACGAACATCCTGGCGCCTGCAAATCACATCAGGTTAAAGTGCGACCTAGACATTCTCTATCTACAATGTTTAGTCTACATTGTAGAGGTGGAGCTTCCTTAACTGACCACCTTAATAGCAAGAATGTCTAGGTCGCACTTTAACCTGACGGTATTTGCAGGCGCTGGGATGTCCATTCGACAGAATTGTTTAGAAGAGTCATTTTAAGCAGTTGTTGTCCCCTCCAGGTCAGACACCTGAAAATTGCACTTCTCCTATCGCTCAAACTACTGTCGGATTTACTACAGCCGATAATTGGGACCAAACCCCCACAGCTAAGTGCAAAAAAAATATTGGAGTTCTTGTCCTTGTTTTATTTTTGTATTTTGCGTATGTGCCTTGTGCTCTGACAAGGCTAGACAGCATTAACTGCAGACAGTCAGTGCTGGGTTTGCCTGACAGGCATAGGCCTCATTTTAACAATGAGGTTTTAGTGGCAGTGGCCCCCGTAATTTACTTGCACTGGGACCCCTGCAAATATTAAACCGGTCTTGGCTATATAGTAGCATTAAATGGCTATATAGAACATTGAATCTATATGTAGGCACATCAAGCTGTATCTATGATGTATGATTACATATTAAGCTATTAGCATAATTAAGTTATATGGTGGTCAGTGACGGAACCACCACTAAAGCAGCGGGTACGGCTGCTACGTTGCCTGGTAATGAAAGGGGACAGGCAATGCTTGTCCTCCCTCCCGAGGTATTTAGCATGCATGGGGTTGGCTCACGTGCAGTAAAGCCTCAAACAGAGTTGAGCTAGCATTGTTGGACCCTCCCTCACATTTTTCTTTGGAGATCATAAATGCTGTGTTCTAGCCCTGAGTTCAAAATAATCAGTTTTTCTGCATATATTATTTTGAGCTGTAAAATAAAATCATTGTTGATAAATGTAATATTTGAGTGAAGTTAAATTGTATCATCTTATCTAGTATCATAATTAATTAGAAATAAATTGTAATTACCAAATTATCTCAGACAGACAATGAGGTTTAATTAAATAATCTGCATATTCATAAAAAATATATGATATTATGCTATTATTTTTCATCTGAACCAGAAAAATTCTAAAATTGCTGTCAAACACAACATATGCTATGTTTCATGTCTTAATTCAAGCCTTGGAAAGGAAGGCGTGTGGGTGGGGGTTGTATTTAATTGTATCTGTTTTCTGAGGCATGCAAGTTATTAATGAGCTTGCATTGCATGAACTGAGAGGTTTTAGAATGAAAAAAGACTGTGTACTAATTCCCACTTATTTTCCAGTACTCTTAAGATCGAACACTGAACTACCATTTATAATACTCCTCTCCCCCCTTCCTCCCCAAGGCCAGTGGCTTTGTGGCTGCTGCATGCATCTTGTCTGTTGTGTATTAAAGAACAGGTTCAACTCGCCACTTTAAAACGGT
Source organism: Mixophyes fleayi (assembly GCF_038048845.1). Taxonomy (NCBI): domain Eukaryota; kingdom Metazoa; phylum Chordata; class Amphibia; order Anura; family Limnodynastidae; genus Mixophyes; species Mixophyes fleayi. The sequence continues at coordinate 162,509,557 of NC_134405.1, forward strand.
TACCGGGGAAGGGGGTGACTGGGAGGGCCAATGACAGAAGAAGAGCCTTTCACAATCAGTCTCTTGATTGTGGCTTGTGATTGGTTCTCCTATGCTCACCTTATCTCACCCTCTTCCGCTAGGGCTACAAGAGGAATAGAATAGATCCTGTAAAAATGGCTCCAGTTTGGGGTGAACCTCTGTATAGCCACTTTTACTAGGTGGTAGTGCAGATTTAACAAACATGGAGCCAGCCAAATATCCACATTCAGTTCTCTGAATTTATCAGGTTAAACAACAGAATTACTATCCACAATAGAAGAACATAATAAATTATTACAGCCTCAAATGAATGGTTAAGTAAAAATGTTTCACTAAACTATATTTAAATCGATGTAATTTTTTTTAAACTTTAAGTGAATTTCAGATACTGAGATTATTTAACATTTTTAACTTCGTATAATAAAGAGCCAGAAAGGAGTCCAGCATAAATAGAGTTTGTGGGCTGGTTTAATGTCATGGCCTAAGCATTAATGTATTCGGTTTTGTCAGCGGAGAGCATTGAGGGTATCTGCAGGTGTCTGAGTTACAATGACATTACAGCTATATAGAGATACAGAGCCTCTTTGTGATGTGCATGTTCCCAGTCCAGATAAAGCCACAACAAAGGGGTTTTCTGTTCTGTGACTTGTGTGTGACAGGAAAGGTCAGGCTAAAGCAGTCAATGAAGCTTGTACTGTAGGTATTGCATACTTAATTTTTTACTGAATGTCTGGCAAAACTAAATGTTCGTCTGATAAACACACTTTAGCTCAGTGATCAAAGTGAAATCACTCTGGTTATGCTAATGTAATATATTCCTCCCGTTGCATTTTTCTATAGTTATTTATATGTCTCTCCAATTCTATTTGGCGTCAGGGAAAATGTGTAGGAATCTTATTTTTGAAGAAGAGTCATTTCAGAAATGTGAGCTAATCCAGGTGAAAAATGATTCAACACAACTGTAAGTGTCAGATTGCCACGATACCACAAAAGAGTTAGTTCCAATATAGTGCATTAAATATCTGTCAGGAGACGTAAAAAATTGATTCTGGGACCCCATTTGGTTGTACACGAGTGGGCCAATAGGCAGGGCTGCCAAGAAGAATTCAGGGCCCGGGTACAACAAATTCATGGGGCCCCCCTCATAGTGAAGTAAGCCCCAAAAAATTAGGTATATGGTCATATATTCAGGGGCGTGGCTAGCCAAACGGCAGTGCAAAATTTTTGGGAGGTGTGGTCATGCATTTGGGGCGTGGCAAACATGCCATTGGGGCGTGGCTAACATAAAAACCACTAGGCTCTCAATTCGCCGGAGCGTCACATATGTTCAAGCACTCCTGACTTTCAGGACATCTACCACCACAGGGTAGTATACAAACAATGCAGTGTGTACACAAACAGTTCAGTCTTGGCCTACACCTTACATTGGACACAACATTTACCAAAAATTGGTATTGTCCCTACTAGAATCACAACATTTCACACACTGTGCTGCTCTCTCCTACCTGTTCTTCTCACTTTCTCCACCTGTGGCTGCTGCTTTCTTTAGTTGTGGCTTGTCCGGATCCAGGAATGTTGAAGGACCTATTTTGAAAAAAAAATGGCTACATTTAGAAAATTACAGCCAGCCCCAGCGTTAAATCAATAGCACCCACGATTAATAATTAGGCCTTCCTCCAGCCCCAACATTAAAATAATACTATTCACATTTAATAAATAAACCTATATCCCTTCCTGCAAACAGCCCCAGCAATACCTATTTCCCGCAACCATCACTGCCATTAAATAATTCATAGTCACATTTAATAAATAGACCTCATTCTCCCTAAACTCACCCCAAGATTCAATAGCCCCCAAACCACCCCATCTTAAATTAATAGTCCCTACTATTAAATTGCCTCACCATCACCCTACAAACAAAATAGCGCCCATTAATTAGCTGCCACCTACCTCACACACACTACATTGCAACAAGCCCCCTGTGCCATTACACACACAATACTGTGCCCCTTCATCACAACTACACTGTACCCCCTTATGCTCACACTGCGACCTCCATGCTGCTTTTCCCCCTTCTTTTTTACTTTGTGCCTCTCTCCCACTTTTTTTCCTCCTTTGTTCCTCTCTCCCACTTTTTTTTTTATTCCCCTGTGGCTCTCTCCTTTTTTTCCCTCCTCTGTTCCTCTCTCCCACTTTTTTTTTTATTCCCCTGTGGCTCTCTCCTTTTTTTCCCTCCTCTGTTCCTCTCTCCCACTTTTTTTCCCCTCCTCTGTTCCTCTTTCCCCAATTTTTTTTTATTCCTCTGTGGCTCTCTCCTTTTTTTCCTCCTCTGTTTCTCTGTCCCCTTTCTTTATAGTACTGTCCGTCTCTGTTTTCCTCCCCTTGCCTCTCCGTTTCTTTACTTACCTTTTGTCAACTTCTTTCTTTTCTTTTCTGCTCTTCTGTCTCCTCTTCTGTCTTCTTTCTTCCTGCTGGCTGCGGCGCTCCTCACTGACTGACAGGCGTGACTTGATGACGTCACGCCCGGCAGTCAGTGTGAATGGAGGAGAGGAGGGACACGGCGCCGCGCGATCACGTGAGTATTTATTTTTTTTTTTAAAAAAATTTATTCTTCCTCCCAGCTCCCAAGAAACCCAAGACCCCCCCCCCCCCCCCCCCGTGGAAAAAAAAAAAAAAAGTTAAAAAAAAAGCGCAAGACAGAAAAATTAAAAAAAAAAAAATTAATTAGCAGCGGGGGCCCGGCCCAGGCCCCCTGGCATGGCCGGGCCCGGGTAAACTGTACCCGCTCCCCCCCCCTCTCGGCGGCCCTGCCAATAGGTATGGCATGAGAATAGAGACCATGCCATGGGAAACACTGAACCATGCACATATAGTGTCTCACTGGGCTCACCATAGATGCAGGGTGGGTGTGGGCAACATCATTATGGGTATAAAATATGGGTAGCACAGTGGCCTAGTAGTTAGCACTTCTGCCTCACAGCACTGGGGTTATGAGTTTGATTCCCAACCATGGCCTTATCTGTGTGGAGTTTGTATGTTCTCCCCGTGTTAGCGTGGGTTTCCTCCGGGTCCTCCGGTTTTCTCCCACACTCCAAAAACATACTGGTAAGTTAATTGGCTGCTATTAAAATTGACCCTAGTCTCTGTCCGTCTGTTTGTGTCTATGTTAGGGAATTTAAACTGTAAGCTCCAATGGGGCAGGGACTGATGTGAATGAGTTCTCTGTACAGCGCTGCGGAATTAGTGGCGCTATATAAATAACTGATGATGGTGATGATAAATGTGTCACTCAATCTGAAGTATGACTAAGAACGATAGGGCGTCTTCCAAATAAAAAAATCTATTATAGGGAAATCCTTGAATAGCAGAGTTCTACTGAAGCTTGTCAAACCTCTACATTAAGTCTCTGTAAATCTCTTGGACACAGCCCTGCCTAAAAAAATGGAGGAATACAGTTCTAAATATAGCTCCTGTATACAGTCTTATATCCTCTTGTAAGTAAAAGGCACCTCTTTCCTTAGAGAGGCACATAGCCTCTTCTTGTTTTATTCCATATCTCTTTTCTTCTCTCTCCTGGTGCTGGGATGCTTGAAAAGCAGGAAGCGTGATCTCTTATGTAACATAATTTAGGGTCAAAGTGCACTTTAAGGTGTCCTACATTAATAAGGAGGATCATATTTTATGGTGATGAAAAATAGCCAAACCTGAGACCGAGACAGTTACTTTTGTGAATAATCCTATACTTCTCCCAACTATTTAACTGAACAGCCATTTCTATGCAATGCAAAATCACTGCATGACTAAGACTTAAAATGAGACTGCATGTAATATGTTGAATAGGCTTGAATAGGTATGTCTTGTCCCACAACAAATCTATATAGCTGCATCTTGGTTAAAATCACATTTTGCATGTTGTCATATCAAAGTAATAGATACATAATACATGTTGTGTACATAAGGCATGTCATCACATTTTCATTTGGGTAAAACGTGGTTATCTTTTGATTCACAATGCCCTTGTTTTTTTTATTGTCAAAAGCAAAACATCAGTTAATTCAGAACGGAGTGGTTCAGAGCACAATTAAGTTGTTACAACATGTTGAACATCAACACTCAATTTGGTTGTGTGTATCAAACTTCAAAGCAAATACTATCCATTTATTTTCAAGAAATCCTGACATTACCTGGCCATGTTGAGTAAAAACATTTGCACCACTCTCTTCCCTATAGCGAATGTGGTTTTTCTGAAACATTGTCCACACTGATATTGAGACCAATGAGCCATCATATGTATTTTAATTATTTATTTAACTGTAATGACCTTATTTACATCATGAAGATTTAGTTTTTAGTAGCAAATATTATTTTGATTGTTTTCCTCCTCTTTAGTTATTTTTAGTATTTATTTTCAAGTGCCTGGACTGAGCATATGTCACATAATGAAATAGGGGATATGTATGCCTATAAACTCTCAATAGTAATTTGCAAAGTGAGATTTTTATGAAATTCCTACAAGGCTGCTAGCAATTTTCTCAGGGTTTGGTGAAAACCATAATGTCAAATACATTAACCAAAAAATATTTTGGCCAAGCTATACCCCCTTATTGTTTTTTTAAACTGTAAGGGGTTTCAGTTGAGCTGAAAGTAGAGATGTTCACTGATCCCTGTGTTTTGGTTTTGGCAAAACCGCCCTCACAGGTTTTGATTTTTGTTTTGGATCTGTACTTTTTGGAAAATTGCTAATATATGCTAAAATAACATAATTTTGATCTATTTTGTTCCTACATTATTTTTAACCTCAATAACACTAATTTCCAGTAATTTCCAGTCAAGTTTGAACACGTCACTGGTCACAATATTATTTTCATCCATTTTCAGCAAAAGACTGCAGTGAGCTGGCTGGATGCTAAGTGACAGAGCAAAGACACAAACACACGGCAGTTCACAGCACATATAGGAAACTTTGTCACACAGCAGTGGCAGAAATGAAAAGAGGTGCAAGACCCACCCTTATGTTGGATATTAAAAAGAACATGTACAGTTTAACAAACCAAACACTCCAGTGCAGGGCCGGATTTACCACTAGGCAACCTAGGCAATTGCCTAGGGCCCAGCGGTCCCCAGAGGGTCCTCCCAAGGCCGGCGGTGAGACCAACCATTAAAAATGGGCCGCTACTTATGGGACAGTGCTATGTGCTTGCCCCCCTGGGCTAAAATCTGCCAGCCAGCCCCTGAATAGGGGTATATGTTATGCTAAAAACTATAGTGCTATGGATTTTTTCAGGGAGGGGGCCCCAAACCAGTATCTTGCCTAGGGCCCCATGAGGTCTAAATCTGGCTCTGCTCCAGTGACAAGGAGTGCCACTTTTGTGGCTGAAGTGCTTGGTTTGTTTGGGACCCCACAAAACAAACTACCAATAGCTTAGCTGACTTAAGCTGAACAGTGCTGTCAACAGTGGCAAGATGTTGTTGTCATTGTTCTCCCCCTCATCAGTGTGTACTTCATCCTCACGCAATATTAAATCATCCCCAGTAGAATCCACCATTACAGAAGTCTCTGTACTTTGATGTAATTGCCGGCAAAGGCCTTCTTTGTGGAATTGGTAGTTCATTTTGATGAACATCATCTTATACACATTTTTAGGAAGTAGCCTCCTACGACGATCGCTGACAAGGTTTCCTGCTGTGCTGAAAACTCTTTCCAAGTACACACTGGAGGGTGGGCAGCTTAGGTATTGCAAAGCGAGTTTGTACATAGGTCTCCAAATTGCCTTTTTTTCCTCCCAGTATGTATAGGGACTGTCTGGCGTGTCTATTTGTCATTAAAATAATCCTCCACCATTCTTTGGATGTCGATGGTAGGATCAGGTGGACTAACGGCAGAGGTGTCACAGTTTTTGGTCATTTCTTTTAGACCAGATGTCAAAATGTTGTGCTGAGTCATCTGCATCATCCCTGGGTCCCTTGGGAAAGCTAAGTTTTTTACTAGCAGCAATTGAGTGAGAAACTGAAGGAGGAGACGCCGTCCTGTCACGTACCACTTGAGCTGTCATCTTGCTCACCAGGAGCTACTTGCATCTCTTGAGATCTGGGTCAGTTGGAATCAAAGGGAAAACATAGCTCTTAAACCTAGGATCAAGCACAGTCGCCAAAATATAGTGATCCGATTTCAATATTTTGATAACTCTTGGATCCCGGCAAAGCGAATAAAGTACTTGATCTACAAGTTTGATATACTTAGCGTAATTGCTTTGTTTCATCTCCTCCTTCAGTTTCTCCAGCTGCTTTTCCAAAAGTCTAATTAAGGGAATTACTTGGCTCAAGCTAGCAGTGTCTGAAATCACTTCACAGGTGACTACTTCAAATGGCTTCTGCACCTTGCACAATGCGGAAAGTATTCTCCACTGCGCTGGACTAAAATACATTCCCCCTCCTTTCCCAATGTAATGGCTTGTGGAGTAAGCGTGGATGGCTTTTCGCTGTTCCTCCATCCTTAGAAGCATATACAGGGTGGAATTCCACCTTATTACCACCTCTTTCTTCAGTTGGTGGCAGGGCAAATTATATTGTTCTTGTAGCTGCTGCAATCTTCTTCATGCTGTTGCAGAATGCCGGAAATGTCCAGATATTTTACGGGCCACAGACAGCATCTCCTGCACGTCCCTGTCTTTTTTTTTATAAAGCTCTGCACCACCAAGTTTATTGTGTGAGCAAAACAGGGAATGTGATGGAATTCACCCCGCTGTAATGCTCTCACAATATTGGTGGCGTTATAAGAAATTACATATCCAGAGGAGAGTCCAAGTGGAATAAGCAATGTAGCAAAGACACCCCTTAGTTTTTGTAGCAGATTGTCAGCTGTATGCCTCTTAGTGAAGCCAGTGATGCACAGTGTAGCCTGTGCATCACGTAGTTTGGTACATGCTGCTGCTGTTCCTGCTTGTGAAGGTTAATCACCAACCCAGTGGGCTGTCAGTCATATAATCTTTTTAGTTTTCCCGTTCCGCTTGTCCACGTATCTGTGATTAAGTGTACAGTGGGTAGAATGGCATTTTGTAGCCCAATAATTACGTTTTTACTAACCACCTGGTAGAGGTGAGGAATAGCTTTTCTAGTAAAATAGTGTTGTGATGGAATTTGGTAACGGGGACACGACATCAATTAACTGTTTAAAACCAGCTGCATTAATAGTGGATATTGGAGGCAGATCTAATACTAGCATAGTCGCCATGGTGTCTGTGATCCGCTTTGCGACTGGGTGACAGCTTTCGTACTTGCTTCCTCTTGCAAAGGATTGTTTAACAGTCAATTGTTGTAAACTACTATTAGTCATCTTCTTGGTCTGCTTCTGGGATGAAGAGCCACCTCCAGCAGCAGCATTGGGACTAACAGTAAAGTATGAGTATGAGGAATCCTGGATAGTAGAGGAGTCATCTAGACTTAGCAACTTGGATGCAGGACTAACTCTGGTCACTTGTGAGGATATTGATGAGGAATGTGTTGTGGGTGTAGATTGCAGGAGAAGGGAACTAGCTGATGTTGAACTACTTGTTGTTATTTTTTTAGCATAAGATTCTGATTTTCCCAAAAGCTTCCTATGAACACTCTTCAAATGGTGTAACATGGATGAGATTCCTAGAGGGTTAAGGTCTCTACCTCTACGGACTGTGGCTTTACAAACACTACAAATGGCTAGTCAACTGTTGCCAGGATTTGGGTAAAAATAATTCCACACATAAGAGGTGGATTTTTTGGTCTTATGCCCAGACATGACAATGTCCTTCTTATCACTGGCAAGAACTGCTTCCACTAGTGCAGAACTTACACAAACAACAAAACAACATAATCCTCATCAATATCCCCTTCATCCTGTTGCACATTCAAAGTGGCATCCTCAATTTGTGTATCACCGGCTACACTTGGGCTGCTCATCCACATATCTGCAGAAATGCTGAAAGGAGGCTTTTTTATGAGTACAGTATCAGACAGGTCAGGCTTACACATAGCACTCTTGGTTAGACTCTCCTCAGGCATTTGTGTCATTTATGAATCTGTACATACATGTTACATTTATTGCCTGTTTTTTTCCAGCTCTGCTTTTACACTTAATAGTATTTGTGCACCACTTTTTGAGCCTAAATGACACAGTCTTGCATCATCATGACTGACCTTACAAGAAGATGCCTCACTAACAGTTGCAGAATTAGCACTCATACAGAAATACAAAGGCCTGATTCTTTCCTTGCCACTGCATGTGTAGAATGGCATGTTGGCAATTTTATGTTTTTCTGCATAACTTTGCCTTGATTACAGGTGTTTTTTTCTTTACCAAGGTAAAAGCTTTTTTTTTTTACATTTTTGTTTCCCTGACTTAAAACTACTATGCACTTTAACATAAGCTTTAGCAGATGACGTAGAGGAATTACTGTCATCATGACTGGTGCCAGCAGCTGCTTGGTGCTCCTGATCTTTTGTGGACTGATGTGAATCCATATCGATGGCACAAAGCAATGAGACTGGAGAGTGACAAGAACACTACTACCTCTGTTTCTTTGTCATCAATGGCACTGAGACTGGAGAGTGATAAGAACAATGTGACTGGAAAGAATTAATTTTCTGATGCTTTGGAATCCTAGCAGATTATTGTTGAATTAATGATCATTATTACTGAATAAAATGGTATAGAAACTTTGTGAAGTAAACATTTTGAAAATATAGATTGTGATTTAATAGCATAACAGCCCATACTGAATTTGCTTTCCGAGTAGGAGTTTAAATTGACAGATATAAAGTATTAATTAGTACCCCCCCAAACATTTAAATTGTGTGACACTAATGGAATACAAGGATTTTTGTGTAGAATGGCCATGACCTCCAATTGGAAAAACCACCAACCAGGGCCTACATCTTCAATATAGATCGAGGTGTCCAATAAAAATGAAAAAAAATTTCAGCTATGGAACTTCGGGCAATAACTTTTTACTTTGACTGTAATATGCGATTTGTTTTGAAGTTATACAAATGCGATTATATACTTTCCAGGGGTTTTTTAGAAAGTTGGAGTATAAACCTCAGACAATTTTTGGCCAGCCCCATTACATTTAATAACCTCCCAGCGATTAGTCCACTCAATAGAGTAAAAGGCTTTTACAGACATATTGAAACCACTATGCCACGATCAATACATGTCCAGCGGTATGTAAATTATGGAAGACATCTAAGTTTTATGTCTGTAGCTTTGTGCGGCATGGATCCAGTTTCATTGGAGCTAATGAGGTATACTATCACTATAGAAAGCCTTATGGTTTGGATTTTTGCCAATATTTTGAAATCTAAATTTAAAAGCGAAATAGCGCTATATGAATCGGTGTCTCATGTACATGCCAGGCTTAGGGCTTTCCACTTATAGAGCTTCTTGCATTGAATGCACCCCCTTTTAAAGGGATTTGTTAAATATAGTTTGACTTTTACACCCTCATTTGAGGCTGCAATCATAATTTTATTAGTCATTAATCTTATCAAATACTGGTCCTGTCATCTGAGACACCTGTGCAATCTTTCCAGAGTGCTCGTACATCTGCAAACTTCTCTGGATGCACCTGTATCTGTTATAGACTTATAGATGCACTGATCCAGATCCATTTTGTGAGTTCCCAAAATGGGCACAAGATTGCTGGCATCAACTGTCCTGGCTATGTAAGGTGCTCAGGCCCTCATAAGTCCAGGTCTGTGTACGTGTTAGGAATTACTATGGTGCCTACTTATTGTTTACCTGTTTTCTTGCTGCACTTGCTTGATAGTGTTCCCTGGTCTGTTGTTGTTTAATGTACTATGATTATTTCCTGCCTGCCCTGACCTAAAGTCCTTCCCTGACCATGCTATGTGTCTTGATTCCAGTAATGTCTGTCCTATTCTTATCCAGCAACTGACCAGTGGAGTTATCCTTTGGCAATGCCCATTACCTCTTAGAGGTCCATGTTGAATTCAGGGGTACTTATAAGACTGCACTCCCTAAGAGAACCAGAGCAATCTACTTATAGTAAAATATGTCAACATTTGGATCCCCATACAAATTTCTGGTTGTGGCTGAATTTACTGCATTATTTTTTATTTTTTTTTGAGGGCAGACAATTTATTTTGAGGGCAGCCGAATTAAACATTGTGCAAAGATCCTAGAGCGTGTTTTACGAAGACAGCTGCGGCTTCTGATACAGTCGTAGATAAAAACATTGGCACCCTTGTCGTTTTTTTCTAGTAACCATTTCTTCGAGAAAAAAAGGAGGTGAAATGTTTGCTTAAATGGGCCAGACAAATTTATTGGCACCTTTTTTAGAAGTAGTAAGAAATAATTAGATTTCAAGTAGGTGATTCTTTTTCACTGTGGAACTTAATTTACCCTTTGGTGCGTAGCAGGTGCCTACGATATAACAATAGCTCATTAAATGGGCTTTAATATAGAAATGAACGAATTCTACTGTTTTGTGTGAGTGTATTTACTGCAATGAGTATGGAGAAAAGATAGAAAGACAGAATATTGTCCTAGGTGGTCAGACAGAAGATTGTAGTCTGCATGGAAAATCTCAAGGTTATAGATCAATCTTCAGAAACCTTGATATTCTTGATTCCACCGTACGTAATATTATTAGGAAGTTTAAAGTTCATGGTACTGTAGCCAACTTCCCCCTAGACGTGGACGTAAGAGAAAAATTGATTGAAGATTGCATTGCAGGATTGTTGAAATGGAGAAAGCACCACGATCAAATGCCAAGTAGATTCCAGTTGACCTTCCGACATAAGATTGGACAGTTTCAACTTGCATTATGCGATGCTGGAGTTTTCCAAAACACACCCGAACAAGTCAAATTCCTTCTGGGAGAATGTTCTGTGGACAGATGAGTCCAAATTAGAGCTTTTTGGTAAAGCACGTGAACCCTATGTTTACAGAAAGCAAAATGAAGCTTTCAAAGATGTGGTGGATTGTCAGGGGCGAACGGAGGATTGTCGGGGGGGGGGGGGGTTTCCCCCCCGACCCCAAAAAAAAACCACGCCCCGCGAGAGCTGCTGCGCATGCGCAGCTGCTCCGTTTCTTCAGCGCTGTCCTATACAGCAGCCGCGGCGCTGTCTAAGAAGCGTCCGCGGCGGTGCTGTATACACTACAGCACCTCCGCGGACGCTTCTTTGACAGCGCCGCGGCTGCTGTATAGGACAGTGCAGCTATAGCGGCCACTTAGTTAGCGCAGGGGGGGGGTTTCTGGAGACTCAAAAACCCCCCCTGCGTGCGCCACTGATTGTAGTTATTTTGACCGAAGGCTGTGCTGTGAAAAATTAAGTTTAGGGTGTCAGTTTTGTCAATGCCATTTCTTTTCCTTTTCTGATTTAAAAGGGTATATAGTAATAATTGCAGAACTAATTACAGCAGAGAAAGAATTGTGAAGAGCAAATACTGTTGTTAATTTCAACTTAAGTTTAAAGGAAACTGTGGGTTTTATTTGGGAAAAAAATGCAAGGGTGCCAATATGTTTGTCCACAACTACAGCTAGAGAAAGTTTTTGCAGTGTATGACCTGAATGGAGTACCACATGTTTAAGAAAGGCTAAGAAAAAGGTACTGTTGTCACAATGACTACAAACACCCTCCCCCGCCCCCCCCCCCCCCTCCAATTTCCCAATGATACAGTCCTGTATTCCAAAGTGTCTGAGTACCCATCAAATGGTGAGGAGTGACAGCTATTCATGGTGCTTCTTGATAAAACCACCAGAGATTTACATTGCAGTAGCGAAGATAAATCACTTATCAAGGTATTGACTCAACAGTAACAAAAATAAAAGCAAATCCATAGTGACTTTTGAAAGGTTATTTATTTTCTGTAAAACAAACATCACCCTTGTCATCTGTCCTTGTTTACTTTTCTTTTTAAAGAATAACACTCACTTTCTTATTTGAAAAAGATCCTCTGGGTATATCTGTTGTGTTTTTTCTATGCTTTGTGCAAGATATGTTGCTATTACCAATTACAGGGTCAAAGCTAACTGTGAACTACTTGTAGATAAATGAGTTAATGCACACAGAAGCATATATATGTTTCCAGTCACAGATATCGAATAAATTGCAATGTGAAACCTGTTAACATGTTTTATTTGGCAATCTCCATACAATATTCAGTTGCATGCACTGAAGTTTATTCATATATGGTCCAGCAACAGTTTTCTAACAAAATATTAATTATCAAGTGTATTCCCATAAGAAAGAGTATATAACCACAGCACATTATAGATTCTATAATATACATATTTTCTAAGATTAGTTTATCAAACTAGTTAGTGTAAATAGTAGATAAAATAAATGTATTAATTAAACTTTTATATTGTATAATTGTAATTTAATTGCTATATGTAACAAAGCTATGCATGTGTCAAGCCTTGGTATTATATTCATCTTATAATACATGGAAAAACTCAATTGAATTAGCTTGTAAAGTGCAGCAAATGAATAGCTGTAAGATCATTCCCATATGTATGCTCAAGAATTGGTAAAACATGTAAATTAGAGAATAGAAGTGCATTTAAAACATATATCAAAATATAAGATTCCACTGGGACATAAACAGTACTAAACAGATTTAGAAATATGGACTATTTGTAAGAAATGAAACCTGCACATTTCTTGCTGAAAGTAGTTAGCTAGCAACCGTCCCTGATTTTCAAGGGCAGACCCAGGTATTAGGGATTTGTCTCTGCAAATGTCTCTAATTTTCAGTAATGACAATTGCAATATATTTTTTCTCGTTCAGTTTATAATGTGCAATTTCCATGATCTATTGTTCTCCAGCATATATTTGAAAATTCAGAATACAAACAAGGGCATTATAATCTTGTTTTGGTGAACATATGATAATGGGATTTGAAGTGCACCAAGGTTTACTATGTCTGTTCCGTGTATGAAGTGTTTAGATGAACCTGCCTAGCAGCAAATGTCCCTGGAAATTATTTCAAACTGTTGGCAGCTATGTAAATCTCTTACCCACTCTCTCCTTCCTTCTCAACTGTCTATTTAGCCTCTTTTCTAACCTCCTACACACATATCTAATCCCTGTTCATTAATGGATTAAGAAAAATACTGATTTTGTTCCACTCACAATGGCAAATATTTTACTGTACAACGAACGCATATATAGGTCCACTTCAGTCAACGCAAATAAATGGAGAATGTGACATCGAAATAACACTAACGTGCCACCACCACTTCTGACCGCAGACACAGGCAGAAGTGGGTATGGCATTAGAAAAAGCTAGAAAAGCATGCAGCATACCTCAAACAGGACCCATCATACAGAATTCTAGCAGGGCCCTAAACTGCATAGAACCTACCCCACACAAGTAGGAAGATGGAGCATAACACAGAAGTTGTTGTTATTATTTTCATTCTCTCTCCTCATACCTAGTTTATGGCATTTAATTTTGAGATTTTTACAACACATCACCAGTTACATAATTATCTTTGCATAGTGAGGGGTATTCTGAGTGCACACAAATCCAAAGTGGTGCATATTGAGCTATGAGCCCTAGGTCATCTTGTTATTAAACTGTCCCCTTGTTTCTTTTTAAACTGCCCAACCACTACTAGTGATAAGAGGACAGAAAAGAAAGGGTTTGATTGAGATGCACTGTTCACAACCATGTAATGAAATGGGAATTCTTACACAATTCCCATTCCATTACATGGTTGTGAACAGTGCATCTCAATCAAACCCTTTCTTTTCTGTCCTCTTATCACTCAAGTCTTGCCCATGGGCTATGATGCACCCCTCGCTCAATAAGGAATTACAATTATGAAACTATAATTTAATTAATTTACATAATCTTAGAGGGTATTTCTTCACTCCATACATTTGGTGCGACCACATCCACCTCCCTTATCCCTACTTTAGACAACCACTACTAGTACCAGTTACCTGTAGCCAAAGTTCTTAAATCTTTTGTCTTGTTGTCACAGTTTTCCCAGCAACACATTTACACATGGATGTTCCTCCCAGACAGGGTCCCTTTTCTAATAACTAGCATTTGTAAAAACAACAGAAAAGGGAAGGTATAAACCCTTAATGTGGTTAACTGTGGTTATTTTTTGAAAACTTTAATTAGATTAGTAAAATAAATAAAAGCCACATGAGTGATGCTGGAATGATTGGTGTGACGTCACCTAGATAAGCACATTCATATGATGATGGTAGATAAGTTCTCATGATAATTTATATGTTTGTGAAATAAAGAATGACATAGGGAAATAGGAGTTTGTAGAGCATGAGCTATAAAGATGAAAGATAGATAGATACTGGGCCTGTCGCTAAATGAAGTTTTCTTCGCTAGTTTAATGGAGCTCTCTTCAAAGATATAGGCTAGTGCCAAGGCCACTGCTGGTAGGTGCAAATAGCTTCCTCTACACAAGCAGAGCAGCATGAAGCATGACATATCTCCCACCTCTCTCTGCCCCACAAGCACCAGGACATCTGGCAGACTGTCCTTCTGTCTCTTACCTATTCTTGCAGCTTTAAAATTGTAAACATTTGGAGGAGGAGGAATAATGGTCTGGGACTGTATTTTCATGTTTTTTCCACTTACTTCCAGTGAAGAGAAACTTAATGTTACAACATAAATTGACATTCTAAATTCTAATTGTGTGCATCCAACTTTTTGGCAACAGTTTGGTGAAGGCTCTTTCCTTTTTCAGCATGACAATGCCCATATGCAAGCGTGGTCCACCATAAACAATGGTTTCCCATGTTTGGCGTAGATGAGCTTGACCTCAACCCCATCAAACATCTTTGAAATTAATTAAAACACCGACTACATGCTAGGCTTAATCGCCCAACATCAGTGTCCAACCTCACTAGTGCTCTTGTGGCTGAATGAATGCAAATCCCTACACCTATGTTGCAAAATCTGGTGGAGAGAATTCTGCATATTAATACCCATGGTTTTAGAATGAGATGTTCAACAAGCACATATGGATGGACTGTTTTGATGTCCACTTACTTTTACCCATTAAATATATTGAAAATTAATATTTAGTTAAAGGAAAATTTGGAATACCCACTGTCAAAATGCCCCTGATAGTCAAGTATTTCTGGTAGTCGCCTCTAATACCTAATAAATTAGTGTGGTGTCTGCAGCAATATAGGATATAACTGGGCATACATCAGGTTGTCCATTTCCTTCTGTGCACTTATGGTATATACCATCCCTGGATAACCTGTCGCTCCCCATGTGTTGTGAAGCTACAAGTCCCAGCATACCCGGCCAGCTATCAACTGCCAAAACATGCTGGGGCTTTTAGTTTTACAACATTTGGAGAGCCACAGGTTGTCCATGGACATCACCATTTAGCTTATTACAATGGGGCGGGGCCACGATGATGCATGAATTATGTCACTATGCCCCACCCACTTCACTACTGAGGTAGGCAGGATTTCAGGGGTTGCCCTGCTCTTCCGGGAGTCTGAGAGGACTCCAAGAAATTTGGAAGTCTCCCGGACATTCCGGGAGAGTAGGCAACTCTGTTATTTGGCAGACACAAAACATGAACCAGTCAATGTTGAAATCATAAAACTGTAAGCAGCAACCATGTACGGCACCAACTGCTGTCACTAAGAAGTAGAGATGGTCACTGACCCCTGTGTTTTGGTTTTGGTTTTGGATCTGGATTACCGTCGTGTTTTGGTTTTGTTTGGTTTTGTTTTGCTATTTTGTTTAAAAATCAATATTTTTCTGAGCAAAACAGGGTATGTGCTGGAAATCACCAAGCTGTAATGCTCGCACTATATTGTTGGCGTTATCAGAAATCATCATCATCATCATTTATTTATATAGCGCCACTAATTCCGCAGCGCTGTACAGAGAACTCACTCACATCAGTATCTGCCCCATTGGAGCTTACAGTCTAAATTCCCTAATATACACACACACACACAGACAGGGAGACAGACAGACAGGGAGAGACTAGGGTCAATTTTTTTTTTTTTTACATATCCTGGGGAGAGTCCAAGTGGTATAAGCCATGTATCAATCACATCTCTTAGTTTGCGTAACAAATTGTCAGCTGTATGCCTGTTAGTGAAGCCTGTGATACAAAGAGTGGCCTGCCTGTGACAAATGTTACTTAGTGGTGTACATGCTGCTGCTGTTCCTGCTGGTGAAGGTGAATGACCAACCCAGTGGGCTGTCACAGTCATATAGTCTTTGGTTTGACCACTTCTACTTGTCCACATATCTGTGGTTAAGTGGTGTGACGCGATGGGTCTGACAGCCATCATTTTCCCCATCTGTCATTTTAAACACTTAGAATGAAAGTTGCTTGTGCTTAGGTGAACATTGGGTTGCATTAATTTATTAACCTCATTTGTTACATAATCTAAGTGTGTATAAAAACCTATGAGATGGACTTAAGTTGACCATATTATTCTTAAATAAAGCCAGGTGGGTTACATGTATTCATCTGAACATTATATCGGATTACAACATGGTGGATGTACTGTTTCCTGACTAAGGCATCCCCCCCCCTCTTACAGACAGGAAGCTGAGATTAGCTGGAGCCCCTCTGACATCACAAATGACTGGAAGGGGTTAAAACAGGGAGGCTCTCTTACTTAACCAGGAATAAGTCAATCAGCAACTGGTTGGAGCAGCTATTGTTTCCCCTGGATCTGTTTCAGACTCCTAGTCTCCAAAACAGCAGGAGGGAAAGCCATGAGGGAAGGACAGCTCTCCACTCCCATCTCCACCCCCCTAATACCTGCCAGCCAATCCCAGTATCTGTGACCTGTGGATAACCCTGCAGGGAGGGATTCCACACATGGGAAATGTTGTCCCTTTAAGAAGGCCTGCAGGAGAGATTTCTGTGTGTGGGATTTTTGCTTCTAGAAGCTACTGGCGTTGGAGTTTTGACTGCTGCCCGTGTGCTGAGGAGGAATTTACCTGGAAGTATTGTGGCTATTGGATTACAAGCTTTTCCTGGACTTGCAGACTTGTCTGCTCTGCCTGGCTTATTCTATTAACCACGGACATCATCCTTCCCCTATAACTTGGACTGGTAAAGAAAACCTATTTTCGTTATAAACAATTTGGGGTTATTGAACACTGGGGTGTTACTGGGTGATGGTTGAAGTTTGGTGAACACTGGGTGTTGTTTGAATTATGGTTTGATATATATATAAGCTATTGTTTGCAATTAGCTGTAATAAAGATACCGTTGTATCCACACCTTTTCTTTGCCTGTGTGATCCTGAACCCCTTGATACCAGGACTTTCTTCTGGGTTCCTACCCTAACATCCTGGTATCATCACAAATGGTGGCAAGCAGTGGGATCACACAGTCCTGATGTTCAGGTAGAGTGCAGGGGGTTGTATCGTGATACACCCAAGGCTCTGCAAAGTAAAGGTGCAATAGCTTACCAACACCACCTTCAATTTATAACTCAGTAGTTAACCAGTTGCTATAATGTCCAGATTGCCAAAGACAGTTGCAAGTGCCAAAAGCAAGAGGCAAGGGAAGATGCTGCCTAAGTGCCAATTTGATAAGGGGAGGCAAACCCCGCCAGTGGAGAACGGAAGATGGAACCGTGTCTCAAGGAGGGGAAATCACAGTGAGGTGACCCCTGGAAGTAAAATGGATGTGAGCTTTGGAAAGAGGAGAGCAGATCACAGCCCATTGTTGCAAAAGTTCCCAAAGGAAGGGATGATACAGTCCAGTACAACCAGGAGAAAGGTGTACTGGGATGAAGGACTGTGGGAGTGTCTGCAGGATGGGGATATGGATGTGTTGCACCACCCCACCACAATGCAGCACATTTTTGATTATTGGGATGAGGAGTGCCCAAAGATTATTACATGGAAAGGAGCCAGTCTACAGGAGAAATTGGAGAACCTGTTGGATTTGTTCCTAATGTTGAAAGAGGAAGCAAGTGCTTGGAAATTTCGGGATGAACCAGGATGGGATGATTTTACAAATGAAGTTATTTGTACTATGCAGGATCTGGCCAGGGGAAAACCTAGTTACAACCATAATCAGCAGTACCTGTATGATATGTGCTTGGCAACCAAGATAGATGGAAGCAAGGACCAAAATAGGCTGCTGGAACCTAGAGAGATGTTTGAGGAGCCCCCCACAAATTTAATCCTTGAATCATCCCCATTAGAGGATTACACAGACCCACTGGAAACAATGAGCATGGAGGAATTGATTGTAGAATGTCAGATTAGAGGTGTACCGTACCTGTACTGCACGCATAAGGATATCCTCCAACGTCTTTTAAAGGATCAGGAGAAGCCCAGCAATGCCTTTAGTGTCTATAGGAAATGGATACTGACTTTAGGTCCGCACATACCCCTTTGGGAACAAATGCAATGTCTGCAACAGAGTTTTGAAGAAGCAGAGGACCAGGTATTGCTACAAGGACTCACTGACACTGAAATGTGGCAGGATCAGTGTTATCGAATAAATACTGAGAAACGCCAATTACAATCTCTTTTGTCACATACTAAAAAAGGTGTTTCTCAGTCTGGTAATCAGGGGGAGGCCAACCAAAGAACAGAAACATTGAGGGGTATTAGTCCAAAGCCACACGAGAATTTGTGCTACCTGTTTCCTTTTGCTGATTTAGAGGACAGTGATTTTATGCTGCGTGATCAATGGTACTCCCAAGACAGCACCCTTGGGACAAGCACTTATCGAGAAATGTTTTTGCCCTCCAGTTTAAGGAAGAGTATCATAACCTACAACTGCTCTTCTGCTCCCGCTGACCACCGTAACCAACAGGGGGAGGCTGGAGAAGAACTGTTTGGTGAGGATGTTGTACCTCTGAGTAATCAGAAAGGACTAGGAGAGATCCTCCTATTTGGTGACTTGGATGGAAAAGAACTACCATGTAAGTACCAGTACCATGTAGCATCTTGTGATAATCTGCCAGAGCTACTGGCACCTGAGACTGTGTATGAGTCAGCCCAGAATTGCAGAAAAGGCCAGTTATTCACCCCTGTTGTGTCTGAAAACGTGTTACCCATTGAAGTAATGCAGGATAGCACATGTGTGCTCTCCAATGCAAATGATGTGCAGCTGTACCCGTGTCTGACAGAAAAGAAAGATAAGCCTGCTCAACATATGATCTCAGCAGAAATCATTATTACAGATTATATGACAGAATTAAAAGGAGAGGAAAAAGGAATTGTTATGCCAGGGGTCAAAAGGGAGAACACAAAGAGTGACAATCAGTTAGTCCCTACAACAAAGGACAATGGGAAGGAAATAGAAGTGATAATTGGAAGTGGCCCTGTTAAGGATTCTGGAGAGTCACATTCCTCTCCTTTAGAAGACCTCACAGTTCTGAAAATTACCCGGAGTGGAACAGAATGGGGTGTCCTTACAGGAACTGTGCAAAAGGTGTCTGAACATGATCAGGGAACTGGACTCCTGGATTACCACCCAGGAGATTTTCCTTCTCCAGGAAAGCACATTAACAGAACTGTAAGTACTTCTTCAAAGATAATTAACACTGCTGACATACAAGGGAAGGCTGAAGAGGTAAATGGAGAAAACAGTAATATGCTTGGCTTAGTACTTCTGAAACATCATTTGAGCCCTATTAATCTCCAAACTACAGACTCGCAGGAGATCAGAATGTCACAGGCTAAAAATAAAAGTGGCAAAAAGCCACCCAGGAAAAGTTCTGTTAAAACCTGCTTATCCTGTCCTTTGTCCAGTAAACAGAAAGGAAGCAGGAAAAAGAAGTGGGGATCCCAGCTGTTACAAGTCAATTTAGCTGGACACTCCAGGTTATTACCCCTGTGCAACCCAATCATGGAAAATGACTCCAGTGACCCAATACAGGAGTTTGCTGGAAGTACCTGGGATAACAAGGATGCAGTTACAGATCCAACATCTTCATTGGATATTGTGGATCCTCAAACTGAACCTACTCTTTTGCAGCTTTCACTTATGGAAGTGGGGGAGGAGGGAGATACTCACTACCCTGATGCGCCAGAGGCGAAGGTGTTAGTGCCCACTGTGGAGATTGATGTGGGGGAGGGGGGAACTTTGCAAAAAGATGGATACATGCAGCTGGATGGGAATAAAGCGGTAAACTCCAAGTGGTATTATCAAACTTATTTGGATGCTTTAATATTCTGCCTATTCTATGTGGGTGGGAGATTGCATCACCCAGGGAGGAAGACTGAACTAAAATTATGGGAGAGTGCGAGAACTTTGAGAGATTGTGGATTGTTAAATAAACGCCCACCAGATCCAGGGATATGTCCACCCCAGGAGATTGGTCAAAATGGACAATGGACAGAGGCACACCAAAACCCACCTGGCCGAGGCATCCCTCCTGGTCCCGCTAAAGAGACCAGTCCCTCTGCCCCGATTTAAGAAGGGGGAGGTATATGTGACGCGATGGGTCTGACAGCCATCATTTTCCCCATCTGTCATTTTAAACACTTAGAATGAAAGTTGCTTGTGCTTAGGTGAACATTGGGTTGCATTAATTTATTAACCTCATTTGTTACATAATCTAAGTGTGTATAAAAACCTATGAGATGGACTTAAGTTGACCATATTATTCTTAAATAAAGCCAGGTGGGTTACATGTATTCATCTGAACATTATATCGGATTACAACATGGTGGATGTACTGTTTCCTGACTAAGGCATCCCCCCCCTCTTACAGACAGGAAGCTGAGATTAGCTGGAGCCCCTCTGACATCACAAATGACTGGAAGGGGTTAAAACAGGGAGGCTCTCTTACTTAACCAGGAATAAGTCAATCAGCAACTGGTTGGAGCAGCTATTGTTTCCCCTGGATCTGTTTCAGACTCCTAGTCTCCAAAACAGCAGGAGGGAAAGCCATGAGGGAAGGACAGCTCTCCACTCCCATCTCCACCCCCCTAATACCTGCCAGCCAATCCCAGTATCTGTGACCTGTGGATAACCCTGCAGGGAGGGATTCCACACATGGGAAATGTTGTCCCTTTAAGAAGGCCTGCAGGAGAGATTTCTGTGTGTGGGATTTTTGCTTCTAGAAGCTACTGGCGTTGGAGTTTTGACTGCTGCCCGTGTGCTGAGGAGGAATTTACCTGGAAGTATTGTGGCTATTGGATTACAAGCTTTTCCTGGACTTGCAGACTTGTCTGCTCTGCCTGGCTTATTCTATTAACCACGGACATCATCCTTCCCCTATAACTTGGACTGGTAAAGAAAACCTATTTTCGTTATAAACAATTTGGGGTTATTGAACACTGGGGTGTTACTGGGTGATGGTTGAAGTTTGGTGAACACTGGGTGTTGTTTGAATTATGGTTTGATATATATATAAGCTATTGTTTGCAATTAGCTGTAATAAAGATACCGTTGTATCCACACCTTTTCTTTGCCTGTGTGATCCTGAACCCCTTGATACCAGGACTTTCTTCTGGGTTCCTACCCTAACATCCTGGTATCATCACAAGTGGACAGTGGGCAGAATGGCATTTTTCAGCGCAATCTCTACATTTGTACACACTTTTTGGTAGAGTTGTGGAATAGCTTTACGGGAAAGATGGTGTCGCGATGGAATTCTGTAACGCGGACACAAAACCTCAATTAACTGTGAAAAACCAGCTGCGTTTATTGTGGATATTGGACGCAGATCTAATACTAACATGGCAGCCATGGCGTCTGTGATTCGCTTGGCGACTGGGTGACTGCTGTCATATTTGCTTCCCCTAGCAAATGATTGTTTCACAGTTAATTGTTGAAATGTAGGACTGCTCTTTTTCTTGGCCTTCCTCTGGGCTGACGATTCACCCCCAGCAACAGCACCAGCACCAGCAGTGGGACTAACGCTTTCTTCAGAGGAATCAATAATAGTGCAGGAGTCATCCAGCCTTAATAAGTGGGATGCAGGACCAATTCCGAGCGCTACTGAGGATATTGATGAGGATGGTGTGGTGGGTGTATTTTGTAGCCGTCGGGATGTCGGTGAGCGGAGGGTTTTAGCTGCTGATGGAGTGCTTGTAATTTTTTTGGAAGAACTTTCAGCTTTTTCCAACACTTTGCCATGAGCTCTCGTCAAATGGCGTAACATAGATGAGGTTCCAAGATGGTTAAGGTCCCTCCCTCGACTGACTGTGGCTTGACATACACTACAAATGGCTATACAGTTGTTGTCTGGATTGGGGTACAAATAATGCCACACATAATAAGTGGATTTTTTTGTTTTATGGCCTGGCATGACAATGGCCTTTTTCTTGTCACGTGCCAGAACTGCTGCCACTGGTGCAGGACTGACACAAACAACCTCATTCTCATCAACATCCTTATTAGCGCCCTCATCGCCTACACAAATCTCCCCCTCATCCTCTTCTATTTCCAAAGTGGCATCCTCAATTTGTGTATCACCGGCTACTCTCGGGCTGTTCAGGCACACATCAGCAGAACTGCTGAAAGGGTCCCTCTTTATGGGTACACTAACAGAATGCTCACGATTAGACATCCCACTGTTGGATAAACTCTCCACAGGGATTGGTGTCATTTGTGATTCGGAGCAAACATTATCCTCTAATGTCTTACTGTTATCTGCAGCTCGGCTTTGACGCGTAACAGTAGTTGTGCACCACTTGTAGGCTCTGTAACATTTTTTGATCTGCCACTAATAGACAAAGATGAAGGCCTCATTCTCTCTTTGCCACTGCGTGTGTAGAATGGCATGTTGGCAATTTTTTTTTTTTTTTTTCGGCACTTAAGTTTTCCTCAGTTACACTTCTTTTTCGCTTCAACACGGTAAAAATAAATTTTAGTGTGTGTTTTTTTGACTGATTTCAAAAGACTGTGTAGTTTGACATCGCCTTTCCCAGATGACGTACTGGGAACACTACCATCAGGACTGGTGACAGAACCCGGTTGCTGATACTGCTAATATGTGGACTGCTTTGAATCCATTATGAGGCCAAAGCACTTGTAGTGCTACAAATTGTTTTAGATACTGCTGACAAATATGACTTTTGACAGCCACAAATATTAATGCAAATGAATGGTGGACACCCCAAAAGCACTTGGGAGTGGTAAATATATTTTTTGGACACTGCTGCCAAATAGGACTTTAGTTTTGACAGCCAGAAATATTAATGCAAGAGAATGGGGAACACCTTAAAAGCACTTGGAGTGCCAGAAACTGCACAAAAAAACCCTCCTCTATCCTCCTCTTACTGCTGTAACAACTGGTATTAAGATTACAATGGTATTGCATACAAACAATAATGTGTCCAATTACTGCTCTGTCCCTGCGCTGATATAGCCAGTGTGACCTAACCCTGCTTTCTCCCTCTGTCAAATGGCGATGGATTGCTGTGGAGGATGGTATTTATGCTTTTCAAATCTCGCGAGAACCGAGCTCAGAAATACGAATACGTCACGATGACGTTTTGCCTCGATTTCGAATCCGAATGGGCGGGAGAGTACTGAGCGTGCTCGGCTCGGTACTCGGATAGGCTAAATTCGGATGAATTCGGATCTCGGGGAACCAAGCCAGCCCATCTCTACTAAGAAGACAGGGTAACTCATCAAAGGAGGAATAGAGATAGCAACAGCAATAACTGTTAAACTCACTGGGTCCAACAGCTGATCGGAGATGACATTCAGTAGATCTAAATTACCTTTTCTTTGGTGTGATGACTTATTTGCACCACCTTGTAATTTTGCCTTCTCAAACTTTTAAATACTTTATTTGTGGAGAGAGCTAAATTGCAGCCATCTCCAACTGCCCTCCGCTTGCCTTTCTACTGTATTTGCTTCTTTTTCCAGAGTAGAGAAAGTAAAGGCAAGTTTGCACTCTAGGTTAAGGAGGCAACAAAATGTTGCAGTAATCAATGAGAGGATAATGAGGTTCTATGTGAAGGGATAGAAGTGCGTTCTTTCCTGCATTCATCTAATGATATGCAGTTCCATCTGCTAATACACATTGTTTCCATTAATTGGTAACTAATAGAATTTAATTACTTTGCTATGGTAGACGGAGCAACACAACATTACATATGCTGAAAAGTACCATATGGCTAGAGTAGGGGATTTAGAAGAGCATGTAGTTGATTGCAATCCTAATAAATGTGTAGCCATAAACAAAGACATGGACACTATCATTTTGTGTAGACTATTTATATATATATATATATTAATATATCTATGACATGTCATGTCACACATTTATGTAAGCCTTTTGTAAAGCTCTGTTATTATCAATTAAGCTACCACCATACTCTATTAAACTTTTAATGGACATTCTATAAAGTGGGAATCATGAACGGATAATTTATTTATTCACTATACATTTTTTAACATTATATAATGTCTTTAAATGACAATTATACGTGTATATGTGTGTATATAGATATATTGTGGATGTGGTTAACCATGAAAGACATCAGATTGTAGCTTTGTTTGCATTAGAAAAAAACTGAAGTAAAAGTGTTTTTCCTACAGCCCAGCTGTTTGTTAAAGAATGACACTTGGGTCTAAAATCACAGACCTTTAATAAGAATCTCAGTTGGTTTTATTAAAGAGAAAAGAATAGCTGCGTTGCGGCCTTCAACTATTGCATAGGGTTTTGCTGAAAATCCTCCTGTCATTGTTGTCTTCCATTCTTGCCGTTCATTGGTTAATTTCATAGGTTGAATGGAACACTGGTTTCTTTTTATTCAGCAAATACACATTGAACTTTTAGCATGGATTTGTTCACAGACACAAACAAACAAAACTAAAAGACCTAACTCTTTCTGGGACCCAATATAAACACTGCATAGTGTTTCTCATAGTGCTTTCAACAGCCAACCTGACCAGGTATTGCACAACTCTTTTTAGGGGAATGTGTATGGCTCAGTCTATGGGCGAGATTAAATTGCCGGCCATTAGGGTAGGAAATCTTTACTCACCCTTAGGGGGGTATTCAATTGTTGCCGTTAACGCTCTCAAACGAGCGCTCTAAAAATATTAGCGTTAATACGGTAATTACTCGCTAAATTTCATCTCGCAGCTCATGAAATTCAGCGAGTAAACTACCGTATTAACGGTATTTACGCGCATATTACCATATAAACTGTAATATTTTTCGAGCGCTCGTTTTTTTTGTTTTAGCGCGTTAAAAGCAACAATTAAATACCCCCCTTAGGGTGCAAGGAAAATGAGCGGAGATTGCAGCCAGAACATTGGTGTGATGTGTCTCTGTGGACGTTCTAGAGGCACATTATGTTGAATTGAATCTCCCCCTATAAGTTGTAACTGCATCAGCATAACTCCTCTATATTCTCCTCTCAGGTGGCCAACTTTTAAAGTGTTCTGAATTAAGATCTAGGTGTATTTCCTTTCACAAACACCAGGGCTGTGAAAAACCTGTTTTCCTTCAGATTTATTCAGGGAAAACAGAAAACAAACCTATGCAAGCCTGGATAACAATGTAATTTTATTAAATGATATATTTCATGAAATTGCAATGCCTTTTATTAGCTCCTACTCTTTTGAGACTGCTTTCTCTGCATTCTTGGTAACACTGACTTCCTATATAATGCTTACCACCAGGTCCGGATTAAGGGAAGGGAGGCCCCCGGGCTAAGGGTACTGTGAGGGCCTCACCCCATGAGGCTCCCCCTCCCTGTGAGCTTACCTCCTTCCATTGTTCCACTCCCTATAATGCTTCCACGGCGCGCTGTTATCTCCTTGCTGAGGAGATCTCGTGAGAGTGAAACTATGACTCATAGTCTCACTCTCTCGAGATCTCCTCAGTAAAGAGATTACTGCGCGCCGCCCAAGTACTGCAGTGACAGCAGGCAGCTAACAGCATAACATTTGCTGTTAGCTGCCTGCCATTCTCCTTGAACAGATGACAGTCGGAGCTGGGAGCGGGTACGCCCCCGATCCGATGAACGCCGGCAGGCCCCCCAGCTGCCTGAGGCCCCTGGACTGTAGTCCCTTTAGCCCTATTGTTAATCCGGCTCTGCTTACCACTTATGCTTTGATATCATGGGCAATGTCCGGCAGCTGGCCAAACTTCACCATGTGTTGGCCCAAAAACAACTGTGTTGTCCAATAAAAGACCCTGTTGTGTTGGTAAAAAAAACTCTCAGGCTGTGTATGTGGCGCTAGTGACACCAAAAGTGAGTCAGCAACTAGATTCCTAGACTGAATGGTTGGATCTCATCCAGGTCGGCCACCCACTGGCCACATACATTGGTGATCCTGTCCCCCAATTCTATGGTGGACCAGCAGGATTGTAACGTGGATGTCCAGCTTGAGTAAAGATATTCTCTGGAATGTAAACACTAACGGGCAGAGTCGTCACTACCCTTTGTCTCCTGTTTGTTGGTCATGTCTGAAGGTCCCCGTTACATTGTACGCTGTATATGTTATGCTGCATTTACTATGTTAGCGATGTGTATTGTTGTGTTGTTTTATGCTTACATACGTATGTATTATTACTGTATTTATTTGTTTATATTTATGTACGCTTGTTGTACGGCACTGTAGAATCTGAGGTGCCTTATAAATAAACTAAGATGTTGATATCCTGTTGCCTGGATTGATTTGGATGCCCCAAGATTGAATGAAATATCTATTGTTTCTGCCATTTCCTGATGCTGTGAAAACTCTAGGCAGTATAATTACTAAACTGTGGGTTTGAAACATGGAGATGTTGCCTATAGCAACCAATAAGATTCTAGTTATTTATTTAGTACATTCTACAAAACGACAGCTAGAATCTGGCTACTGTAGGCAACATCTCCACTTTTTCAAACCCACAGTTTAGTAAATGACTTTTGATGCTCTAGGAAACATATTTTTTCTGGTACAGCAGTGGCAGCACTATCAAATTAATGTGACTGGTTCCAGATTATTGTATTTTGCTTTCTCTTTGCCTGAGGGCTTTCTCTAATGAATTTTAAACTGCTGCAGTCCCCATAAGTTGCTAAGAACTGAATTTGTTACATAGTTATTTCTGTGTTTTTGGACTAGATACAAGGTAAAAAATAAAATGTACATTGAACGGAATATTCCACCTCTTTACCTTTGCTTGCTGAAGCAACTTGTTATTTGACAATAAAACCTGTCAGATAAGAGGTTTAATTGGTCTCTTATCATATTTCTGTCTGATTATCATTCTCTGAAGTTTGATTGCATTATAAATTAGAATTGTACACCTTAGAAATGCCCAGGTGTTTCTGCTTTAAGGACATCTTTTTGTGGTTGATTGTCAATCCCATATCAATGCATACACATTCACTATTTCTATATAGGAACTCAATGAAGCATGGAATAGGTTCATAATTTCGCTATTCAGTTGGCTAAGAGGAAACCATAAGAGCCAATGAGTCATGCATCTACAGTATACATATTTTCCCTAAAATTAACGCAGAGATATAAAGCAATTTTCACATATGTTAAATTTTGATGCCTGTCACTGGCTTGAACACGTTTTTAGAACCTAATTTGGATAAAGTATACCCATGAGTGTATAGAAAGAGGATACATGTAGAAAGTGTAGTTGAGTCAAATGTGAAAAAAGACCCCCTCCACTTAATTTCATTTGTATTGTATCTTGAGGCATTTTGTTTGTTAGGAATAACTAGCTACATGGATAAATAATCCTTGCGAAAAAGTACATTAATTTTAAAGTGAACTTCTGGGGTGATCATTTGAATGTGTTATTGCATTAATTGTGCAAAAGTAACTAAGAGAAAAATTATGAAAATGCAGTTACAATAAAATGGATATATATTACAATATGCCCTACATAACTTGGCAAAAAGCAACAAACAAGTAAAACAAAGTCATTAAAGGAGAATTATTCTTTTTGGGGAGTTATGTTAAGCAAGAAAATGGCTCTTACCTGCTCTACCTATCCTATCTGTGAGGCTTCTACTGGTCTGAGCAGGAAGACCCTCTCTTCAGTTGAGGCGTGGTTTTTTTAAACTGCTAGATGTATTGTCAAGGCCCCTCATCTCTGTGTGCTTCCTATTCATCTGAGTTTGTTTTATGTTGTGGGTGGAATTATCATTCGTAATGTCAAAGTAATAATTAACAAAAATCTATATTACCAATTAGAAAGCCTATATGAATGAACTTGCATTTTATGTGTCTGTGCTTTTAAGAGAAAGGACGAACACATATTACACAGTACAGAGACAATAACAGGTAATATAACATATATAAATAAAACATGTTCCATGACCTTTTAATTTTACAATAACGTAATAAGGTCCCAAATTAATGTCCAATGACATGTCAACTTAATGAAGATTAATGATTAAAAGGTTTTCAATGTCAGTATGGACGCAAGTTGGGTTAGGGTTTGGTTTTGGGAAGGATAATTAGTGTGGTAGTTTGGCATTGATAAGTAACATTTTCTATTAAAGAATGACCTAACTAAAGATACGTCGTCAATTGGCATTTGAGACCCTAAGCATTCTTCTTTGCTCAGTAAAGAGCTAAAACTTATAATAAAGAAAAGATATATTATATTGGAAATCTGCTCATCTCAATTACTACTTAAAGAGAAGATTAGAGAAATCTTAATCCGTAAGGAAAAATGATGCACAGACACCTAAAAGCAGTATTCTCATTTTATATATAATGCTAATACATTAAATCTGTTTTAGAAATAATTTGGTACTAGACTACATACAGTATGGACAGATGGAACTGTAGTGATTTTACACAAACAGATCATTTATGTGAATGGGTGGATCTAATGCAGCTGCACAAGTGCAGCAGTGTCTACAACAAGTCAACTCTATCTGTATCTAAGATAGTGACTATGACAAGCCAGCTCCATCAGTATCTATGGCAGTGTCTACAACAAACCAGTTCCATTTGTATCTAAGGCAGTGTCTACAACAAACCAGCTCCATCAGTATCTAAGACAGTGTCTACAACAAGTCTGCTCCATCTGTATCTAAGGCAATGTCTACAACAATTCTGCTCCATCCATATCTAAGGCAGTGTCTACAACAAGTCTGCTCCATCTGTATCTAAGACAGTGTCTACAACAAGTCTGCTCTATCTGTATCTAAGGCAATGTCTACAACAATTCTGCTCCATCCATATCTAAGGCAGTGTCTACAACAAGTCTGCTCCATCTGTATCTAAGGCAGTGTCTACAACAAGTCTGCTCCATCTGTATCTAAGGCTGTGTCTACAACAAGTCTGCCTCATCTATATCTAAGGCAGTGTCTACAACAAGAGCAGCTGCATCTGTATCTAAGGCAGTGTCTACAACAATCCAGCTCCATATATGTCATGTTTCAATGCAGAAAATCACAGCTAAGGAGCCTGGATTATGGTATACACACAAAATATTTATTGCAGATATGTTTCCAGAAAATGCAGTATGGTACAAACCAGATGGTTTAGATATAGAACAAGGATTTGCGAGCAGGGCCTTCTCACCTCTTTGTCTGTTTTACCCAGTTTGTTTATTAATTTACTATGTTTGTCCCCAATTGTAAAGCGCTACGGAATATGTTGGCGCTATATAAATAAATGATGATGAAGGATTGCAGGGAGATGCAGAAAGAAAATAACAGGAACACTGCTGATGCAGGTGAACAGGTAGTTTGACGAAATCCCAGGGAACAGTTGAACCAGGAGCACAACAAGGAACAGCACAGCAACATATAACAACAATGACCAGCACAGGAAAAAGAGAGAGGCAGGTATAAATAGGGATCATCCAGGTGCAGGAGATAATTGGTGCAACAAATTAACTCCTAATGACAGAGAAGCAAAGCACAATAGCAGCACCTCTGGTGGATCAGCGATACTTCCGAATAATACATTCAGTGAAACACAATAATAAAGTCCAATCCAATCCCAGAGGCAGGAGCTGTCGAGAAGAAGCAGCATCCTGACACGATGCTGCAGAGAAAGCGAAGCAGACCCTGGCAATCTGTTTCTAAAGCAGTGTCTACAACAAGCCAGCTCATCTGAGTATCTAAGGCAGTGTCTACGACAAGCCAGCTCCATCTGTGTATCTAAGACGGTGTCTATGACAAGCTAGCTCCATCTGTGTATCTAAGACGGTGTCTATGACAAGCTAGCTCCATCAGAATCTAAGGCGGTGTCTAGAACAAGTCGGCTCCATCTGTAGCTATGGGCAGTGCCTAGAATAAGCTAGCTCTATCTGTATCTGCAAAGGCAGAAGCAAAATAAAGGGAATGATCCAATTAAGCTATGAATGTTGCTATTGTAGGCAAGTATTTTGTAAAGTTTTATTTTTATTTCATTGCTCTTGTAGTCCATTTACTTCAAGAAATAAAGTGCATGAAAAACTACTTCAGAAATGTATGATCTGCATTTTGTTTACTTTTTTTTTTAAATAAAGATGAAAATGATATTTTTTCTCTTTAGCTAATTAGTTCTATTGATGGCTTTTTAATGATATATTCACAAATATTGTCAGACACAAACTGTTACTTACTGTTTTTGCACCATTAATGTAGCAAAACTATAATGTTTATGTAATAGGACCCATGTTTAAATAATCAAACAAGTTGATGTTGGATGCTTACAAAAAAATACACATTGAAAAGATGATGAGCAATAGATTTCATTTATGACTGCAGGGGCAAACGCAGGATTTGAGGAGGGGGGTTACCACAGTACACCACCAGTGGGTATGGTCAGCATGCATGTGGGGCATAGCTATAATTTTAGACAATGCTAGGTAGCTTTCCAACTCTTCCAATCCCCCTGTAAATGCATGAGCAATGCTGCGTGCACTACTGTTAGGTGCATGCAGTTCCCCTTCATGAGCAGGGCAATGTGAAGTGACACATACCTCCCAACTGTCCCAGTAGTCGGGACAAAGTCCTGACTGAGTGGGTCAGTCTCCAAATTCAGGACTGCCCCACCAGAATCAGGACAGTTGGCAGACTTTCCTGCTCTCTCTTACCTGTTCTACCTGCTTTCAATACTTGTTGCTGTTGCTCGTGTCCTAAACTCAGTTGTGCTTGTCTGGATCCTGGAATGTTGGGTCCCTGTTTGGAAATAGAATAGGTACATAATATATAGAAATACCAGCAATGAGTGAACACAGTAGGCCTCCCTGCCTCTATGCAGTCCGACATTGAATCAAAACAACTCATGTTTTATTATTAGTGCCCCTTTCTTGTAACCAGCCTGACTGTAAAATAATTTTATTCACCTTTAATAAAAAGACCTATTTCCCCCAAACAAACCCCAACATTAATTGTAATCACATTTATTAAATAAACCTATTAACTACCATACATTAAATAACTTGCATTTACTTTTAAGAAATAGCAATCCTTTTTCCAAAACTCTGCCACACATCATCATCATCATAATTTATTTATATAGCGCCACTGATTCAGCGCTGTACAGAGAACTCATTCACATCAGTCCCTGCCCCATTGGAGCTTACAGTCTAAATTCCCTAACATACACACACACAGACAGAGAGAGAGACAGACTAGGGTCAATTTTGATAGCAGCCAATTAACCTACTAGTATGTTTTTGGAGTGTGGGAGGAAACCGGAGCACCCGGAGGAAACCCACGCAAACACATGGAGAACATACAAACTCCACACAGATAAGCCCATGGTCGGGAATTCACCTCATGACCCCAGCGCTGTGAGTCAAAAGTGCCAACCACTTAGCCACCATGCTGCCCGTATATATAATGTTATATATAATGCTGCCCGTACATATAATTAATAGCGCTCAAACCACCCCAACATTACATGAATCATCCCACTCTACATTAATAAGTCTGCATTAAAACCACTATTAAATCAAATTGCCGCACCATAACCCCACAAACAAAATAACACCCATTAATTAGACACCACCTACCTCACAGCCCCCTGTGCCATCACACACACACTTCATTGCCACAAGCCCCTTGTGCCATCACACACACATTACATTGCCACAAGCTCCATGCCATCACCCACATTACACTGACACACAGCCTCATGATTGGCTGCCTGTTGCTGCCACTGACCACCAATGAACTGTCCCACAAGAATTTATGTCATAAAACAGGAAGAAACTGAAGCTTATCTGGTCAAACTTAAGACATCTGACAACCAAAACCTCTCTTTTATCACTAGCAAATTGGCATATAAATTGGGCAGAACATTTTCAAAATCCCCACATGAATGCAGACAAAATATGTCATATGTTTATTGAGCAAAGAGCAGATGCGTTTCTCAGCACATTCCCTTCCTGGTGCTGTCACTCGAGACATGTAATGAGATAAAGAATTTTGGCAGATGGCATAACAAATCAAATAAAAGCAAAAACTACCTCCTGAACAGATACATATTTCTTGTCATCAGATAACTGCAAGAGCTAGTTTACATACTCATTTAATGTTCTACCTGAGCTTTAGAGCTGTACTTGTTCAAATGAGAAGTGTGTGGAATTTGGCCATAGAGTCAATTTTAGATCTTTAAACATAATAATTGGAATGAAATGTTATTCTTACTTAAAGGTTTCATTCTATGTAATTCTTAACTATTACTTTATTGGGGAATTTCTATCAGTCAGAGTTAGAATCCCCTGGTCTCCACCAAGAACCGCTGTAAGGCGGAGTGGAATTTGCTGCTGAAGGTTCGGCCCTTAGGTTAACCATCTGACGTGATAGGTGATGGATGGTTGGTAGGAGACCTAGTGCTGGATCAAGGAGAGCAGACTCTGTTGTGGTAGAGATGTACAGCAAGGCAAGTAGTATTAATTAGCTGAAGAAACAGCACAGCAGACTCCTAGGCCGTAATCAGTAGAACACTGGGGCGGATACACTGAAAAGATGCCGCGCACAGGAGAGTCCAAAATGGTAATCAAAGATACTCGAGTTCGGATACACAGGAGCGCAGACAGCAGCGTGGTCGGTACGGACAACTGGAGCACATACAGCAGAATGGATGTCCAGAAGCAGAGGTCTAAGAAGCCAATAGGTCATACAGAAGGAAACTCTAGAATGTAGCTCAATGATACACAGGGAGAGCCTGAAGCCAAGTGGTAACTTGTTGCTCTGACACAGCTACAGTGTCAAAGGGAACTTTATATACTCTGCAGATTGTCAATGCCGCCTCCAAGCCAGAATCATGTGACCACACGAACCAGGGAGTGCTGAGCTGCACAGAGTGTCGGACTGGGGCATGAAGGGCCCACCGGGGGATTGCAATGCTAGGGGCCCACCAGAGGGGGTGTGGCCAGCCATCATAGAGGCGAGACCAGACACTAGAGGGGGAGTGGTCAGCCCACGAAGGACAGCTAGCACCATAGTGTAGTATATAAAGAATGTAGTGTGTATATAAAGAGTACACAGTCTTGGCCTTCCTCCAGCCCCAACATTAAAGTAATAGTATTCCCATTTAATAAATAAACCTATTTTCCTCCCTCAAAACAGCCCCAGCAATAGATTAATAGCATTTACGTATAATAAATTTACTTATTTCCCGCAACCGTCACTGCCATTAAATAATTCATATTCACATTTAATAAATAGACCTCATGCTTCTCAAACTCAGCCCCACATTCAATTAATAGCCCCAAACCACCCCATCTTAAATTAATAGTCCCCACTATAAAATTAAATTGCCCCACAATCACCCCACAAACAAAATAGCCACCATCTACCACACACATTGCATTGCCACAAGCCCGCTTTGCCATCACGCACACATTACTGTGCCCCTTCATCACCATGCTGTGCCCCCTTATGATCACTCTGCGCCCTCTATGCTGCTTTTGCCCCCCTTCATCACCATGTGCCATGCTGCTTTTGCTCCCCCCTTCTCCAGGCCCCCCTTCATCACCATGTGCCATGCTGCTTTTGCTCCCCCCTTCTCCAGGCCCCCCTTCATCACCATGTGCCATGCTGCTTTTGCTCCCCCCTTCTCCAGGCCCCCCTTCATCACCATGTGCCATGCTGCTTTTGCTCCCCCCTTCTCCAGGCCCCCCTTCATCACCTTGTGCCATGCTGCTTTTGCTCCCCCCTTCTCCAGGCCCCCCTTCATCACCTTGTGCCATGCTGGTTTTGCTCCCCCCTTCATCAACATGTGCCATGCTGCTTTTGCTCCCCCCTTCTCCTGGCCCCCTTCATCATGCTGTGTTAATGCTGCTTTTGCTCCCCCCTTCTCCTGGCCCCCCTTCATCACCCTATGCCATGCTGCTTTGGCCCCCATTCACACTCTGCCATGCTGCTTTGGCCCGGGTCTCACATAAAGAAGCTGATTTGGGGGATTAGGGACGCTGGAGGATGACGTTATTTCACTGCTGCAGAGAAGAGAGAAAGAAACAAACATGACACACTGGCTAGATGATGAGGTGCAAGAGCTGTTGCTCATTACAGGAGAGGAGGAGATCAAAAAACAGATCACAGGCACTGTTAAGGATGCAACAGTTTACAATAACATACCTAAAATACTAACACAGCGTGGGATAAAGCGCAGCCAGCAACAGGTGGTAAATTAATTGAAGTAATTTCACTTCTTCACCCCATTCACAGTCTTGGATTTCTGCCTCACCTTTTTCAGCCAATCAAAGCCCCTCTTGCAATGACTGACACTTATTTCCAGGGCAGACCCAGGTTCAGTATGAATGGAGTCAACCCGGGAAATTCTCGGGTCCAAGGTGCAGAGGGAACAGGGTCTCTGCGCTTGGAGGCTCTGTGACTCAGCAAAAACCTGGCTTTTAAAACCTGGGATATTGCAGGGTTGACAATATATAAGTGGACAATGCTTGTCTTGTAAACTTCAGTAGGAAATGAGGCCAGTGAGTGTTGTGTTTCGTTTTAAGTCATTTGATTTTGCTTTTCATATAATGAAATGTTTATAGCAGGATTGCCCCTCATTTTTGAACAATGGGCCACATATTGGGTTCTCCCTGGATCACAGATGCCCATACTTGCCAACTCTCCCGCAATGTCCGGGAGACTCACGCATTTCGGATGAGTCTCACCACTCCCGGGAGAATATGGCAATCTCCCACATCTGCAGAATTAGGGCCAAAATACTGCGATTCTCCGAGAATCACGGCATTTGGCCCCGCCCCCACTGTAAAATGACGCGTTTGCGTCATTACGTCACGGGGAGCGGGTCCAAAATGACGCAATTTCAGAGCCCCGCCGCCCGCACGGCCACCACCCCCACGGCAGCTCCCGGAAGGCAATTGCACAAAGTTGGTAAGTATGCAGATGCCAGTAAGAAAGTTTGTGTCTAAGTAGCGTGTATCCTCAGCACAAAATAACCTACAATTATTTTATTATGCGTCTGCTTCCATTATGCATTCACAGTTGTGTGAAGTGAAAGAAAAGGGGGAATTAAGGTCAAATCAAACCAAAATGTATTCATTTAAGAATAGCCCACAATGCACACAGCATGCTGCTTAAAATGTGATTAGGTCTAGTTAGTTAAGTTAGTGAGTTCATGTTTGTGTGTCTGCACAGCGTCCGTGACGAATATGGTATGCCTAGCGGCCCAACCTGCAGAGCCTAACATAATACACGCTTTTGCCTTTCAGTGCTGATAGCGATATAGCTCCATTGCTTGCTGCAATAGCTGAATGACAATTAACTGAATCACAGTGCATAAAGTCACCTCTGAGAGGGAAAATATAGAAAATGCATAGTTTGTTCTCTGCATTTTGGTGGAGCTGGTTAGCCAATCTGGAATGAGCCACAAGCTGAGTTGAGGTCTGAGTATGATTTTGGTCATATCTCATACTTTCAGTAGGCGACGTCCGGGAGAGGGGCATGACTAATGGGCGGGAGGGGGTGGGGCCAAAATGATGTAATTCGAGTAAAATTACGTTTGGTCGCAGGGGGCGGGGCCAACATGACGCGATTCTCTGTGAATCGCGTCATTTTGACAAGTGAATTCTAGGGGGTGGGAGAAATGCCAGCTCTCGCAGGAGCCCGGGAGATTAACCCAAATTTCGGGAGTCTCCCGGACCTTCCGGGAGAGTTGGCAAGTATGTCATATATACAAAATTTAAAATGGACAGAGAGGAAGACTTTAATATTTGTTCTAATACATTTCTGGATTTATATGATAAATTTTAACACAGCCATACGCTATTTGCATTTTTTTATACATACAGAGATAAGGCAGACAATTTGGGGAGCTAACAGATGAGTTTATTAATGCACATCTATATATCAGGCTGGACAAAAAGGAATTTTTTTGGCAAGTGGAATTCATAGGATAACAAACTAGTATTCTTTAACTATAATTAATGTGAGAGCCTATTTCTCATTTCTGTCCTATAATGCTGTGACAATGATCAGAAATACCATGTACCGGATATCTTTTTTACTGTACAGAGACCAGAGCTGTTTCTGCTGTTCTAATAGTGAGTAACAATGTTGTAAACTGCCAACTGTGAACAGCACATGCTCCCAGTACATCATTTTGACTGTACAAATTATATCTTAGCACAGACCAATTATCAGAATAAATAAAACAGAAGAAGAAAAAAGCAAACCGGTTCTTTGTTGTCCTGTGAACTGTGCAGCCCTGGGCCTGTTATTTTCTAGTGCTATATTGGAGGTAAAGTCCTGATAGCAAAATGATTTTGCTTTCTTGCTACAGCCCAGTACTATGGGAATAATTCATATTGTCCTTTTAAAATGTAGTTCACTTTCACTTGTCATTACACTTCAGTGAACAGTTTTATAAGAAATAATTAGAAATTATTAAACCATTTCTCATGGCAACTAAGGGTGAATAGTTGCTTCTGATGTTCTGTTGAATTCAACTGAAGCATATGCCTGGATTAAGTACAGTATTAACCATGGCTAATGAGTTCAGTTTCATAAAGTGGTTTTTACTTGAGCTTCATTATCTGAGATTCTACATGTCTATTACACAGGCTGAGAGACCAACAGGAAATGGTAAAGGTAACATATAGTATAAGTCTGTGTGTACATGCATAGACAGTTTGCATGCAAAAGTCTTACTTACATTTTCCTCTTGAGTGTCACTTACCTCTCTTACACGAAAGGTAAGATTGCACCAGACATGCACTGTGTACTGAAACTTACTACCATAGCCTGTACAAAATAATAGGGAAAGTAACTTTATTGCCCTTTAATATCACACAATGATTTATCAGTCCATAACATAGTGTGTTCATGTTATACAATGTTATTTTCATCCCTTCAATGGGCCCATGTAACTGTCTTTGGATCAAACCATTTATATCAAGTAATGTACAGGGAAATGGTTAGGTTCTTAACATTGCTACAAATTATTTTCCTTAATTATCTTAAAGGACAACATCATGCAAAATGTACTCAGTGTTTGTAATCTTCCAGTAGAACCATTTAGGCCCCAAACCCAGATTCACTTTGGTTGGGAGATACTGACTTCCCGCAAGTTCTTCAGCTCCCGTGATTCTCTAAGCTCATCACCTGGAGAACATCAGGCAAAAACAGCAATGTGCTGGGTTGATCATTAGACGTACTGTGGATCCTTTCATCAAAATAGGAATTATAATATAGAATAAGTTGATTAGCAGCACCATATGCCATATGTATGCTCCAATTCTGATGTCTGGTTAGGCCATTTTAGACTGAATTGCATGCAAATCATTGTGTGCTCTCAAAATGACCACAAATCAGAGATGTTGGATGATGACTGTCCTCTGTCTGTGTGAGATCCGATTACGTTTGTCCAACTCTATTAATTTTGCTGACTAGGATCTGGACATTTGTCCTGAATGGCTGAATCTGTCCATCCTGGCTACACACATTTATGGCCGTATTGATCATACATTCAGCTCCTTTGATGATCAGGTCGAGCAGTTAGATCAGGTGTCTGGGAACCTTAAGAAAGGAGACACTCATTTAGACCATAGCAGTACGGAAATTGCAAGATGATGCAACTTCAACCAAAACCTGAAAGGCAATGGAGCATATTCAATTGTTGGCGGTTTCCTCCGCGGAAAAGTATTACCGTTATTACGGTAATACTAAGCCGGATTTCAGCTCGCAGCTCCCTGAGCCACGAGCTGAAATTCAGCGAGAAAAGTACCGTAATAATGGTATTTACACGCACTATTACCGTAATGATGGTAATAGTGCGCACCGCGTTACTTTAGGCAGTAACGCCAACAATTGAATATGCCCCAATATGTCTATTTTCATGGAGGACATTGATAATTTCTGTTTTGTTACAAATTAAACACATTAGTAGATACACACTGTGCTCATCACCATTATTGTTGCACATGATAGAAGCCGATGGTGTGGTATGCATTGTATGTATTGCCTTACTCTTACCCGTAATTGCCTTCAGTTGAGTAGGTGTAAGAGCAACTTACTGCATTCCAGGCAATGACTAAGGATTACTCATGTTGCATTACTATTCCCACATGATATACAGTAGAAAACTTACTGTGTGTGAGTACATAGATGCAGAATTATGTCCATCAGGAAATTGATGGTGAGTACTGTAATTCTTTGGAATTGCTGTTTATATACAGAATTGTTCACTAAATATGCGAGCTATTAGCAGACATTGACTTGCTTAGCAATTAATGATCTGTAATGAATTAAACCCAAACACTGTAATTCATAAAATATAATGCAAATAACTGTAATGATTTTGTTCAGAAATTATTTCTTGAAGGATTATCTTCGCCAGGGTGCTCAGACTACACTGAAAAAGGGATCGAGCAATGAAGGCTTTACGGATGTTTCCTTCTTGCTTTAGATATACATATTATTGTGAGGGAATTAGTATTCATGATGAAAACAAAAACTAAAGTAATTTTTTATCATTTGTGTTGTGGACAAGCAAAGTATATAAAATATAACTGGAATAGTCTTTATTGATGCATTGTAGTTCATTTGGTTCATGTATTAGCAGCAATTGGAGATCACTACCAGACCTTTTCCATTAAACAGAATTGATTGTAGTTGTTACACTCTGACGTCTGTATTACAACTTCAACAGTGTTAATATCTCTTGAAGAGATGTAGGGACGCTGTGCTTATTTATACTATGTTTAAAGCAGAGTTGTTCAAACGGTGGAGAACTATCCGAAGTGCTGTACCAGAATCTGTTTTTGAGGTCACTGATTTTTAAATATTCAATACATTTTTGTTAACACATCTTGTAGAGTCTAAGATTTAAGAAAATGTTGAGTACTATTGGGGATTGATCATTTGCCTTCCCTATTGTCTTTTCTTTTGTCTAACACATACCCAAAAACACATTCCCAAATTTCCATCCCAACAGTCCCATGGGATGGAAATTTGGGAGGTATGTCCTGTTCATCAGTGGCTGGTGCATGTGGCATTGAAGGGGTGCTTTTGTGAAGGGAAGGCTCTGGGAGCGGTCCAGTGATTCGGAAGCGTTGAACACGCCCCACTGATGTGTGAT
This sequence comes from Mixophyes fleayi, assembly GCF_038048845.1. Classification (NCBI taxonomy): domain Eukaryota; kingdom Metazoa; phylum Chordata; class Amphibia; order Anura; family Limnodynastidae; genus Mixophyes; species Mixophyes fleayi. The sequence continues at coordinate 162,549,001 of NC_134405.1, forward strand.
CATGTGTGCACACGTTTGTCCTAATTACCCAACTTAAAAAGTTAGGAGGCATGGTTCAGGGTATCAAATTTTGTGTCTACACGTCTTCACAAGCTCCCTAAAATGTGTGCCTACATTCTAAAGTAAACATAACCACCCAGTCTGTTATTAAACCAATATTTCTGTTTTTTTATCATGACTTTTATTTTTTATGTTGGAAAATCTGCTAATGTATATGGATGCAAGGTATAGTAAGGTATATCCTTGCTTTTTAAAATAAATTTTCAGCGATTAACATGTCATGCCATTTTGTATTGGGAAACGTATGACTAGTAGTAAATTAACATTATCCTGGGCAATAATAAAGACATGCTTGCCTGACCATCCTCCATCCATCCTCACTGATCATGCTGAATAAATAAAATAGTATTTCTAAATATATGAACCGCATAGAAACATTAACCAACCGATAGACTAATTGCCTCCCTCCAAACTTCAGAAGATTTGGCCTGCCAAGACTAAATACTATTGGAAAATTTGTCAAGGTGAAGGTAATTTGCTTCACATATTTTGGGACTGTCTAGTAATTAAACCATTATGGGCAGAGCTTACTAATTTGGTGCTACAAGTAATACGATCGTTCTTTCTGACACATGAACTAGCGCTACGCCATCTTTTATCTCCAGTCTTCCTGGTATGTAATAACAGAACATATACTGATAGCTGCTCCTGCAGCAATTGGCCGGCACTGGACAGACCCATATCTTTCCCACATATCTAAAATTATGGCTAAGGTGCAAAATGGATTTAAAAATGGAGACTATTGATTGTAAATATTCAACCTCTGCTTCCCCCCCCCCCCCCCTAGTTAAGTGGTACAAGTGGCGTGTCTATAGCACAGAACTAGCTGCACAACATCAGGCAGATCATAGGTAGATAACCCATCTTTATGGCGACAATACTACGTCCTAATCTTCCTGATGATGGCTGTACCTTATTACTGCAGACACTTACCTTTATTGTAAATGTGCTGCATCCTTTTACATGTAAATTATCTGCTGTACTTTCCCAGCCCCTCCCTTTTTACTTTTCTGTATCCCTTACCAACTGGTTAAAGGTAAAAGTTTGGGTTTTTTTTCTAAAAAAATAAATAAATAATAATTTGTTTTTATGGCTGCAATGGTATACATATGTATTTCTGTATTTGCCATAGAGGAAAATTGGAATGAGTTATTTTAAATTGCTCTATTTATAAGGGAAATACAGTATAGTTAGATTTTAGAGGTTTAATTTAAGACGTTTAGAAGTTCCCTAAATTACAATGAACAAAATGGATTGAGATTTTTTTTAAAAAACAAGGCTGAATATTCTTTGTTTATAAAACAGTAGAATAATGCGATTTAATGTGTTCCATGGCTTTTCTACATATATGTCTCATGAGACTCTCAATTGTAATGCAAATGCCGCTGGAAAAAGTCCAAGTTTGTGAAACCAACTACACTATTAACCCAATATCTGTGTGTATTGAATGTTTTTATATAGCTAGAAATACAGGTGGTTTGACAGTGACTGAAAATGTGATTTAGCAGCAGAAAGGAGAAGAACTGAACAGAATAGACCATTAATGGAGCCGTAGAGAATTTATTTGTTAGTGGAAGGCATGCTAACTACACATACAGATATGAGCTCTTCCAATCCAATGGGCAAACAACCAGATGTGCAGCCAAAGGGGGTAAAGACCAATTCTGGTCAGACTGCAACGTGGCCAAAGCAGAGTATTGCAGTTCTAATCAAATAATCGCACAGGCATGTTATCGACCAACCAGATACTTTAGCCCTATCAGATAAAAATCCAAAGAAAATGTCACCAGACAATGCACTCATTGGTGTTAGGAACCCCTCCAGTCAGCACGACAAAACCCGAAGTCCTCTCCGAAGTCTGGTGTTCGCTGGAGCCCCTAGTGGTTGGGACAGACTTGGCTGCAGACGAACGGAGGGTAGGGAAATGTGCACTGACTGGGGAGAACCCAGGGGTAGCGTGAGGTAGTACACAGCAGCGTGAGATCCAAGCAAAGGTCAAGGGCCGGCAGCAGACAGCAATACCAGATAACGAGCCGAGGTCAAGGGTCACAGGCAATACAACAAGTTCCAGAAACAAGCCAGGGGTCATACACGGGAAATCCAAACTAGAATACAGCACAGGAGCAGGGAAACAAGGATCAGGAGCCTAGCTACACAGGAAGCTATAACTGGCAATGAGGCTCTGTCCTCACTGCCTTAAATAGCAAGGAGAGCCAATAGAAATGCGTGCTAAAGAGACCCCTCCCTACTTCAAAATCAAAAGAAAAACAAACAGAATCCTATTCAAACAGCGCCAAGAAGACTTCCCTACTAAAAGACTCTATCACAGAGTCAATACCCACAAATAATGCAGCCAGCATTAACTTTTCCTGCCTGCATGCGCACGGGTGCCAGATCGCTGGCCGGGGCGCTGCAGCAGTGGTGTTACGGCGTCCCGGTTGTTGCCCAGGCAACCGGGACATAGGAGGCGGAAGTGACGTCCCGGTGGTCATGGAGATGGCCGGGACGCCTGGCGCTAGCGGATGCGAGTCGCGGCGGCCCTTCGGGGAGCCGCGGCTCGTAACAATTGGTGGACATTTGGAACCTTCTCAAATACAAATGTCAGGCTAATTTGGCTGACTTTTTCGTAGTTTATAAGGTCACCAATTTCTAATGACGCAGTAATTGTTGCCATTAGTGTTGTGACTTCACCTTCAGAGGTATGTATAGTAATAAAATAGAGAATATCCAAAGAAAGGCTGTAAAACAGTTTCCAGATTTTAAATCTTTTGAATATTCTTGCACAAACACACCAATGATGAAAACATCCCGAAGGACTCAAGGAGCCTCATAGAGTTTAGAGGAAAACAGAGAGCGAGTGATATTTAAGTACATAAAGGGTTTCAGTACGTTAGAGGCCAGTATTTTCCAGATTAAGTGGAGTGTAAGATTGACGGGGTGGGGGAGGGTCTGCATTGTATCAATCTGGCAGTGAAAATCTCAGATAAAATGTAGTAAAATATTTTTCCTGAAAGACTATGGTGCCGATTCAATTCTGCCACGAATAGCGCGGTGTTAACAGTATTATCGTTAATACGGTAATTTTAATATGGATTTCATCTTGCAGCTCGGGGAGCCGCAGGTAAAAATCCACCGTTGAAATTACTGTTTTAAGGGTAATTATGCGCAGTTTTACCATATTAACGGTAAAACTGCTAATACTGCGTTATTCTCTGCAGAATTGAATCGGCCCCTAAGAGATCTTTGGAACAAATTCCCAGTAGTTCAGATATTAAAACATCCAGATTAGATATGCCAAATGCTGCTAATATTCTGTTGTTAATGATTGTACAAACTAGAATGGATTTATAATAACGGCTACTTGTATAGTAGAGTTAGTTGGTGATAACGGCTGGATCCAATGCTTGTTGCACATTATCTCACCACTGCTGAATGCAGCATAAATTAAATATGATGCTGCACATATTCCTACAAGAGATGTGGACATGGTCAATAACAGATGTTGACAATAACTGATAGCTAATAGCCGAGTGGAAACAATAGTACATGATTAGCATGATAATGTTGTACTCTACGAGCCCTGTCTTCTTTCGTTTTCTTTTTCCGCTGTCCAGTATCCAGCCACATGCTTTTGTTACATACAGATAGTTGCACACTGTGATGATGATATTCCCATTAACTTAAAATGTGTTTCTTTTCAGAGCTTCCCTATGGCTGGGAGAAAATTGATGATCCTATCTATGGCACATACTATGTTGAGTAAGTTGATTTCTCTTTAACTGTATGTGTTCTAAAGATATCATAGTTAGTGGCACCATTGCTATAGAAATATAGACTCATTTTTAAGTTTATATAAGGGTGTAACTCTGAAATAGAAAGCTAGTGTATGCTACAAGCAGTGTAAGGACTAATTAGGAAGCCTGTCTGCAACATTTCATTGCTATTCATACATTGGGTATAATTACACTGTATTGTAGTCCATGCACAGGTTAAACAAAGGAGCATACGTTTTTATCCTATCTCTTTGACCTAGATTTATCTGCAATGTAAATTCCGTTTTAGCATAGACCACTTATTTGTGGACCTAGCTTTACTGTAAATAAACATATTCAATGTTATGTGACATTATTTGTATTGGGATCCAGTAATGCATTTATAATTTATGTGGCCCTTCCCACAAAAACATAAACATCTGTTGCATAGACTATCAATACAGATAATATTCAGTTGTATAATGCAGCACAATGCATTTTAATTTAACACATTGTTTTGAAAACCTAGTATGCTATTTATATTATGTGCACTGACCCTTAACAGTTGATGTTTGTGTCAATGTTTTTACATGTTCATTATATTTTTATTATAAGCAATTATGCAGATGGACAAATATAACTAAATAATTCAACATTCATGTCAACAACAACTTATATAATATTTCTTTGTTTTTTTTAAACCGGCCAAAAGGGTCACATCAGCCTTTGTGACAGCACTGTTCAAGAACTGCTTCACGACCTAATAATTAAACTTCTTTTGCTACTATAAGTTATGCTTTGGTTATGTAAAATGTGTTTTATGTGTAAAAAGGCTGTTACAAAAATATGTCTGGACAAATTAGGGAAGAAGGAAAAATGGGGAATGAAAAACAATATCCGTAAAAGTATCCCTACCTTCATTAGAGATAGGTGTGATAAGTTATAGACCTTTGTTTTTAACATTCTAACACTTATTTAATATTTTCTCACATTTATTTGGAGTGCGGATAAATTTATACCCGCTGCTCTAGTTGAATTAGACTCCTTTCAAGGATAAGTACCCTCCTCCTCCTTTTTGAGGTTTTATTACTTATTATACAGATCATCTTTGGGACTAAGGGACACCTGTTTTTTTTATTCAATGTGTTGCATATTATTATTATTATAATATGTATATCATTATTACTATAATGAGTCCTACTCATTATACTTGCAATGTGACAGTTCAATAGATGTATAAAACTACAGCAACTTTTTTTTTTGTTAATAGTCACATAAACAGAAGAACTCAATTTGAGAATCCCGTGTTAGAAGCAAAGAGGAAGCTTCAACAGCACAACATGCCCTCAACGGAATTGGGGTCCCAGCCAATGCAGGCGCCGGTGTTTAGAGGTACATTGCAATCTCAGTTTAGTAACGAGTCCATTGAAAATACATAATGTGCATAATTATTTAATGCTAATTTCTGTAACAGAGTACATTTTGTTTTCTAAATAAACTGTATGTACTATTTACTCTAGAAATAATAAAAACAATATTTAAATACATGAATACATTTTAAGGGGGAAAGTAAACATTTGAAAACAACCAGAAACAAAATGTAGAATCCTGAAAATGTTTCCCAAAATAATTAAATATGTTGTTAAATATGTCACATTGTTGGGATTCCATTGTTACTTCCCTTTTATTCTTTAACAGAGAGCAAATCTCCTATGAGAGATATTTTATTTGTCAAAGCATTGTATGCCAAAATTAAGCCTGTCTGGACCAATTAATTAAAGTATAGTATAATTAAACATAACAAATATATTCTGAATGTTTAATAAAATGTTTATTTGAGCAATGTATAGACTTCCAAGTCATGTTTGGTGTATGAAAAAAAAAAATTTGAGTCTCTGAATAAAATCTTCTTATCGATCAGATATAGCCCAAGTACCAGTTATGCCTTAAACCACACCATAGATGGCCTAGTCCTCGATTTTCATAATTTTTCTTGATCCATTGTAGTCTATTAAAGTGTAAAAATGTTCTGCAAACTGGCTCTGTCCTCTGCCAGCCTATTTACAGAACTTTATTGAGACAGGTAGGTTTGCCAGGTCACATATACATGTTGTGTGGTTGCATTGCAATTTCAAATGTGTGCAATTGGGGGCTGGTTTTAGGTTAGAAGAACCCCAAGGCAGAGATCAAGGATGGATCCCTACTGCTGTTACAACTGTAGACAAAAAACTCCATCCAGTCCTGCACAGAGCAGGAGACGTGGTCCTGTGCAGCTATTCATAATCTTATATATATATATATATATATATATATATATATATATATATATATATATATATATATATATATAAAATTCATTGGTCTGTTTGTTTGTCTGGTTATGCATTTGGATACCGCTGCACCAATTGGGATGAAACTCATGTGGACCAGGTTTTAGAGGAGTTTAGGGTCCCGGTTGGACCTCACATTGGTGTACCCTGGGCAGAACTTTGACCTAGGGAGCCTATTCTGGGCCTTCCTCTGGATGGATTTGGACAAAAACTTCACAGACTGGTAACATTGGATCCCAGAACACATACTAGGGGGTTGAGGTCCCGGTCGGACCTCCCGTTGGTGCACGCTGACTATGCGATTGTTTCCGAAGAACTGATAATCTATTAATGTAGACTGAGCCATTCCTTTATGTTTTATTACCTACATCTGAAGATACTGGCAAAATATGTGGTTATTAGATTTGCTCACAAACCGTTGTTGAACTAGAAGCTTTAGCATAGTGTGGTCCACTGTTATTAGCAGTTTAGTTTGTGCTGCTGTCTTTTCATGTCTTCACCAATTTGGATTGTTTGTTTTTTGCATGATACTGAGTTTGTCTTGTTACAGAAAAGCCACTTTTTACACGTGATGCATCACAGCTGAAAGGAACTTTTCTGAGCACCACTCTAAAGAAAAGTAACATGGGTTTTGGATTCACCATTATTGGGGGAGATGAGCCAGATGAATTTCTGCAGGTGAAGAGCGTCATTCCCGATGGACCTGCTGCGCAGGACGGCAAAATGGAAACAGGTGCAGTCATTTTAAAAGGTGTTTGCTCTAAAAGAAATCTTTCTTTTATTATTATTATTATTATTATTATTATTATTATTATTGTGTTGGGGAGAATGTAATGCTAAAGGGGAATACTGTGGCTGCGAATCGCAGTGCTTTTTGTTATGCCAAATAGGAGAGACGGCATGAGTAATCATATGATGTCTCATACAGGGACTATCTGCACTGCTTGTTTATTACTATTCTTGTGACTTCTAGCCAGTATAATGTAAGACACTGTTTAATGCATACATTGTAGAAGACACTTCCCTGTAGGATGACATGGACCTTTTATTATATAAACCCATAAATACTTAAAGAAAGTATTGTAGCTAAATAGCAGACTTTGCACCAACACAACTTTAGTTACACCATTGCTGGCATCAATGGGGCAGAAACCAGAAGTATTTTAGGAGAAGAATAAAAAGGGTAAATTTCAAATCAATGTAGGGAGTGGCAATACATTACCAGACGTGTATTTTCATCACTGGCTAAAAAATGTGTATAATAACAAGCAATTGTCTGCTCAAATGAATCATGAAGGAGTGAAATGGGGTGTGCATCTGCAATTTATTGGTTTGTAAATTACCCCCATAATGATGATGATGTTGTTTCACTTCCATCTAATTTGTATAACTGACCCTAAAGTAGATTTTGAGTAAAGAATATTCTTGCACAAACACACCAATGATCAAAGATATTGTGCAACACAGTTGTTTTGCTATACAAATTGGTCCCATGACAACTCCAAGACCTGAAAGGTCTGACAGGTGAAAAGGTCAATCACAAATGATGTGTACACAGTTAGCCGGTCTGATTAAGTGATTTTCTGCTCAAATTTATCGGGCTATCCTGAGGGATACCATGTTTTTGAAGAGACACTATGTGATTCAGAGAACTATTACAGTAGTGCTTAAGAGCGAAAAATTAATTTTTTTTTTTGTCAAAATCTTAAACTTTACTTTATTAAAAATGTCAAATTGTCCTTTATATTTATCTGTCTAGGATGCTGCTTTCACAGCTAACACCAGTTATTTAAAGGATATTCACTTCAATTTTGACCTCCAATAATTATGAATATCTGTCATGTTTAAGTCCTAGATACTTTGGGCAAGATGAATTCTAGTTATTTTATAAATCTCACAACAAATTTCTCTTTTTAAAACTCTGCTTAGTAAAGGAAAAGTTGCCCAATACTGTCTGACATCCATCTTTGATTTGAAAGTGTAACACTGTGGAATGCATTCTTGGAGACAAGTGCGCTCCATATGCTGTCTTCTTGCTCTGTTGGTCCTCTAGTGCTAACTGGTGGAGGAGGAGCTGATTAATGACATCATCATCTGCTGCTGTGTGACGCTATGACTGTGCTGTATAACCCTATGACACTAACTGCATTCTATAACTTTTACAACTGCTGAAGCCTCATTAACTCGATACAACAGGCTATTTTAAATGAAAATAAAATGTAGGTGGCCCAGTGACCCAGCTCAAGGTAGCCCACTATCAGACCAGCCCGGGGGGCAAATGCCCCCCTGCCCAGCCTGCCCCTGGAGCCATGGGACCCATTAGCTTGGCTGTGGAATAGCATATGTATTCCATCATCAAGCAAGAAAGTGCAAGCACAAGACATGTGGACAACCCGACAAAAGGCGTATGAGGACCAAGGTCTAATAAGGAGAATAAACTTAAGGCGCAAACTGTACAGAACAAAGTTAAGTGCCTGCAATGACCTGCACGGGTACACTGACAAAATGCTGTAAATAACCTCACAAATGGCATCTGTGGGAGCACAGTTCGACAATGAGAAAATTGCATTGGCAATGCTGTAAAATCTTATGCCAGAATTCGATTTCCTTGTGGTATCTTTGGAGTTCAATAATATCAAGCTGACATCAGAAATCGTGAGGGCCAAGCTGCTGCAGTTCCAAGAACACATTCCCGTTGAGACAAATGCTGAGGGTTCTGCTTTGCTCACTAAAGGTCCCAAGTCTAAAAAGCCCAAGTACAAGTGCTTTGTATATCTCAAGATGGAGAAGTGTGACCAATCAAATGAGTCCGCATTGGATGTTGGATAGAAGGACTGCTGGTACAAGAACTCAGCTGCAACTAAGAGTGGTACAGTTTACTAACCACAAGAACCACTATCATTCAAAGGCATTGGAGACAAGGTCCTTACTGACACAGAAGTCGGAAACAATCACATAAGTCTTGGAGAGAAAATGTTACAAAGTCTAATTTGCAGAGGGCCAGTGTGTGCTGCAAAACAAGTTGGATTGCAACAGTGACCCTGTGCACCCAACTGTCCTAGACACCAAAGAGTGTTGTGCGATAGCGACTTCTGATACAAATCAATCCATGGACCTGTGGCATAAAAGGCTGGGTCATCTGGGATACAATAACATCTAGAAACTCCTTGATGAAATGGTGACAGGAATCGCTGAGAGACTGGCATGTGACAGATACGTTAAGGGTTAACAAACTCCTGGCCCCTTTCAGAAGTCGGCAACTAGAGCTGAAGTACCGCTAACTCTAGTGCACACAGATGTGTGTTCCAATGGAGGTGGAATTGGTTAGTGGTTACAAATATTTCACACTCATTGATGACACCACAAGGATGACAAACATATACTTCATCAAAGCCAAAAGTGAAGTTGACAACAGAATGGCGGAATACAAGAGCCTGGAGGAGAATCAAAAGGGTCTAAAATTGAAAGCCTTGAGATCTGGCAATGGTGGAGAGTGTGACAACAGGACTTTAGCTTCGTTCCTGAATAAATATGGCACACAGCATCAACCGACGAGCGGCGGCTACATGTCAGAAAAAATGGTGTGAGTGAGAACGATAACAAATGTTGAAAGAGCACAGACTATGTTAAGCGACGCAGGCCTGGAAAAAAAAAATTGGGCAAATGCATTGTCCACTGCATTTTACCTTTAAAAAAAAACAAACAAACAAAACAAAGAGTGCGCCCACAGTAGCTCGACAAAAGTCGAGTGTCAGTCACCTCCGTGTCTTCAGCTGTAAGGTGTATACACATATTCCCAAAAAAGGGGATGGAAACTAGATCCTATATCGATGGAATGAATCCTGCTTCGATTTTGCCAGGAGAGTGAAGGATGCAGGCTCTCTGGGACATTACAAATAAATGTCTCATAAAATCCAGAAATGGGGTGTTTCACAAAACAGTGCCACCTAGTGGGATGGTGGAACAAGAGCCACAGCAAAAATTTGTACCGCTGAATATACAGACAGCGGGAAGCATGTCTGAAGCTGAATGTGTTAATGCGGACGTCCAATTGGACAGCAAAAGTTCCATGAGGAGTAATAGAGGAGTTCCCCCCCAGGAAATACTGCAAGCAATTCGCTAGCATAGCCTTCTGTGAACCACAAAACATCCAAGAAGCAAAATCAAGCAGCGACTGGGAAGAGTGAAAGTCAGCGATAGACACATAGCTGACAGCTCTGGATGACAACAATACATGGACTGTAGTTAACAAGTGATCGTAAGATGATCAAGAACAAGTGGGTCTATTGTAGAGATGGGCGGGTCCGGTTCTCCGAGAACCGAACCCACCCGAACTTTGGGTATCCGAGTACCGAGCTGAGCAGCTTGGTACTCTCCCGCCCGTTCCGAATCCAAATTGAGGCCGAACGTCATCGTGACGTCGTCGGATCTCGGGGCTCGGTTCTCGCGATACTTCAACTTTATAAATACACGCCTCCACAGCAATCCATCGCCATTTGACAGAGGGAGAGAGCAGGGTGTAGTCATAGGCTAATTAGAGCAGGGACAGAGAATACAATATTGTTCTTGCAATTGCTCTAACCAAAATCGCTAGTGCAGAGAGGAGGATAGAGGTTTATTATTTTTTCTTAATATTTGAGGATGCCACTTTGGAATTAGAAGAGGATGAGGGGGAGATTTGTGTAGGCGACGAGGGCGCTAATGATGATGTTGATGATTATGATGCAGACAGATACCAAATTGCCTTTCTCAATTTCTATTTATATTCTAGATTATATAACGGCTGAATAGTTTTCTATTTTACTCCTAATGGAGAGAGGATCTGATGCAGACAGATACCAAACTGCCTTTGTCCATTTCAATTTATATTGTACAGTATATAACGGCTGAATTTATTAGTATTTTATACAAGTGGAGGGGGGCCTAGAGAGACAGAAACCAAACTGGCTTTCTCCATGTCAATTAATATTGTAGTCTATAATGGCTGAATTTTTTGTTTTTTTGAAAAAAGTGGAGGGGGGCCTAGAGAGACAGAAAGCAAACTGTCTTTTTCCATTTCTTTACATATTTAACTATAAGTGTAGGGTGTAATATACATCCAAAGACGATGGCTGCATTGCCAATATGCATAGATGGAGAGGAAGACAATCTGTTTTGTGTGTAGAATAAATGAAGGCCTACCAACGAAGAATTAAACAGTTTTTTTGGATGATTTATTACCTCAACAATTAGATTACTTATCTCTAAAACAGTTGGAGCACTAAATTGGGTTAATTTAGGCACAAAAACATGTATTTTCCAACAAAATAGCAAAACAAAACCAAAACCAAAACCAAAACACGCAATGGCGGTTTTGCAAAACCAAAACTAAAACCAAAACACGACGGTAATCCAGATCCAAAACCGAATCCAAAACCAAAACATGGGGGTCAGTGACCATCTCTAGTCTATTGCAAAAAGCTGAATGTTGAATGCCCATTGCCCTCTACAAAGCCCGCCTTGTAGCTAAGGGATGCAAACAAAAATCTGGGATCAACTACAGGGAGATCTTTTCACCTGTTGCAAGATACAGCGCCTTAAGGCTAGTCATTGCCATTTCTACAATTCATGATTTATTGTTGTACCAACTTGATTTTGATTAAAAGATCCAGGTCCTGCAAATCATTTGTTAAATTAGCATCATGAAAAATCTGAAAGCTGGGGCTGTTAGTATTTAATGTTTGATGCAAAGCCAGTGAGCATTCCCAGTGATAAAAGCATAAAAATGATACAAGCTGTGTTACCAACAAGTGACGAGGAGATAGAGGAAATGAAGAAAGAACGTGTTGTTGGGAGCTTAATATATGTAAGTAGTTGGGCTCCACCTGACAACACACATGCTATGAGCCAGTCTGCAATCAACCCTGGGAAGCAACAGTGGATCGCAGTACAAAGAATCGTAAGTTACCTTAAAGGTACAAGTTCTTTAAAGTTGGGATTTACAAAGTCTAAAGATTAAACTTTAAAGACTTTCTGTGATGCCGATTGTGGATCAGATGAGGACGACCATCGTTCCTACACAGAGACCATCAACATTGAGGGGCGGATTCAATTGTCCGCGATGTAAACGTTTTTTTTTACCATTACTATGGTAAATAGTAACCCTCATTTTTGCACATTTTGTCTCATGACCATTCCGGAGGCACCTCATGCGGATATTTTGAGAATTGAATTCCCCTCCCAACTTTGATAACAAAGGTGCAAATGATTTGTCTTGTAGTACAAAGCAATATTCCAAACACATTGTCAATAGACCTCACTCTATACGTGAGTTAGTGGAGAGAAAGTCTATCAATGTGAGTTATATAGGAAGTGAGGGTAATGCTGGTGATATATTAACGAAGGGACTGACATAACACTTGCGGAATATGTTCCTGTTAAAATGGGGACTGGAATATGCTTGTTTGATTAATGTTGATAAGAATCACTGTTTGCTTGTTTTGTTTATTAACCCAGTGTTTTCTGGTTACAGGAACACTTTATTAAGAAATGTTTTTGATTGTTTGTTTTTATATACATGTAATCAGAGACAGCTCTGAGCGAGGGGGAGTGTTGGAGAGAAGTGCACTCCGTATGCTGTCTACTCTCTCACACTCTCTCTGTTGGTTCTCTAGTGTCAGCTGGTGCAGGGGGAGGTGATTAATGACATCCTGCTGCTGTATGACCCTATGACCCTAACTCATACTTGCCAACATTTGTTTTCTTTCTTCCGGGAGATGCCGGCTGGGACGTGGGTGTGCAGGGGGCGGGGCACCAAAATTGCGTCATTTGGCCCCACCCCTTGACGTGATGACGCAAATCGCGTAATTTTTTCAGCAGGTGAATCGCGGCGTTTAAACCGAATTTTGCCGATCAGGGAGATTGCCACATTCCGGGAGAGTTGGCAAGTATGCCCTAACTGTAGTCTATAACTGCTTCAGCTGCTGCAGCCACTAACCCTGGGTGTACCTGTATCACTGCTCTTGTTGCTGTTCTCAAATAAAATCTTATCCAACCCCGCTGACACCTTACCAAAGGGTTCTGTCAATAAAAATCACACAGGGATAATATACACAGTGCATTCCATATAACTATCAGTCACATGTAAGATTTACACAGCCATTTTCTCTCACATTGGCAGCTGTCAATTTCCTTTGTATAACTAGTAAAAAGATGAGCACATAGTGAAATGCAAGTTATCTTCTCTGCCTTCCAATAACACATGCTGGTAAACCAAGTACTGGCACATTGGAAAGTAGGAGCCATGGGGAGAAACATTGTTCCAGTTCTGTCTTCATTATTACTTGGGAAGTTTTCAGCTGGATTGCTGCCAGACATGATATTATTTCATTAGAGATGAAAAAGTAGAGTTTATGTCTCTGTTATTTTGATTTTTTTTCCACAATGTGGACAAAAAACCCACAAAATAAATGATACAGGGCTATTAAGATGTTTTGCATGTGTATTAGTGGATCTATATAATGTACATACTCTGCATTTTACAGACTTGGTGAGAAGATTTCTTGGCATTTATAGTATGAGCTGTCTGGTATATTCTGTCACATGCACATGGAAAACATACCAGGACAATGAGTTGGTTGGTGAACATATATTTCAACATTGTGTGCATGTGTAATGTAGGATTTCTCCATGTCATCTTGTAATCTCCGCAATCAGATTTTGTGATGTCTGGAAGTGCAGCTCTGATGACTGGATGCATGGTTGGCCATATAGGTCTACATCTAGAGCAATGATTCTGATTTTCAGCTTGTGGAGCTTACTGATGTTCAGGAACTCTCTGGAACAACTATAAAATAAGGCATGAGATATTCTCAAATTAACAAACAATTTGGTTAATGTTAATGCTGTGTGGATTAATATTCCTATCCAACACTGTTGACATCTTACAGACACCAAAAGGTTCTGCCAACATGTATGTTTGCATCAGTGAGTGCAAAACATATAAGGATCACCTCATATCACCATCATCATCATCATCATCACCATTTATTTATATAGCGCCACTAATTCCACAGCGCTGTACAGAGAACTCATTCACATCAGTCCCTGCCCCATTGGAGTTTACAGTCTAAATTCCCTAACACAGACACACACACACACACACACACACACACACACACAGACAGACTAGGGTAAATTTTTTGATAGCAGCCAATTAACCTACCAGTATGTTTTTGGAGTGTAGGAGGAAACTGGAGCACCCGCTCATTATATATGGTTACTATACGACTCATACTATGACATTTGAGGAAATTTTGGTGCCTAGGTATGCGCCCTTATCGAATGTGGTGAAATGCAAGATTATAAATAAAACTGGTAGCTTTAGAACCGTTTATTCGCTCTGCAATTTGGAAGCATTCCCTTCATTTGCGAGCATAAATTGTAGTGTTTTACACAGTGCTTGATATGGTCAATGTAGACCATTAGAAATGACAACCCTTACACAGCTCTTTAGTTCCCTAACTACCCTCAGCAAAGAGAAAAAACTACTTTGTGAACTAAAAAATCATAAAACGTTATGACTTTATGTTAAGTATAAAAACTGAAGGCAACATTGCCTGTTTCATGGTGCGTTTTCCCTTATTAGTCTTAATGAAATGAATGTAGGAAATGGCTCTTTGAGCCCTGAGGGCCCTGGCTAGCATTTTGCACTGCTTGTTACCCCAGTAGAGGAACAAGAACCAGCTGTGACACTTTTGGCATGACCGTTGTATTCTGTCATTTAGTAGTTTATTGAGATTGTATTATCCCTCTGTTGCCAATTCCGCAAATGTCTCTCTATAGAGAGAGGATTTATAAGTGGTTTCTAGAATTTTAATCTTCTGCAGCAAGTCTTCTATTTGGGCTTCATTTTATTTATTAAGTAGGGTGTCCAGTTTAATGCATATTTATTTACTCTTTGCTCTTTCAGGTGTTTTCAATGTCAGGAAACTCTGTCAAAGGTCTTCTCAGCATCTAAAGACACCACCAGAGTTGGGATCAGATGCTTATTGGCTGCATAAATTAAGTCTATTACTCTCTTTGTTGTGTTCACTGCTCTGTGGATAAAGCCTACTTTATCTGGGTGGACGATGCAAGGATAATGGAAGCAAGTTTGTTCGCCAGTAGTTTAGCAAACAGTTTCAAGTGTACATTAGAAAGGGATATAGACCTATAATTGGCCCATATACTGGGGTGACATCCGACTTTAGGAATAATAATAATGTTTGCCCTGGTGGTACCACTTTTTTTTTGCCCTGTAATATAGCGTTAATAAGGATAAAAGCATACGCATGAGAACTTTCGTAAACTTCTAGTATGACACTGTGAGACCATCGGGCCCAAAAGCAGGGATTGTATTGTCTGATTGATTTCTTCCGCAGATATCTGTGCATATCATGTACATAAAAAATATAATAGTTTATTTTTGTGTTGCTCTGTCATCAGTGAGGGCGAATGCAAGTTGTAAAGTAAGGTGTAGTAAATTTGGACTCTCTCTCTATGATTTTTTTGAGGGTCTTATAGGGGGTTGGTTTATTGTATCTGTTAAAGAAATAATTCTATTGCGCGTACATTTGTTCTGTAATTTGTGTGCTAAGATCGAGTCAGCCTTGTCCCTCCTTCCTTAAAACTGTTGCTGCAACCACTGGAGAGTTTTTTGGCTGCTTTAGTAGCGAGCAAGTTATCAAGTTGTCCTTTGAGCATTAAAAGATTAGGATACTTCTGTTGGTGGGTGTTAAGTCTTTAATTTGAGTTTCAAGATTTTTGACAAGTTTTGAAAAAGCTTTCTTTTTATAAAGATAAGCAATCCCCAAATAGTCACCGTATGAGATTCCCATTTGATCATAGGGGTTGTATCCCTCTTAGATCTACCTCTGACCTGCGTGTTGTCTTGCCTCTGATGAACCCCTCTCTCCCGCCTACAAGACATCAATTGTGCTGCTATCACGCCAAATCAGTCTTTCCCCTCGGCCTTCAAATCTTTTGAATCTTTCTGTATACTCATCTCATTATTAGAGCTTATCCCCATTGATACTGCTCACACTAATGCACCTTCAGAACTGTCCCAATCTCCACTCTCAACCACACTTGCTACACTTGTTTCAGTTGTGGCCTCTACCATTTAGAATGTAAGCTCTCTAATGAGCAGGGCCCTCTATACACTTTTTTTTCATGTCTGCATTTATTTTGTCTATCTTTTATTTCCCATCTTTATGTATGTCCTGTTTTCCTACTGTATGGCGCTGTGGAGCACTGAGGTGCCTCATACATCTAAAATAATAATAATAATAATAATAATAATAGTAATAATATTTGTCTGGAATCAAGTAGCTGGGGCTTTCAGCAGAGGACAAGGACCATATAGAGTAGTCCTTTACCCTTATGGAGCTGAAGGAAGCATAGAGGTATGCAATGCAGTCTCAGAACAGGTAGTTTTCTGGAACTAATCGTTAGAGGCACTTATCTCTATCTTTCTTAATGAGGGTAAGGACCCCACCCTGTCCCCCAAATACCAACCTATTTCCCTACTTAATGTTTATGTGAAATTATTTGCCAAGTTAATAGCAAACTGGTTGAGACTCCTACTACCAACACTAGTGCACAGTGGCCAGGCTCGAGATAACACAACAGAAGTGCTAGATCGCATTCATTATATCTTGGGTTCCGGCACTTCTGCTGTCCTTGTGCCAATCGGTTGTGAAATTGTTGACAGGGTGGACTGGGGATTTATGTTGGGGATGTTGGGTTCTTGGAGGCGGGTCCAACCTGCTTCCAGAGAATCCTATAATTCTATAAATCACCATCAGCTAGAATTAAAATAAATGGATCACTATGCCTCATTTAACTTCGGGAATGTAGTAAGGCAGGGATGCCCCTTTGTCCGTTAATCTTTGTCTTCTGTATGGAAGCTCTTGCATGGTCAATGAACCCAAATTTAATGAGGTCTAAAATAAAAGCCAGTGAAAGACAAAGAATATAAGCTTGCTCTCGTTGCTTGCAACACTTACTAACCCAGAATTCTCATTCTCCAATTTATTCAGCGAAATTGGCAAATTGCCTAACTTCAAAGTAAATTACTGAAATTTGTACCGTTGAACCTTACATCACCACCTCAAGTAATAGAGGGTCTGAAACATGCATTTATTTTGTCTGGCATCAGTCCCATCTGAAATATTTGGGATTTCATATCACAAAAGATTTAACCCAACTGTTCCACACCAACTTGTTGTTGTAGCTGACTAAACTACGCAAAGTATAAATAAAATAAATAACTGATATTATTGGATGGGGAGAATCAACATACTTAATAATTGGCTCAAATTTTATACTTCCTGCCGACACTATCGATGCACATTCCCCCCAAGTGGTTCTCTGATAAGAGATTTCATCTGGTGTGGCAGGTGACCTCGTTTGAAACTAGAAGCATTTTATAGCAAAGGTACCAGGGAGGTCTCCAGCTTCCTCATATAGGCAATTATTATCAAGCTAATAAGCTAAATAGTATACTTGGCTGGACCAGAGGCATAATGGATTGGGATTGAGGAGCAGGCCTGGAAGTTGTTCTTGCTATATTAACTAGCTTTTTTAAATTTAAATGATGCTTCACAGCTATATTCTATTTGTAACCTATAAATTGTTTGCACATGTTCGCAAGGTGTCTTAAGTGTCTGTGGCATGTGTCTGTTGTCAAGAGGACGCATCTGCTACTCATTCAGTCCTGAACGCATCTTCAACTCTGAATACGGCGTACATACACTTTCACTTACATGCAACTCTTTCAAACACAAGTTAAGCTTAAACTTGCTTCCAATCTGAATCAGGCCCCCTAGTGTTTTCCTTATGGCTTCATGCCTATTCTTTCCCCTTACTGCCCAGTGGAGACTGAGCATATTTGATTTTGGCTTTGTTCGTGCTCCTCTGTTCGTGCTCCTCTGGCTGAATGACTTATTAAGTTTAGATGCATATGAATACCGTACAAAATACCCAGTTTCTTCACTTTGAAGTTCACTTTCATTGTGTCTTTCTTTGAAAATGTATTGAGTAACATTACACCTTCTTTTGTGTAGACTCACAAGATCTATTTTATCTATAGATGATTTTAGTTTTGCATCTCCTTCTGAGATGTTCTGCTAGTACAGACCTTTATTATATTGAAATTGCGACTTGAAAACCTTTAACTATCATAAAGTCCTAATGAAATAGGAAGTGAATCCTGTTGGGTTTAAAAAATACTCCCCTAAAACAAGTTATTTTCCTTAGACACATTTAATCTTTAAATACTTTTTTATTATATCCCTTTTGGTGATGAAAAGACATTTTAGTCCTGAATAACTGATAATTATGTAATACAACTATGCTAAAGTACATTTGTTCATATTTTCTAATATTATAAAACATTTCTTCTTTCATTAATACAACAATGAATAATGTATTTAAGACTTTATCAGTGAAGCTTTGCAAGTTCTGCCACTTGCCTATAGCAGTTATTCATTTCTAACACGTCATGCTGAATATTCAAGATTTCAGAAAACCTCCATCTGCTGAGCATTGTATTACATTTCCTCCAGCACAATCAGGGACCTTGTTCTTCCAAAACTTGCAAAATCTCATCAATTGTCTATTGACATACATGTGACATAATTGATTTTTTTTTATATACCCCACACTTGGTCATTATATTGCAGTACAATATATTAATGTATAATAATTTTTGGTAGTTTTGATTCTCAGTCTGCTTATTTATATTTTTAAATGCCCGTTATTAACCTGCAGTTTGGTTTTAATAAAATGCTTGCATTTAACCATTTTCAAAATTCATCTTGGTTAGACCTGTACAGTAATCTCATACTTGCCAACTTCCTTAAGTTGGCTTCCAGGAGCCTGCCGAGGATGGGAGGGGGGGGGGGTCCAAAATTTGCGTCATTTTGGCCCTGCCCCCTGCTGTCAAGTGACGTGTTTGCGTCATTATGTCATGGGGCCAAACGCCACGATTTCTGGTGAATCGCGCGTTTTGGACCTAGTTCTGCCCACTTTACTAGGAAGTGGGCAGAATTCTGCCAGATACGGGAGATTGCCAACTCTCCCAGGAGTCCGTGAGACTCTCGCGAAATGCAGGAGTCTCCCGGACATTCCGGGAGAGTTGGCAAGTATGAGCTATCTCATGAAAGATGTGGATATTTTTTCCCTTTCAGACCCACATGTAAGTAAGCCTTGCACCATAACGTACACCTCTGTATGCCAGACTTCAATATAAATTACATCCCTGATTGTAAAGAATTCCCCATGCCTCTTCTCCTATCATTTTTCCCACTTCTTTCTCAGAGGATGTAGGGCACATAATATAGAATGGGATGCCACCTTCAGAAGGGTGGATGTGCATCATATTTATTTTGCAATTGGGCAAATTTTTCTTTATTTTTTTTAAGGTACCTTACACCAGACCACATGTCAGTTGTTGTAGATTCGGAAGTATTCTGGATGAGATTTTGATGGGTTGGGCGGCAGGTCTGGGACATGTATAATATTCTCAGAACGATATTCCTTTTTCCTACAGGCCTGGACTGTAAATTAATAGGCCCTTGAGTTTTTCAGGTCTGTTTTTAATGTCTCTATTAGAGGTAGATAATTGCTTTCATACAACCACTTTCATATTATCTTGTTAGTCTGACATATTCGTTTGTGTGACTGTTAGCAAAAGTTGAAGTTTGTTGCTGTTTGGGTTTTTTGTGTGAGGGGGTAAGATTAAATCTAAAGCATTGGTATTATCAGCCTTTACTTTGAAGTCACAGGGACAAGAGAAGTTGAGATAGTGTGACAAAGCCGTCATCTGCATACAATGCTACCTTATGCTCCCAGGGGGCAACTTTGATTCCAGAGATACCCAAGTTACCACTTATTCTGGTTTTGAATCATAAGGTAGAAATAGAACATCCCTGCTTAGTTCCATTGTTTATCTGAAAAGCAGGAAATGAGAATCCATTTGTAAGCACCACGGCTGACAGGCTGTGATATAAGGCATTTATTCCTCTGAGGAAATTGCCTCTCAGTCCCATGCGGTGGAGGGTTTTCTGCATGTAGGGCAAGGATAGTTTATCGCTTCTCTGCCTTTAACTAAGATCAAGTGAGAACCTCTCTGAGTAAGGGGTATGTTATGGTGCACCTGAAAGGGCCATGGGAAAGCTTGGTTGGACGCCAGAAGGCTGGTGGTGGCTCGAGGTGTCTGTGCCTCCTGGGGACAGAGCCTGGAGATGACCTGAAAATGCACGGGTGGTGATAGCCCACTATCACATTGCACAAAGTTAGGCACATAGCACAATACATTTTTGTGAACCCTGCACCACTTTTATTTCTTGGTTCCAGCCTTTTGGCTTGGCCAGAATATTTTTTATATCATCCGGCCATGAGGCTGGGGCCTATGGGCACTTTTTTATTTTGTATTTATTGAACATGAAGCACTTCGTTATGCACGGATTTCAGTTGGTTTGATTTTTGTTTGCACGTTTTGTGTTTGGGCACGTTCCTTGTGGGCTGATCTCTCCCCAAGTTGTCTGAGGCTCCCTCCTTGTGGGGGTTGGTGAAGATTCAGTTGCATGGGGAAAGCTTCAGCCGACCTTGGGGTAAAGGGGACTGCCCGAGCCTTGCAGCAGAGGTAGTTCTGAAGACCCTTGCTCCCTAAGGGGCTTTTTGGCTCCAGGGGATGGGGAGGATTGGGTCTTTTCCATTTTTGGGAAGGGTCCCATGCCCCTAGCACTTTTTATTAAGGCACTGCGTGATTGGATCACCGCACCTCGGGCTTCAGTAAAAAAAGAAAAAATATAGTTTATCAAAGCTTTCATGTCTTCTATCATATGAAGGGTTGTATGATGACATTATTGCACTGCATTCTGACAGTTGCATTCTTGACATTTGCTTGAGTATACACCCACTTTTTAGTAAACCCCATTCTTGTTGGTGTCTGCAAACTGGAATGGTCCCTCCAGAATTTGGGCTATTTGGGATGCTTGAAGTAAAGGCCAAATTGCTTTCAGATTCAACCATTGGGCCTTGGAGCAAAATAATCAGAATGCATGTTGTATGGCCAGCTTTAATTGGGTTTAGCAAATCTGCTCTCTTGCAGCTGAAAGAAGAAATAATGCAGTGCTTGATTTGCCAGTGCTATGCAAATTATCACAAATACAATATGGAAAATATATCCACAATATATATTGAAATCACACAAATATACCAAACTATACAATGCAATATACATATTATAATAACTAATACTAAGCTATAACCATAAAATAGTTGTGCATGAAAAAAGCCATTGTGGCTGAATCTACTGATGTCTTATTTGCTTGTAGGAGTTTTTGTTTTGCAGTGGAGCGAATAATTTAGATATTTACTCTGATAACACTGCCATAAATCACCTAGTCGTAGTGTGATTCACCAGTACAATTAGAAGAACAAAAATGAAAACTCCAAGTGTTTGTTCACATTAACGCATAGACATCTAATTTAAATAATGATTTCCAGATGTCTAAAGCTTTTTCACCTATAATGGTTTTGTAGCTTCCACTTACTGGCACAGTGTGTGTTAAACATATGTTCCACATTTGGTAAAAATGAAGATTGTAATTTTATGCATCAGTGTGACGGGTAGTTATTTATTGAAAATGTATTTAACAAATCTCAAACAAAGTCAAACAGGCTGATATAATTTGCCTTAGGTCTACCAAATGCAGAAAACATACTAATAAAAGCATGAGGCCGCAGGCCATTGAACTCTTAGATGCTCTTCTTAGATATTATAGCAGGGAGTGCATTATTCCTTATATAATACATGATGAGTAGTTTATGATAAGGGAAATAAAGCCTTTTTAGTACTTTATTTACCATTATAGTATTAAATAATGTTATGGTGTCATTTTTATTTAATTATATATATTCTTTCTTAGGGGTCTATTTTACAAACTGAGAACCTGATTAATAGTTCAGGCTGCCCTAGGCAATACGCTCGTAGCTTAAATCCTGATTCCTTTACTCATCATCAATGTTTGTAATTTCACGTTTTTGAAACTCAGCTCTATTTGGCTTTTTAAATGGGTCACAGCAATAATCCTTACGCTCTCACCCGAAGATGACTCCTTGTCTTCAGCCTCTACCATTATGACAGCATATTCCTGTCATAATTTTGTACTCCTTTCTCCCAAAAAAACTTGTCCCTATGCTGCAGCCTAATCAGCCTATCTACTATAAAAGCCTAGTGGCGTGTGTCTGTGTGTGTAAAAAAAAAAACCCAAGCTGCAGCGCCACCTGCTGGGCGGAGTTATACACTGACCTACTAAATTCTTAGTGTGTGTGGGGAAAAAACTCAGAAAGGGCTGAAATTTGGTATACTAAAATGTTTTTAATTTATTAATTTAATTTGTTAATTGTTAAAAGTGTTTATAAAGATTTTAAAAAAATATATATATATTTCTTGAAGGAGAAGTGACAGTTGGGAGTGGTTGGTGGTTGCCGGGAGTGACAGTGGGGAGTGGTTGGTGGTTGCCGGGGGTGACAGAGCGAGAGGAGTGTGATACTCAGGACCGCTGAGAGAGATCCCTGTGTCTGGATAGACATCTGGATAGATGTGGCGATAAAGATGAAGGATGAGGTGATAGAGAAAAATGATGAGGTGGTGACATGTGGACAAAACCACGTTAAAAAAGGGCGCTTGCGTCGGGAAGTAACGCTCTTCCCCTGAGGAGGCCTGGGCTAACCCCAAATGCATGACAAGAACCTTTTTAACACCTTAAGTAGCCTGATTTGACTAGAATGCATGAGTATCATGCACGGGTTAACTTGTATAAAAGTATAAGCCTAGCGGCGTGTGTTAGTGTCTGTGTGTGTGTGGAAAAAACTATTTTATCAGAAAGGGCTCATCCATTTGACCTGAAATTTGGTATACTGACATTATTTGACAAAAAAAATAGAATATTGAAGTCAGTTAACTTCCATCATCCCCCCTTCCCCCCGTGGAAGGGGTAGTAAAGGCTAAATTTACGAGTTGAGGGGTCAAACTCATTTTCGTGAGGTAATTTTACCTCATGAACACACATTAAAAAGGGTGCTTGTGTCGGGAAGTAACGCTCTTCCCCTGAGGAGCCCTGGGCTAGGCCCAAATGCATGACAAGAACCTTTTTAAGACCTTAAGTAGCTTGATTTGACTAGAATGCATGAGTATCATATACGGGTTAACTTGTTGTATAATCAGGCCCTAGAAAGCAGAGTATGTGTTATATAAAGATAGGAGGCAAGAAGAGTAGGGTAGACAGGGCAGCACTAGAAAGGTCATTAATCCCCACACAGTTCCACAGTGAGCTGTCAGGCAGGAGGAGGGGCATGATACACTCATGATATAGAAGTCACTGTCAGTCCATGACATTGGCACAGCTTTAAGCAATAAACTGTTTGTAGGGCAGGCGCATGTACTGCAAATATAGGAAGGACCAGACCATCACTGCAGCACTTCACAGCAGCTTTAGGCGGACTACGAAACCCACATCCTCTGAAGCAGAGGAGGGGGGTTTTCACAAATGCAACGGAGGACAGGTAAGATTTGATAACTACCAGCGTTACAAGATTATGCATCACCAGGTTATGCTGCCATACACAATGTTAGTTACCGCAGGCCGCTGCCCACCAATGACAATTAGATCTCTTAATGAGAAAGGAAAGGGGTTAGCCTATGACACATAGGCTAACAATCATCTGTGATATGATTGGGGAGGGCCTAAATTCAAGGCTTGTGCTTTATCAGCATTACACATCTTAAAATACACAAAATAAAGACTGAAACAGAGCAGCAGTAGGCAATGCTTAAACACAATATAGACATGTTTATCAATCCACTGCATGGATGAAGGTTGTTCTAACATGGCCACCAGTGGTGGATTCAGGTGGAGGGCATGTGCCTCCATTTAAAGCACTGCTGCAGGTCACATGTTACAGCATATGTCTGTTGAACCATTTGGTTCCACACTGCAGTGGAAGATATACCTGGCCATCTTCATTTGCTGCCTCCTGTGCACCTCTAATGGGAGCCATAATTACAAATTTGAAGACTGAATCCTATTGAGTTGGAGGTTCATAAATCGTAAAATAAAACACTGGAAAGAATTGGGGGCTGCATCTGGTCTCTGGTCCATAAATAGACAGGCTTGTTTGTTGTCTAGCTTAATTTTAAGTAGTGTTTGGGTAAATGTTAATCTGTTCTATTCAATGTGTAGGTTTTATAGCAAGATGCTAACAAGTGTCTTTTAGGTAAAAATATTGTTTCAGCTAGAAAAATACATAATAACAAATGGCTCTTTGGCTTTTAATACACAATGTAAAATGGATTTGTAATGTACTGTAAAATAGTTTTTGGAGGGAAATCTAGTTAAATGATGTTTCCCATATTGTAACTGTCTAAAAGTAGTAGCACGGTGCTATCCCACTGCAGCAAAATTCAACCTTGTGGATACATATGGATGAACCATTAAATATCTTCTCAGGGTCAGATTTATTAATGGTCTATTAAGTTGAAAGGATTTAAGGTGTTCTAAAATTCTATACTGTTTCAGTGCTAAATCTTTAGAGATTTGTATTAACTACCAGTCAACACACTGTGACCCTGTTGCGCAGTTATTAACAATTCACTCTGGTCCACTTGTATAAATAATGGTTCACAGTATATATTTCTTATTTTCTGTGAAAACCAAGTTTCTTGCTGTGCATTTAGCTCAGATCATCTTAGAAGACTGCAGGTTGCTCAGTAGTTAACACCAGAAAGTTAAACACATATCAAGACGTGTGGATGCTTAAAAATGGAGCATGCTGTTGGGGAAAAAAAAGTGTTAGAGCACTAGCCTAGATATCACTTTCTTGTCAAATTTATCTCCGCATTTATAAATGCATTTAATGTTATTGTTTTATATTCCACCCATGGTTTTGTTTGTTTTGTATTGAAATGTGTAGCAAAAAATATTTTTTTCTTATTATTGCAGTACCGTGTCGGCCAGAAAAACCTATGTGATGTTAAATACTTTCGTGACAAAAAAATCAAAAAAGACAAAAGTATTATACCATTATGGATAACCCAAAAAAATATATTATGTTTGCTAGCTTTCAGAGTACAGAGGTCCCTTCATCAGGCAAGTTTGCAAGGGAATGACTGAGAAAAAGGCACAACATTTAAGAGCTGTAACATAAAGAAATTTGTACCGGGGGGGGGGGGTGGGGGGAAGGGGGTGATACTTCATTAAGATATGCTAAAGTAATAATAAGGAGGTTTTCATTAGGGAAGGAAGAGTAATAATGGAAGAAACCTATCATGTGTCTGTTTATTATCTTTTTGTAAATAAGCCTTGGAAATATTTTTCAGATTAAACATATTTAATCTAGCGTATTTTTCAGTGATTCTTAGACTATAATAAATCCTTTGTGGTGGCAGAAAATGCGTATTCATTGCTAAGTGACTAAGGTGACGCCAGTCACGGCTAGCGGTTCAGATTGCTGTGTCTGGGACAGGCTGGGTGTTCGTGACAAACAACTTCAACAAATTTCACCCAACCGGGATTTATGACCCACTACATGGACCCACTTCACACCCCACAGCAGAGTGACTCCAGACCTCTGAACTCGTAGAATTTTTACTCTTCCATGTGTAATGAAAGCCATTATTATT
Organism: Mixophyes fleayi; assembly: GCF_038048845.1. Taxonomy (NCBI): domain Eukaryota; kingdom Metazoa; phylum Chordata; class Amphibia; order Anura; family Limnodynastidae; genus Mixophyes; species Mixophyes fleayi. The sequence continues at coordinate 162,574,854 of NC_134405.1, forward strand.
ATTATTATTATTATCCTTTATTTGTTAGGCGCCACAAGAGTTCCGCAGCGCCGTACAATGCACAAACAATAGACAGTACAGGGTAAAACATTACTGAGGAGTAAACAAATATACCAACACTTCAGAAGCTCCAAGCAGGCTAATGCAGTAAAGACGGAGCAGAAGAGCAGGTAAGGACACAGGAGGGAAGAGGGCCCTGCTCAAATGAGCTTACATCCTAAGGGAGGGTGAACAAAACTCAGGTACAAATGGGGGCCAGTTGATGTAAAGGAGAGAAGAGGGGACGAGAGGAGGAAGGGGAGAGCGGGTTAGGTGGAAGGATGGTAGGCTTTGAGGAACAGGTGGGTTTTTAGTGCCCGTTTGAAGGAGCTTAGAGTGGGGGAGAGACGGACGGAGCGAGGGAGGTCATTCCATTGAAGGGGGGTTGCCCGGAAGAAGTCTTGAATTCTGGAGTGGGAAGAGGTAATCAGAGAGGAGGAGAGGCGATGGTCATTGGCCGAGCGCAGGGAGCGGGCAGGAGTGTGAATGGAGAGGAGGTTGGAGATGTAGGGGGCAGAAGACTGGGAGAGTGCCTTATATGTGGTGGTCAGGAGTTTGAAGATGATTCTGTAGGGGATGGGGAGCCAGTGTAGGGCAAGGCAGAGAGGGGAAGCGGAGGAGGAGCGGCGAGAGAGGAAGATGAGTCTGGCAGCCGAATTCAGAATAGAGCGGAGGGGGGCGAGATGGGAGAGAGGGAGGCCAGTGAGGAGGAGGTTGCAGTAGTCGAGGCGTGAGATAATGAGAGCGTGGATGATAGTTTTGGTGGCATCCTGAGAGAGGAAAGGCCGGATGCGGGCAATGTTACGAAGTTGAAAGCGACAGGCTTGGGCAAGGGATTGAATGTGGGGGGTAAAGGAGAGAGAGGAGTCGAAGGTAACGCCCAGGCAGCGAAGTTGGGTGACAGAGGAGATGGAGGTGTTGTTGACAGCGATAGAGAGGTAATGGTGGAAGGGGAGCCTGGTGGGAGGAAAGACAATGATTTCAGTTTTAGCCTTTTTATTACTTTAGCTTATCTTAATGATGCACCCCCCCCCCCCCATATAAATTTCTTGATGTAACAGCTCTTAAATGTTGTGCCTTTTTCTCAGTCATTCATTTGTACACTTGTCTGATGAAGGGACCTCTGTGCTCTGAAAGCTAGCAAATATAATTATTTTTTTTGGTTAGCCAATAAAGGTATGACTCCTAGAATATATTTGGATACTTCTTGGATAATTGAATCAAGTAACCTATATAAGACAACATTGCCTAACATATTTGTAGGATAACCCTCATGATACTTTCATGCCCCCAATAAAATACCTTTGTTTTATTTGGCTATGACTACATTTAAGTAAGGTCTCTCTAAATTCTGTTTGGATAGCTCATTGACATTACCTAAACTTTAAGTATAAACTACCTTATTACCTAAACCTTAAGGCTGAGTACACACTACACTGTTTTCAGCCGATTATCGGGTCAATCAAATGAATATCGCATTACTGTGTGTACGCTCTAACAATGAACGATTGTCGTTCTGAAGTACAATGTATCATTTCATTTGATTTTTAAACTAGACTAAAAATGTTGTTCAACCATGGAACGATGTCATTCCAATTCTGCAGTGTGTATGCACTCATGACCAGCAATGACCATATATCTCTATGGAGTGTGTAGAGTCGCAATTTTTTCAGCAATGGTTATGACAGATGAGGAGCACAGATCTGAGGATAAATTGTATAAAACATGTATAGTGTGTACACATGAATCGGCATGCTGATCGGGATTTTTTTATTTTTATCTTTTTCGTTGGTAAAGTTGTTAAAGAACTTCAGGAAAACATTTCTGTATTGTCTATCCAGCACAACAGACCTTAAGGATAAGAGTGTGCAAATGATATGAAAAAATAAGTGATTACACATTAGTAGATATTTTGTAAACCCTCTTGTGCTAGCGCAAGGTCAAAATGTAAATAACACCTAAAAAATGGATTTGCAAGTCCAGTGAGAACAGTTGAGTTGATCAGAGCATTTGTCGCTGAATATTGGTTAAGTGCATTTACCTACATTTCTACCAACATGGAAAAACGAGATTATGTAATTTATGTGGGAAAAGATTATTTCAATAAGATAAAGGCATGGAGAGTGCACATGTAAGGACCCGCGAGGAGATGTGCCTCACAGGACGACTAACTCCTGATACCTAGGAACTTACCACGATTCGCGTGGATGACTGGACCCTACCTCTGTCCCGTATCGGGAAGCTCTCCGTACGCTCGCTGGTATCGCCCTAGGAAGAGAAACAGAGAGTTCACCCGGGCCTATCAGGAAAGGGCTGTCTGAGAACACGGCAATGAACAAAAACACTCTCAGTCAAAGCTCACTTGCCACCTCCTCACTTTGCTCTTGCCAAGGCGCGGGGGACTACAAGCACTTGAGACCAGGAACAGTCCCGCCTCAAGTGCCTCGCACACCTCCCGGTGAGGGCCAAACCGAAAGGGGGAATCGGGCGTGATACTCACGGGGACACTCCCGATTCCGGTCCTGCTCTTCTGCACCTCCCGACACCTGCGGATGACAAGGAACACACAGCCTCCCTCTACGCTATCAGTGAGACTAAGGTGTGCACCCACAACATAAGCTTACTACAACAGCGACCCGACCCTAACAATGCTCTAATGGTCAGCAACGCAACTAGGTTAAACAACTAAAACACTAACTAGGTTTGGTGCACTAACTACTCACTAACCACTACGGGGAACACCAGCCGGTGTTCACGGACTAATCCGGAGGGCGGTTCCTAACCCCCTCACCCAGGTCGTACCAAGGAGACTGTCTCTTTACTATGGGGTCACCCACGGACCCTAAGGACCGGCTGCACCAGGCCCGACTGAGGCTCACTGGAACAGCACACTAACCCGGGAGTCAACTGCTGCACAGAACAGCCGATCGAAACTGAACCGCCTGACTGCCTTCACCTGGATATCGAACACGTGTCCGTCCACCTGGAACCGCCAGAGAACCTGCACGGACTTGGGACCCTCGAGCAGAACCACGGGCCGCCCCTGGAACTGAATCAAGCTGTGCTGCACTGCCACTGACTCACTCAGTCACCCCCTCTGAAAACCAGTGTGACCCCAGGGACCTAAGGGACGGGAAGACTACGTGTGCTCTCCCCTAGCTATGTCTACAAGCTGGTAACTACACTTATCCCCACAGTGCAGGTTAGTACCGGACAACACAGGAAACAAGAGCCTACCTTTAATGGGGGCCTGACGTCTTGCACCTGGAACAAAAGGGTAGCACACCAAAAATACAATATACACGCAATATTCGCCGCACAGACGGAATAAAACAATATACAGTATATGGCAAGCTACTAGACCAGAGTACACAGCTGCTAGCCAACGAGCCAGTTGCTACAACACCAACAGGAGCCTCTGCTCTACTGTACCTCCTAACTTTAGTGTACTCACCTCACACAGGACCGTGACCTACACTCACAGGGCTCTCACGCCTCTGATACACCAAGGCCTTATGCCTCTAATTAGGGCCTTGTGCCCTGTTCTCCCAGGGAACACTAGCCCCTGCCTACCTAGGCCTTGTGACCTTGCTCACTATGGCCTCTAACTGACTATAAGGGCCTTTTGCCCTTATACACTTTGGGCTCATAGCCCCTACTTATCTAACTAAGGGCCTTGTGCCCTTACAAACACTTTATGGCCTACTGGCCCACTACCGAACTGTTAAGGGCATATTGCCCGGTTCCCTGGGCCTTGTGCCCCTAATTGATGCCCACAGGCCTTGTGCCCGACCGTGGCCACGGGCCTAATGCCCGACTTTACAGGGTGTGCTGCGGGCGTGGGCCCAGGAGGGGTGGTGCCCAACAAGGGCCTTACCTGCTTCCGTGGACTTCGGGGAACTTCTCCTGGACTCCTTCCCCCTCTGCCGCTGCCTCCACGCTCTGCCGCCGGCTTCTGTTCTTGATCACGCCGGTCTTCAGGCAGCAGAGGCACTCTTAGCCCTGACAAGGGCTCTCTGCCGTCACTGCTGTTCTCCACTTTCTTCGTTTGTTCTGTGCTTGATCCCGCAGCTCTCCGAGACACGTCCTCTCTCTTCACTCTCCGCCGTCGGACCGAAGATGGCGGCGCGCGCGCCGGCTTAAATTGTCGGCGGCACGCTGACGTCATCACGTAGCGTCGACGCAACGCTACCCGATGACGTGGCGGGTCCGAATTGACCCGCCGCCGCCCTGTAATTTCAAATGGCCGGGAGGTGAGCCCTAATTGGCTTACCATCCCGGCCGAACCGAGGGCACCGCCACCGCCCGAGGGACGACGACGGCCCCGGACAGGTAAGCCCTCCACACACACAGCCTTTTTTATTAGTTGTCCTACACATCTGGGTAGCTAGAAATCAGATTTTGTACAATCCTGTTAATGGGACACATTTTGCACTTTTCAGTTGCCCTTCTGTGAAAAAGCACATTTCTAGATACACATGAAGCTACTTGATAGAATTCTTCAAATACACAGAAGGGACACATGTAATAATGACAGTCCTGAAATAAACTTCACTCTCTTATTCAAGGCATAAGTGATGCTGAGCCTAGTAGTACTTCAGAAGAAAAACTTCAAATGAATAAATGGGATGATCCTAAAGTGTAAGTAGTTGGACTTTGAAATGACATTTCGATTTTTCCACCATGCCCATTTTCAGGTGTATGACAGATTTACCAGAGACATTTCCAAGGACCATGAAGTGAATATGTAGTTTGAAATGCACTAGGCAGAACAGTAGGCACATGAAGAAGCAGTGGTGGTAGTCTGCACTTCTTACAGTTTGTAAATTAACCTTAGCATTACTCACTGTATGCTTCCAAGCTGTATAAAAGTTCAGATATCTTGGCTAGTTTATCTAGGGAGAGAATTACTTTGATTGCATTCATAATGCTGAATATGTAGGTCTGGTTTCTTTTTCATACAACCATACTATTGTAGCTTTTTATTAGATGTTTGACTGAGCTAAACGCCTGTTGTTCATTCATCCCATCAGTCCTTCTTTCTATGCTGTCAGTATGAGTTGGTTTGTGACATAAGAAAACCAGCACTTTCGATATGTGGAATTTATGTAAGTGCTGCCAGCTTTTCAGAGGTTTCTGAGTATGCTGTGGTTTTATTAGTTTGGGGAATGGAGTTTATTGAAAATGTATTTGCATCTGAATTTGTGCTACCCATAATGGTTTGTGCACAACTCATTCTTGTATTTCTACCTCACGTTACTATTTTATATGTAATTACATCTGTTTATTTATTTTTATGCTTAATTGTACCCACGTATCTGATATGCTTACTGTATTTGTGTATGACAGATCTGTAATACGATGTCCAGCACTACTGAATCTGTGGCACCCTATAAATATTGTTGGTGATAATATAATTGCGGTATGAACCGTATATTTCACACTATGGTATATTTTTTTAGTCTTGTAGGTAAAAAACACACAGGGATAATATCACAGTGCATTCCATATAGCCATCAGTAACTTGTAAGGTTTACACAGCCATTTTCTCAGACCTTGGCAGCTGTCAATTTCCTTTGTATAACTAGTAAAAAGATGAGCACATAGTGAAATGCAAGTTATCTTCCTCTGCCTTCCAATAACACATGCTGGTAAACCAAGTACTGGCACATTGGAAAGTAGGAGCCATGGGGAGAAACATTGTTCCAGTTCTGTCTTCATTTATACTTGGGAAATTTTCAGCTGGATTGCTGCCAGACATGATATTATTTCATTAGAGATGAAGTAGAAGTTATGTCTCTGTTATTTTGGTTTCTTTTCCATAATGTGGACAAAAAACCCACAAAATAAATTTTACAGGCTTATTAAGATGTTTTGCATGTGTATTAGTGAATATATATAATGTACACACTCTGCCTTTTACAGACTTGGTGAGAAGATTTCTTGGCATTTATAGTTTAAGCTGTCTGGTATACAGTCATGGCCAAAGGTTTTGAGAATGACACAGTTTTTATGATGGCAATTTGCATATACTCCAGAATGTCATGAAGAGTGATCAGATGAATAGCAATTAATTTCAAAGTCCATCTTTGCCATGACAATGAACTTTATACCAAAAGCAACATTTCCACTGCATTTCAGCCCTGCCACAAAAGGACCAGCTGACATCAGGTCAGCGATTTCTCTCGTTAACACAGGTGAGAGCGTTGAAGAGGACAAGGCTGGAGATGACTCTGTCATGCTGATTCAGTTAGAATAACAAACTGGAAGCTTTAAAAGGCGGGTGGTGCTTGAAATCATTGTTCTTCCTATGTTACCCATAGTTATCTGCAAGGAAACACGTGCAGTCATCATTGCTTTGCACAAAAAGGGCTTTAGGCAAGGATATTGCTGTTCGTAAGATTGCACCTAAATCAACCATTTATCAGATCATCAAGACCTTCAAGGAGAGAGATTCAATAGTTGTGAAGATTTCAGGACACCCAAGAACATCCAGCAAGCGCTAGGACCATCTCCTAAAGTTGGTTCAGCTGTGGGATCAGTGCAACTCCAGTGCAGAGCTTGCTCAGTAATGGCAGCAGGCAGTTGTGAGTGCATCTGCACACAGTGAAGCGAAGACTTTTGTAGCATGGCTTAGTGTCAAGATGGCCAGCAAAGAAGCCACTTCTCTCCAGGAAAAACATTAGTGACAGACTGATATTCTGCAAATGGTAAAGGGATTGGACTGCTGAGGACTGGGGTAAAGTAATTTTCTCTGAATAATCCCCTTTCAGATTGTTTGGGGCATCTGGAAAAATGCTTGTCTGGAGAAGGAAAGGTGAGCGCTACCATCAGTCCTGTGTCCTGCTAACAGTAAAGCATCCTGAGACCATTCATTTGTGGGGTTGCTTCTCAGCCAAGGGAGTGGGCTCATTCACAATAAATAAAGAATGGTACCAAAACGTCCTCCAAGAGCAACTTTTCCCAACCATTCAAGAACAGTCTGATGATTAGCAATGCCTTTTCCAGCATGATGGAGCACCTTGCCATAAGGCAAAAATGATAACTAAGTGGCTTGGGGATCAAAACATCAAAATTTTGGGTCCATGGCCAGGAAATTCCCCATACCTTAATCCCAATGAGAACTTGTGGTCAATCCACAAGAGGCGGGTGGACAAACCAAAACCCGAAAATTCTGACAAACTCCAAGCATTGATTAGGCAAGAATGGGTGGCCATCAGTCAGTATGTGGCCCAGAAGTTGATTGACAGCATGCCAGGGAAAATTGTAGAGGTCTTCAAAAAGAAGGGTCAACACTGCAAATATTGACTTGTTGCATAAACTCAGGGCCGGACTAAGGGAATGGAGGCCCCTGGGCTAAGGGCGCCTCCATTCCCCCGTGAGGCCCCCAATGTGAGCCACCCGCCGCCCCCCCATACCCCGTGAGGGCCCCCCCCCAAGTGCTTACCTGTCACTGTAGTCGTCCGTCCCCGGCGCGCTGTAAGCTCCTTACTGAGGAGATCTCGCGAGAGTTCACTCACGAGATCTCCTCAGTAAGCAGATTACTGAGCGCCGGGGACGGAGGACTACAGTGACAGTGCTCAGCAGCATTGATCGGGCTGGGGGCGCCTCTGCCCCCGGACCGATCAATAATGCTGCTGAGGACTTTGAAGGGCCCCCTGGATGCCCGAGGCCCCTGGGCTATAGCCCAGTTAGACCTCGGGTTAATCCGGCACTGCATAAACTTAATATAATTGTCAATAAAAGCCTTTGACACTTATGAAATGCTTGTAATTTTACTTCATTATACCATAGAAACATCTGGCAAAAAGGTCTAAAAACACTGAAACAGAAAACTTTGTGAAAACCAATACTTGTGTCATTCTCAAAACTTTTGGCCATGACTGTATTCTCTCACATGCACATGTAAAGCATACCAGGAAAATGAGTTGGCCGGTGAACATATATTCTCAACATTGAATGCATGTGTAATGTTGGATTTCTCTATGTCCTCTTATAATCAGACATCAGATTTTGTGATGTCTGGAAGTGTAGCTCTGAGACTGGATGCATGGTTGGAAGGTAATAGCCTAGGCCATATAGGCCTACATCTAGAGCGGTGATTCTGAATTATTTTGGGGATTGTGGTGCTTACTGATCTTTAAGAACTTTCTGTGACAACCATTAAATAAGGTATGAAATATTCTCACAGTAGTGTCCAGGAAGAACAGTAAATACTAGACAGTAGAGTAACAGTGGAGACCAGTAAGCAGACTCCTTAGTGGTCACAGAAGAATAATTTCACAAGATTACTGACCATATAGGGGCTCACACTGATAGTGGAACCGTTTACTGGGAGAAGTTGCAGAAGAGTGATCCGTTTGCTTCATTTTATACTGTCCCTGCTATCCTTATTGTTTTATCACCTTAATGTACATATACCCAGAGCATATTTTGGCCATTTCAGGATTTAACACACACCCAAATAATAGATATAACACTGCAGATCGAAGTACAGCGTGATCTAAACCTAATTGTAGCAAAAGCTGCTTTTAAAAAAAAACATTTTTAAGGGATGTTTTGTATTCAAAGATAATTTCTATGTAAGAATAATTTTTACACGAACATTTTCAAAATTATGACCTTGAAAAACGACAATTGGTTTTACACGGTAAATGTCATATCATTTCCATGATGTTGCTATAGGAAAACCTTAATGAGCTCCGTCAGTATTGGAAGCTGTGGAATCTATTTAAAAGCATTAAGCTACTATCTGTTCGCATTGCCACTAATCACAGTTAGCTGCATTACCTCATCAGACTGTAGTTGCTTTGACGACGTGTTGGTGCATATAAAATGCAGACTTCTGGCTTTCTGAGATGGGGCCTTGACAAGTGGACTCCGGCTCTGGACACTAAACTGTAAGAAATTCTGCTGTACAGCAATTCCTTTATATCATGCAATACATGTCACTCAGGGTGTGTATGCAGAAATATTGAAATTAGTCTTTCTCTTCTCCTTTTTATTTTGTGAAGGTTCTTTAGGGCTATTGAGGTATGAGATGTGTTTAATACTTTGATTAAGGGAATTATTTGGGTTGATTAATAACTGGAATGATCCTGGTAATGACAATTTCTTCTCTGGGTTTTATTTGACATTGACAATGTGAGAACATATTGAGATAACAAGCGTGCTCATTGATGTGGAAATGTGTGCACTGCATTGTGCTCAATTAGCAGTGCTTTACCAATATGAGATATGTGCATTTTTAACTCCGTGGCTCAAGCGGTAACTGTAGGTGAAGGATTATAATTTGTTTCTACAGATAAATATTTAACTCTTTCACAACTATAAGCTTTTGGTTATGTAATGACATGTTAATCATATTGGTTGATTATACGACACAATTGTAAACTAACATTTTCTTTGTTTTAGTGTAGTAGGGTATAGAAGGGTAAAGCATTTGAAAACCTACTTGTATAAAATATATGTTACCTTTTATGCTATTTCTGTGACCTGTTTTCTTTGTTGCTCCTAGTCTCTTTAATATGGAGTTGAAACAATGCACTGTTTTAAAATGCCTCCACAAATGCATATATTTGTACATTAGTAAGTAATAAATGGTATCACATATTGACTTCTAGTTCTACAGTTTTACAATATCTGCTGCCTGCCCAGGAACTGTCAAGCTGATTTCCCTGAAAGTAAAGCATACTGTAAGCTACGCACATGTATGACAGAGGCAGTGGTAGTTTATAGTTGTGTAAACCATACTGCAGCATTGTCTGCCTGATTTAACTTCTTCGTTTTTCTTATACTTTTTACACTCTCAATACCATAATACATTTGAGGTAATTTATGAATGGCTATTTCCCACCATGATGTGTGCAAATACATCTAGTTTTCTAAAATCAGAGTGAATAGGTTTGCGAGAAGGAGTTGGGCAGAGTGAAGTATGGAAGAGGCACACCAGTACACCATGTGGTGTTGAACAGTGCGTAAACAAGATTTTATTTTGTGGAGTAAGATTTTTGCAATGAGATGGAAGGGAATAAAGTATGCACTTTTAGGGAGCATTCCTTGTCATTGCCCTTCCTAACAAGGACTGGAATTGTGCACCAATCCAGGGCTGATGGAGATCGAGTGCTTTTCTTGTGCTTAATGACATTTGCTAGGATCTCCACTACTGCTTGTACCACTGTCAGGTGGGACAGTAGACATCCTACTGCAGGCAGGAACTTCTCATGGCAAGTTTGCACACATGTCCAGGTCCCTCTAAACAAAGGTGCTACATAGATTGCAAGTAACCATCATAGAGTACTCAAAGGCTCCTCTTAGCAGTGTGAAATACTACCATGCCAGAAACAACTGTATGAAGGACTCTGGGCCACCCACAAATGAAGCAAATGTTGCAGGCATTGCAATAGAAAAATCTGTGTTCACTGGGACAATACAGCACTTGGTAAATCTGGAAAGGAGGTAAAGTGTCTTCAGTGACCAATACAGAGGCATCTCTCTTTAAGCAGGATACACATCTATGCAATTATCGTGCAGATCACACAATTCACAACCGTTTAGTCAGATATTGCTAAGAGTATGTACACTCCCACAATCATGTTTTATCTTCCCAAAACACATTGCCTTGGTTGATTTGGTTTTCTACACTTCTTAAATCACACTCACAATCAGTAATTAATTGAAATCATAATCACAATCAATGATGGAACGATGTTGGGGGCAAATGTGGAAGTGTGTATGCCCTGGCGACAGTCTGTCCAACACATCCACCAACATATTGCAGCAGCGTAGACAGATTTCTGTAGACTGTGTACGGAGTCACAATCTTTTCAGAATATGAGAGATGAAGATCACAGATCTGACAATAAATTGTGTACATGCATGATTCAGAATGCTCATCAGGACTTTGTCGTTGATGAAGTTGTTACAGAAATTGCATCTGAGGAAAGATTGAATAGGTGTGAACCAAGCTATACCTGGGAGCTATCCCTAACATCCAGCGATGCTGTGTCCGTGGAAATGGCAGAATAGAGGGGTTCTTCCACTAAATCAGTCAGAACACCCCAACTGCCAGGGCTGTCTTGTGCCGGACCAAATCTGCAGCCACCATCCTTATATTCCATATACAGCACATATAAAGCTTGAAACATGATATAAGTTGGTTCGTCATCACTTACAAGAGTTGTGCAGATGTCTCCACACTCTTCCTGACTTACGTGGAGGTCACACTACTATGAAACTTTCTTCCTCAAAAGTTAGTCAAGCTGTCAAATCTAGAAAGCCGATATTGCTCACCAGAAACAACCCGCACCAGGGTCTAGGAGTAAAAACTACCAAAATGTTGCTGGTAAATTACTAACTTCCTAAAATGACAGAAAATAATTCATCCTAATATAAATACAAAACCACCCTAAATAATAACTCTCAATAACCCACATGGATATCCACAGGAAACTTTTAATGGTAGAAGAAAATGGTGTAAAATCAGGTGCACTGCCACCTTCATGGCACTGCTGGGGAGGGTGTGGCCAGGCTACTGAAGAGGTATAAGTGGCTAGTCGCCCTCCAATCATCTCAAGTTTGGTACTAGCTCCCGATGTTGCTTAATGTTTGCGTAGAATTTGCATTCGTACTTTTACAAGCACCAACCATACATTTATAGCACATTTTATATTCTTTTCCAGCACTGTGTAAAAGCCGTAGTTTCATCTGTCACAGCACCAGGCACATATTTGATAAATTCTTCTGACTTTTCTTAATTGACAGGTGGTTTGGTCACATCGGCAGTGTCTGTCCTTATAGATATATTACATGTTATGTCAAAATTCCCAGGGGACACATCTTTCTCCCTGGGGGCACCTATAAGCACCCACCTTAGCCTTAACAATGTGTTCTGCTACCTGCTTTTCTCACAGAGATTGTAGAATCCCTGACAGGTAGTGAGAGGGGTGAAAACTGTAAATTTCACTGTGATCTGAGTTTGAATTTGGGCACATTGGGGAGATTCATATATCTCTAGTTATAGGAAGCATAACTGATACATTGATAAAAGATTTAAGGTAGGCTAGGTCTGATTTTGGCTTTACACACAGAGCTTGTCACTTATTGATTTGTATACAGATAGATGTATTATTGCCCACTGTTTGTATTTTACAAGGATAGCTCTGCTTCTTAAATGTTTATTTTTGATATTGCCCTTTTTAATTTATATTGACCAACACCATACAACATCCCTTGTAGTTTCTGTATATGATCTAAATTGAAAAGATAGATATTTAAAATGTTATGTTTTATTGTGTCTGTTGAGTGTTGCAGTAAAATCTTCTACTATGTAATTAAAATCTCCGCAGTCACCTGGAAATTGTATTTTTTTCTAATGTTGGGTAATAAGGACTGTAAGGAATATGATCACATTTGCAGATAGAATAGATTAATCCTTTGACAGTTCTATTTATGCAGTTTCCAGTAAGAAATAATTACTGTCAGTGTTGTACAGTGAGTTAATGTCTTACCTTGATTGCTATGCAATAATAATTTGTGTTTACCAGCTTTAAAGTCCCTTCAGCATAATATTTTTAAAACTCCTCACTTTCTTCTTCTTCTTCCATCTGCGGTAGCAGCTGGACTACCGTGTTGCTGTGTGTAAATGGGTGGTTTTTTTGCATACTACTAGATCGTCTTGTGCAGGCAGTTGAAGGTGAAAATTTAAGGTATAGACTGAGTACAATATGGTGTCAAATTGAACTCCATCTGCTTTTAGGTTTTTAAAATTAATAAAAATGTACATCCAAAAATCTCTGACCATTCAAGTTGTCATTGCATCCTATGGTTTGTGTTGGATAAAATGACAATATTGGAAGAGAGATTTTCTTCTATGGCAAAAACGTTTCCCAAACACTTTATATAATATCTGGCTTATAAAACAAGTGACTTATACTTTTTATAACATATTTTAAAAAGGAATGTACCAATCCCTGTTCCTCTTCCTTTGCACTGTGGGGTCCCCAGACAAATTAGGACCTACATCAAAAAGAGTCTGATCTTCTCCCTAGATAGCAATAGTGATTTTTCGCACCGCAACCCCCTGCTGCATCATTGTACAGTGTCTTCACAAAGACAACATTAGACTGTCTCAGTTCTAATAGTAAACATTTTGGGACTTTCGTGTGACATAATGTGAGGGAGACCCAACAGATAGGAAGGTTGTAGCCTAGTTCATGGATAAGGTCATGTTTGTTGTAGGACCACTTTCATCAAGTGGTCCACAGGGTAGAGGAATGGAGTCCAAGGGCATGGAAATCCATCAAACTAACAGATATTGGTAAGATCTTCCTTTTTTATATTTAGAATCATCAACTTCTAAGAGTCACAAAGATATATGGTATTTTATCTTAGTAAATTGAATATATATAAAGAGAAAAGCAGTTGCTGTTAGATATTATGCAATAAATACTTAATATACGATCTTTCTGCCATACTAAATAAATAGATGATGATGATACTATAAGGCTATAATGTTTCACTACCTTTCAACTAATAGACGTATTTTAACACTCACTAATTTCCTCTCATTAAAGAAAGTTGCATACTTTATCAGGCAGAACTAGCATCACATGATCAGAGAATGGATTACTGAGCAAAATGTAACTTATCTGTTCTTGAAATGATAATGGTTGATCTCTCTTTTAAAGTTATTTCTAAATGTCTGTCAACATTTTTCTTTTCTTATCTTGTTTTGCATTACCTTAATTTTTCTCTGTTACCTACTGAGAGCATAGACAACAATTTTGTCTTTTGCTATATGAAATACAATTCCTGTGTGCTAATGGTAATCTAAGTTATCTCATTTTGTCTATATTTTCTTCTCTGTGTAGGTGATGTCATTGTCTATATTAATGAAGTATGTGTCCTTGGGCACACACATGCAGATGTGGTCAAACTCTTCCAGTCAGTTCCTATTGGTCAAAGTGTCAACTTGGTGCTATGTCGAGGATACCCCTTGCCCTATGATCCTGAAGATCCTGCAAGCAGCTTGGTTTCTCCTTTGGCAGTAATAGAAAGGCCTCCCGTGGTGGTAAATGGAAGAAATAACTATGAAACCTATTTGGACTACATTTCTAGGACGTCTCAATCTGTACCAGATGTAGCAGAACGACCATTGCCTTCTTTGCACTCCATCCCAGCAGATAGTCAGCTTGAAAATACATTTCCACCACCTCCACCTGCACATGATGATAATGTATCAATGGCTTCTTCTGGAGCCACCCAAGCAGAACTCATGACCTTAACCATTGTGAAAGGGGCACAGGGCTTTGGCTTCACAATAGCAGACAGTCCAACAGGACAGAGAGTGAAGCAAATTCTAGACGTTCAGGGATGCCCTGGTTTATTCGAAGGGGACCTTATAGTCGAGATCAACCAGCAGAATGTACAAAGCTTGAACCATTTAGAAGTAGTGGAGTTACTAAAAGAATGTCCTGTGGGAAATGAGACTTCTTTGGTAATTCATAGAGGAGGTAAGTAAAATAATATTAATATAATGTGTTTTACATTCTGTATATGACACTGCAGAGGTAGCCTTGACCTAATCTTTATTATACAGTGTATAACTGCAATAGAAGTATTGTTGCCTACAGAATTATTATTTTGCGTCTATTGCTGATATAACTTTAGTCACATACTTTGAACTAATGAGCCCTGAGTGCTAGTGCGCTGTCTTTGTTAGACTGAATGGGTATGTGGTAGCGGCAACAATGCTCTCCAAAGTTACATTTTCTGAATTAATTAACTGTAAAAGAACACCTTTACCATTAATCAGTGCCTGCTATAATAAAGTGAAAGGGGGTAAATGGGAGAAGGACCTTGTGAAATGGGTCATGTTGGAAGGTATTCTGACTTACCGCATATGTTTCTGAATGATACATAAATACAGATTTGTATCCGAATAACATGATAGCGGTATATTTATTGTAACATCACATTTATTATTTTATATATCCAGTAGTTTTTGATGTGATTATTGCTAAAAATAAGGTACTTATGCTTGTTCCATGTGCTATGATGACATGCTCAACCCTGGTAAATGGATCACTGTTCAATTTAGCCACTCATAAGACCTGCAGACTGGATGAAATTTGGCCATTCTGCACCGAGCCAAGTGGCAGAATCACTGCTGGTGTCTCTGGGATCTGTTAGTCCTGTCTAAAGATGAATCCATAGACAGGCTCATAGCGGTCATCTTCCTCAATATGGGCTGCAGCATTTGTGAAAGTAGAACATCTGCTATGCAGTTTGATGTGATTTCATCCTCTCCAGCAAAGCTTTTTGAAATGCCTTATTTTCTGTATAAGGATGCACTCTATATTAAGGACTCGATAATTTATTGTCTATTTATATCTAGAAATATAAACAATATTATATTAAGTATGCTTTTAGTCATTTACAAATATACCCATCTATTATGATTTTAAATGTCGGAAGATTTAGATGGAGAATTAAACGATCAAAGTAATGTTGAATATATTAAAATGTAATTTCCCACTAATTGGTAACATTGTATTACTGACTTATCTGGTAATCACAGTGATTATGAAAATGTATTCTCTGAAGGAAAAGTGAGCTAATTGCTTCAGCAAAGATACTATATACCTGGAAATCCAAAATAGTTTTATTCCAGAATGGGGTAATTTGGTAGACAGCAAGTGTACCTGTGATCATTAACACCCTGCTATATAATGTCAAGAAGTTAGTAATCACCTGGGAGCCATTGAAAGCTGAGGTTACCGCTAATATTCTTTGTTTCAAATTAGGGGTTGTTAAATGAACACAGAGAAAAAGCAAAATTCTAAAGTTGGAGTGGGGGGTATTGGCATTCTGCGATGGATGATACCATAGGTGTGCAGCAGGAGGATTCATAGATAAAGAATCACCTCAGGAGTAACCTTATATTCAGACAGAACGAGTCTTGAGATGTATATCTTCTTTATATAGTACTAAGTACCAGGATCAGTATAACAACAGCTTTCAGTAATAGCTTCTTAACATAACATATCAGTAACATGAGCTGCTCAGCTCACCTCCTTTCTCAGAGAGTCTTTTCTAGAACACAGAGAGTTGAGACAGGAAGTATACAAACAAGTACATGCATATACAGCAGACAAACAATACACTTCTGTATAAATACAATGCCATCTCCTGACCCTCCATGGTAACTACATGCATATAAACAAACCCATAGTCTGTTGTACATATTTCAACACCCCTTCTCAACAGACTGGGTTTCTTCAGTTAGACCCATCTTTGACGTAAGTCTCCAATGTCTCTCTCTGACAAGAGGCTTAGTCAGGATATCAGCTGTCATATCTTCTGTTGGGCAATAGTTCAACTCTATAAGACCTTGTTCCTGTAGATCCCTCAGGAAGTGATGCTTGACATCAATGTGCTTGGTTCTTGGGTTCACTCTTTCTGTTTGTGCTAATGCAAGGCATCCTTGATTATCCTCATATATCTTGATAGGTTCTTCTTGAGGCATCCCTAGGTCTGATAGTAGTTGCATTAACCATACCACTTCTTGACTGGCGTGAGCTGCCGCGATATATTCAGCCTCTGTAGAGGATAGTGCCACGGAAGACTGCTTCTTGCTTGTCCAGCTGATTAATCCTTCTCCGATAGAGAATAGATATCCACTTGTGGATTTTCTGTCACTTGTGTCTCCAGCCCAATCTGCGTCAACATATCCTGTTAACTTGTGACTTGTGCTTGCTGAGAGCTTAAGCTTCTTGTTAATCGTTCCCTTTAAGTAACGAATTACCCTCTTAACTGCATTCCAATCCATCTTGGTTGGTTTAGAAACTTTTCCGCTTAAAATCCCGACTGCTGTGGAGATATCTGGTCTAGTGACGGTTGCAATATATAGCAATTTTACTATGGCCTTTCTGTATAGATGGTTATCCTGTAACAGGTTGCTCTGCTCATTTGGTTCCTTTACATAACTTGTCTCCATAGGAGTGCTTGCTGTCTTTGCTTCCTGTATACCAAATTCCTCAATGGTTTCCTGATACTTGTATTTCTGATTTAGTGTGAATGTTCCATCATCTTCTCTTGAGATTTGCATTCCCAAGTAATGTGTTATGTGGCCGAGGTCTTTTGTTTCAAACTGACGGTTTACTTCTTGTAGCAATTCAATTTCGTCCCCTTCTTGTTCGAAACAAACTAGCAAATCGTCCACATAGATCAATACATAGAACCATCTTTCCTCTGCCAACTTTGTATAGAGACATGGGTCTGCTTTACTTCTGACGAATCCCTTCTCTGTCAGAACTCCATTTATCTTTGTATTCCATGCTCTTGCTGCTTGTTTAAGACCATATATACTCTTGTTAAGCTTACATACATGATCTGGGTTTTGAGAATTCACAAAGCCTGGTGGTTGTTCCATGTATATATCTTTCTTTAGTTCACCATGTAGGAAAGCCGTCTTTACATCGAAATGTTTCACTTGCATACCTTTTATGGCTGCTGTTAGGAGTAAGGTTCTAATGGTAGTGTGCTTCACAACTGGAGCAAACGTTTCATCATAATCTTCTCCAAATTTCTGTGAATATCCTTTAGCGACCAGTCTTGCCTTGTATCTTTCTATTTTTCCTTCAGAATCATACTTGACCTTAAAAGTCCATTTACATCCTATGGCCTTTTTGTCTACTGGTAGTCTGGTCAATGTCCATGTCTGGTTGTCTTCCATTGATTCCATTTCTTCCTTTGCGGCTCTTAACCATTTCTGTGCTTCTCTTTCTGAAAAATTGGCAATTTCTTCCCATGATGTAGGTTCTTGTATGTTAATAGCTTTTGCTTTGTAAGATAAACGTGCAGGTGGTTTTCCCTTATTTTCTCTTGAAGAGCGTCTCACCCCCTCGGATATATTCTCCCGAGTGTCGCTGGTATCTGTCTTGTGTTGTACTTCAACTTCTTGAGTGATCTCTACTTCATCTGTTTCTTTGGATTCTGTACTTTCTTCTTCAGTAGAGTCTACTGGAATTATGACATCATTTCGTGTTTCTTCTATGAATGTCACACTGTTGCTTAAAATTACTTTTCCAGTTTTTGGATTTAAGATTCTGTAGCCTTTTGAATGTTCACTGTAGCCAACTAGAACGCCCTCTACTGCTCGGTTCTGCAACTTGCTTCGTTTTTCAGCGGGAATGTAGGCGAAGGCTCTGCATCCAAAAACTCTAATGTGCTTTAAGCTGGGTTTCTTACCACGCCACAGCTTGTATGGTGTTTTCCTTACTGCCTTGGAAAGTAGTCTATTTTGAAGATAGGTGGCTGTCGCTGCTGCTTCACCCCAATATTTGTCAGGTAGTCCTGAATCTATGAGCATGCACCTTATCATTTCTGTTAGTGATCTGTTTTTCCTCTCAGATACACCATTTTGCTCTGGTGTATATGGTACTGTCTTCTGATGCTCAATACCGAGTCCTCTTAAGTACTGTTCTATTTTCTGGCCTGTGAACTTGCCTCCATTGTCACTGCGAAGAGTTAGCATATTCCTCTTGAACCTGTTTCCGGTCATGGTCACATAGTTTTGCAGCTTTTCTAAGACTTCATCTTTACTTTGTATTAGATAAGTGACTGTGAACCTGGAATAGTCGTCAATGAATGTCAGCATATACCTTTTGTCTCCTACGGTTCGCGTTTTCATAGGTCCACATACATCACTATGTTCCAGGTCTAGTGGTCTGGAAGCTCTGTTTTCACTTTTCTTAGGAATTGTCATCCTTGTTGCTTTTGCTTTTATGCAGCATTGGCATTTCATCATTGCCGAACAGTCTGACACTGTGAGATCCCTGGCTAGGTCTCTCCTCTGCATTTCCTTTATGCAATCTGGGTGACTATGTCCTAATCTTCTATGCCACTTGTGAATACAGTCAGTGCGTTTCTGTGCGCTCAGCTTGCCTGCTGTTCTGCGATATCCAGACAGTATAAATGTTCTCTTATTCTGGCTGTAGCTAGCGTTTCTCTTCCATTTTGGATAAAACACTTATTATTCTGAAACTTTACAGTAAGTCCTTTTTCTACTAGATTCTTTACTGACAGCAGTGCTCCTTCAAGCTTGGGAACATATAGCACATCTGTTACGGGTATCTCTGCATAGCTGCCATTACTCTTGGAGCATAGGAATTGACCATTCCCTTTCCCTTCTGCAATGATATTTGTTCCATCTGCCAGGTAGATTGTTTGTTTCTTTATGGTTCAAATCAAGTTCAGTAAAGAAGTCCTTTTTGTTTGTCATATGACTAGTCGCTCCTGAGTCTACATACCACTTTTCCGACAATTGGGTTACTGTCGCTTTAAATGTTCCATTCCAGTTGTGTGCTCCTGTATCTGTAAGTGTGGCTTTGGCTCTTTTTTTGTGTAATCTTTCTGGTGGTTTGTGCTGCTCTGTCTTCCATATGGTGCAATCTTTTTTCAGGTGACCCACTTTCTTGCATCTGAAACATGCTCTTGTTTCCCTGGTGTGTGGCTTAGTGTCCACCATTTTAAGTGCTTTCTCTATGTCACTCTCAGTATTGCACTCTGCAAGCTCCTTTCTGCGTTGATACTCCTCTATAAGCCTGTTCTTCACAAAGTCTAGTGTGATTTCTGCTTCAGGTCTCATTTCTAGTGCGTTTATTAGTGCACTGTATGTATCTGGTAAGCTGCACAGGAGGATAGCTACTATGTGGTTGCTTTTTATTTCTTCTCCCATTGACCTGAGCTGTATGGTTATCTCTAGTACTGCACTGATGTGTTCTTGCATTGTATTGCCTTTGTTAAATCTTATTTGGTATAGTTTTCTTAATAGGAATAGTTTGCTGTTCAAACTTGATCCTTCATGCACCCTCTGTAATGCAATCCACATGTCTTTAGCTGTACTCTCTTGTCTTATGTGTATAAGCTGATCATCTTCCACCAGTAAACTTATGGTGGCTCTTGCCTGTTTGTCCTTCTTAATCCACTGCTGATCCTCTCCTTCGGGTCTGTCTGCACTTTTGACTTCCCATAAATCATCTCTGGTTAATAGCATTTCTACTTTAAACTTCCATGTCTGATAGTTCTCATTAGAAAGCTTGCTAGCAGCTAGTCTGAGATCTGTGTAATTGGCCATAACCCTTCCTTGTATGAATCTCTCTATTCTTTTGTGATATTAAACTTGTTTTACTCACAGTTTTCTCTCCAAGGTTCTCCTGGGTGTTTCTTGTGTACGTTACACGGTCTGCTGTCTGTGCCTGCTGGGACTTGCAGTGCAGCTTGTGATCTGGATGCTGCTTAGGATGCACTCCTGATAACTTTATCTTGTATAGACTCCAGTCTGGGCCCATAACCTATTGGCATTCTGCGATGGATGATACCATAGGTGTGCAGCAGGATGTCTCATAGATAAAGAATCACCTCAGGAGTTACCTTATATTCAGACAGAACGAGTCTTGAGATGTATATCTTTATATAGTACTAAGTACCAGGATCAGTATAACAACAGCTTTCAGTAATAGCTTCTTAACATAACATATCAGTAACATGAGCTGCTCAGCTCACCTCCTTTCTCAAAGAGTCTTTTCTAGAACACAGAGAGTTGAGACAGGAAATATACAAACAAGTACATGCATATACAGCAGACAAACAATACACCTCTGTATGAATACAGCGCCATCCGCTGACCCTCCATGGTAACTACATGCATATAAACAAACCCATAGTCTGTTGTACATATTTCAACAGGGGGCACTCCAACTTTAGGATTAAGTTTATTGTAACATCAACGGAAAGGCTTAAACATATTGGATATTTCATTGTATTGTCTAGGATAATGAATACAAAACATAAATAATAGACACATTTTCTGAAATTTTTTTTTGACACATAAAATACCTTAAAAGTTCAATATTGAAAATATGTTGATCAATTATGAGCACTGGTTGTCAAATAAAAGTAAATTTTTAGGAAAACAAATGATTGATCTTGGTAGACTAGAGGGATGGTCTAAAGCGTGAAAACTACAGTTTAATGCCAAAAATGCAAAATCATGGACTTGGGTATCAAAAACCTAAAGGCTAAATACAGAATTAACAGCACTGTAATGGAAACTATCGAGGAGGACAGGGATCTAGGAGTCCCTATTTAAGGTGACTTAAAGACAAGTAAGCAATAGTAATAACAAAGCAATGAGGAAGGCAAGTCAGATGCTTGGTTGCATAGGGAGAGGAATTAGTAGCAGAAAGAAAGAAGTAATAATGCCACTGGAAAGGTCATTGGTACGGCCTAATCTAAAACAGTGTTTCTCAAACCCAGTCCTCAGGACCCCTAACAGTACATGTTTTCCAGGTGACAAGGCAAATAATTATACCACCTGTGAATCTGTTACATGTGTCAGTCAGTAATGAATACATCTGTGCTAAAGCAAGGAGATATGGAGAACAAGCACCGTTAGGGGTCCTGAGGACCAGGTTTAAGAAACACTGATCTAGAATACAGTGTTCAGTTCTGGAGGCCATATCTCCAGAAGGTTATAAATACATTAGAGACTGTACAAAAAAGGGTAACTAAAATGGTCATGGCCTACAGCACACAACTTAACCAGAAAGACTAGTAGATCTTAATATGTATAGTTTGGAGCAGAGAAGAGAAAGGAGAAACTTTCATTATATATCAAGGGTTTTATAACAAAGTACAGGAGGGAAACAGTCTTCAAAGGAAAAGAAGTATTAGGACATGCAAGGAAACTGTAGGGAAGTAGGTTCAGAGAAAATTACATCACAGAAAGGGTAGTGGATAAGTGGAATAGCCTCCCACCAGAGGTGATTGAGGCTAATACAGTACAGCAATTTAGACATGCTTAGGATAGACATAAGAATATCCTTACAAAGAACTAAGGATCAAATAGGGTTGGAGGTTACCGTAGTTTTAAAAAAGGGCAGACTAGATGGGCCAAGTGGTCCTGATCTGCCATCAAATTCTATATTTCTTTGTATTGGTGGAGGGGGTGAAGGAAGCTGGAATTTAAATTAAGGATGGGTTTGTTTTTCCCTTTAGCCTGCAACGGAAAGTGAGGGGGCGATGTGAGCATATTATCCTAGCGCGACCTAAACCCGCAATCAGGCCTTGAGTAAGCAACTTTTTGTTTACGTCCCACCACATCAATGGTTGTTGTTCACTTCTGCTGAGAGTCTGAACAGTTGATTTCTGTAATGAAAAGGAACTCTCCAATATATAATACACACATTATATATATATATATATATATATATATATATATATATATATATATATATATATATATATATATATATATATATATATATATATATGTCCTCAGAATTGGAGATTTCCTTTTCATTACAGAAATCAATTGTTCAGACTCTGGAAAATGCTGTTTAAGTTATTTACTCAACAGTTCTCAAATAGAAGATTTGGCTATCTTTGGAGCAATAAAACCAACACTAAACAGATGTGTTACTATTTACAGACGGCCAAGTCTGCAAGTTTGGACACTGTGTTCTAGCTTTGTACCTGTTCACTGGTCACCACATTTTAGAGTCTTAATTGCATTGATGCAATGCAATGTTAGCTGATCGTCATTGCTGTATGGTAAGCCTGACCATTACTGTTCATATTGTAATATAATGGCAATGCACCAGTGCCTTGGTTTGTGTATCCAGGGAGCTTACAATGCGATTTATATTTAAAAGAAAAATGCACATAATAGAAGCATATTAATTTTTACAGCTACCAGGCTGCATGCCTGCAAAGCTGGACCATGTTTCAAAAGCGAAATTACCTTTTATATTTTAAAGTCGCAATTAGTACAGTACATTATTTTTAGGCTTTTTCTAAAACCAGAGACACTCTGACACTCCTAATTGTAAGAAGCATAATAAGCATAAGATTTAGTAGCATCATGAAAAGGAGACCGGAATGAAATGAGCTGGAGAACAACCAAGCAGCACTCTCATAACCTTTACTAAAAGGCTGTGCGTTGATACAGATCTTTTGATGAAGATATTCTGCAAGTGATTAGTGCCTCCCTGATTAGACATACAAATCTCACTGTCCACAATATGGCCGTCTGGAAAAGCAAAGTGAAAATTCCTATAGCTAAACTGTTTGTTATTGTTTTTATTGGTTCTATTAGAATTAGTTTGTGATTTGTGACTATAATTAATTCTGTTCAGTGTGTGTGTGCAGTGTAGTTTATCTGTACTAAATGTCTGCTTTGTTGGCCCCCCGCCTTGTAAGGGAGCCATTGGTCCACACAGTCACTTTACCCTGCCCGTAATCCAGCTCATAGGGGGTCGTGGCTGGGAACCCATTCCTCCCACCATTATCTCCACTGTCAAGCCCCCAAGGGGAGGCCACACTCTACCTAGGCACCTCTCTATTTGTGTGTGTGTGTGTGTGTGTGTGTGTGTGTGTGTGTGTGTGTGTGTGTGTGTGAATATATATATTATTCAAAGCAAAAACCAATAATCTTACAGGTACCCGCTCAAAACGATGCACGCAGCAAATTCTAGTTATAAAAATGCAGAAAGCTAATGGTTAGAAATATAATTGATATACTGGAAACAAAAGATAATGAAAACATTTAATACATTCCCCCTAGAAAGGCAGACATATAATTAGAATCAGAAGAAGCAAGAGTAATAGATATAATACCTGGATTACCCCCTGTTGAAGCCACACCCACTGTGACAGGTGATATGTGCATCTGCCCTTGATGAAGTCAAACACCACTAAGAAATAGGATATCTCCTAGGCCAGAAGTGGTCAAACTCAAGAGCTACCAACAGTTCATGTTTTTAGGATTTCTTGCACAGCTGAGTTGATCTATTTGGCTGTGTCGGTAATTATCCCACACGTTTCTACAGGCAGAAATCCTGAGAACATGAGCTGTTGGTATCTTTCGAGGACTGGATATGAGCACCTCTGTCCTAGGCTGTATTTTCCATATGGTGAAAGTTATTCTCCAGGAATTGGTTATTTCAGACGTTGTCTGGATTTACCTGGACATTCTGTAATTTATTATATCCCAAAATAAGTCTTTACTAATAACAGCCCACTAATTAATATTTGATGGGCATATATACATTTACTCTGTTACTATGTATGTATGGAAGGGATTTCATACTTAAATGTACATATGTAGATAAGTAAAATAAAAATGATAAAAACACAGCCCATACCTAATCAAATTTTCTAATTCTATGACATTGGCATGTCTCAAACTATATTCTTTAAGCAAAACTAACTTAAATGAATAGGTAGGTTTACATAATGACATTATCTAATGCACAATTTATCATTCTTTTTTTGTTATTTTCATAGCCTAAAGATTTAAAAACAAATTTAAAAACAAGTGTCTAAAATATGCAAGTACCATGTGATTTACTACAAAAAGTGCCATAACCCTGAGAAATGAGCCCTTTAATGTTTTTCTTACCATTGTTGTTACATATTATGGAATTGCGTAGTCTCTGCCATCTACAATAGGAACAGTTGTTCTGAAATTAATTGTGCATTATGACTAGAAAAATAGCCAACTTGTTTCTGTTTTTAGCCATTGTCCATATATGTGTTATTGGTACTGTCTGTAATACACAAGCTGTAGATACAGTATTATGTCCACATCTGCTGTTATAAACTTGCATAGCACTGCATTCAAATTTGGATTCACCCTAAAAAACAAGTAAGCGCCCACATACACTAGAGTACTATAATATATTTTTCAGTGTGATTTAAAAACTGTCTGTATATTTTGGTATACTGTGTTTTAAGATTCCTGTTCATATTTCTATCAAATGTCAGGATTGATGGTTTCCAAATGTGAATATCAGGTCTCTTACGCTATTGCCCTCTGGAGTAATGAATATAGTTCCTGAGAAATTGGGAGCCTAGAAACGTGTGATGGTGAATTTCTATTTAAATGCATACAGTTCTTCAGGGTATGTTTAATGAGATTTGATGATTCAGTTTGATGATTCAGTAAGTTCCATTTATTCCCTCCTAATTAGATCTTGCTTGAATATGTTACTATATGGACAGTTTTAGTTCTTTAGCCTTTTTAGAAACTGCATATATGTATACTGGGAGCCAAGAGCCCAATTTTTTTGGTTGTGTTTTTTTAATATGTTGGTACAACCAAAGGTTGTGCTACCATTATAAAGGGTAGGGTGTTAATATTTTTGTCAAAGCCATTTCTTATCAATTTCTAATTTAAAAGGATATGCAATAATAAATTCAGAACTAAAACAAAGGTAATGTAATATTAACAGAGAAAGAATCATGCATACCAATTACTGTTAATTTCAACTTATTTTTTGAGGAAATTGAGTTATTTGAAAAAAGTGTAAGGGCGTCAATATTTTTGGGCATGACTGTAAACATTTTTTTTTTTTTGTTCTTTTATCGAATTACATTTTTTATTTATTTTCTTTGCTATGGTTTGATTATCTTTGCTTTCCAGAAACACATAAAATGAGAAAATGTTTTACCACCCAGTGCTATATATCAAATCTGGCAGAATTATTATACTTTTGAAAAAGCTAGTATGCATCCAAATGTCACACTCCCTGCATCGTTTTATTAGTTTTCCCCCCCAATGCTCCTGTCTCTGCAAATGAGAAGAAAAGTCGGTGGCATGTAATAAGCAGCAATTTCTGTTCATAAAAAATGTGACTTCAAGGTATAACTTTACATAATACTAAATGGCAAAGATGGATATTGTGGTGTTAACCAAAAATGCTGGTGACCTTAACATTAAAAAGAAAACAACCAGTATAAGCCTTTTAAAGGTTTCACAATATTTCTTGCATTCATCCCTGTCAGCAGTTCAGTAGAGAGAGGCAGAGAGGTTGAGTATTGCTCTGACCCAGAAGTCACAAGCAGTGGAATTCAATTTCTCATGTCTCAATTCTCCATTTTTACTAAAACGTCTAAGAAGACGAAAGCAGCATTTCCAGCTGTATCTTGTAACCAGCAACAATAATGTTATATCTAATAACGAAATGTATTCCATTAAATGTATAGGAATGTACAGTTCAAAGCACTGATGAATCATAGCATCTAAAAGCCATGTTTGTGCCTTTAGTTATGAGAAATAAATTGCAAATATTTATGTCAATGCAATAATGGAAAATGGGCTACTGAACTTAAAACGCAGAATGTGTGTTTGTGTCTGTATATACATATATATGCAAAAAAAGAAGCAATAGGGCGCCTAATAGTGTAGTATTTAGGGTAGATCCTAATATAATAGGTGATAATGATTGTGCGTTACGAATATATTAATCAATAAAGCACATCTATGTTATGGTCCCAAGCTTCCAAACTTGTATCTTGATGGGCTCCATAATATATGGCAATAAATTAGAATAGAAATAACCAGAGATAGTGTGATGTTGTTTTGATGAATCGATAATTACGGAAACCTCTCCCACCGATAGTGCTTAAACATGCAAGATTGTCATCTTTCTGTCCATTGGTTTAAAACAAATTGAAAGATGTTGGATTTTCCACACTCCCATCTGTTCTGATTTAGGGGAGACAGTCCAGTTGCTAATGGGTTGTCTCTGCAGTCAACATATTATATATTTCTACTGTCGGAATGTCTGGGTGCGCCTCAGCAATGCATGGGTGTGAATATACAGACAGTAGAAACAATATCCTGACTGCAGAGACAGTCCATTGACATATGGACTGTCTCCCTTAAATTAAAACAGATGGGTGTGTGGACAATCCAACATATTTCAACCTTTTTTTAAGCCAATGGACAGAAAGTAGACAAAATAAGATCTGCAGCAAAAGTTACAGGCTAAATTACCCACTTAAAGTTTAGTAGGGAGGGACTTAGAAACACAAAGATGCATAGCAGTACCTAGAATATATACAGATAAGCACATTTTTCTCCTTTATCTGGTATGCTTAAGCACTATCGGTAGGAGTGGTTTCTGTAATTATCGATTCATCAAAACAATATCACACTATCTCTGGTTATTTCTATTCTATTTTATTGCCATATGTTATAGAGCCCATCAAGATACAAGTTTGGAAGCTCAGGACCATAGCATAGATGTGCTTTATTGATCAATATATTTTAGTACGCACAATCATTATCACCTTTTATATTAGGATCTATATCCTAAATACTGCACTATTAATAGCTCTATTCCGTCTTCTTTTTTTGTAAATTTTCTTTCCAGACTTACCAACTGGTATAAAGAAGGTTGGCAGCAGCCACCTGAACACTAGGGAGTGCAAAAAAGTGTAAGATTTATGAACTTTTAAAAATATCCAAATATTGGGTTGTGCACCATATTGTATCTGTGTACCTTTTCTTGCATATTAATGTATAAATACATTTATTTATATATATATATATAATATATATATATATATATATATATATATATATATATATATATCTACTATATAAAAGCCTAGTGGCGTGTGTCTGTGTGTGGGAAAAAAAAACAAGCTGCAGCGCCACCTGCTGGGCGAAGTTATACACTGACCTATTAAATTCTTAGTGTGTGTGGGGAAAAAAACTCAGAAAGGGCTGAAATTTGCTGCAGCGCCACCTGCTGGGCTGAGTTGTACACTGACCTACTAAATTCTTAGTGTGTGTGAAAAAAAAACTCAGAAAGGGCTGAAATTTGGTATTCTAATATGTTTTTAATTTGTTAATTTAATTTGTTAATTGTTAAAAGTGTTTATAAAGATTGTAAAAAAATATATATATATTTCTTGAAGGAGAAGTGACAGTTGGGAGTGGTTGGTGGTTGCCAGGGGTTACAGTGGGGAGTGGTTGGTGGTTGCTGGGGGTGACAGAGCGAGAGGAGTGTGATACTCAGGACCGCTGAGAGAGATCCCTGTGTCTGGATAGATGAAGGATGAGGTGTTGGAGAAAAATGATGAGGTGGTGACATGGGGACAAAACCACGTTAAAAAAGGGCGCTTGCGTCGGGAAGTAACGCTCTTCCCCTGAGGAGGCCTGGCCTAGCCCCAAATGCATGTCAAGAACCTTTTTAACACCTTAAGTAGCTTGATTTGACTAGAATGTATGAGTATCATGCACAGGTTAACTTGTGTGTGTATATATATATATATATATATAACAAAACAATATATATATTATTGCGTAGCCGATAATAATGATGTGATTGTGTCAACATGGACCAGAAAGTAGTCTTTTCCTACTCACATCATAGAAGTCAACTGTTTTTTCCTGTAAACAAGTGTGTGCAGACAAGTATGCATGTTAAGGGCTAGTGCACACTAGTACTTTTCTATGTTCCATCAGAGCTGAGTTTACCACTTGGGGAATGCAGAATAGCCAGTGTTTTGAATATGGATCATTTATCCCTATGAACTTCACTTATTCAGTACACACAGTTCACAGTAAATGGTAGATGTACTCTCAATGAAGACAATATCAAATGCTGCATCCATGATCTGTTTAGCAACCACTATGCATGTTGTGTGCACTATAGGTGCTTTCTTCGTATGGATCAATGATCTTAAGTCTAAATGCTAGTTATTCGGGATTCAATTACCATAGATCAGGTCAAGCATACCACATGCACATGGAAACTGCTTGTGTATATTGGTCCAAAAGATCTTGGGGTAAATGTATGAAAGTCCGTTTTTTCCAACTCGCCGGAAATCGGCGAGTTTCCAGCTAAAATTTAAAGCGGCGCTGACTTGTAAAGGCAAACTTGCCTTTACGCTTTAAATCTTAGCTGGAAACTCGCCGATTTCTGGCGAGTTGAAAAAAACCGGACTTTCATACATTTACCCCCTAGTTTGTGTTGGTCACATGATCTCCATATTTTAATATGATCCTATATTTGTTAAAGGTGAAGCAGAGAAAGGTATATGTTACATGTATATTGTCCTATATATTCAGTATGTAAAAAAGTAACTGATCCCAATCTTTTTATGGAACAGCTTAGAAAGCATGGATAGGACTGTACTCTGGCTGGTAGTCTCCTCCATTAAGATTCAGTGTGAATGTCCACACAAAAGTAAATTAACTAGTGTAGACTTGTCATTCCCAACCATTGTAGCAGGGCACATTTTTGAGCCATGACACTAGGCTGGATGTGCAACAAGAATTTACAGATAACAGGGGAATCTCATAAGAATAAATTGAACATCTGCAAAGAAACAAAATAGTGGTAATATGGTTCAATTTTAAATATACTTCTATTTAATCATAATTGTAGTATCCTTTATTATGAATCACATGCCATTCTGTTGCCAGGTGATTCCCAATGCCAAAAAGATTGAGAACCATTGTTGTACATGAGTAGTAGGGAAAGGTGATCAAAGTGATTGGGCTGCTTTAGCACTATAAATAAGTGTAAGAGAGTTGGCTTCTACCTGACAATCTCCTAGCCATACCAATATAATTGTCAAATGATCCTTATTTCCATTGACAGTCCCTGGATTGAAAATTTCTAGGAATAATTTTAACATGTTGTCAACTATATTCCAAGTATCAGGATATATAACACATTTACAGCAGATCTTTGTCAGGGATACATGTGGTTATAAATCTCTTGACCACCAAAGGTATGTGTAAACACATAGTTGAAACATACATAACCTCATGTTCTTTACCCAGGGTTTACCAAGTATAACCATTCCCAATTATGGCTAATATGCTAAATATTAATTGAAAGCTTGTGTGTCTGCAATATGTATTGTGACTGGGTAGGGGGGGGGGCAGTACCATCTCATGGGGTAGACGGTAATGTATAGCAGCAGATAAGTCACAAGACCAAGCGTTTGGTGCAAATAAAATTCATTTTTTAAAATAAATACATTACCTGTCCAGCACTCAATAGACATGTCACTCCTAACTGACAAATCTAAACACAACATAGTAACATAGTAACATAGTAACATAGTTGATGAGGTTGAAAAAAGACACCAGTCCATCAAGTTCAACCTATTTTGGATCTCCTGCGATCCTGCACTTATATTTGAAATTAATCCAGAGTAGGCAACCGCCCATCTGTTTCAATTTTGAAAATCCCCCCAGACTCAATATTGCAATCCAATTTTTACCCTATATCCACTACTATCCTTTATTTTAAATTAACGGTCGTATCCCTGGATACACCTTTCCGCTAAAAATTTGTCTAACCCTTTCTTAAACATATCTATTGCATCTGCCATCACAACCTTCCCTGGCAATGAATTCCATATCTTGACTGCCCTTACTGTAAAGAACCCCTTCCTTTGCTGGTTGTGAAATTTCCTCTCCTCTAACCTTAGGGGATGACCACGTGTCCTGTGTATGGTCCTTGGGGTAAAAAGTTTCCATGAAAGCTCTCTGTATTGACCCCTAATGTATTTGTACATAGTAATCATATCTCCCCTTAGACGCCTCTTTTCTAAAGTAAACATGCCTAAACAGGCTAACCTTTCCTCATAACTTAATGACTCCATACCCTTTATCAATTTTGTCGCCCTTCTCTGAACCCTTTCTAGTTCCAAATTATCTTTTTTATAGAGTGGTGCCCAGAACTGTACTGCATATTCAAGATGAGGTCTTACCAACGATTTATACAGTGGCAAAATTACACTGTCTTCCCTTGCATCTATGCCCCTTTTTATGCATGCCAATACTTTGTTTGCCCTTGCAGCTGCTGCTTGACATTGAGCACTATTGCTAAGTCTACTGTCTACGAGCACTCCCAAATCCTCTTCCATTATAGATTCTCCCAAATTAATTCCATTTAATTTATAGATTGCGTTCTTGTTTTTGATCCCTGAATGCATAACCTTACATTTATCTGTGTTAAACCTCATATTCCATTTAGCCGCCCAATCCTCCAGTTTATTTAAGTCCCTCTGTAGAGAAGCTACATCTTGCTCTGATTTTATTACCTTACAGAGTTTAGTGTCATCTGCAAAAATAGAAACTTTACTCTCTAAACCATCACCAAGGTCATTAATAAATATATTAAAAAGGAGTGGTCCCAGCACGGAACCTTGAGGTACTCCACTTAAGACCTTTGACCAATTAGAAAATGTTCCATTTATCACAACTCTCTGTTCCCTATTCTCTAACCAGTTTTCGATCCAAGTACAAATTTTGATTTCTAGACCCAGTTCCCTTATTTTGTAAACCAACCTCTTGTGTGGCACTGTATCAAAGGCCTTTGCAAAATCTAAGTAGACCACATCTACTGTCCTGCCCTGGTCTAAGTTCCCACTAACTTCCTCGTAGAAACTAATTAGATTAGTTTGACATGACCTATCCCTCACAAATCCATGTTGATTCCCACTAATAATTTTATTGCGTACCAAGTAATCCTGAATACTGTCCCTTAAAATACCTTCCAGTAGTTTCCCCACTATTGATGTCAGGCTTACAGGTCTATAATTCTCTGGTTGTGATCTCGTCCCCTTTTTAAACAACGGCACCACATCTGCTATTCGCCAATCCCTTGGTACTGAGCCTGATGAGATTGAATCTCTGAAAATTAAGAATAGCGGTCTAGCTATTTCCGAGTTTAACTCCATAAGGACCCTTGGGTGTATGCCATCTGGACCTGGAGCTTTATTTATCTTAATATTCTTCAGTCGCCTTTGGACTTCTTCCTCTGACAACCAAGTATTAATTAATGGCATGGTTTCATTTCCATTTTTATGTATTACTCCTGCCATTTGTTCCTCTCTGGTAAATACTGAAGAAAAGAACGTGTTTAATATCTCTGCTTTTTCCTTAGTATCATTTATCAATTCACCCATCTCACTTCTTAGGGGTATATTATCTTTTTTAATCCTTTTGCCATTTATATACTTAAAAAACGTTTTGGGGTTTGTCTTACTTTCTTTTGCAACGTGCCTTTCATTTTCTAATTTAGCCAATCTAATTTCCTTTTTGCATGTTTTATTACATTCCTTGTACCTATGGAAGGACTCCTCTGACCCTTCAGACTTAAACAATTTAAATGCACGCTTCTTCCTTTGCATTTCTTCCCTTACCTTTTTATTTAGACACATTGGTTTAGACTTAATTCTTTTACATTTATTTCCCATAGGAATGAACTTATACGTGTATGTTTCCAACAACATTTTAAAGACAGCCCACATTTCTTCCGTATTTTTTCCTTCAAAGGCTTTGTCCCAGTCTATGCTCTTTATAGACTCCTTTAGCATATTAAAATTTGCCTTTTTAAAGTTTAAAGTCCTAGTTGATCCCTTATACTGTTGTTTCTGGAAACTAATTTCAAATGAGACCATATTATGATCACTGTTTCCCAAGTGCTCCTTTACTTTAATATTTGATATTACGTCTACATTGTTTGTTATTACTAGGTCCAGTATAGTCCAGTTCCTAGTTGGTTCCTCAACTAATTGGGACATGTAATGGTCTTTTAGCGTGCTCAGAATTCTATTTCCCCTAGCTGTACCGCAGGTCTCAGTACTCCAATCAATGTCCGGATAATTAAAATCCCCCATAATTAAAATTTGACCTAGTTGTGTAGCCTTTTCAATTTGCTGTAGAAGTTGGGCTTCCTCAATCGTACTAATATCTGGCGGTTTATAGCATATCCCTATCAGAAACTTCTCTGAACTTTTTCCTCCGCTGGATATTTCCACCCACAATGCCTCTATATTATCACCAATATTCTCGTATATAACTTCCTGAATACTTGGTTTTAATTCTGGCTTAATATAAAGACATACTCCTCCTCCCCTTTTATTTACCCTATCCCTCCTGAAGAGAGAATAGCCTTCCAAGTTGACTGCCCAGTCATGTGTATCATCCCACCAGGTCTCAGTAATGCCTATAATATCATACTGCTCATTCATTGCTACTAGTTCTAACTCCCCCATTTTACCTGTCAGGCTTCTTGCATTTGCAAGCATACACTTAAGTCTATTGCCTCCCTTAGGTATTTCTTTTTGCTTTAAAGAGGGCCGCTCCTTATCGGCTATGCTTCCCTTCCCCCCCCCTCTCCACCCCCTTTACTCTTGTTAAATTCCTCCTTACTACTCTCAATGTCTATCCTATAAATACTTGCTTGCCCCTCCCCCCCGGAGCCTAGTTTAAAATCTCCTCCAACCTTCTAACCATCCTCTCCCCTAGCACTGCAGCCCCCTCCTCATTCAGGTGCAATCCATCACGACAATAAAGATGGCAACTGACCGAGAAATCAGCCCAGTGCTCTAAGAATCCAAAACCCTCCTTCCTACACCAATCTTTTAGCCACGCATTAACCTCCCTAATCTCCTGCTGCCTCCCTGGACTAGCGCGTGGCACAGGTAGTATTTCCGAAAATACTACCTTGGATGTCCTTGCCTTAAGTTTGCGACCTATGTCCCTGAAATCATTCTTTAGGACACCCCTTCTTCCTCTAACTCGGTCATTGGTGCCAACATGCACCAAAACCGCTGGGTCATTCCCAGCCCCTCCCAACAATCTGTCCACCCGATCCGCAATATGCCGAGCCCGAGCACCCGGGAGACAACACACTGTTCGGCATGCACGGTCCCGGTAACAGATTGCCCTATCTACTTTCCTAATAATTGAATCCCCTACCACCACAATCTGCCTGGGTCCCTGAGTAACTTTGGTCCCCTCTGTGCTGGAGAGACCATTCCCCTGGTTGCTAGAGGAAGCAGTGTCATCCAACTCTACCAATTCTGAACTGCCTTCCACAGTATCTTCATCCAATCTGGCAAATCTGCTGGGATTGCCTAGCTCAGAACTGGCCTGCCTCTTCCTCCCTCTGCTACCCCTAGTAACTGTTACCCAGCTGCCTACCTGTGCATCCTCCTCTGTCTCTGCTCCACCCTGCTCAGATAACGCATCAACGGTGAGCTGTAAACTCTGCTCCAGGTTGGCAATGTCTCTCAATGTTGCAATGGTCTGCTTTAGATCAGTTACCTGGGCTTCCAAAGAGACCAATTGCTCACATTTCTCACAGAGGTATAAACCTTGGAACACTTGCTCCAAGTGTGCATACATATGACAAGATATGCATTGAGTGAGATCATCAAGCCTGCTACTACTCATCTTATTATGGCTAACCTAACTTCTTATAGCCTACAGTGAACTTTAGTACTAGCCTTTCCTAGCCACTTACCAGATTAAACCCCTTCCTGGATTCAACTCCTTACTGGAACCAACTCCACACTTTAAACAAAAACAGCACTTGAAATCAAAAAAGCAGTGAAATCACAAGCTCCATAACAAGTGTCAGCATGGTTTACTCACAGATATCAGGCTTACTCTCACAGAGACTCTGCAGCCCCTGTCCCTAGGCAGTGAGAATCTCTGCATGTCCAGCCTGACTGCTTTATAAACACCCCTTACACAGGTGCAGTGCAAATGAGCCTACACTTAGGCTGGAGGCCCAGAAGAACTGTAATGGGCCTAATGAATCGAACCCGCCCTCTCTCTCCATTCATAACACCAGGGACCATTAGCATATTTTCCTACAGATGGGAAACACACTTTGGAAAGATTTATTCACACACAATAAACAATCTCCCTGGTATTTTAATGTACACATGCAGAAAGTATGGGACATATTCCTTTGCCATTCAGCTAGTCTGGTGACTGTCACATATCTCCCTCCCCTGTTTCAACCTGTGGTAGGAACAGTTGTAATTTCTAAGCACACCTTTATTTCTCACCAACAACTTGGCAGAGGACTGCTGTAAAATTCTATCTGACATTTTTCCTACCCCTAGATGGTTGGTAGTTCTGAAACCATGAACCTGGTCTAACACCTCTCTTATATACGGTTTAGGAACTATCAATCGTTCCAAAATGTACTTTTCTTTTTTGAATATCTGACACAACCAGCCCTGGTTTATTGCCATGTAAGGGTACAACAACCTATCATCAGTATCTACAGACTTCTCATTAATAATTTTAACATTTCCTCTGGCGTTTTTTAGGAAGGGGTCTTTTAACTTCTAGGAGGCTAAAACATCTTTCCTTACTTTAACACCAGATATACAGTTAGCAGGTTTACCAACATTTCAAATTTCAATAGGACATACACTACCCTGCGCTATAATGTTGCCCTCAACATTTTCGGGTTCACCAATCACATTTGAAAAAAGGAACAATTCAGACTTAGGGAATACTCCCACTAGCACTGTATCGTTAACATTATTGAGTAGGTCTGGGCTATTTACTTTTGCAACCACCTGGGTTTCCCATAACTTCCAGAATTGAGAAAAATCTCTCCCCAATATCTCATTAAACCCCAAACACGGAAATAACCCATAGTGACTACCACATGACCACACTGTCTTTCTATGGCCACTTAACATAATGCCAAGTATCCCCATATATACAGATTACCTCAACAGTTTTCCCTGGATGTTTTAAGGGGTTCACCAAACCTGTTTTTACAAGAGAAACCATGCTGCAAAAATTTAGCAGAGCCTTTACCCTGTTACCTTCTACAGTAGTTTCACACATTATGTTGTCTGGCTTAGTCTGTCAGTCCGCAATACAGTCTAGATGGGCAAATAAAAACATTCTGCGATATATGTAAGCATTATCATATTGCATAGATTCAAAGGTATGTGAACAATTAGCAGCAATATGGCTTAAGCCATCACATTAAAACAGGTAATCACATTTCTATTACATCCCCTATGAGATAACTGGCCATTCTCCAGGTTCTAAGCCTACAGTCTCTGTATGTCCAGGGGAAAAGTACCCTTTTTCCCTGGATCAGTCTTACCAGAATCCACTGGAGGTCGCCATTGCAGAACTAGGGGCTGATGGAGAGTACTCATCAGTTCCTTTGCAGCCACATACTTGGTCTGCGCCACTTTCAGCAGAGCAATAGACGAGGACAGGGAGTCAGCTTCCTGGTGCGCCTGACTTTTCAGCCCCATCAACTGCTGCAGAGGCAGTCTGGCATTATTCTTGGTCTGTACCACCTTTTGGAGAACATTACTAACTTCCTGTATTCTTGTGACTTGAATCTCTTTAACCTGCTTCACATTGACTTACATACTTTCATTCTTGTACTGAAGGTCAACTCTTTGGACTTTGGACAACTCTTGACAGAATTTATGAGCTTTGCTTCTGTTAAGATTTAACTTCATTTTCTTTTTCATCTATAGACCTTTGTTGGCTTTCCAGTGCTGATATCTTTGTTTCAGCCTGGGCATGAGAATCTCTTAACACTTGTTCTTCTTTTTGAGAAGTTTGCTCTTTTGACCTTGCTGCATGGGCTGAGAAGGTATTAAAGTTATTTTTATCGTTTACCAATAATCATTGTCTGCTGCGATTTGTGTGGTTCCAACTCACAAAGCGATTTATTAGCAAAAGCAAAAGAATAACAATTAAATAAATAAGTACAGCCGATATATACGCAGTGCTCTGCTGGATCCAGCTTACAGTCATTCAATCCTGAAGTCTGTGGTCAAAGAGACTGAAGGCTGGTTCCAGAGAGCAATATAAATACATTTGGTGTTACAGTAAATACAGTACAGATGACTTGGCATGTTTCCATAGGTTCAGGCTCCAGGACAGTACAGTATAGTGTAGTTCATAGGTCAGTTCAAACGACGCCCTCCAAGGGTGGGGGTCAGCTCTCCAACAGCAGCATACTAATCTTCCCGCCGAAAGCTAGTTCAAACTGGTGTATTTAAATTACACAGACAACACCATTCTGATACCATCATTAATTCCCTATATTCCATAACTAGCATACGTGAGGTGCGATCTCATAGCCGCTGAAACCGGATCACTAAGGATAAGTAGGGGATTAGAATGACACCAAACATAATATGTTTCCTGTAACCTGAACCTTTGATCTCAATAAAGTGCTTCTAACATTACGATATTTAACTATAAATTCAATAACATCTGTTCATAAACAACTGTGGGTTGGAACTAATATAAAAATAAACTATATGCAAGTGAATGTGTAAGTGTATGTGTGCGTTAATTATCGTGCGACTGCATCAGAACACGTGGCGTACTGATCGCAATCGCACAGTAAACCAATATTAATCAGTATAGTTTATTTCATCCAATTATCTGACTTTGACAAAGGTCTCAGCACCCAGCTTATCATGCTGAATCTTTAACTCTTCATACTGAGCCTTGTATCGCTTTCCAATATTTTAAACCTGGGTTATGGTCTTAATTTTCTCTTATATATCTGTGACTTTGGCATCAAGTTCTTTCTGCAGAGTTTCCTTTTCAATCTTCATTTTTGCTTCTTGTTCTTTTGCAATCTGACATTGACTTTGACTTGTACTCTGGGCTGCATTTACCCTTAGAATATCAGTTTTCAACTTTCCAATCTCTTCAGTGAGCTGCTGTGTTCAGGGCCTTCAACTTTTTACATCTTCCTCAAGCAACTTCTCTTCTACCTGCAGCATCCTACTTTTCTCACTGAGTTTAGAGTTAGATTTTTGCAATGACAATAAATTTGCTTCAAGATTCCTTATCTTAGCTTGAAGTTGGCGCAGATCATGATCCAGATTCTCTTTATGTTGGGCCATTGTCTTTGTGGTTACCTGAACTTTTTGCGCTTTGCATTCAAACTATCTTGTAGCTCGTTTATTTGTCTCCCCGTGTGCTCTCTCTGCTTCTGGTATCTTAAATATTCCCCTTGTGTAACTTCAAATCTTGTTTTAGCAACTTCTTTTACTCGTCTGAGCATTTCTATGGCTTTTCTTCCTCACCGAAAAAGACATTGAGTGCTTCCTCTTGAATAGCTCACGATTATACAGAGGGCTTCAGGTGTTTGTAGTGTTTCCTCCAGGACTCCTCAATATCCAACTGCTGTTGCCTGGTGGCTGCCTGCAGGGCCACAGTAGCTTGTAGCAATGCCTTGACCATATCCTCCATGCTAGGGTACTGTAACAGTCTTTTTCCCCAAATCCAAAATATATGGGTATCTGGCCATTTAAATTCTTCTCGCTCCACCTTGAGACTTTGATACACTTGTATGCAATCTTCTGCTTTTTCCTTCTCCAAGGTAGCTTGAAAAGAAGACAATTTTATTTTCAGAGAGATGGAAAACTTTCTTGATAGAGATGTGGCACTACAATACCCAGCATGTGTCCCAATACATTTTTATTTTAAAGATTGAACAGCCTTGCTCTTTAACTTTGCACAAGTCCAGGCCACACCCAACTTGTGTGTTGCAAATTCACAGACTTTCTGGACTTCAGCAAATTACATTTGGATCTTCTTACTTAACCCTTTCTTTTGAACTCTTACTGAACACTTCTGCTTCACAGCAGTTAACACTGCTCAGTCCATGAAAAACATTTTCCAGCTTTTTTATTCTTTATGCTGACGCTCAATGGTTTTGCAAACACACTTACTGTCTTCTGTTATCCCAAGACAGAATTATCCATTTTACACTGATGCAAAAGCACTGTTTAAACATAACTTCATAGTAGGATTTGTCACCCAAATCGATGTGGTTCTCTGTACCTACTGCTGCTGTGCACAAACAACCCACTTTTCAATTGCTGTTATCCACATAACAAGTCAAATGCAAGTCTTTCTCCACTGTGTTTGTCACTTCAAAATTTTCCAAGCACATACAGACCTGCTTCCTGTAGGTTCCACAAAGCTGCTGCTGCTCTTAATATGCGCAAGCCTTTTTTCAAACAAGTTGTGACCAAATGGGGGGGTTGGGTGATGGCCGGTACCATCTCCTGCAGTAGACAGTACTGTATAGTAGCAGATAAGACACACAAGACCAAGCCTTAGGTGCAACTGGCCTCAACCAGTTTTATTAAGCAGGAAAATAAAAGAAAACTTCAAAATAAACACTCTGCAGCCCCTGTCCCCAGGCAGTGAGAAACTGCATCTCCAGCCTGACTGCTTTTTAAACACCCCTACACAGTGCAGTGCAAATGATCCTACACTTAAGCTGGAGGCCCAGAAGGCCTGGAATGGGCCTGATGAATGGAGCCCGTCCTCTCTCTTCATTCATAACACCAGGGACCCTTAGCATATTTTCCTATAGATGGTGAACACACTTTGGTAATCTTTTCATACACACGTGATTTTAATGTACTACTACTACCTGTTATAAGCATGATTGTAGTGATTATATTTATCTGGTTATGATTAAATATTAACATAAACATATGTTCTTAATGAGAAATAAAACTTAATGCACTACCGGTTTATTCATTTTATGCGTTCTTAATGTGCTTAATTTTTATATGGAAACTGAGTGTTGAAAATGTCAGTTTATGGATGAGTAGTTTAACACCTACTGTATAGGCATTTTTGTTTATGTAATCATGGAGGATTAAACGCAATCATTTTTCTTGTTTAGTGCTTGAAATGGATAAAATATGTTTGTCTGTCTATGTTACAGAAGTCCAATGCCTGAAATAGAATCCTGTTAAGCTGTGCTAGCAAATCAACTCCCCGTAATGCACACTGAAACTTTTAATCTTTGGTCTACATTATTTAAATATTTATAAGACACTTTTCTTTTTAATAGCACTTAATATAAATGTTTAAATAAAAAATAATGTCTAGCTGGGCCCCTTTTTAAAGTGCTATTATATTTCTTATGTTGTAAAAAAAAAATGATAATTTGATGGTAATTTATTTTTTCAAAACCAGATATTTAACAAGATTTTTGACACCCTGTAGCTTCTGTCTTTATTACAAGTACATAAAAGTGACATGATCGTCACTCAGGCCTAATGGTGTCACACTTCCATTGCTTTCAGGTTTCTTCTCTCCGTGGAAAAGTTCCAAGCCTGTAAGTCCCTTTTTATTTATATTGAACTTGATATTATAGATGTGTTAGAACTTTTGACTACAGTTTGTTTCATGAGAATGTTAAATAATGATTTGTGCTTCTGCATTGTGTTTAGGCTGACAGCATTGTTTTTTCCTGCTGTAGTTTTTAGGCTGTGTGTCTAGTGTTGGTGAACATTTGCAGACAAAAATAAATGTTGTAAAGCCGATAGACACAACTACATTAAATTAATAAATTGCCCATTGGTTGTGTATTGGTTCTTACTCTCTGGTTTGATCAATTAGCAATTAGATAGACTTGCAATGGAAAACTAGCAGCAGTTTCCAATTGTAGTCCTCCTGAGCATGACATTTTCTCCTCTTAGATCGTCTGTGATACACAGGACATTTACATACATTATGAAGTTTATGTAGTCAACATTTAAATCATCAGATTGAGAAGTCAGACATAGACTGACCTACTCTTTGGGCTGCATGAACACTTCATTCTTCTTGCACTGATCACATAACGTGTGGCTCTCTGGTTGTACCACATATGAGGCCAGTGAAAATATAATGTTGCCCCAAATTGTAAATTAATATATACAATTATTTACATAGAATTTGCTTTCAGGGTAATACCTTAAAGTTTGTTGAGATACATAATAGATCTAGCAAATCATAATATCTTCTCATCAGGGGCAGGCTGGACCGGGGAGCAGGAGGGCAGCGGGCACCCGGGCCGTTCAGTCTAGCGGCTGTTCGGGCCGGCCGCCTCCACCCGTCCCCCGCCGTGGATGCAGTAATTTTTTTTATGTCACCGATGGCCGCTTCCGATGCGGCCGCATCAGTGCACAGGCGGCCGCATCGCGTGTCACGTGATGCGGCCTCCTGTGTGCCCCCCAGGCTGATACCTCCCAGCCCGCGCCTGCTTCTGATCTATATTAGAAGTTGGTAATGATAGAGGAGATGTGTGGGTCATAAAGAGGTGTTTTGAAGTCAATAAGTATTCTAATTCTTAAGTTTGCAAAACCATCGCCATCCTAAAATTGTGGTACATTTCTCAATTTTTTTGATATAATACTGTGTTGTACGGATTTGAATAGTATTATTTTGTTAACAATATAGTTTCAACAC
This sequence comes from Mixophyes fleayi, assembly GCF_038048845.1. Lineage (NCBI taxonomy): Eukaryota > Metazoa > Chordata > Amphibia > Anura > Limnodynastidae > Mixophyes > Mixophyes fleayi. The sequence goes on from NC_134405.1 coordinate 162,615,781, forward strand.
TATGTACTATTGAGTGCATTTTTGTGACTAACGTGACATATAAACTGCCATAACCAACAAGCACAGGTGTACGAATGAACTGATCAAGCAGGACATTATTCTTTTGTTATAGATGATGGAACGGTGGGAGAATCAAGGAAGCCCCCAAACTAGTTTATCAGCACCATCATTACCACCAAATCTCCCATACCCTCCAACGCTACATAGAAGCTCATTTCCTGATTCTACAGATGCCTTTGATCCAAGAAAACCTGATCCTTATGAACTCTATGAGAAATCAAGAGCAATTTATGAAAGTAGGCGTAAGTAAAATACTAAAAAAATGAATAAATCTAGCAGCTACATATAAATGCTAATAACAGCTACGTCACTGGCAATTCTGACACAATATGTTCATTAGTGCTTGATGTTAGAACAGCATACAGCCACTTCAGTGTATAACCATAGCAATAAAACATAATGGTAACTTTAAACATACACTCTCTATAATTAGTGCATTTACCTTAACAAAACATGTCATTGAAATATAATTGCATGTGTTCTTTTCAAGTTATTTTTTATTTGCTGCACCTATGAAACAATTTCAAGTCCTCATTAGGTGATCTAGCGTACAAATGTGTGCAGGAGGCATTCTTAATATACACGAAAAAATGGTTTAACTAGAAGGATAAAAGTCTCATGTTTGCTGACATTTTCATATTAATTAATATATTGGTGTTGACGCTTTAGCTCCGAATGCTTGACACTTAGGGGTAAATTTATCAAGCTGCGGGTTTCCGGTGGGTTTGAAAAGTGGAGCTGTTGCCTATAGCGACCAATTAGAGTCTAGCTATCATTTTGTAGAATATACTAAATAAATGACAACTAAAATATGATTGGTTGCTGTAGGCAACATCTCCACTGTTCAAACCCTATGGAAACTCATAGCTTGTTACATTTACCCATTAGTGTCTTCTTGATTTTTTGGGTTTTTTTAGATTTTGGAACACCACAACTATAATCTTCTAAATCCATTTCGTGGTCATTACCTTCTGTAGCAGCACTTCTCAGTGATTGTAGGAAGAGGCATCTGTTTATTCTAATTGAGTGGATGATGTATAAAGCTGCAATGACTCACCTTTTTTTTCTGGTTGGAACGCTCTAGATACCAAATATCCTGATAAAAGCTTTCATACCTCTATTTATATTTTTGGGCAATAAGCCTCTAGTTTGTCCAGTGATTTAATTAAAAAATAGTGTAGGATGTGCATAAAGCAGGCTAAAATCAAATTGTCACACTGACACATTTAAAATGACGATTAAGATACATTTTTATTACAGTTGTGATGTTTTTCAGATCCCCCAAATTGCTTTATTTAAAGGTTAATAACAATTTGCTTCAAAAAATGACCAGATTTAAAGACTTGTGAGATTATCATGGGGTATATGTTTTTTTCTATCTATATAAGAATGCATAAAAGACCATGTAGGTCAATAATTATATAATAATAATTATTATTTCTTCTTTGGACTTATATGAGAACTAGCTTATATACAGGATAATATACCTCATACTGTAAATCATGTGAAATTGTAATTCTCTCTGGATGAAAAAGTCTGTATATGCTCAATTGAGTTTTGATAAAGTAATGTAAGATAAACTACTTTTGTGATAGAGAAAAATGAGAAATAGTATTGGGTAAAGAAAGTGTAGTCTGTCAAGTTTCTGATCTAGAGAAACAGAAGGAAAAAAATTGACACTGTGTTTTAGGGTAGGATGTTGCAGATAAGGGTGCAGGTGACAGTGACCTGAAATGAGGGAACATGTTAAACTTAATATATTATGCGCAAGTCACATCTACAACACTTGCTGAATTATATATTTCAGTTTCATACTTTCTATAAAGATTGTCATGTCTTACATTGATAAATAAAATGGATTCTATCATTAAATAAGCAAATATAATGTCAAGAACATTATCATTACAGTTAATCAATTAAAAATTATGCCAATAATACATGCAAAATATATACCTATAATATGTGCTCTGTTTAAAATCAAATCCATGACACCTGCGCTGTGAGGCAGCAACCACTGGGCCTAGTAAACATATTTAGGTAGTAAATACTGACCACCTGCCATGTAGATCTAAAGCCTAGTAATTGCATCTATTATCATGTTTGTTCAGTAAATGTTGTCATTGATTGTGATTTGAAAAAAGTTGGCGCTCACAATGTTACAAAACTTTACCTTGTATAGTCAGTTACAATGAAGCCAAGCCACTTATTCTTACATAGCTTTTATTTTATAATCAGTGTTTTTGTAACCTTTGACGTACTGGGCTATTAATCATTATTGAATGAAATCAGGCTGGCATGACTTAAGTGCTGCAGTCTCTGGCATTAATTTGGGTTGAATGCACTACTGCCAGAATCCTTGTAAGGCATCAATCATGCGCACTCAGGTGAGGCGTTAGGCCTTGCAATACAACTAGGCTGCCAAGCTCATTTCAATGGAGTAAACAACATTGATTTTTCTCTCTGTACAATGTGTTACTTTTGTTTATGTGATTAAGGTAAACAACACATTAGAGAACCTTGCAGTTGACATCTAAGGTTCCCATAACAGTAAAGTCTATCATATATTATCAACAATCTGCCACACAATGCTGCTTTATGGGCAGGTGGGCGTTTTTCATTGAAAATTAAATAGTCCTGTAAGAGTTTTAAACCTACAGGATATCATCATCATCACCATTTATTTATATAGCGCCACTAATTCCGCAGCACTATACTCATTCACATCACTCACTGCCCCATTGGGGCGTACAGTCTAAAATCCCTAACACACACACACACACTCACACACACACACACTAGGGTCAATTTGTTAGCAGCCAATTAACCTACCAGAATGTTTTTGGAGTGTGGGAGGAAACCGGAGCACCCGGAAGAAACCCACGCAAACACGGGCAGAACATACAAACTCCTCACAGATAAGGCCATGGTCGGGAATTGAACTCATGACCCCAGTGCTGTAAGGCACTGGGGTCATTATGATATGTAGAATCTTATGAGTATAAGGTTTATTCTACTTTAGGCCTATACATGTATTTATTTTAGATGTGTCCACAATTCATTACTACTTATCTAATGCTATTTAGTGAAGCAAGTGATTTGAATAAGGCTACAGCCTGACAGACACCAGTTGTGGCTATAGATCTCATGTGACAATTCTCCCATATTTGTTATACAGATGTTTCTGCAGGAGACAGACTCATGGAATTGTGACACAAGTTTGTCTAGAACTTGTTCATCGAAATTGATATTCAAACAAACAGCTGTAAGACATAGGAGAGAGCGTTGCCATGTTACAATTTGCGCAACTTTAGAAATCCATTCTACACACTGGCTGCGCATATTTAAAGATAGTACAAAGCATACTAACCATAATGCACAAAACGAGCAAGTCACATAAATCCACCTCTAAACTACAGATTTGGATTTTTCCTGAAGTAACAAATGTCTCCTGATTTAGAGCTAGACATTAAATAGGATTAACTCCCCACGTATGGTGATCATGTCTTATGTTTGCAAGATTCTGTATTGAAAAATTATACAAATAACTTGATTCTAGGTGTAGAACACATTTTACTCTTAAAAGTTAAGGTCCCAGGGACCATTAACAATTCTGCCAATCAGTGCCCTAGATTGCAAGTGAAGACACAGACCATAAAAGAGCAATTTACTTTTATATACTGATATATAATGAAAGTAAGGATAAAAGCATGGTACATACAGGGCCGGTGCTAGGGCCCTTGGCGCCCTAGGCACACTTTCAAAATCGAACCCCCCCCCCCCCCCCCGGCACATTTTCAAAATCGGCGCCCCCACCCGGCACACTGTCAAAATCAGCAGCCCCCACCCGGCACACTTACAAAATCGGCGCCCCCCCCCTCCCCACGTCTTTTCTTACCTTAGCTTGCCTGCTCTCTGCTCCGTCTCCTCCCCTCCACTCACTGACACTGTCGGGCCGTGATGATTATGTCACGCCCGACAGTCAGTGAGTGGAGGGGAGGAGACGGAACAGAGAGGCGGCGGTGGTGATCAATAGCCCCTTCCCCCTCCCCGTGGATTTATCTGAAGCTGTGCGGTGGTCGTGAAAGGTATGGTCAGCGGTCGCCACACAGTTTTAAAGTAATTTTCATTCTGTGGCGCCCTCCAGAGCCCGGCGCCCTAGGCAACTGCCTAACCTTGCCTAATGGGAGCGCCGGGCCTGGGTACATAGAATTAAAGTAAGTTAACTAATTTTAAACTGTCTCTTACAATACAAAAATATACTGTAAACATAGTCAATTCTTCAGAAATAGGCTGTCTTAATATAATTATTATGCCGTGATAAATAAAGATTGTAGTTTGATACATACTAATTACAATGATATTAGTTACACGGACATCACTGACAGATGATAATGTGCTTATTTATTTACCAGTGCCATAGAAAGTAAACAAGAACCACAACAAAGCCACATGAGTTATTGATTCATAAACAGAGAGCATTTATCCAGGTACAGTCATTTTCTAGCAATAGCGTCAACCTGAGAGATCAGTTTAATAGTCGTATCTAATGATGTCTCAAATATTATTCATTTATTAAAAGGGAGAAATTATCAGCGTTGAGACTTTATTAAGCCCACAGTTTTCATTCTTCATACAATTGTGTGATAAAAAAAAAAAAGTTATTTTCCCATAGTGCATTAGGAAAAAGCATAAAACAGATAAAAGTAAACCTCCTTTACCCTCTGGTGTCTTCTGGCCAGGTTGCAGACCCATACAGCCCTATTACTAAGCAGACAGCTCAGTAACAGAGTTTGTCGTGTAATGCTTCCAGGCATTTTGTACAGAAGCTTGTACAGATGTCCCTGGAATCATAAGTGGCATCTTTCCCCTGGAAGCGACCTTTTAAAAATTTAGACCTAAAACTCTGGGCATCAGGTACAAACAGAAATGTTGATGCAATCTCCTAAGTGGTCTTCTTATTATGGTTTTAATAACGAATGTTTTACAAAAATGAATGTGAGCTATGTTGTTTAAGAGGAAATTCATGTTCTCTTATATATTATAAGGAATGTATTTTCTGTATGCATCTATTATTGTTGCTTTGGTATTTGAAGTAATAGCTCTGTTGCCTTAGAGAAATTATAAGACATAATTTAATTTAGTGAAAGATGAGGCTGGTGCTTGTGTGAGTGGCATAAAAGTTTCTATAGGCACCTATAGCTATCGTGGTATTCTGCACCCTCAATCAAAAACTTCAAGATTAGTGATAAGACAGTTTAGAACAGCGTAGGATGATGGCCACTGTGATATTCATATACATCTTCCTGGTCACTTGTCAGGGGTACATATTGGCAAAAACTATTGTTGTCCACCCTTAGTTTCTAAAATAATCATTTTATAGTTCTGCTTATTTTATTCTGTTTATGTATTGTGTGTATTATGTTTGTTTACTATGTTATCTATCAATTTGACACAAACATACTGCATATTACATATGTACAAAATTTAATTTACTGTTTAATAACTTGTTTAACTTTGTATTGTTTAATTGTAGAAAATAGCACTTGCTTATTAGCTATGCTTATGTGATCTTATGGTTAAGCTGTTTTCTTATTATTATTATCATTTATATACCACCAGTCATATTACACAATGCTGTAGAGTGCATATGTAGTCATTCACATCAGGTCCTGCCCCATTGGAGCTTACAGTCTAAATTCCATAACTCTCATACAGACAGGCAAAGGTCAATTTTGTCATAGGTTAATTCTATTATCAGTATGTTTTTGGACTGTGGGAAACACAGAGAACAAACAGACCTCACACAGATGGGGCTCAGGGTCGGAATATAAGACCTCGTCTCATAGCCCACTAGACATGACATATATAACAATTGTATTTTTTACAACCAGCCCAAACATATATATGATAATGAGACACAGAGTATCATATTATTTTGGATGTTGCTGTGAAAATTGGCAACTCTCTTGCCTGCTCCCTTTAACAAGTATGGATTTAGTAAGTTAAACATGTATAGGTCTATAGGTTTTAAAGAAAATGAAGATAATCAGAGAAAATCTATACATCCTAGAATTAATAGTCCACATATTTCACATTTTTAGATCATAATGGATTTGGGGTCCCAAATTTTTACACATGAAGGCTTTGCCTAACAACTGGAGATGAACTCTGAGCGCACGTGAAACATAATTATTACCAACACATTTTAGTAGCTTATTATTATGGTAGTTATTTGTATTGTATATTTTTTTTTGCAATGAATGTCTATTTTCACATCTTCATTAAATTTCCATCTTAGTACAGTCTGATAAAAAGGAAGAAAAAGGGAAATGAAAACACAGTTATGTGCCCCCTTCCACTATTAAAGGAAATGCTAACACATTTACATCCCAATAATTTAACACATCTATGATTTATTTTTTTTAGTGTATTTAGAACAAGTCACCAGTATAAACTCCTTTTAGTAAATTCAGCCATACTATGGACTTCTAAGTTCAGTAATGTCTTGTAAAAGGGCTTAAAGAAAGAAATGAGTGTAACATATAGAAATAGAATTCTAGTAAGTAGCTAAATTGTAATTGGTTAAATGATCAGCAAAGTAAGCTACAGTAGCAATGGGTCTGCATCCGATTTAGTTTAATGTATCATAGACCAGTAATAATACTAGGAGAAATACGGGTGACGTGCCAGTTGCAGTCAACAGAAGCCTTACATTAGCTTACATTTGGCAAGCAGTATGGATTAGGCAATGTCATTATTTCAGGCCTTATTGCTGAGTAAAATGTTAGTTGAATTGCCAACCTTGGGCAATATACTGTGCATACGCTTATTAACAAGTGTCTCTTCAAAGAATGATTTTGGCTGTTAAAAATATGTTCAAAAGGATATGATATTCTCATATATAGAGAAAAATAAAATATCCCTAACAAAACTGAAATTATATAAATATATTAAATATAATTAATAAGATGGACTACATATTTAAATGTAGTGTATATCATTCCAATGCTTCATTGGACATCTATTGATTTGACAAACTTTGTTTTACTCCATTACTTTCTCCACCTCTCCTTTTCTCACATTTAAGAACCATTTAATAATAATAATAATAATATTTTTTATTTAAAAGGCGCCTCAAATGGTCCGCTGTGCAGTACAGAGGACAAAACAATAACAGCAAAAACTGTACTCTAAGTATATAGGCAATATATTAAAATATAGGCAGCACACAGAACAATATTCTGGCAAGGAATAGCGTAACCTGTACTGGAGAGCTAAGAGGGGGATAACCTCTAACTAAAACATGAGGCATGGGTAGAGGGACTAATAAAAGAGTGTAAGATGGCACAAGCTGAACCAGTAAGGTGGGCACAACAAACAGGATCAGAATTCCTGATTGAGGAAAGGAGGGAAACCAGTATGTGCTGGAAGTAACAATTATGGAGAAAGGCGGACACGAGGGTAGAGAGCCTTGATTGTGAATGCTTAGGGGCATATTCAATTCAGATTCCGGTCCGCGGGATCGCACCGGAATGGGCCACAAACTTAATCCACGGTACCGCAATAACCTGGATTTTCGTTCGCAGCCCATAGGGTTGCGTACGAAAATCTGCGTTATTGCGGTACTGTATTACCGGCAATAGTGCGCATACCGCGGACCGGAACCCTAATTGAATATGCCCCTTACAATCTAAAATGTTACATGTTTTATATCATTTTCATCAGTTTACTTGTTTGTTTTTTAAAAAATGCTATGTGTACGGTATTAAGCTATATATGCTAATTAAAGTAACCATCATCAGTACAAGTGAAAACAAATGTTTATTGTTATATATTAGTAGTATATAATCATGTATAATGCAATGAATGTATACCTGCAAGGACAGTAGCACATCCCCTTCTTTGGAGTACACATTGTACATGTATAAATGATGCACAACCAGAATGAGGTGATATGCATTTGTAGTTTTTAAGAAATCTTTCTTATGGAACATTCCTCATCTTCCTATTCAGAGCAAGTACCACCCAGAGCTGGTTTCAGATCGGATCCTTCTGGCAAGTATTCTACAGCACCCATTGTCCTGTGACGTATATGTCCATCATTCTGTATCTTGCTGTAACTGTGTGTCCTGTATCCATTACTCTGTATAAAATTCCGTCATATTTGTTGTGTCATTTTTTATTTTTTTTTGTCTTTTCACTATTTGTTTACGTTAGCCACTGCAAGATTTAATAGCCATGGGAGTTTAGTATACTCACTTGTAGGATGTGTTGGCAGACTAGAAGATAAAAATGTGTATTCTGACATGATACTACCAACAAAAGTGTTACAATACAATGGCCAATTGACCCTGATTTGAATATGCAGGTAAACATTTGGAACTTGCGTTTGCTTTAAAAATAGTGTTTTAAAATATTTTTAAACACTGTTTAAATATTTTTAGTAGTATTTTTTTTTTTTTTTTTTACAGTTTACCTAACTTGAGCTACAAACACTACTGTGTTTAAAAATGTACATTCAAAACTATTAAAAGGTACCAATTTAAGCTTTAACATGTTAAAATCGCTTTGCATATGTGTGAACTGGCTTGAACGTGGTCAGACCTATTCGATTTTCTTGAACTTACCTACATTTTTTGTTAATCAGAATTTAAAATTTTCTAATTGTTGCACTGATTTGATGAACCAGTTAGAGAAATGATATATCGGTTCAAGCATCTCTACTCGCCACGTTCATTGCTCTTCCTACCATGCACATTTACACAGTATAAAGTTACAAATTATCCTAATGAAACAGAAAGTTTCTCTTTATTATAGCCATACTAGTGTTGGAAAAGTATACAATAATTAAAGTATATCAAATAAGTTTATAGATAATAAAAAATACATTTTAAAAATGACCTGGGACACAATACGTGATAGTTTTTGCTTTTTGAATACGGACAAACAAAAATACCAGTTTCTGTGCTATTTAAATTGCATTCTATTTAGTCCAGTATAACAACTAAAAACAAAACCCGATTCCATACTCTTACATCTAATTGTTTTGAGAACACTAAGGGGTAGATTCAATTCCCAGCTCACAGAGCTGCGGGCAAATATCAGCGTTGAAATTACCGTAGTAACGGTAATGATGCGCATCCCTCGTAGTTCTAAAGAACAACGCTGGGAATTGAATCTGCCGCTAAGATTTCAAAGGGAATCTCTTTGAACTTTTAGTACCAAAATATTACATATTACTTAGTAAAACCTAAATTGCCACATTATATTACTCTGATATCAATGTTTTCTAAATTTTTGGGGTGGGGGGACGTGGAAGCCAAATTGTTAGTAGATAAAACATGTACAAGCTGCTATATTAATTATAATCCAATAGCTATTTATATGTAGTCTTTCAATGTTATTATAGATAATGCAAATATCGCAAGTCCATTACATAAAATATTGACTAAACTTCCTTTGTGGCACATTAAACAGTTATTGAATCTGCATGTACCTGTCACTAATAATCTGTTAACAAAGTCTATTTGCTGTGTATCTATAATTATGGTGTGAGACGTTTTCTCTAAACAGATATGCATTTAGGTGCTAGTAAAGTCAGTACTGCATTGTTATTGTGATCTTTTGTTTAATGTTCTAATGAATTGTGTCTTGGATATTTACTTCGGATGCCTAGATCCAGACTTTTTAACTACCATATTTCTCAAAAGACAGATAGCACAGCAACAATGTCTCTTCTTGAGGCAGTCAATGCGTGAAACAAATTAAAGCATGAAATAATAAAACAAAAACTAATGAAGACAAGTCAGTGACAGGGAACACATGCTTAAATAGTGTGACAGTGAATCAAGCAAAAGATAACATCTTATCACTCAATGATGCCAGATATGTAATTATATTCCGTATTTAACTGTATACTACTTGTCAGCTGCAAAAGCCTATCATCTGCGAGATAGATTATGTAACTGCTATTGTGATCATGCAGATAGTGTCTGAGATTGATCACATATTTGTGCCTATAAGACAAAAGAAAATAATATTTAGACATATATCTAATCTCAGTCCTGAACTTCCCTGTCTGTAAATCAGTGGGCATGCTGCACTGTTCATGTCACAGTCAGATACAGCAGATAGCTTTGGTTTCTTACAGTATATCCACAAGAGGGTTATTTATTGTGGTGGGTTGTGGAAAATATGTCGGTGTGTGAGGTTGGCACTGGAAGTCCCACTACAATGTAGTCAGCACTACATTTTTGTTACAGTGTGACCCTGATAACTTTGTCAATGGGAATAAAGCCTATTCTGAATGGGTGCAATATAGAAATATGTGTAGTAGTGAAATTGCCAGTTAATTTGGAATTAACCTCTCTTTTGTACCGTGTAATGTATTTAGCATGGTAAATAACATTATATCTATGTCAGTTTGTCATGGTCCCTTAATGTTTGTTTTTCATTTGTTATATTGTAATCCATGTCCAATTAATAACATCCATGAACCATTCATCAGTAATACAAAGTCCTTTTAATATCTGGATATTGTGTGTCTAGTGCTGTTATCACTAAACACTATTTTTTATTTATTTTACAACAGGCCCTGATTATAAGGAGCTGGATGTTCATCTTAGACGGCAAGAATCGGGATTTGGGTTCAGGATACTTGGGGGAGATGAACCAGGCCAGCCTGTAAGTTCTCTACAGTAGACAATGAGATGTATTGTAATCAATCATATCTCCTGAAAGATGATTATTTCAACAATTGATTTTTAGGTTAATTGGCCATTATTAATAGCTAACTTTAATGTTTTATAATATCACATCATAATGCAATTGCGGTAACAGAATTGGAGAGATGTGGTCTCATAACGATATCGCTGAACTAACATGTATAGTCATATTTCAAATGCACAACCAAGTCAGCTTCTGCTTTCAAACGGCATAGTTATTATGTTTGTGTGCGTGTTTATGACATGCAGAATGGTGCTGCTTAGAATGAAGATCTTATCAGCTATGTTAATATTGTTTTTTTTTGTGCAGTAATATAGTGCAAAGATAACCTGCTTTACTCACATGAGCAACAAAGTGCATTAAAGGATAAAACTGTAGGCATTCATTTATTATTAAACGGATTTAAACCACTTAATCCATTACTTGTTCAATGCAAGTATGAGTTTGGACGGTGTAGAGCTCATAAAAAGAGTTAAGTGGGCAAATTGAAGTATATGTGAGTTTGTGTCCTTTAAACGAAATGTCACTTTTGTGTACTTTATGTACAATTAATGTTTGTGCCGCGTCATCTTCCTGATATGTCTGAATTCCACAATGCTAAATCGGTTTTCAAGCACAACATGTGGGCAGATGATGGGGTGATTGGTGATGTATGCAGAACACTTATGCTTTTCTCTGTACTAGGTAACTGGTCCTCATAATCTTTACTGGATGACAGATATGCATAAATCAGTGTATATCCCATCTAAACGGTTACATGTTTAGCATGCAGCCATCTTAACTCAGACTATAGTCATTAAAGTGGCATTGTGAAAACCCTGCAGTTTCATTTTCAAGACCATGACAAGTGTGCATATACTTTTTCTGAATTGCCTTAAACCTTCAATACAATTTTGAATCATCATTATTTCTTATGCACTCTCTAATGTATGCATTTATATATTCAGCTTGCCAGTCTTTCCTTTGAAGGGATAAGCTTCAAAAATAGGAATATGAGGAGTAAGGATTAAAAGACCCATTCTAGAATCTTATCTCTAAAATGAAAGTACATTGGTAATATGATCTGCACGCAGCTCTTAAAGTGGAATACTTATTAGTTATAGAGACTTCTATTCATTATAACAAAACTGTTTTATGCTAAAAGTGTGATAAACATGCAATAACACTGTACTAAAATGTACACTAGCCTTAAATACTTGTGTACTGTTTACAGGCTGTAAATCCAAGTATCGGTATTACCACAGTACCAGTTATTACAGTCCATTTCTATTGAATAATCTTATTAATCGCTCACATCATTTATGATCTGCATACATTGGTTTGTTTTGCCTTACACTGACATTCAGCAGAGGCCTGGCAAACATTAGTGCGTGGGGCAAGACTCCACTCAGCAGCCTGTTATAAAGGGAAAAAAGGTAGCAGGCCCATTGACCAGTCCAAGGTACCCAACTATGGAACCAACACAGGGGGCAGATACTCCCCTTCCCCCAGCCCAGCCTGCCCCTGCTGACATTTATGCATGGTCATTATGATTACATGATGACATCACTTTAGACAACACTGCGAGCAGAACACAAGCACATTCAGCTGTCCTTGTCACAGAGCACAGAGCTCCAGACAAGCAGTTTTGTTACATTGCGTTTCTCAGGAAATGCAAATGTCATACCGGGGAAATGTGGCATCATTGTTCATTATGCGGTACTTTTTGAAATGTTCTACAAAAGTCACAGATCTGTTCAACCCATGTCTCCTCATGACTCCATATTAATTTATTGTCCAGGCCAGCATGATGGCATTTTGTAACATAACTACAACACAACAACACACTTGTTGGAAGGGTTCCTATTAAGAATCTTCTGTCCACCACTATTAAAACAAAAAATAACCTATATTTAAGAAATATATTGTATGTAAATGTGTTTTAAGTACCTATATATTCATTCTAAATTTTCAGTCTTTATTCATTGAATGCTGCCATGATATGATGGGTCTAAATCATTGTTTCCCAAGCCCAGTCCTTAGGCACCCCTAACAGTGCATGTTTTCCAGATGACAAGTGAAATCATTATACCACCTGTGGATCTGTTACAATGTGTCAGTCAGTAATGAGTACACTTGTGCTCCAGCAAGGAGATATGGAAAACATGCACAGTTGGGGTCCCCGAGGACTGGGTTTGGGGAACACTGCTGTAAATGAACAGCATGGTGTTGTAAGCCAAGAAAAGTCTATGATCCGTGAAATCTATATAATAATGGAAAGGTTCTGCTTTGATTCTCCATGTTTACAGTAGAATGAATGATATATAAATATATATGAGGCAAATATGATGTAGCATATACTGCTAATAAAAAGGCAGCATAATTATTGAACTAAGTCATTGACTTGACATATGGAATGGTCTTTCAAAGCTATAAAGCAGGAAGCAACTTCTGAATGATATTCTGAGATAACAGAACTGTCCACCACTATAATATACATTAAAATAATAATGAATATGCTTTATTGTAGTTTGCTGCTTCTGAGATAAAACACATTGTTCAATAAAGTCTATTTGTAAAGCAAGCTAAACATTCTAGGGAACACACTGATTCACAAGGACAATTTTCCTTATACAGAGAATGTTTCACAGCTTGTGTAATGTTTAAATTTATCTTTAGAGCTTTAAGGTTTAAAGAGAGATTCTAAAAGTGGAACACTGGTGCTTTGTTGGGCATTTTAATGTTTGAACTTCCATTGTTAAAGATTTAGAGCAGAAACATTTAAAAGACCTCAGCTTGGAACCTTGTCTAAGAGTATGAATGTTTTATCCTACACGTGACTAAAAAAAAATCTAAAAGGAAGAGCTCATGTAATATTTGTACTTAATATTTGATATAAAACTAGTATGAATGCTTAGAGCTGGAACTCCTGGTATAATAGCAACAGTGGCCTAAATTATGAAAAAACACCCAATGCTGTTATCACAATGACACCCCAGATGAAAATTGTAACTGTGTAATGTTTTTCTCTTCCCAAATTAAACTGGCCTAAATACAGTTTTTTGGGGTAAACAAAGTATTCATCTTCTAACGTATTACAACATGAGAGTTTTTTACAGAACTTATTATTTTAAAGAAAATAACAGTCCATGACATTCCCAACATGACAGTGATGCAGTTTACTGCTCCAGTAGTTTAAATCTCCACTGGGCAAAAGGTATAACCTTTAGGTAGATATACTGTGAGAGCTGAGCTACAAACCACAAGAAACGGCTCTGGGTAGGGAAGGTAGGGTGTTTTAGGGTGACATCTTTGTCCTCATGGAATCTTAAACTGAATAAATAAAATGTTTCTCCAGCTAAAGGAGAGAGCCATGAACTCTAAAGGTATCAGGATGGATGACTGCATAGCTGCCTTATTCTCTCCACCACAATTAAGTGGTGTCGCTCTGTTGACATTTTATAGTGGGATCATTTGTGCTGAGATATCAAGATAATTATCTGAATTTTTTTCCCATTTTTTTTTTTTTAGCTTTTAAGATGTACATCAATGTTAGCAAATGTAATAATCTCCCCTTACCTTAATTGTTGCTGTGTATCACAAGATAGACTTCTTTTAATGTTCTGCATGTGGATTCAAACATTTCTCTCCTCTAGATTTTAATTGGCGCAGTGATAGCCATGGGTTCAGCGGATAGAGACGGCCGCCTACGTCCTGGTGACGAATTGTTATATGTAGATGGAATCCCAGTTGCTGGCAAAACCCACCGATATGTGATTGATCTCATGCATAATGCTGCTCGTAATGGACAAGTCAATCTAACTGTGAGACGAAAGGTGCTATCTATAGGTATGTTTAGTGTACACTGCATTCTTGCTACAGCAGCATAACCTGGAGTAGAATAATGTCTAATAAAACAATCTTTTTTTTCCTTAAGGGAAGATTAGTCTGTATAGGTGTATATTAAACAATAGTTATTTAATACTATTGCACAGCTATATAAAGTGATTGTTATTCCATGTGTCAATGTCATGACATATATTTTGACACATTCATTAATTCCCTGCTTTAGTATAACACAAGTCTGACTCACTATTGTTTCTATTCAAAGTTTTTAATTATTATGTCTTCAATAGAGACTGGGGGAGAGGGAAAAAAAGATGTGTCCCCTATTTGAAGCAACGGCACACCACAGATTTACTTTTCAAGAGGATCTGCAGTGATCAATGTGCAAGTTCTAGGAAAGTTCAAATAATGAGCCAATATTCATGGTTTTGAAATGCAAAAAGGAATGTACTAACTAAACAGCGATTCAGCGCTGAAATGCTTTCCTGACTTGTCTTTCTGACACTGATTTCAGTTTATGAAGAAAAGAATAATTATCAAATGCTGCATTAAATGATCATGTATTTTACATCAACTTATTTCTGGATACTGCAACTATAAATTTGTTACATTTTTATGTAAAATGTGGGTGTGAATAGGTTCTTATGCATCAAATTCATAACTTGCAGTAGTGAATTGGTGACATGCATTTGGACTTAAGATTTTGATTTAGATGGATAGATACATGGACAACAGTGTACAAACTCTATTGGTTATACAACTGTTCTCTATAAAGCAGGTATGCCATGTTGTGCTAAAAACAAGTGATTTATGTGTAATTGTTTCTAGGTGATGCTTGCCCAGAGAATGGCAGGAGCCCTGGTTCTGTGTCAACACATCACAGCTCCCCAAGAAGTGACTCTGCATATCCAAACAGCAACCACACTGCACAATGCAACGCGTCTCCTCCAGAGGGCTTCTCCTCTCAGAACTCACAGTCCGGCGATGTGGTCATCCACCGTAAGGAGAATGAGGGATTTGGTTTTGTAATAATCAGCTCATTGAACCGCCCAGAATCAGGAGCCACAATAGGTATGTCATCTCAAGGTGTCATATTGCAAACTGCTCCTCAGTTACATTTCAGGGTGTCATACTGCAGGCTGCTCCTCAGTTACATTTCAGGGTGTCATATTGCAGGTTACTGATCAGTTACATTTCAGGGTGTCATATTGCAGGCTGCTTCTCAGTTACATTTCAGGTTGTCATATTGCAGGTTGCTCATCAGTTACATCTCAGGGTGTCATACTGCAGGCTGCTCCTCAGTTACATCTCAGGGTGTCATACTGCAGGCTGCTCCTCAGTTACAGCAATTTTCATTTACTGTAATAAAAAAATGTTTCTTACAGAATAAACCATGTTTGATGCACTTTCTTTCCTGAATAGTTATGTAGAATGTGGCAAGGCAATAGAATATTGAGTCTTCTATATGTAAAGTAATGAATTATTCAAAATTCTAAATTACTTATTAGAGATAGGAATTTTGCATGAATTAATCCACCTCAACTCCTTCCCTTGTGAACATACAATTTTTCACACCGAAAAAGTCAGTGGAGTGTGGTAACAAGGGAAGAAGTTAGAGTAGAATAATTTATTGGAATGTGAGTCTTGTAAAGGTGTTACGAATTAGCATAAAAATGCATGATTAACCATAACAAAATAAACCTAACAAACTATAATAACACACATACAATCTCCAACAATCTTTGTTGTGAGAGTTCGCAGAGCCCTTCCATAATGCACCATTCATCCATTCACCAACCAAACCTGAAAACTGAATAAAAAGTAGGACCATAGATTCACGCAATTGTCTATAAAGTACATTCTTTCTAACAGGAATTCTAAACAAAATGAAAGAGTCTAAGATTGGGTACACACTACAGGAAATTTCTCCCAATGCCTTATCAGTAACGATTTTACCAACAACTGAAAAAAAAAAAAAAAAAAGATGAACATGCCGATTCATGTGTACACACTATACATATTTTACATGATTTACCTTCAAATCTGTGCCCTTCATTTGTCATAACCATCGGCTGAAAGGATCACGACTCTGTAAACTCGATGGAGATCCTGATCATGAGTGCATACACACTGCAGAATTGGAACAACGTCATTCCAGTGATGAACAAGAGTTTTAGTCCTGTTTAAAAATCTTGTTCAGCGATACAATGGGCTTTGGAACGATAATCGTTTATCGTTGCAGGATACACACTATTGTGATATCGGACCAACCAGTCGTTTATCATCTGATTGACCCCATAAGCACAGATAATAGAAGGGTGATTTGGGGTGTGCTCATATCTTTCAGAAAGATATTTTTTTTCATTCTATAGCAAATATACAGGGCCTCACAGGGACAATCAATAGCGTGTAAAATAATCAGATAAAGATGTCACTGTGAAAATGCTCCATATAAACTGTACATATACATAGCACACCTTGCGCTAGTTCTATGACAGATAAAGTGAGTATGTAGCACATGTTTTGCAGCAAAATGTGACCCCACATTTGCACATGTCCAGCTAAAGTAAAATATAGAAATTCCTGCTAGTTTCATTCAGCAGCATTTTAAAAAATTATTTCATCCCCCCAATTTTCCAGAAAACTTAAAGATCACTTATAACTCTTAAATAGAATGTTCTTGGAGAACACAAGACATTAACATCAAAACTCAGTCTTACCTTTAATCTCTTGCAACTTTGTTCAAAAGTGAAGTGTAACAGAGACGCGCATCCCCTGCCCTGGGGAATGGAGGGGGTGCATCCCGCTATCAATAAAAGACAAGTTAGAGGGAGCAAGTTTTTGTGTAGTAACCCTTCAATCTGTACTGCCCATTTTTAATACTGAGGGGGACAGTGTCTCTTCAGTTGTGATTTGCTTTGCCTCATATGGTGTGGGATAGAAAAGCTCTGAGCAGTTTTTTAAATTTGACATCTGTAGGCAATGATGCAGTTAATAAAATGCAGAGGTTTTAGATTTGTTTTTTAGCTTAGTATACCACAACATTTTTTTTAAGAAAAAAATACTTCAAAACGCATATTGCATTTATACCAGTTTTGCAAATGTATTATGTGTTTTTATGAGCAGTCTGGTTGCTGATATTCTTATGTTTAGTAAACGGTACTCCTAATTCATCAGTCATTAACACACTTACAAATATTACATGCTGCAATTTGGCCTATGTCATATGTATTTTAACATTACATTATGGGAACAACACTGAATTTTTCAAAACAGTAGTATATGGTTACAAATGTAATTCTGTGAATGTTCAGTATCCCATTACACTGGAATAAAAGCAAGTCATAAATAAAACGTATAGTAATGGTCATTAGTTGTGTCAGCTGTATCCAATTACCTTTTTTAATTAAAAATAGGTCCCTATTGTTTTTAATAAGCTTGATATTGGTGACACAGACAACACCAGTTGTTCAATTGAGATTTTAATCTCAAATGCATTATCATATTATATTTTAGTTTGTAAACCATTATTAATTGACTCAAATAGAAGACATATAGTACATTATGTGAGCTTAGTTGATATGCAGTACAATGCTAAGTGGTAGTTCTGTTTTTTCAGTTTAATTATCTTATGACTTACAGTGTTTACAAAATAAGGCCATCAGTAATTCCAATAAATAATATTTAATAGATACAATATATGTTAAATAAGTATCATGTCATTCTCTCTCACACAATAAGATGCTAAGTATTCTCTTTAGTTGTTGAGAGAGGAACAATGGAAATTACAGATAATCTACAGTTAGGGTACAAGGGCTAGAAATTAGTTTCAAGCTAGGTTTAAAAGTTAACTGTCCATTTAAAATTAAACAATAGGGATGATCCTTCAAATTTTTTTTTAAAAAGTACCTTCTTCACTACCTGACTAGGGTCAGACTTGCCCACTGTCTCACTTTCTCTCCTCTCATTCCATTCTCGACTCTCTGCAATCAGACTTTAGTCCCCACCATCCCATTTAAACTGCTCTCACAAAAGTGATCAATGATCTACTTACTGCAAGTCTAAGGGACATTTCTCCATACTCACTCTTCTGGAGCTCTCTGCTGCTTGTGAGACTGTTGACCACCCTCTTCTCCATCACACCCTTCACTCCATTGGCCTTTGTGACACAGTTGTTTCCTGCTTTACTTCTTGGCTATCAATCCACTTTTTTAGTGTTTCTACCTCTGGCACATCCTTTCCCCCACTCCTAACACAAGGCTATGTTGTTGACCCTTTACTTTTTTCACTGTACATCTCTTCTCTTTGGGAACTAAGTCATTCAATCAGCATCCAGTGCCACCTCTATGCTGATGACACCCAAATCTATATCTCTTTCCCTGACCTCTCCCCTTCTGTACTATCTCATGTAATCAACTGTCTTTCTGCTATCTCCACATGGACGTCCCAATGCTATCTAAAGCTCAACATATCACAACCATAGCTTATTATCTTTCCTACTCCCAGAGTCACCATCTTCCCTCACTACCTATAACCCCAATCTCCTCATTCTGCCAAGCCTGTAGCCTTGGTGTCACACTTGACATATGACCTTCTGCATTATAACTCACATCCAGACTATCTCCCAATCCTGTTGACTCCACCTTTGAAACATTGGCAGAATATACCAAAACTCTTATCCAATCTCTCGTCATCTTCCACCTTGACTACTGCAACCTCCTGCTATCTAGTATTCCTGACACCCTTGTATCCTCACTTCAGTACATGCTAAATGCTGCTACAAAGCTGTACCACTTTGCAAATCCCTACACTGGCTCCCTGTATCCTCAGGAATCCAATTCAAATTGCTCACCTTTAACTACAAAGCCCTCAACAACACTACCCCTGCATACATCTCACATCTCATATCAAAATACGCTCCCTCCCTCTTAGATCTACCACTGACCTGCACCTTGTCTCATTTCTGGGAACCACCTCTCAATTACGCCTACAAGACTTCTTCCCTTGCTGCTATAGACATCTCTTTTTTTACCTTGTCCCCTATGATACAACTCAGACTATTGCACCCTCACAACTATCCCAATCTCCACTCTGAGCCGAACTCACTCCTCTTGTTTCTGTTGGGCTCTCTTCCACTTAGAATGTAAACCCTCTAATGAGCAGGGACCTATACACTTTGTTTTTATGTCTGCATTTATTTTGTCTACCTTGTATGTCCATGTATTATGTATATCCTGTTTTCCCTACTGTGGTTTGTGTCCTTGCGTTTTGTTTATTTTGTATACATGGAGCATATTGAAAGCTATTAATTTGGATATGGGTCTTTGATATATGGGCTCTCTTTACTTTTTGCCTCTAGCTGTGTATCTGCTACAGCTGGGGACTGTGGGATTCTTGTAAGGTATTTTTGGGTTACATTAGCAGCTCATTAAGGAAACCAGTGATTATGTAGACAGTATAACTGTGAGATTCTAGTGTATAGGCTGGGAGGTGAAAGCTCAAGTAGTGTTTATCTGCTTATTGTTTAACCATTTTATTGGCTGCAAACTACTAAGTTTCTCATCCCTATTCTTAACACAAGGAAAGCTGGTGATATTTCTTGTATACAGTATTTTAACTGACAGTGGGCCACAGCTTCTGCTGCATAAGCCCCCGCAAAGGAAGTCTATCTGAGCTCATTATGTTAGCAGCATAATAGAAAATTAGTCTTTAATTGTTTCAAGAGTGTGTATTTTTATATCTGCAAATGTGTAAACGTACAGACTTACACATTGTTTGAGCATGATTTATACTTTATTACACTGACTCTAAATTAATCGGAGACAGACTGACAGCCCGGTGTTGGAGAATAGTGTATAGATACATCATATAACCAAGAAGCTTTTCAATGAGTTCCATGTTAATTTGATCTCTAAATATATCTGTGACCTGAGCATGCTGTTGTCTCTACCCCGTTTTAGAACAGGTTTATTGGTCAAAACTAATTCAAGATAGTTCTGGCTTAGTGGTGGATCCACTGGAGCTGCATAGGCCCTCATGACCATACCTCCTAACTGTCACAATTTTAGGGCTCTGTCCCGCCAGCCAAATTTTGTCCCGATCTGTGGGGAAATTGTCTGTTCACTGCTGCTCTGCAAGCGTTGAACGGGTGCCATGTGTACTGGTGCGCAAGGCAATGAAGGAGTTTGGAAGGGAGGTCAGTACGAGGCACTTCAAAAGCATTAGGCTGCACTCCCATCATATCCTGGTAATGTCCCTTTGTGAGATAGCCAGGCTAGCTACCCAAATTGTGGGACGTATGTCGAGACTACAGTAATTTCCGCTCTTACTAATGAATGTGGTGTGTCAGTGAGCACGGTATATACAGCATACTTGCCAACATTGGCAAGTTGTTTCCCGGGAGGCAGGTGGGTGTGTGGGGGCGTTTGCAATCTCCAAAGCAGAAAAGCAGAAATGCTGAACAAACATCTGATTTAACAAAATAAGATGTATCTTAAAAAAAGTTATGTACTTAGCACATTTTATATTGTTACAATATGTCTGCACCCCCCACCCCACAAATGTACCTGAAAGCACAACACCTTGTCTATGCACACAATATACACACATGGGGCCTTATTCATTAAGGAAAGTACTCTTCTTTTTTTTTTCTTTTCTTTTTTTTTTTATCCTTGTTTACTTAAGTTTCTCCTGGAGAAAACCATGTTGCAATGCAAGGGGTACAAATGAGTTTTCTATTTAGCCCACAAGTTAAATACTGGCTTTTTTTTTACTAGATCAACATTAAATTTTAGTGTACAAGCAAGCTATCAAGTATTTGTTTGCTACATGAAAAAACAGCCAGTATTTAACTTATGTGCAAAATAATAAACTAGTTTACACCCCTTGCATTGCAACATGGTTTTGTCCAGAAACTTACTTAAAATCTTGCCTAAGTTCCTTGATAATTTGGGCCTGATTCATTAAGGAAAGTTAAACTAAAATTTTAGTAAGTTTTCTGGACAAAACCATGTTGCAATGCAAGGGGTGGAAATTAGTTTATTATTTTGAACATAAGTTAAATACTGGCTGTTTTTTATATGTGGCACACAAATACTTGATAGTTTAATATTTACACTGACATTAAAAGGTGATCTAGGACCTGCCCTACCCCAACTTTGAATCTGCCATCACATTTTAAATTTACCCCCCCCCCCCCTCCAATGCAACATGGTTTTGCCTTGCTTGCTTTCTTTTGCTTAACTTTCCTTAATGAATAAAGCCCAGTATGTGGGCATCTGTATCTTTCTGCTTTTCGGTGAAACAACAATAAGGGCCACAGGCTGTGAACTTCATTACAGCAGCTTCATAGTTATAAAGAGGGTATAGGAACAGAGCATGTTGCTATTAAGTAAATACTGTCATCAATCAAGTAAACGGTTCTGGTGTAAGAACGGAAGGTGAGCACTGCGGTAATTTCAGGTGGGAGAGGGGCAGTCTGTCTTACCAGTCATGTTCTCTAAAATCTCTTTCTGGGAACATGGAATCTATGTTCCCTGGAATTATGTGAATTGGTGCGACAAGTTAGCCAGCTCATATGACCGGCTGGGGAGAGAGGAGATTGGACCTTCTGCATGCACTAGAGCAAGGAGGGTGAAAAGAAACAGATCCAGCATGTAGAAAAAATTAAACAGACTGGAAGAGAGGGACAGAGATAGAGACTGAGGAGGAAATGAAAGTGAACATGACACAAGTGAAAAATTATATTGGTAGATAGAGATTCATTGCTAATATATATACTTTCAAATATTTACAAAGTATTTTGTGTTACAAGGTTTAAATAAATTTTAAATATCTCCACTCAAAAAGACTAGATCATGCCCAGGACCAAATGGGTCTTTAGGTTGGTGCCTTAACTGCACTTCCCTGACCATGTTGAGATGTTATTTGCTTAATTAGCAAATGAGCTAATGTGTGTAAGATCTTGTTTTCAATATGATGGGATATGTTTATTTTCAATATGCTTGAGGGTCATTTCCTCGAGTGTTTTCTTTTTTTTTTTTGTCCACTACTTTGTGTAATACATTATAGCCGTATGAACCTAGGTTCTCCTTTTTCAGCATCTTTACCTGACGAAAGGATTGCCTTCCGAAACCTGGTGTTTTGTAATCAATAACTCTCACATAAAATGGATTTTGTTCCTTCACTTTTCCCTGGGCATTCGGTTTTGTGTAATCAGTATGGAGCATGGTGTCTGTTCCACCATACAATCTGTGAAGGCACAGAATATTTTTTGAATAAATCCAATTCGTATATGAGTTCATTTGTTCAGTAAATGTCCTGTCTATAGAACAATTTCCAAATTTAAATCAATCACTTTGTCATAGGCTAATCCTTTAGGTCTACAACAAATATATCAGGATTACAAAGGACTTTACTTACTGCTTGGTTTATCCTTAAATGAGCATGCCGAGTGCAATGTCAGCTTGAGAGTGGTTATTTGTCAAGAATAATATTTCTGTGTCTTAAAAAGAAAGCATTGATAAATGAGATTTTTTATTCAAAGCATTTGATGATCAAGGCTATGAGGTAAATGTAGCATTGCCTCACAACATCTGCTGTATTGCATTATATTGAGTTGGACATAAGTCCACTTGTAGGGCATAAATATAGGCATTTCCATATAGAGAACCAAAATGCATCCATGTTTAGATTTGAGTGCATCTAAATTTGTAGCCCCTTATACCTGGAGAGGCGGAACTGGGGCTGGCAAGTATAAGTTAAGAAAAGTAAGGGTGTGTGCATATGGTTATAGCATGTACCCCAGTGATGTGACCTAATGAGACTTGGCTGTATCCAAAGACTGCTTCTCAGAATATGAATCGTTAGAGAGTACAAGAGGCCTGGTGTAAAAGTTACCTGGTTATGATGACACCACCAGCACATATCCAATTGCTAGCAGGGCAGCCAAGAGGAATTCAGGGGCCCGGCACAACAAATTCATGAGGCCCCCCTCATAGTTGAGTATGGTAAAAAAATTTACTCCGCCTTACGGCGGCGCAAAATTTTTCAGGGGTGTGGTCATGCATTTGGGGGTGTGGCAAATGCACCATTGGGGCGTGGCTAACACATTAAAATCACTAGGCTCTCAATTTGCCCAAGCGTCACATATGTCCAAGCACTCCTGACTTTCAGGACATCTAGCACCAAAGTGTAGTATAGAAAAAATGCAGTGTGTACACAAAGAGTTCAGTCTTGGCCTCCACCTTACATTGGGCACAACACTCACCAAAAATTGACATTGTCCCTACTAGAATCACAACATTTCACATACTGTCCTGCTCTCTCCTACCTGTTCTTCTCACTTTCACCACCTGTGGCTGCATGTTTCTTTAGTTGCGGCTTGTCTGGATCCTGGAATGCAGGGGGGCCCTATTTGGAAAAAAATAGCTACATTTAGATAATTCCAAACAACCCTGGCGTTAAATCAATACCATCCACGATTAATAATTAGGCCTTCCTCCCGCTCCAATATTACAATAATGTGCCCCTTCATCATCGCCATGCCTTATGATCACACTGCGCCCTCCATGCTGTTTTTGCCCCCTTCATATGGCTCCCCTTCATCACACTATACTATGCTGCTCCCCCCCTTTTTTAACCCCACTGTGCCATGCTGCCCACCATTTTTTAACCCTACTGTGCCATGCTGACTCCTGTTTTTTAACCCCTCTGTGCCCCCCCTAATTTTTTAACCCATCAGTCATGCCGCCTCCCCGGTTTTTAACCCCTTTGTGCCCCCTCATTTTTTAACCCCTCTGTCATGCTGCCCCCCCATTTTTTAACCCCTCTGTCATGCTGCCCCCCCCCCCCCCCGTTTTTTAACTCCTCTGTGCCCCCCTCATTTTTTAACCCCTCTGGCATGCTCTGACCCCCCCCCCCAGTTTTGTAACCCCTCTGTCATGCTGCCCATCCCCCCATTTTTAATCCCTCTGCGCCCCCCTCATTTTTTAACCCCTCTGTCATGCTGCCCCCCCCCCCGTTTTTAACCCCTCTATGCCCCCCCTCGTTTTTTAACCCCTCTGTCATGCTGCCTCCCCGTTTTTTAACCCCTCTGTGCACCCCCTCATTTTTTAACTGTCATGCTGCCCCCTCCCCCCCCCCCCATTTTTTAACCCCTCTATGCCCCCCCTCGTTTTCCTCCCTTCTCTTACCTTTTCTCCTTTATTGGTCTCCTCTGCTGCTCTGTGCTCCATTGCTCCAGACTGACTGAATGCTGGGAATGACATGATGACATCACACTCTGCATTCAGACAGTCTGAATGGAGCACAGAGCAGCAGAGAGGAGGGATGTCGGCGCCGCGATCAGGTGAGTATGTTTTTTTTTTAAAAAAAACTAGCCTGCCCCCCCGGCAAAAACAAAACAAAACAAAATAAAACAAAAACGTTTTGGAAAAAATAAAATAAAAAATCAGCAGCGCAAGGGCCCGGGTAATTAGTACCCACTCCCCCCCCTCTCGGCGGCCCTGACTGCTAGTCATTGGCTGATTGCATATTGACCAATCCAACCAATAGTCTTAATATAGCCACAACCCTAACAAATGAAGTACTAAGTTGCAGTCAAGTATTCCGATTTCATATTTATTATATTATGTTAGGCTGTGGCAGGAAAGAAGATTCCCTTTGGATTTAGAAAGAGGAAAACAACAGATCTGAGGGTGTTGGTATTTAATTACATTTTATATGGAAAATGCATCTTTTGCATTTATTACTAACACTGTCAAGACACTATGCTCTGTTGTGCAATTATAACCAACACTATCATGGTGCATCTCTATGTTCTCATATGCCTGATGTAGAAATACTGCTGTGTTAGGAGTTGGACATATCTTGAGGTACATGCGACTGAAACAACACATGCAAGACCACATTCTCTGCGACACCATTTTTATGGGTACTTTTGGGGCGCTAAATGCGTCAAACTCCAAATTATACCAACAATATACACATGCTAGAAAGTGTACAAATGAATGCTGGGATAAGCTGGGACCTTTATATACAGTCGTAGTCAATAATATTGGCACTCTTGCAGTTTTTTCTAATAATGCACCATATATTCCAGAGAATTGTTAAAATGGAAAAAATAATGAAATCCACATATGTATTTCTATGTTTTGTAGTAGAATAAAACACAAAATGCTAAAAAAATAAGTCATACCACACCTATGTCCTTAAATGGCACTAAGTTCACCTGTGGTAAGTAGCAGGTGTCTGCAATATAAAAAGCACTTAAACAACGAGCATGAATATGGAAGAGGACTCATTCTCCTGTTTTTTGTCACCGTGTGCTGCAATGAGCATGGAGGAAAGAAGGACAGACCATGTCTGAGGAGGTCAGACATAAGATTGTAGCCAATCATGGATAATCTCAAGGCTACAGATCAATCTCCAGAAACATGGATGTTCCCATTTCCACTGTATGTAATGTATATAGGACGTTTAAGATCCATGGTAGTGTAGCCAACCTCCCTGGACATGACCGCAAGCCGAAATTTGATCAAAGTTTGCAGCACAGGATCGTTCAAATGGTGGAGAAAGCACCTCAATCAAATTATTCAAGCTGACCTTCAATCACAAAGTGCTACAATTTCAACTCACATGATCCTTTGCCAGCTCAATAAAAAAAGGGGGTTGTATAGTTGGAGACCCAGAAGGGCCCCGCTGCTTAGAGATTTTTGGCAAAGTACATCACCCCTATGTTTACAGAGAGCAACATTAAGCTTTCAAAGAAGAGAACAGCTTCCCAGGCAATCATGGAGAAGGGTCAGTTATGTTTTGGGATTGTTGTGGTAGAATGTGTGCATGGCATCATCTGGAGATTGGAAGCTAATTTTTTTGCACAGTGTTGAACCCAATGTCAGAAAGCTGGGTCTCCGTCAAAGGTTTTCCAGCAGGGCAATGACTCCAAACACACTTCAAAAACCACTCAGAAATGGTTTAATACATGACTATTTTGAAGCAATGAGTCCAGATCTAAAACCCAAAGAGCACCTGTGAAGAGATCTGAGAACAGCAGTTGGAAGAAGGCTCCTTTCAAATCTGGGAGAACTGAAGCGATTTGCACAAGAAAAGTTGACCAAACTCATTCATGGCTTTAGGAAGTGTTTGGTTGCAGTTACTACGAACAAAGCCTGTACTCCCAAATATTAGTTCTAGGGTGTCAATATTTTTGTCAATACCATTTTTTTATTTTCTGATTTCAAATGACAGTATTAAAATCAAAATAAAAAAACAATTATTGTTATTTGAAAAAAGTGTCAATATTTGTGACCACAACTGTAGTATTCACTTAACATTGAAGAAATATGATGTATGTAAGTTATATGCACAGAACAAAATTGTTTCAGTTGTCAGAAACATATTTAACTTACACAAATTACATTACACTGTCAGCTGTAGGACAGGACGGAGGAGGTATTTGTGAGGGTACCACTGATTCAGAGACGACATAGGATGAACTATACATGTCTCTGGTTCTACATATATAGGTATCTAGAACAGTCTAAATACTTTATACTGTAATGATATATGAGCACTGCATCATACTTGATGTCAGACATCCGACTTTGTGACCTGCCACTCATGGTGGTATTGTTACTTTGCCGTTGATAAGAATTAAATTAGTTATACATAGTAACATATCTGTATGTGCAAAGATAAAGTAAAAGGGTGTCCGGAACATTCCTCAGTCTAACTTGCATGATTTTCTTACAGCTGTACCACATAAAATTGGTCGCATTATTGAGGGAAGCCCTGCAGATCGCTGTGGAAAGCTAAAAGTTGGAGACCGGATCTTAGCTGTGAATAGCCAGTCTATCATCAACATGCCTCATGCAGATATTGTTAAACTGATTAAAGATGCAGGATTAAGTGTAACGCTATGCATCATTCCTCAGGAGGGTAAGTATCAAAAGTAACTAAAGTCCATTGTACTGTATCTTGCAGATACGCCTTTTTATCATCACTTCTACCGGGTATTATCATCATCACCATCATGGTTTATTAATAAGGTACCACAAAGCTCTGCTGTTTTAGATCAGTCGGTATAACAAATCATACATACAAACAGAGCAACTAGACACGAGGTTGACTGAGAGTGCAGATGTGAAACAGAAGGTATGGGCACCCACTTTGTGAGAGATTAAAGTCTAGAACAGTGTTTCCCAAACCCAGTCCTCAGGGACCCCTAACAGTGCAGGTTTTCCAGGTCACAAATTAAATTAGTACCACCTGAGGACCTTTCAAAATGTGTCAATCAGTAATGAATATACCTGTGCTCCAGCAGAGAGCTATGGAAAACATACACTGTTATGGGTTCCGGAGGACCAGGTTTGGGAAACACTGGTCTAGAGGGACAGGCAAATGCTGAGGCAATAGGAGTTAGCAGTACTCAGAGTGATTAGAACAGTAGCTGATAGTTCCCAGAGGAAGTAGTATTAGGTGGGGTAGTATAAGCTATAGTGGAGAGGTGGGTTGTGAGAAAGATTGAAGGTTATGGAAAATGTGGTTAGGCAGGATAGGGAGTTACAGAAGTTCTAGAGTACCTTCAATTGGACTCTAAAGCTCAGGGAAAGCCAGTGTAGAGATCTGATGAGTTGAATGGTAAGAGAGGGAGATTAGTTTTGCAGTGGTAATTAGAATAAATTATAGCAGGGATAGATAGGGGGACCATGCAGCAGAAGGTTGCAACAGTGAAAGCAGAGAATGGATAAGTGTTGCATCCAAAGTGAGAAATGTTTATAGTCTGGCAATGTAGTAGGCATGGAGGGTGTTATGTTGTCAATGGTTAAGACGATCATAGGGGGGTAGTAAAAAAAGTTGTGGTAGAAAAAAAATGCACTACTTGATTAGATTGTTGATCACTTTAATGTGGGCAGTGTTTGGGGTTGGGGGGGGGGGGTATAGAGAGTGGTAGCCTGATTTAAAGAGATTCAAGTAGGGAGTGAGAGGAGAAAAAGTGTGTTAGGCATTTGTACACAAAACTCTCAAGAAGTTTGGAAGCAAAGGGGAAGAGAGAAATTATTGATTGGATGTATATTAATATTTAAGTGACTTGTAGAGGTGTAGAAATGCTTGGCAATAGAGGCGGCAGTGTAGGAAACACACAGGATACATTTTTAGTGTAAGAAATCAACAATGGGGCAATGTTTTTGTCTGTTGGAGCTTAGCAGTATGTGAGCACTTTTTCAGGTAGTGGGTCAATTTGGATCCCAGAGAAGATAATTGGTGATTGGAGTTGCCTCATCTAGACCTATATGATTGTAGTGTTGTAGAAAGAGACTGCCTCGTCTGGGCAGGACAATGTAGTGGTAGGATAGAGGAGTGGTACTAGGGAAATTAAGAAGACGATCGAGACAAGGACATATAGATGTTGCTGTGTGCGCACATATTTGGGTGCAATTAGGGTCTGGGATGCAAAGTGCGGCAGAAGGAAAGGAGATTGTGGTTGGAGAAGCGGGAGATGAAGTGCCCTTCACAATATATGAAAGCTGACGTTTCCTGGGAGAAACAAATACAGGAAGTAAGTGTGAGGAATTTAGAGGCGACAGTGTCAGTAAGGTTGTTGATGGGAATATTGAGATCCCACTTAATGAGAATCGGTAGTTCAGTGAATAGAAAGATGAGGGTAAAACGCAGGTGGAGCATACAGAAGAGATGGACTTGGTGGAGGTGGGGCTCGTTTGCCCAGTTGTTTCTCTTGGAGGAAGTGAGGGCTTGAGGCAGAGTAATACACCCCAGAATATTGCATGAACTGTGCTCTTTTGTTATTCCCTGAAAGCTTTTTTATGGAAGTCCACCCAAAGTCATTGACTTGGTTGAATAAATAAACTTTCATTTTTGCAGAAGAGTATTCAGAAGATCATTGTGAGAGCCCAACAGTAATGATTGTTGGGCATTAAGAATCATGTTTTGTAATTATGTATATTATTATTAGAAAATATAATGAATACACAATTGAACATGATTGCAATAAAATAATGAGTAATAGTTTGCAAATGTATTGCTCGACCAGTTTATAAGCGAAGATAGGATTGAGGGGTGCTCACCCAGAATGACATTGAATCCCTTATTTTGGATCCTAAACCCTATTCTATATCCTACTCATTTGCAAGAAAAACGTCCTAAATTAACATGTAGAGCTAGTTTTTCCTGAATTGGAAGCTAATATTTATATAGTTTAGTGGATGTCTTATCTGGATTGTTGTCATTGACTTTGAATCAATTAAAAAAAAAGCATCCCTTTTTTAAAGCTTCTGTACGCAGAAGAACATTATGAGACTCCAACACTAATGATTGTTCAGTATTGGGACAAAAATTTGGGTGGCAAAACTGCATGTATTTTGAAATAGTTCTCTTTTACCTATTATCTCTGGGGTTGGTGCCGATCATACTGACAGTATATTGAATCATAAATATACAAACAAGAGTTCCCTGACTAAAACATAGTTTTTTAGTCTTGCATGAACATGACTTACTCCTCCCTAAGGTAGTCCTAGTTGTGTGGGTCCTTGTGGAGATTATCATAATTCAATACACATGAATTTTATTCAACTTTGGCTTGTGATAAAGAACGAATTAAATGGATGAGCTTCCCCTAGGCATATAGGAAAAAACACAACGCATATCTGTCATCGCAGGTTATATGCTAAAAATGCAAAGTAAATAATACTGTTGATTATTTATAATAATGATAATAATGATTTTAAATTGCTAAACAGGCAAAAGGAAGGAACAAGACTAGATGGGATACTCATGAAGAATTTAATTAAAAATAGGGCACTCATCAATGCTTGGCCAAAATAACTGTAAATGTATATTATGTACATTAACACACCACTTACACATTACAATATGAAGCTGAAGGTGTCAAAACAATTTAGCTGTAGGAGTTGAGAGGAAAAGATATTGAAGCATGCATTATTAATTACATGTGAATTATAATTGAAAATGGGAAAGAAACAAAGAGCTGTGATTTGATTTAGTAATAGTTTAACCTAATTTCATCATTATAGTTGTATTTATTTATAGCTAACATGCTGCATTATGAAGCGGTGTGTCAGCCCATCCTTGTCACACATTCATCTGCCATTCACATTTTCCAGGACTTTGCTTAGTCATCTTTTTACCTTGTGCAGAATTAAACAGTCCAGCATCTGCACCAAGTTCAGAGAAGCAGAGTCCCATGGCCCAGCAGCACAGCCCAATGGCACAGCAGAGTCCAGTAGCCCAGCACAGTCCGCTAGCACATCCGTTGCCTCCACAGCCACTACAGTTACAAGGCCATGAAAGCAGGTACATTCATACTGTGGTATTGGTTCAAGTGAAAGCTGTTTATTATTTTGTTTTCTTGTATATGGCATGATTTGTTAATTGCTATTAAGCCTCACTGTATTGTCCATGTGTTGCCAAGGTAAACAGGAAAATCTTTGCAGCTGCGGAGTAATATTTAGATAGATCTCATAAAAATTCAGTGTATTGTGTGGGGAATTAGTAGATAATTGATACACTTTACAGTCAGAAATTGTGTTTGGTTTGTAAAGATTGTAATATAGGTGGTAAGCTTTACACATTTTCCGATGGGGTCAGAGGCTAATCTGATTTTCCAACCTACTGGATAAAGTTCCATTATGATCAGATTGTGTTTTAGACTTTGGGTATGATGGAATTATCCAAAACAAACACAACTGCAGACCTACTCTGAACAGCAAAAATATTCTCAAAGAGGTAACCTATAGTCAATATGAGTAAGCTCAGCAGTGTTTGAATATGTGTTGTTAAATATGTATGTTATATGTTGGGATATGTTCGACACACAGTGGAAACAGCCATTTTGTGGATTGAACTAATATTTAATGATAGGGAATTCAGCTTATCAATTCACTAGAAACCAGTGCCTTGTGAATTTGTAAGGCCTCATGATTATTGGTCAGGTAGTGCCTTGCAAATTGATAGGTTACGTACTGGTTAAGCTCATAAAATGGATGCCTACACCATGTGTAGGCGATAGGCCCACTTTAAGGATTGCCTTTATCACTATCACTTAAGTTATTACTAGGTTTATAAATATAAGAAAAGCTTTTGCAAAAAAAAGTAAATTAAGCCAACAGGATTATAAACTTCAATTCATGTAGTAACAGCCTGCGGTATTGCAGTCTGTAACCTCATTACAATTGGTTAAACTGATGATGCTTATCTATGTAGCTACAGGTCAGAAGTAAAAGCCAGACAGGATGTGAAACCAGACATTAGGCAACCACCATATACAGATTACCGTCAGCCATCAACGGACTACAGACAGCCTCCAGTAGATTACCGACACCCACCGGTAGTTGATTACCAGCAACCTCCTCCTATGGACTACAGGCAACCACCTCTAATAGAGTACCGGCAGCATTCTCCTGACACTAGGCAATATCCACTCCCTGATTATAGACAATTCCAGGTGGGCATTTCACTTAAATTACCTTTACGTATATATAAAAGAGTATACAGTATTATGATATATGTAAAATTTATCAGTGGCATGACATATGTATCAGATTTATGTCAAATATTGTTTCTATGTCATTTATTGCACTATTTTCGGGGCTTATTTTTGAAGGCTATTAAAATATGAAATATTCCTTCTTTCTTTCATTATTCATTGAAAATTAATAGCAACAAGAAAGGGCAAAATGTTAACTTGTAGTCATTTCTTATTTCCTTCTCATTGACAGTCATTTAGATAATGCAATTCATTATTATAATATCCTTGCCGGCATAGTATCTTTTTTTATTTGTCATATAATAAGCATAACCAATACTGAGCATGGCTTGGCTTATTCAAACTTAACTTTAAGTTTCTTTCAGAAAGGAAGTATAGAGCAACACGGTTTACTTACTTATATCCCCTTCATGAGCGTTTCAAAGAAAATATCTCTGAGTGTAAAAGATGTGTAGAACTTTTGAGCATGTATTCACCAGTGATCAATAATGATTGCATGCCTAGCAGCGTGTTTAATTCACAGCAAAATTAACCCATTAAATAATTTGACTGTTTATCTCAGGATTATGACTATTTCACGGTAGAGATGGAGAAGGGAACCAAGGGTTTTGGATTCAGTATACGTGGTGGAAGAGAATACAAGATGGACTTGTATGTGCTAAGACTTGCTGAAGATGGCCCTGCAATACGAAATGGGAGGATGAGGGTGAGTTAAACTAAGGTCATTAAATATACTTTGTGTAATATGGGGTAAACCTGAATGCTGTATATATAAATTACTATATATTTGTTGTGGATCAGCAAGTTGTAAAAACAATGTATATATGTATAAAGTAGTCGAGTGATAATTGCATTTTATATTTTGGTTAATGTTCTGTATAATTTTATATTGGCAATTACCAATAAGATGAATGACAGTGCCCCGCAGGTGTTTCTCCCTTGCTCCCCGCTGCTTCTTACCTTAGGCAAGAAGTGGGGACAGCATCCTCTGCTCCTCAGTGGGAGCGTGGAGCTTGGCTATGACATCATAGCCAAGCGTCACACTCCCAGTCCATCAAAGACGTGTGGAGGAGCTGCTGGCAGCCTCACAGGTAAGAAGCTGCCACCGTTTTCTTCTCCATGCCTGTACGGACACTCCATTATGTCACTCGTTCAGTGTTTTAGGTACCTCCAAACAATTGGCGCCCTCATACCTGCATTTTTTATTCACAGTAATATTTTTCTGAATTATTTCGTTAACGACATAACAGAATTGAACTATAGAACAGTCGCACATAAAAAAACAAGGACAAAGAACAGACCAGGCAGGAAAAGGGGAAGGTAGATCATTCTCATAATGTACTACATGAGCAGCATCACCTGAATACATTTAATTTCTAGATTTACACAGAATCTAAAGCCCAGTTTCATAGCTCATTTCTTTTGTGTTTGAATATATTATAGTGTCTTAATGTGAGATTGTGTGTTTATATGTTAGCATGGGGAACAACTGGTAAATGAGAACACTGTTGAGTAAAAAGCTGTAGTAATCAAGCAGGGAAATAAATAGGTTAAGCACTGCCAATTAACACAGCACTGTTTTCTGGCATCATTTCCAGTTCCATCCATTCATAAGTAAAAAAAACAAAATAATTTTGTCTGATTTGCTTTAGTTTTCCTATTGAAATCTAATTGCAAAGCTCTCTCTCTTTAACTCCATTTAATTCATAAACAATATACAGTTTAGCTCGTAAAATAAAAAGTTTCATTCCCTAAATTAAGACTAAATAGAGTGCCATTTTATCGTAAAATTATTGTTAGGGAAAACATTCTTCATCAATAAGACTGAAAACTGCGCATGCATTAAAGCTTAGACAAAAAGGTAGATATCTGACATAAGACTGGCGCCTCTCTCACTTAGGGGCACTACAAGGCTGAGCGGTGTGTCTAGTTTTTCTGCTCCCTGTGGCGGCGACTGAAATGATGTCCCGCCAATTCCTTATAGAAGCTCTCAAATATTTGTAATGCAACTCCTATGCAAATCGTGTAATGTCAAAGCTTCAATCACATGGAAAAAATGTGTTTTAAGATTAATATTAGTTATCAATGAGAACACACATTGATGTGTTCTATGTTCCTTACTTTTTGAAGCTGCTATTGATGATTTACTAATAGTCCATGTGATTGACAACCATCCTTGCATGACATATGATGTAGTGAGCAGAGAGGCTTTGGAACACCCTTTTTCTTAGCCCAATCCCCTACTCCTTCCTTCCTTTGCTATAAAGTCACCCCTGACTGGCTATGACCAGGTGATCAGGTTACAATCTCCTCATGAATATACCCAAATGCTTCCAGCTGAAAGATACTATCTTGCAATGGCTGCCATTGAAATACACCATTAAAGAGCAATTTGAAAGGGCAAAACTGAGTGATAGGCACACCCTAGCAAGGCTGAGCCAGTGCCCCTTTCTTAATTGTTCTGCATGTCCAAGGCACGTGTCACGTAACTGTAAATTAAATAGCAAATACTAGACTCTTCAATTAGCAGCAGTGCATAATCAGACAGACTCCTCAATTACCTATAGTTACTATCTGGCCAAGATTGGGCATTGTATTTGGTTGTATACTGAATGGCAGTGTTTGGTCTGCTCAATTAATTGCACTGCAAGGGCAAGACCAGCCTTCTGTCTGCATGGTTAACACCCCTCCTTTCTCAACTAGATCCACTACATGTCCAAATCTATTTTATTAACCCATAAATCTATATGTTTTATAGTATAGACTGTGCATCCTCTCAACTTTAGAGATCAATCTCAAATTACACCCAAACACCTCTGTCTTAAACACTGCATGACATTGTCTTGAGTACATTTTTGAAAAGAAATCAAAGATAATGATTTTGGTGCTAAAATACGAAAATAGGGCAGCGGTCAGCTGGCAAACTTCAGCCCAGGGGACGAGACTCGGATAAGCAACCTATCAGGAACATTTTAGTGACCTAGTCCATGGTTGCCCACTATGGGACCAGCCTGGGGAGCATATAACCCCCTGACCCTCAGCCCTGCCAGCTCCTGAAATAGGACCTGGATAAAGTATTTAAAAGGAGTGTCTCTAACTTCCAACAATGATGTCCCTTGTCAAACTGCCTTACAATACTGTGCCTGGCTGTTTTAACTGCCTGCCTGCTGACAGTACGCATTGTAATATATTAAAAAAGATAGTGAAGCTAAGAACTGCAAGATATTGTCATGGAACAGCTTAAATGTAAGTATGAGAAATATGTAGCTGATTGGACAATCCACCTTAACATGTCCCTTGTCCCACAAAATAGGCTGCAGGAAAATTCCTGATTTCCTAACTTAATTAGGTACTAACTGTGATGTTCATGAAAACCTTATGTGATCAAAGGTATAGTTAGCACTAAACTATGGTTAGAAATAGCCATAGTACAGCTTCCGTGGGACCCAGAGAAAACGTCCATCATCAGCTATAACTGTAGCCTCCATAGGTCCTTTTCCAAGAGCTGCCTGCACAAGACATGCACAAAATCCTTCACCAGAAATGGTTGCCCATGTGACATTCACTTGCATCATGTCTCAGAAACGTGCCTATTTGTACATCTGCTACATTTCAGGCTATTTTATCCTCACTGTCTAAATCTGTGCAGAACTTTAGAAAATTAATTTGAATAATATGTCATCTTTACTATTCCTTTCCAATAACCCATGGATTGGTTATAATGTCATGTTTTTATTTTTTTAAGTTTTTTCTATGTCCTAAGGTGGTGATAGTTTTATTTCAGTATAATAAAATCCAATTATCTTTAATATTCATGGGCACTGTTTCCATATGGGAATTTAGTTTTTTCAATATATAAATATTTTTTCTCTCTCTAATTTTTTTGTGCTTTACCTTAAAGCAATTCTAAGTTAATTCCAATTTCACTTGCTACAAGTTGCCCTTCCGAGGGTATAGAACTGTGAAAAATTAACTGTAGGCTTTCTTTCACTTAATGCTTGAACTGTATTCACCTACTATTTCAGTCAAAATCTGCACTAAGGCTCTGACATGTTCATTAACAGCTTGAGGGAGAAGAAGTGAACATTCTTGAACTGCCATGTAACTACTGAACTATTACTTGTTTCCAAGGCTGGTTGATAATGCTGTAATACATCAATGTGCCTTGCCAGTAGAATGGATTAAACCAACTGGTCCCCTGGACATTCTATTATGTACAGTCCTTTTTATTGTTTTGTTTGGCTAAATAATTGATGTGACTGAGCTCTCTTTCAAGGTAAAAAAGAGCAACATCAGAAAAACAAAAATATGTACAATATTCTCTGCTATATGCTATATTCTCTAAAAAAAAATAAAAAAAAAAATATTGTGACAATAATAAAAAGGTTTGCTTTGTTGCCAACAGTATTTTTTAACAATATTGTTTTAACAATTTCCAGCAGAACACCATTATATTGTAACTCTAACTCAATGATCCTGTGCCTGAGGGAGACATTTTGTGGGCTTAACCAATATTTAGCCCATCAATTCATTAGGAATAAGTGACATCACAGGCATGTTCATAATCATCATCATCAGTTATTTATAGAGCACCAATAATTCCGCAGCGCTGTACAGAGAACTCATTCACATTGGAGCTTACAGTCTAAGTTCAGCCCATATGTCTGCCTTTACTTTGGACTTTCATAGTGGACATATTTCCAAACATTTCAATATCTCAATGGTTCAATTTAGTTAATAAAATAAAAAAATAAATATATGCTCTTCGTAATTTAGATAAAGCAGGGAAAGGAAAGGCCAGAATAATGTTAGTTCCTTTTACAAGCATAAAGCACTAGTTAATATTCACCTGGCAGTACTTACTTTTACAGGAATGAATAATCAAATAGACCTTGATTGGGAGAGATTATATAAACCATGGCCTAATTTACATGGAGGTCACTTTACGTGGTTAGGCAGTATCATTTGCTCCCCTGTCCATGCCCATAATTTGATTGTCAACATAAGTGTGAGTGTGAATGTATAAATTGGTGTAAAGTAAATGGAAACATCTAATGATAGAAGTCTGAAAATGTTCTTAAATGTAATTGAGATAGTGGTTATAGAATGTTACAATTTATGTCTGTTTATGACATTATCAGGCAGGATTATATCACTTTTTATGATAGACTATGCAACTATGAAAATGTCTATTTTCATGAGAAAGCACTATAACAAATCTACTTTAAAAAAAAGAAAAAAAAAAGGTTGAGTTCCAATTCAGTCAGAAAACAAACTCCATAAAACACAACTCCATAACATTTATTTTTTAAAGTTACATTTCATTATAATGTTGTTGAGTGGTGGAAGTGGGCTTATGTACGGTGGTATGCCCTACCACCACTTCTTCTGCTGCCTTCATTGTAATGTTATACAGTGGTGGAAGTGGGCTGGTATACGTGGAATGCCCTACCGCCACTTCTTCTGCTGCCTTCATTGTAATGTTATACAGTGGTGGAAGTGGGCTGGTATACGGTGGAATGCCCTACTGCCACTTCTTCTGTTGCCTTCATTG
This sequence comes from Mixophyes fleayi, assembly GCF_038048845.1. NCBI lineage: Eukaryota > Metazoa > Chordata > Amphibia > Anura > Limnodynastidae > Mixophyes > Mixophyes fleayi. The sequence continues at coordinate 162,653,469 of NC_134405.1, forward strand.
TAATGTTATACAGTGGTGGAAGTGGGCTGGTATACGTGGAATGCCCTACCGCCACTTCTTCTGCTGCCTTCATTGTAATGTTATACAGTGGTGGAAGTGGGCTGGTATACGGTGGTATGCCCTACTGCCACTTCTGCTGCCTTCACTGTAATGTTATACAGTGGTGGAAGTGGGCTGGTATACGGTGGAATGCCCTACTGCCACTTCTTCTGCTGCCTTCATTGTAATGTTATACAGTGTTGGAAGTGGGCTGGTATACGGTGAAATGCCCTAATGCCACTTCTTCTGCTGCCTTCATTGTAATGTTATACAATGGTGGAAGTGGGCTGGTATACGTGGAATGCCCTACTGCCACTTCTTCTGCTGCCTTCATTGTACAACTATCACATTCCTTTCACTTGTATTTTCTTTTCCACCATTTCTAATTTCCACTTCGATCCCTGTAACCTAAACCACACCTACTTTTTATTAGGGATGTGCACCGGCGACTTTTGGTGTCTCATGTTTTGTGTTTTGGATTCGGATTTTCTTGAGGTTTTGGGTTCGGATTTGTTTCGCAAAACACCTGCCGAAAGGTTTTGGTTCGGATTTAAGGTTTTGGATTCAGATTTTTTTTGAAAAAAGCATAAAAAGTTCAAAAATCAAGTTTTTGGGCTTATTTTCACTCCTACGCTATTATTAACCTCAATAACATTCAATAACAATCATTTCCACTAATTTACAGTGTATTCTGAACACCTCACAATATTGTTATTAGTCCAAAACGTTGCAACGAGGTATCTTTCTGGACTGCGTAGTGGAGTGGTCCCCACAATATAATAAGAAAACCATCAACTGGTCTTAATCGCACCAAAAAATGAACCTGGACTGCGTAGAGGAGTGGTCACCACAATATAATTTAAAAACCCTGAACTTGTATGAATCGCACCAAAAAATGTACCTGGACTGCGTAGAGGAGTGGTCACCACAATATAATTTAAAAACCCTGAACTGGTATGAATCGCACCAAATAATGTACCTGGACTGCGTAGAGGAGTGGTCACCACAATATAATTTAAAAACCCTGAACTGGTCTTAATCGCACCAAAAAATGTATCTGGACTGCGTAGAGGAGTGGTCACTACAATATAATAAGAAAACCATCAACTGGTCTGAATCGCACCAAAAAATGTACCTGGGCTGCGTAGAGGAGTGGTCACCACAATATAATTTTAAAACCCTGAACTTGTATGATTCGCACCAAAAAATGTACCTGGACTGCGTAGAGGAGTGGTCACCACAATATAATAAGAAAACCATCAACTGGTCTGAATCGCACCAAATAATGTACCTGGACTACGTAGAGGAGTGGTCACCACAATATAATTAATAAAAAACCCTCCACGGGTCTGAATTCCCCCCAAAAAAATTCTGGACTGCGTAGTGGGGTGGCCCCGGTACCCAATTTGATACCGGGGCCACAATATAATGAATACACCCTCAACTGGTCAGAATTCCACCAAACAAGTATCTGGACTGCGTAGTGGGGTGGCCCCGGTACCCAATTTGATACCGGGGCCACAATATAATAAATACACCCTCAACTGGTCAGAATTCCAGGGAACAGATGGCGGACACCGGATGGACGTCTAAAACCAACATAGCAGTTAAGGGCGCAGTTCCTCTTTTTTGTGACTGCACAAACAATTAACGTAGTAATAGAAATGACAGGTTTTTTTTTGTTTTAAATATAGAAAGAAAGAAGGTAGTACTAGAAATGTCAGTTATTTTATTTATTTTTAAATATAGAAAGAAAGAAGGTAGCAATAGAAATGTCAGTTCCTCTTTTTTGGAACTGCACAAACAGTGATGAAAATGAAGGTGGAGCTAGTGGCATGTCACTTCAGAGGACAATCTCCTGACCAGCAGGTCTTTGCACCGCTGTAGACTTGTGTCCGCCGGAAACAGAGACACAACATACGCTTTAAACCGAGGATCGAGAACGGTGGGCAGAATGTATTCCTCTGACTTTAAAAGACTGACCACCCTCGTATCCTGGCAAAACGTATGAAGGGCTTCATCCACAAGAGCTACATGCTTGGTGGAATCGCAATGGTTTACCAGCTCCTACCTCACTTTTTCCAGCTGCTTCTGCAAAAGCCTGATCAGGGGAATCACCTGACTCACGCTGGCAGTGTCGGAACTGACTTCTCGTGTGGCAAGTTCAAATGGCTGCAGAACCTTGCACAACACGGAAATCATTCTCCAGTGCGCTTGACTCAGGCGCATCCCCACTCCTTTTCCTATGTCGTAGGTGGCTGTGTAGGCTTGAATGGCCTTTTGATGCTCCTCCATCCTCTGCAGCATATAGAGGGTGGAGTTCTAGCACGTCACTACCTCTAGTTAATTTAGATTGCAAGGCTTGTAAATACTTTGAAGATAAAAAAAAGCAGGCTGCACAGACTGTGGAGCTAGAAAGTGAAATTAAATGGACCATGTTACTTTGGTGGCTATCTATCCCCCCCCCCCCCCCCCCGCCCTACACTTGTAGTTGAATATAAAAAAAAGCAGCCTGCATAGACTGTAGAACTAGAAATTCAAATATACAAAGAAATGGACAAAGGCTGTTTGGTATCTGTCTGCATCAGATCCCCTCTCCACTAGGAGTAAAATAGAAAACTATTCAGCCGTTATATAATCTAGAATATAAATAGAAATTGAGAAAGGCAATTTGGTATCTGTCTGCATCATAATCATCAACATCCTCCTCAGCGCCAGCTACATCAATATCCTTCTCCCGGTGTACAACATTCACACCTTCATTAGCCAAATCTGTAACTGGACTGTGGGTGATCCTTCCAGCATATGCAGAGGGCGTGCTGCAAATGGTGGAAAGGGCCCCCTCTTCCCGTACAGTGATGGGAAGGTCAGGCTTCACAACCACCAACACCCTTGGACTCGCCTTGGGGATTTGTGATGTCATCTGTTTAGAAGGCAGAGTTCTTTGCTGTTTTGTTGTTGTTGCTGACAGCATAACTCTCTTAAATTTTTTGTAGGGGGGGGAGGAGGAGGGCTTAGATCCTTGGGTGAAGCTGAACCACTAGTCATGAACACGGGCCAGGGCCTAAGCCGTTCCTTGCCACTACGTGTCGTAAATGGCATATTGCCAACTTTACGTTTCTCCTCAGATGATTTTAAGTTTCTCTTTTTGCTATTTTTTGAGAACTTGGGCTTTTTGGATTTTACATGCCCTGTACTAGGAAATTGGGCATCGGGCTTGCCAGACGACGTTGATGGCATTTCATCGTCTTTGTCATGACTAGTGGCAGCAGCTTCAGCATTAGGAGGAAGTGGGTCTTGATCTTTCCCTACTTTATCCTCCACATTTTGGTTTTCCATTATATGTAGCACAAGAGAGCATACCCCTAAGCCACACACACTCCGCAAAGCCTTTAAAAATTATATGCGGCACAGGAGAGTACCACTGGACTTATAGTGCTGAATCAGTGAACTTTGTAATAGCATTACCACTGGACTTATACTGCTGAATCAGTGAACTTTGTAATATATCAGTACCACTGGACTTATACTGCTGAATCAGTGAACTTTGTAATAGCAGTACCACTGGACTTATACTGCTGAATCAGTGAACTTTGTAATATATCAGTGAACTTTGTAATATATCAGTACCACTGGACTTATACTGCTGAATCAGTGAACTTTGTAATATATCAGTACCACTGGACTTATACTGCTGAATGTGTGAACTTGGTAATATTGCAGTACCAATGGGCTTATACTGCAGGATTGGTTTTGCAAATTTTGTTGTAATTAATTTTTTTTTAAATTATTTTTTGGTATTTTTTTTTATAACTTTTTTTTAATTTTTTAAACACTTGGGAATAATGGGGAAATAACTATGCCCTTAGAAGCACAGAGCACAGGACACAGCACCACTGGACTGAACAGGACACAGCACAGGACCCAGCAGCACCACTGAACTCAAAATTGACAGAGCACAGCACACAGCACCACTGGACTGATACTGCAGAACACAGCACAGCACTGAACTAAACAGCACAGCACGAGATCTACCAGGACAGAGGACCACCTAACACACCCTCCCTCTACCCTGATCAATGCCCGAGTGAAGATGGCGGCGACTAGCGGGGAATTTATAGGATCCGAGTATCGCGAGATCCGACAGCGGGATTATGACTCCGAGCCTCGGTTTCAAGTTTTCATTTGGCGCCAATACCCGGATCTGTCTCGGATCCGACTCGGATCGGAAACGTTCGGGTGGGCTCGGATTCACGAAATCTACTTTTTATTCATTGTCATATGAAGCGGGGAAGTGGTGGTATAATGTTAGAGAATATGGAGAATAAAGGAATATCCTCAAGACAAGCAAGAGAAAATCTTCCCCCATAAATGGAGCTGCCCCATCTACCAATAAGTGTGGACTCAGTGGGGACTGTTTGCAGTGAGAAGTGTTCTGCTTCAGATATAATTCATGTAATACTCACACCCAGGTTCTACATTTAAGAAAATAAAGCCTAATCTACAAACACATTTCCTACATGTGTAGACAAACAAAACCTCATTTTAGATGACAGAAGGATCCTGTCATTGTATAATTTTATGCTTAACACAGTGAGCTGATGCATATAACTAATTCTAACATCGCTTTCTCGTTTGTTTTCCTTTTTTGTTTTACAATTGTTAATAACCCTAAGCGACCCACTGCTAGTCACATTGTATCTTTATCACATTTCACCATGAGCGCTAAACTAACATCTCTGTCTATAGCATATGCAGCACAGTCTACTTGCAGGCATATTCCAGTTATTCTATTAGCAGCTTCAAATGCCCCTTCCAAGTTTATTATAAAAGGGTATTTACCATATCATTACGTGCTGAATATTAGCTCTAGTGTCAAACCAACACTAACATACAAAGAAAATACAATATAGACCATCCTCCCTCCTCCCCCAACATTATTTTGGCAAAGTATGTAGATGGTCTTAACCAGTGGTGGAATTGGAGGTGTATATGACAGCATGCCATACTAGCACTTCTCCTACTGCCTTCATTGTAAGACTATCACATTCCATTCACTTACATTCCCATTACATTTTTCTTATCGCCAACTTCTACATTTCCACTTCGACCATTGGTCGTAACTAGAGATGAGCAAAGTTATGTCAGAAGTTCTCACAAGTGTGATATCGCGGTGGAGCAGTTTCGCACTGGTACACAGACTCTTGGCATTCCACACTGCATTTGTAAATTCTGCACTTTGCAGATAGAGCTGTGGCAACAATAGTGATAAATAATTCTGCTCTGTGGTGTAGTTGGGGTAGTCCAGGGGTAACAAAAATAATGAGGCACACATTTAAGGCCAAATTCCATGGGAGACGCATGCAAAAGTCCACGCTGAAATGGGAAGAGGCAAATATTCCTCAGAGCAGTATAGAAAATGTCATTTATCTCTGCATTTAGCATATACATTAAGGTAGCTAATGTTTCATTGTTCAGTCATACTTTCTGTGCATTGTGTAAATAACTAATGCTGACAGCATACTAACATTCATATCAACAGTAATAATAATAATAATAATATGATCCTCTAATCACCCTCCATGTCCACATAGTCTATAGTGGAATATTGCTTTGATCAAGGGCTAAGACTTACGACAATAATAATGAAGTATTTGTACATTATTTCTGTATTTAAGATGGTTTCATCAATAGACAACAGTATAACTAATTAGTATGCTTGCACATCCATTATAATAAGTTAGAATGTACAGGATATTATGTTACAAAGCCAAGAGGATAGGAATACATGGTACATTTGCATCCAGTAAGAAGAAATAGATTGTGCATTTGAACAGATTTAAAAATTGGGACATTTCCAGGAACTAATCTTTAAAACCCGAGTCTATCCCCGGAAATGAAGCAGTATCCAGTTGTTTTTAGCATTAACATGCAAAGATGGCAACTTCTGTTAGGGATATATGCAACACACATAGTCTACCTGGCTAGATGGTGGACACATGTTAACAAAGCCAGTGAAAAGAGTGTGAACTTCCATGTTCAAAGGCCTGTAATACTCTAACACAACAGAGCCCCATATCACCAGTATAGAGGGTGCTGAATGCAAACTCATCTAATGACCAATATATAGCATCAAACTACTTGAGCAGTACACAGTACCATCTGACCATCGGTATACAGCACATTTTGACAGCAAGTGTACATTGCACAGCCATATTGCTGTCATATTTCGATGGTGTACATAGGTGAACCCAGCTTGTGAACATTATAAAAAATGTTGAGCTAATACCTCCTACTGCTGCTTCTAAATCATCAAGGCTGGCATACGCTGGAGCTTTAGTTGCCTTGCACTATCATCGGTAGAGTATAGCTCTCTGTCCTAATTCCTGCCTTCAACCATAACTGGCTACCAGTAAACACGTCGTACGGGAGATCTAACAGTAACTTGTAATGTTCCCAGTTGATGTTATGGAACCTATGATAGCTTGAGTTGGTTCTAGTGCTGGGTAAAAGCAGGTGTGTTCAACTGAAGACCTGTCCTTGCTGGCCTTAGGACTCGAGGTGACGTCGTAGTCATCATCATCATCACCATTTATTTATATAGTGCCACTGATTCCACAGCGCTGTACAGAGAACTCACTCACATCAGTCCCTACCCCATTGGACTTACAGTCTAAATTCCCTAACATACAGACAGAGAGATCGAGAGAGAGAGACTAGGATCAATTTTGATAGCAGCCAATTAACTTACCAGTATGTTTTTGGAGTGTGGGAGGAAACCGGAGCACCCAGAGGAAACCCACGCAAACACGAGAAGAACATACAAACTCCACACAGATAAGGCCATGGTCGGGAATTGAACTCATGACCCCAGCGCTGTGAGGCAGAAGTGCTATCCACTTAGCCACCGTGCTTCCCTGATGTTCATCATCACACTGTTAATGTGAGTCTGTGCATTAGCAATTTTCATTATATTGTAAGTAATAATTTTCCTCCCCCTACTTTCAATTATTACATATATTAGAAGTACTGCTATCATCTGTATACAAGTTATTTATATGGTCACGGCACTTTTGATAACTTCTAATATACTTAGAACTTTAATAGGGGTATATTATCAAATATATATTTTTCTATTTTGCTAAATTCAGGTTTGTTGCCAAGCTGTGGCAGTAAGTGCTATTTTTATTTTTCTCTTTGCTCCAGCTACTAGGCAGCAAATATAGAAATAAATTGGTCAAATTCAGCGGCTTTAAGGTTTAATAAACTGTTGGAAGTAAATCTACTAAACAAAAGAAGGACTAATACATCTGGAAGCATAGATGTCACATCATTAACTTCTCATCATGCTAGAAATTGTATCAGTGCCACATTTGTATAAAATGGTATCAATATTCTTGTTTGAAGATACAACATAAACAAATGAGATATGAAGATCTGTCATAATTCAGTACTGAGAAAGAAACAAGAAATAATCATATTATATTGTTTCAATACACTTGCATCAATTTGTCAGTTCTTCTTATTTCACTGAGTGTCTTTAGCTTCCACACTAGAGCCATAGTCTATTTATGAGGCAGAGATTGTTGCAGCAGTGCACACAATGCTTTATTCTACATATGCAGGATATTTAATCAAATAAATCTGATGCAAATTTGAGGCAAAATGAAAAATGTATCTTTGTACCATTTTTACTGTTTGTTATAAAAATCAAATTTGTTTTATCAGTCACTCAAAAGATAATTTAAATTAATATAGTTCACAGGATTGTTATTTTTTTATTGAGGCGAAGACATCTGTAGCTTTTAGACTGGGCCAGAGTAACATTGGACCTAGGCCTTAGCTGCAGTTGTAACATACCGCCCAACATTTGGAAATCCAGCATCGGGCTGCAGCCTCGTCACAATGGGGGCACGACCACATCACGATGAGGGCACTGCCACACCCCCTGGCCGTGGCTATCACTTTTAAAGTGCTAGGCTGCCTTGTACTCCCCTCTCCTCCCCTCCAAACACTGCCATTGCCATGCATAGCAGCAGTGAATCAGACATACCTCCAGATTTCCCACCTGCGGAAAAAGCTGTCCCAAAGAGAATGGTGGGGCAGAGCCCTCAAATTGGGACTGTCCCACCTAAATTGGGATGGCCAGGAGATATGCTTATTATTTCCGACCTTATCATGAGTACTCACAACATTTCCGGGTTTTCTGTTGCATTCCAAATCACATAGATTGTTGTGAGCCCTGCCTTAATTTCCTCACTCGTTCTATAGTCTGGCAATGAAATCTTGTGTACATGTTTTATACCTTAAGAGACAAATGAAAATAACATTGGTGTATATTAACTCATTCATGGCAAACAAAGCCAGATGCCCCTTCTGACAGCTAATAAAGAAGAGTGCAGCTGGCCCTGTCTTAATGTGGTAGGACTAGACAGCAGCAGATCATGTGGAGCTCTTCTCCTGCCTGGTTCAAACTGTTGCTATCTAGTCACCTGACCACATCATGGTAAATGTTGTGATGTGGCTAATGGTTTCATACATTTCTAAAAGAAAAATAAATAAATACTTGATAGAATGCTCAGGGTCATGTATTAAAAATAGAAATGGACATATGTTTGTTCCTTTTGGATGACAAACATAATGAAAAGGATATCATTGATAATCTTACTAAGTAGGGTAGAAGTGAATTTGTGGAAAACAGTCATTTTAAGTTGATTCCAGTGGCAGCATTCAGTTTTTAATACTCTTTATTAACAGATACATTACCATCTCCATGGCCCTTTATTGCGATTTAAAAAACCCCTTCAACTTTAACATTTTTTTCCCATATGTGCTTAAGTTACCCTAGCATCTCTTTTCTGAAATGATTACCATCTTCCATTGATAGCCAGGAACCTCCTTTTTATAGTTAAGTAAGCAGCGGGTATTTTTCCATGTCGCAATATAATGAACAAGCAGGCCTACATTTAGGGCTTTTTTTTTATCTACATAAGCAAATTAGCAAAAAGTATAGGTACATATAAATTAAATAATAATTGTTTAAAAGCGAACAAACAATCAGTGTGGAGTTTGTATGAGCCCCCCAGTGTTTATGTGGGTTTCCTCCCACTCTCCAAAACTGTACTAGTAGGTTAATTGGCTTCTGACAGAAATAGACCCTAGTCTATGTGTGCTAGAGAATTTAGATTGCAAGCTCCAATGATACAGGGACTGATTTATGAATTACTATATATCCTTTGAACAGCACTGCGTACAATTTGATTGGCGCCAGGGCTGTAACTAGGGATGTGCAAGAGGGGCAAACGCTCAAGGTGCAATTCTGAAAGAGGGTGCAGGGAAATGAATATTTTAGGTTAATTTGGTTGCTGCTGAGGGCATTGGTTTTCCTTCATGCTCCAGGCTGTAAAACCTCTCTTATTACTGTTCTGATTGGCACTATATAAGTAAATAATAATGATGATCAGTCTGAATGCACAAAAAGATAAGAAATGTGGTCAAATGATAGAAACATCCTAGGGCTGCCCAAATTAGAGCTTGTGAACAAGTACCCACTACTGTATACATGCACGCTATCTTTGGTGTTGCTCTGAGTTTTACCTTACATCTGCCATTTACAGCAAGGAGAAATCCTGAATGCTTTGACAACTGTTCCCCAACAAGAATGATGGACTAGAATTAGTGGTGTAGTTAATTTTTGCTAAAGTTTCCTACAGAACGTGTAACATCAAGATCAATCTCCAGCTCTGTGTCTTGTAGTGGAAATTGGAAACATTGTTGTCTCACATTGATTTTGACAATTGACTGGTATAAGCTCTGATTAATTATCTAGAATCGCATAGTTTGCCAGAGATCTGTTTCCGAACCATCACAACATATTTTCCTTGATGTTTGACTGTCATTTCTGCAACATGTGGAGCAAAATGTTATTCTTTGAAAATACACATTTTGTTAAATTCCTTGGTTTATGTGATCTTCTCTTTACCTGACAGGTCGGTGATCAAATTATTGAAATCAATGGGGAAAGCACAAGAGACATGACACATGCTAGAGCAATAGAACTCATTAAATCCGGAGGAAGGAGAGTAAAGCTGCTACTAAAGCGTGGAACAGGGCAGGTCCCGGAGTATGGTGGGTTTTCACTTTCCTAATATGCTATTTGCAGTTAAACTGTAAATTGAAAATTGGTTCTTACTTTTTCTGAAAATACATTTTTAGACTGTGAATAATTTATCAGTATAACAGATGAAAGCCTCCCAAGAGCATAATGTTCGTGTAGTACAAACACCCTTCACTGAATATTGGCATTATTGTGTGATGGGAGTTACTGCGCCCTGCAATTTGTACCATGCTCCAGAGGATATCATAATGATTTGGATAAAACTTTCATAATATGCGTTGAATGCATGAAGCAATACGTGATATAATACATAAGAGAGTGACATTGAGTTAACAAAGACTTTTCATTAACTAAATGAATAGAAATTCATGTTCACGCTGGTAGTCACAGTGAAATTAACGTTAGAACATGCCAAATATACTTCCTGTGGTACTGAAGCAAACAAAACATGTTTTTACATGGTTTATATGTTGTATAGAAAAGGTAAACCGTGCAATCATTACTCTGAAAATAATGTATAAATTGATCAGCTGTCGATGCCCCATTTCTGTGAAAGTCCATTCACTGGGAGTCAGTTACCTAGAGCACAATTTACACAGCACAGTGTATATGTACAATTATGGCCACTTTTATAACTCTGCACATAGAAAAGTGCATGGCCTCACTGAATAAGTTTATGGTTAATGTGATGTGTGTGGTCACTGCGGTTTATGGGTCGCCTTTTATTACACCCCGTATTAATTCAAAATTTTCTCCCAATATGCCATTCATTTGACCTTCATTTACATTGACAAATTGCGTTTGCTATATGAAACCACTGTAGCTGTATGGCTTCTATGTGAATCCTGCCTGCCTGTTTTTACATGTACAGGTTGCCCCTATTTCACAGAACAGAATAGTTTCAGTCTGCCCAATGGTAAACAGATCTAAGTCAATGGATGTGAGGAATGAAACCACATATACCAGACCTGCTCATATTTCTGTTATACCTACTAAAACCTTTTTAACTTACAAGCCAGTATCAGTATCTTCATTTACTCAGTGACGGAACTACCATTGGCACAGCAGGTGCAGTGCACCGGGGCCCATGGAGATGCTTGCTGCATGGCAGATGCAAAGGGTCCGGGGACCCGGTTCCCTCCTCCCTGCACTGCCCACTCCCTGCCCACAGCTCACTAGTTCTGCCTCTGAATTTACTTTTTTAATCCACATAGATTTATGTCCTTCCACTGTAACACTATGCAACAGCTAGTGCAGAATAACAGAATATGATAAAATACCCTGGGGATGTATTTAGAGTTGATACAGTGCTACGCATTGTGAGCAAATACATCCTAAACTAGTATTTGTGATGTCCATAAGCTTATGTTCCGCTCTTTAACACTCTGTCATTCAATATTTTAGTGGGTATATAGATGGAGTTCTATGCAGCCTCTTAAACGGTTCTGGCCTAGGCATGTTCCTATATTGCCGTACGGTAATTTCACCTCTGCATGCATGTCAAGTGGTCGTAATACTTAAACCTGGGATAACCTTAGTGCAGTGGACATTACCTTATATAATTTAAATTCTATTAAGACACCTAGGAGTAAATGGTGTTGCGGTTATACCTAAACTGTACCAGACAATACTTGATATTAAATGTCTGTACAGAGAAACATGTACCAGAATCTTCTTTCTAACCATCTTCAGTCAGTGTTAGAGTGTCAGCAGATCATTTAGTACAAGACAATTTCATGGGTTTAGACGATTGTTGATCAGCATCAAACAGCTGACACCAACAAGGGCTCTTTTTAAGAAGCTCAGAAAAGCCCCATCTCACCTGTAAAACACCTGTTCTTACTGGTTATCACCAGTAAGTGCTCTCTAGTTAAGGCCCCCTGTTCCACTCCGAGAGCTCATTCAAGCATAGTACTGCTAACAAATAGATCTGCGTCTCTCATTCACACTTATTCTGTGGAATAAATAGAATATAAACAGTGCAGGTTTTCCATATCTCCTTGCTGGAGCACAGGTGTATTCATTACTGACTGACACATATATAATATTATATTAATATGTAACAGATCCACAGGTGGTCCTAATTATGTCACATGTGATCCAGAAAACCTGCACTGTTAGGGAGCCCTGAGGACTGGGTTTGGGAAACCCTGCAGTAGGCAATGAGGAAGAGTGAGGCTAACCAACGTTAAGGACTATTTAATAACTTTGAAAGCACCAGGTTCAATAAATACTATCCACCTCCACCAAGTTGCTGTGAAAATGGACAGTCTGTTGATGACCAAGACCATTCCTCTTCCATTCTGTCACATAACTTTCTGCCACTGATAGGCAAACCATAGTTCCACAATGGCGTAGAATCCATATCTTTTAAAGACACATTTGACTACGGTCTATGAACCATTCGGTTATCATCCTTTACCTCATGCTCGTCCGCATGTCCCTAATGTTGAAGTGTATAGGAATGAAACAACCTGTAGCCTAACAGATAATAAGGATATACACAGCAGCACTGAGTATTTCAAAAGATAAATATGATGCTCTTGTGGGAGACAGTGACCTATCTACTTGTGATTTAGTAACAAGACATTAGACTGGCCTGAATTTGACAGAGTCATGGCTATCTGTCATATATGTGGCACTTGTAGAGCCACGGTTGCTTGTACTATATTTTAACTGTATTACCCTGGTACCCAACAGCCAGAGATACCAGGAGGAGGCCAGTGCCAGTGGAGCTGATAACTACTTCTGATATGTGGAGGTTTGCAAACCGCATAGAAAACTGACCCTTAATAAATCTCTCTCCATAGCGTGAGAAAGGAATAGAAGCAAGCAGAAAGCCACAGATTGATAATAGAAGGAGCAGGGTCCTCCAATAGCTCAGAGGAGCAACATATTGTGTTGTCAAATAATCCTCTATATGAAATGAAGTTCTGCTTCCAAGTTGATTAGTAGTATTTATGGCTAACAAAGTTGGTTTCCGGACTGCAGAAAAAATACATAGAACATTTCTATTTATATCAAGAGTTCTCTTAATATTGGAATTTGCTGTTCCTGACATGGAATGTAGGTTACTGCTTGTAAAGTATGCATCTTGAAGCTTTTAACAAACCCGGATGGTGAAGTGAAAGATCCAGTTTCAAGTATACGTAGAATTAAGATTCTTCACATGCCAGCAAATAGCTTTTAGGGTGGTCATAGTACATAATTTAAAAAAAAAAAAAATCAGCTGAACGATGACAGAAAGTCATTGTTGTTGAATACTCCCCATTTTTTATGTTAGAAATTGTACAAGTTATAACCATATAGCAACATAATAAGCACCTCAATCCCTACCCCACATACACAAACACCTTGTTTCCTAGAACCCTGTCTTCAGACATACAGAATGGTTTTTAATCCGCGCTAGTGCAAAATAGATATGAAAAGTGGAAAGAACGAGTCAACCAATTACTAAAAATGTTTAGTAGAACAAGGTTAACAAAACTATTCACAAGTACTTCAAAATGTAAAAAATAGAATAGGACAAATGTTATACAATAGGACAAATGTAAATTTTATAAAAATTCAAGTGGGCAGATCTTTCAACTATGAATGTCTGTGCTGCACAACACAATAACATTCTAAACAAAGGTCTTGTTGTCTTATTAAGCCTATATCTGAGTCACTCGTAAGTGCATTCACTCAGTCACTACATTGGTGGCCTGTTTTTTTTTTTTACTGAATCCAATATTAAGCACCCCTACTACCATATAAGGCCGTCAACAAAACTGCACCAACATAGACACCTCCGTTCTTCACAAGATCTGCGTCTCTCATCCACACTCATTACCTACTCCCATTGTCGGTTACAGTACTTTCTTTGGGCTGCATCCTCTTTGTAGAATTCCTTCCTTCGCCCAACAAGACTTTTCACTAGCCTTCAAACCTACAAGAGTTCTCAGAAAACCCACCTCTTCACACAAGACTTGCAGGAGTTCTTTCTATACTCAATCAACCCTCTGACCCCTGACCCACATTGCAATGTCACTAGATCATATAGCCCACTAAGCACTTTCTACCTTTGCAATCTGGCTGAACCAATATGCAATATGTAGCACTTAACCACCTATTGTACTATTATGTCCTTTTACCTCTCTGTCTTATTACCCAGTCTTGTTTTATTACTGTGTTTGTTCCCAATAGTAAAGCGCTATGGAATATTCTGGTGCTATGTAAATAAATGTTAATAATAATGAGTAACAGAGCATATAAAGAATATTTCATTAGGGTGTTTCATTAGGAAATCTAGAGAGAGAAACTTGGTGCTGTGGCGTACTGCCTGGGGAGGATTTGCACCTTCAAGGGGTGTGTCTAGCACTATTTTCATGTCATCAATCACCCCTCTCATCATCATTACCCCCCATATCATGTCTCCATGAACCCACTCACCTCTCACCCCACTTCATATTGTACCACACAGTAGTGCCCCTCCAGTTCATATTATGACACACAATAGTGCCCCCAATTTCATATATACACACATGATGATTAAACATATATATAAGATATAAATATATGAAGGGACTGGCAGCTGCACTATTTCCTTAAGTACGACTCCCCTCAGGAATCTGCACACAAGTCTAGAGCTCTTCAGTACCGCAGGACAAATTGAGAGAAGCTGTGAATCCTGCTGTGCATCGGGGTGTGCCTGGGCCAGATTCATTAACAAATGCAAAACAAACGCAATGTGTGGATTTTAAGAAACATGTACATCTGGCATCTGCACGTCCTTATGCAACAAGAAGCAGATGTATAGGTACATCTGTTGATGACTGAAGGTCTAGGTCCACTCTGCTCTGGCAAATTATATTCTACATATGTATTGGATGTATCCTGTATTGTATTAAGCCCCAAAAGAATGCACAGGAAATAAAAATATTCAATTAATGTCAATAATACAGTTATTAATAACAAAACATTTTTATTTATTTTTTTCCCCCATAAAATACGATTTATTAGGATGTTGTTAATATCTTCTGGATGTCACGAGCCGCGGCGGTACTCACAGCCGCCGCGGCTCGCTTCCTCTGCTCCCCGGCGTCCCGGCCTTCACCTTGACGACTGAGATGCCACTTCCGCCCAACTCCCGACCGTTGCCGAGGCAATGGTCGGACACCCTGCAGTGTAGCGCTGCGTCCCGGTAACAGGGGACAGCCGGGCGCGTGCGCAAAGGGACTTAATAGCCTGGAGGCTATTAAGCTTTAATTTATTAGTTAGCCGGCTCCTGGGAGTAATTGCAGAGCTAGGCTCTGATTGGTCCACCTATGTATTTAAGGCAGTGAGGACTGCAGCCTCACTGCCGCTTATAACTCTCTGCTATCAGTTCTGCTGACCTGCTCTGCTCCTTGTTCCTGTCCTTTGGATATTCTGTTGGATTGCCCGTGTATGACCCCTTGCATGGATTTGGATCCTGCCTGTGTTTCTTGTGACCCCGACCTCTGGCGTGTTTACCAACTTTCCTGTTTGCTCGTGACCCTTGACCTCGGCTTGTTTATTGGAATTGCTGTCTGCTGCCGGCCCTCCACCCTTGCCTGGACTTCACTTCGCTTTCCTGGGTTCTCCCCTTCACGACCCTCTGCTGGTCTACGGCAAAGTCTGTCCCCACCACTAGGGGCTCCAGTGAATACCAGACTGGCAGAGCAGACTCTGGGTTGTGTTGTACCGGCCAGAGGGGTTCCTAACATTATAACCGGCCTAAAAACAGACGTTCTGGAGACGAAGTTGGGATGGATGAAAGCGGAACCAAATCGTCTCCATTCCAAGCCCTGGCGGGTCATGTTGAGACCCTGCATCAGATGGTCCGGGGATTGTCCCAGCATTTGTCCGCTCAAAAGGAGGACTCCCGGACTACACTAGCCATTTCCGGTTCCACCGATGAACCCAAGTTAAATTTGCCGAACCGGTTCTCCGGAAATAGAGCCCTGTTCCGGAACTTTAAAGAAAGCTGCATGCTCTACTTTCGGCTAAAACCTCGGTCTTCCGGTTCAGAACAGCAGAGAGTCGGTATTGTCATCTCCCTCCTGCAGGGTGACCCCCAGTCTTGGGCCTTCACCCTGCCGCAGTCTAGTCCTTTCTTGAAATCTTTGGAAGCCTTCTTTAACGCATTGGGTCTGCTCTACGATGACCCTGTCCGAGTTGCCTCCGCTGAGGCTCATCTACGGGCTCTAAAGCAAGGACGACGTCCTGCAGAAGAATACTGCGCTGAATTCCGCAGATGGTCACCTGACAGTGAATGATGATCCAACGTTACGCAGCCAGTTTCACCTAGGACTGTCAGAGCAGATCAAAGATTCACTTGTGCAGTATCCTTCTCTCACCTCGTTGGAAAGCCTTATGAAACTCACCATTAAAATTGACAGGAGAATCAAGGAGAGGAAGACAGAGAAAGGGGCATCCTCCTTTTCATCTGCATTTATCCCGGTTCCCACGGAGGAGGAGCCTATGCAGTCAGGGGCATATCGCCTCTCTCCTGACGAAAGAGACAGAAGACAGTCACAAGGCCTATGTCATTATTGTGGTAATAAAGGCCACTTCTCCTGCTCTTGTCCTTACAAACCTGAAAAAAGAGCATGTCTGGGAAAGGTCCACTTAGGTCTGCAAATTGTTTCCCAAAAGAATGCTGTCCTGATTCCCGCACAGGTCACTTTCGGTGCCAGTTCTGTGGCCCTGTCGGCCTTCATTGATAGTGGAGCTGCAGGCAACTTCCTCTACATCAGGTTTGCCCGTTCTGCTGGAATTCCAATGGTGAAGCTCCATTCTGCAGTTACAGTTTGTGGCCTAGATGGGAGTCCTTTGCCTGGAGGCAAAATTGTTTGGGAGACTCCATCGCTACAATTGAACATAGAAGCTTTCCATTCAGAGACCATAACCTTCCTCCTTATTGACTGTCCATCGGTTCCGTTGATTCTGGGTCATCCGTGGCTTTCCCGTCATAACCCTGTTGTGGATTGGGTGAAAGGAGAGATTATGCAGTGGAGCTCTTTTTGTGCACAGTCCTGTTTAACTATGCCTCTGCTAATCATTCAGTCTATTTCGGAGCAACTTCCCTCACAATATCATGAATTTTGGGATGTGTTCTCCAAAAAGGCTGCTGACACCTTACCACCTCACCGTGACTTCGACTGTGCCATCAAGCTTATTCCTGGTTCCAAGTTACCCAAGGGACGTTTGTACTCTCTCTCTGGTCCAGAGACCAAATCCATGCAGGAGTATGTTGATGAAAACTTGGAGAAAGGTTTCATCAGGCCATCTAAATCTCCAGTGGGAGCTGGATGCTTCTTCGTATCCAAAAAAGATGGAGGTCTACGACCTTGTATCGATTACCCGGGACTGAATCTCATTACTGTTAAGAACACTTACCCCCTTCCCCTCATCTCCGTGTTATTCGATCAGTTAAGAGGTGCTACTGTCTTCACTAAAATCGATCTTCGTGGAGCTTATAACCTCATCCATATTAAAAGAGGAGACGAGTGGAAGACGGCGTTCAACACACATTCTGGCCACTACAAATATCTGGTCATGCCGTTTGGTCTTAGCAACGCACCTGCAGATCTGATTAACGAAGTTTTTCGAGAGTTCCTTGACCTTTTTGTGGTTGTCTATTTAGACGATACCCTCATATATTCCAAATCATTATCGATACATCGGGGTCACGTCAAACAAGTTCTACAGGAATTACGAGAAAACCATCTTTATGCAAAACTAGAGAAATGTGAGTTTGAGGTGCAGAAGGTATCCTTTTTGGGTTACGTAATTTCTTCTGAGGGATTCTCCATGGATCCTACTAAGGTCCAAGCTATCCTGGATTGGGTGCAACCAAACAATCTCAAGGCGGTGCAGAGGTTCCTGGGCTTCGCCAATTATTATAGAAGGTTCATTTGTGGCTTTGCTGACATTGTGGCTCCTATTGTCACCCTTACCCGCAAAGGAATGGATGCAACTAATTGGTCGCCCCAAGCAGTAGCCTCCTTTGAAAGTTTGAAGAAAGCCTTTGTATCCGCTCAGGTCCTTAGACACCCGGATCCTACTAAACCATTTGTTCTTGAGGTCGACGCCTCTGATGTCGGTGCTGGTGCTATATTGTCCCAGAAAGACCCTCTTACTCACCGTCTGCACCCATGTGCCTACTTCTCCCGTAAGTTCTCTTCAGCTGAGGCCAACTACGATGTGGGCAATAGGGAACTACTGGGCATTAAATGGGCCTTTGAGGAGTGGCGACATTGGCTGGAGGGTGCTACACATCAAATCTCCGTTATTACAGATCACAAGAACTTACATTATATACAATCAGCCAAACGCCTGAACCCCAGACAGGCCCGTTGGTCGTTGTTCTTTACTCGCTTCAATTTCGTGATCACCTACCGACCAGGTTCTAAAAATGTCCGGGCAGATGCCCTATCTCGGAGCTTCTTGGCACATCATGTTCCAGTTACTAATCCAAATCCTATCATTCCTTCTTCCGTAATTCATGCTGGGCTAACTCAAGACCTGAGCACATCACTTCAAAGGTTCCAAAGACTAGCTCCTGATATTATGCCAGAGGGACGTTTATTTAAGGAAGGCGGTTCTTGCAGAGACACATAATAGTAAGACTGCTGGACATCCGGGAATTCAGAAAACGCTGGAGATTCTCTCCCGAACTGTCTGGTGGTCGTCATTGTCCGCTGATGTCAAAGCTTATGTCCTCTCTTATGAAAACCGTGCCAGAAATAAAGTCCCCAGGAGTCGTCCTGTAGGCCAATATGTTCCATTGCCCGTCCCTGCAAAACCTTGGACACACTTATCAATGGACTTTATAGTCGATCTACCACTCTCTGCGGGATATAACACCATATGGGTGGTAAGTGACCGCTTCAGCAAAATGTCACACTTCATACCGTTACCTAGGCTCCCTAGTGCTCGAGATTTGGCTATCCTGTTCATCCAGCATATATTCCGTCTCCATGGACTTCCTACCGATATCGTGTCGGATCGTGGTTCTCAATTTATAGCACAATTTTGGAAATCCTTTTGTACCCTGCTTGGAATCAAGATTAGCCTTTCGTCTGCATACCACCCTCAGTCTAATGGGCAAACTGAAAAGGTTAATCAGTCCTTAGAGCAGTTCTCACGGTGTTACACTTCCGAATATCACGACAACTGGTCCTCCTTATTGCCTTGGGTGGAATTCGCCTATAACAACTCATGTCATTCATCTACGCAAATCTCTCCATTCTACTGTAACTTTGGTTTTCATCCCAGGTCCAATTCCTTGTATTCCCTCAGATCCGCTGGTATTCCAGAGATTCGTTCCACAGCTGCTGAGCTCAAGGTCATCTGGAAAAAGGTGCAATCCTCTTTAAAATGGGCCTCATTCTTTGCAGAAAAAAATTTGGATCGCCACTGTACCACCTGCTCCTTCAAATTGGGCCAGAAAGTGTGGCTTTCTACGCGAAATATTAGGCTCAGGCAGCCTTGCAAGAAACTGGGGCCTAAATTCATCGGTCCCTTTCTCATTATCAAACAGATTAATTCTGTAGCCTTCAGATTGAAAATTCCTGCTTCGTTGAAGATCCCCAACACGTTTCATTGCTCTGCTTAAGCCTGTGCTATACCCAAATCAATCCCAGCCTTTGAGTTTGCCTGTGCGGAGTACAAACAAACCACAAAAATACATCATTCAGAAGATTCTCGACTCTAAAAGAGTGCAGGGTCAGGTGCACTTCCTAGTACAGTGGAGGAATCGCGGTTTAGAGGAGTGGTCCTGAGTCCCGCGAAGATGGCTTCATGCTTCAAAACATCTGATGGAATTTTTCATGAAATTTCCTAAGAAACCTGGGTGTCGGGGTTCCTTAACCCCTCCTCAAGGGGGGGTACTGTCACGAGCTGCTGCGGTACTCACAGCCGC
This sequence comes from Mixophyes fleayi, assembly GCF_038048845.1. Classification (NCBI taxonomy): domain Eukaryota; kingdom Metazoa; phylum Chordata; class Amphibia; order Anura; family Limnodynastidae; genus Mixophyes; species Mixophyes fleayi. The sequence continues at coordinate 162,673,553 of NC_134405.1, forward strand.
CGCAGCTCGCTTCCTATGCTCCCCGGCGTCCCGGCCATCACCTTGACGACCAGGATGTCACTTCCGCCCGGTCGGACGCCCTGCAGTGTAGCACCGCATCCCGGCAATAGGGGACAGGCGGGCACGTGCGCAAAGGGACTTAATAGCCTGGATGCTATTAAGCTTTAATTTGTTAGCCGGCTCCTGGGAGTAATTGCAGAGCTAGGCTCTGATTGGTCCACCTATGTATTTAAGGCAGCGAGGTCTGCAGCCTCACTGCCGGTTATAGCTATCTGTTACCAGTTCTGCTGACCTGCTCTGCTCTTTGTTCCTGTCTTTTGGATATTCTGTTGGAATGCCCGTGTATGACCCCTTGCCTAGATTTGGACCCTGCCTGTGTTTCTTGTGACCCCGACCTCTGGCATGTTTAATGACTTTCCTGTTTGCTCGTGACCCTTGACCTCGGCTTGTTTATTGGATTCGCTGTCTGCTGCCGGCCCTCGACCCTTGCCTGGACTTCACTTCCCTTTCCTGGGTTCTCCCCGGCCGGTACGCACATCACGACCCTCTGCTAGTCTGCGGCCAAGTCTGTCCCCACCACTAGGGGCTCCAGTGAACACCAGACTGGCAGAGCAGACCCCGGGTTGTGTTGTACCGGCTAGAGGGGTTCCTAACACTGGACATAAAAAAACATTTTTACAGTTGTTCCTGACATGTTCTAGCATGCATATGAGACAATCATCACTAGTAATCGCTACTTACATCAGACCTGTAGCTGGTACAAGTGATATGACTGAAAATGATGTACCTTTGTGATGCTCAAAGCTTCAATCAGACAACACTTTGTGAGCTCCAGCTTGGCATGCCCTTACTATACATTGACTATGTGCATACGCCCAGTCCCCTCCCCATTCCGCCCATGAAATCTAGGCTGTAATAAGGGTCCTTTGCACGTTGCTGCGTTCTCTGGTGTATACTCTGGTTTTGGGCATGCGCAGTGTGAGTTTACACAAAATATGGCACGTATCGCAATTTGCACTCCCTGATGAATCAGGTCCCCCTTGCACATGCCTATGAATTCACTAGTAATGTAGCAGAGCTACTGATATACAAAAGACACAGGCTTGGTCTTGTGCCTCTGCAGATAACTGGTTATGTAACTGCACAGTTTGTATATAAATGACTATTACCCCAAATAAGGGCATTCATAATTATATAATTTTGTAATCTCACAGCACATTTATATGCTGCAGATATAAACACTGCAAATAAATCTTATAATACAAAATGTATAGTGGTTCTTTACAAAAACGGGTCAATAATCATTTCCCTTAATATTGCATAAAATGGTAAAATTCTTCAATCTGCCAGCAAATGCACAGTTTTCTTCTACTTGTGTTAATATTCATAGACTATTTGCTTTCACCTTGATAGGTGATATGTTCATGCCGGAACTATGAATATCAATTTCTTCTGCCTGCATGATGCATGTGGAGCAGAACCTCTAGATTTGGAAGAAAAAAAGAATGCAGTTTTAAATATTCTTATCTGATCTTGTTTATATTTAAAAGGATAAATTGATCTAATGTTTGCATTGCAGTTACTTACAATGTACCCAAAAATTGTAACCTACAATAATTATATATTTCTTGTACCAAAACTTAACTTGCTAACGTTTTATTTTAAAAAAAATAAACTCTAACTGCAAGGCATGTGTTAATGAGCTGGAACAAATTGTTCTAATACAACTACATTTCCCTACTGTTCACCTAAGGTTGTTTGTCTTTTGTTCATACAATTCCTTTTTTCACCATTCTGCTCCTAAAGTCCTAATTCCAAACAGCAGAACCTGTATGAAACGGAATCCAGTATGTTAAGATGCCATTGTAAGTTGTGCTGTGATTAGCCGTGTACTCAATTTCTTTTACCCTTTCTACTGGTACATTTTACAAGTTATGGAAGTGGTCGTTGCCATGACAACTGCTTGCTATAACTTATAACAAGGTCATTGTAATTCTTCATATACAGAGTACTTCAAACATTTTAACAGTGCAGCTTCTGTGTGCTTAACTACCAGCGGTCTCCGTTAATTATTTTTTTCAATTTGCGACAGTTAAATATGATTTAATCAGATATTTAATTTACAGAAAGTGCAAGTAATAAATGTTAATGAGTCACCTTCCAGATCAAATGTGTTTATATTAATATGCATTAAGATAAAATAAATAAAATGCTTATAACCTCTTCTTATTGGGGAATATTTTTGAACAATGACCACAGTAGTTTTCACAATTTTGTGATGGGTAAGATATATTTCTGTTTCTTACTCTGCTGCAAAAAATAGACATTTTGTTTTGACAAACATGGGAAATCTATTATTTTTATTCTAGGTGCATCATATAGGGAAATATTGGCAATAGTGTAGGAAAATATTCCTCTTTCTATAATTTTGCCCATGGGTATTTTTATGAAATTAGTACAGATCAAGAAATGTACCTCCACATTTATTCTGCTACTTCTGCACAATATATGGATATCATGTATATTACGCAAAGTGTGATTCAGCTATGGGGTGAAGAAGTGTAGAGATTTATTTTACCTGTAACATAATGTTTCCTAATCTTACACATAAACAAATAGCATTTGTGGATCAAAAGTCTGCAGTGGGAGGAGCATGGGAGCCGTTGTCACGAACGCGCTCCCAGCTGCCGTGACGTTGGGGTGTTCGCTGTATGAGGTCACACACGATTTCAGCCCGCAGTCTCTCTCACCTATCACACAGGTTCTTAGACCTACGGAATCGCCCCCCAACACAGCGCTCTCACACCCCCGGACACTTCAGGTACAGCCACCACCTATTGGTTATGGGCAATAGGACCCCAATATACTGTCCCACACTGGCACACAGGCTCCTAGTTCCACAAACTAGCAAGACTCACACCAGCACCCACAGGGTTAACTCTTCACACCTCCAGACTGTTACACAAATGTACATACAAGCCCACACAGCTTGTTAATCAAATGTATCAACCAATCACACACAGGGTAACCTGGACAAGCAATCTCTCTTCTACACAGGCTATGGATTCTTTAGAGTATCAGGGACGCAACTTATTAAATTTTAGATTTAATATACAAAAGGTACAGGGCATCCAGATATAAAGAAAAATAATGAATAAACAAATAATAAATTTGACATAACAAGCAAAACAGTTTAAAATAAAAGAGATAACGTACAGAGTATTACTTACATATAATAATCTGTATGCCTGGGGCAGGCAGAAATAATGGACAGTCCTTCAATTAGATTGATCCCCAAAAGTCTGACAATTTGTTACCTCAGAACACAGATTTTTAAGCAACCTGAAATGGGTGCGGCATTCACAGGGGCAGGGTTAATGCTAATCGGGACACCTTTTCGAACCAAATTTACCTGTTGCCTGATTTATTAACCAATTCTACAATGTGATATATTTGTCTTGGACAGCGTTACATCGATCCAATCTTATCATTAACAAATCCCCTATGACTTTGTCCATCTTTTCATATCAAACATGCCTAAGTACAGGGCATTCGCAGAGCTTCCACTCCCTTTCTTCATTTCTCTGTGGGGCAGAATTCTTAATTTACCATATGAGCTGCCCTTCATCATGCTATTGAGGAATAGGTGGTTGATCTCTGCTTTTATTGATTTTAAGTGGCATATTTTAAAACTGAATTCTTTCTGTCTATACAGTATTACCTATAGGCTATGTTATCCCCTGGCCTCATTGAGTCAGGCCACATGCTGAGCGGTACCTACAAGTCTATTCAAGTGTCACAAGCAAACAGTGCTATGTCCTGAAAGCTGCTAAAAGTGGTGGGTTTATCTCCTCACACTGGGATGTAAAAACCTCCAAACACCATTACATCAAACGCTGCGTCTTTAACTGTTACACTAGCTTATCAATGGATTAATTTGATACAACCTATTTACCCTGCAGTTATGAATTATCCCTTGTAAATAAATGCAAGCTCTCTAATTTACACCTAGGGGTTAGTTTGTGTTTATACTACCTATTGAAGGGAAGTACTAGCTAGGGAAATACATGATCAAATACAATGAATGTCTGTGATCTGCATATCTAAAGCTGGTCTCTGCACAAAGGGTTTACCTAACTTAATTACCTGTTCTTGGGCTCATTTGGTCACACCTTTATCTGAATTGACCATCAGGTTAATTTAGGTATTCATGCAAAGATTTATTTGGGTCCTGACATCCAATATTCTATTTCAGCATATCAGATCTATGCTTTATCCTGACAGCCGTAATGACAATATTTTCTATTTTACTACTGGATGTATTACTTCTAGAAAGAAGCGAGTATTGGTGTCTTTCACCTACAGGAGTATCTCCGGAGACCTCATAATTGTGACTCTGACATAGTTGTCACCAGACATGAACTGAATAAAACATTTCATTATCTTGTCCCTGGACCACTCTCTCCAGTACATAAGGTAGATGATACATGGGAACAGTACATGATTAAAATCATATAAAAATCAATATGAAAAAATATTGAAATACTGCTGTTTTCTTTGAGTCTATATACAGTATCTCAAAGATGGACAACTTCAGTATGTTCTCCATGTTTGATAAAAAGTTCCCCTGTGGCCATAGTTCCTCCAACAAGTCAGTTAGGATGTAGCATACATCTTGTCAAGTTTGTCAGGAGTAAGATACCATTAATAGTATATTGTATGATGTCTAGATCATGGTAGAAATGGTTGTTCTGGCTGCTCTAGCTCCAGTCTACTCCCAAACAGGGTTGCCAACTCTGAAATGAAAAACAAGCAACCGCTAAGTGGAAAAACAAGCAAAAAAAAAAAGCCCAAAAAATCCTAAAAAGAGCCCAAAAAAGCCAAAAATTAATTATTTTTTATTTATGATACAAACATAAACGTAAACATATCGCCTTAAAAGGATAGGGTGTATAAGATTTTCTGGGATAGGAGTGAGGAGACAAGGAGGTATATTTACTAAACTGCGGGTTTGAAAAAAATGGAGATGTTGCCTATAGCAACCAATCAGATTTTAGTTGTCATTTTGTAGGCTGCACTAACTAAATGAAAGCTAGAATCTGGTTGGTTGCTATAGGCAACATCTCCACTTTTTCAAATCCACAGTTTAGTAAATATACCCCAAAGTGTCTGATCTGCAGCAATTCATACATTTTTTTTATTCCGTTAATAGTATTTTTGTTGGATATTGGCGACTGGAGCAAATTGGCCATTTTCAGCGAAATGAGCTATACTCTAAAATATTCAGTATTTTTTTCAAGGAGATCTGTATTATGCTGTCACTCATTGAAAGTCAGAACAGGTCCAGTCATTCAGAAAATGGATCAGAAGTTGGAAACTACAATAATTCTATGCGTTTCACATCACTAGTTGTTTACTGGAATCTAAAAAAAATTGCATTGTTAGGGTAAAATTTGTGTTGTAACAGACGTTTTTTTTTTAACCTCCATTACCTATTTACTTATCGCTCTTCTGCCATAATAATTTTACTGCTCACAGCCTTTTTCAGACAACCCCGTAATGCTGATGATGTTTTTATTAACTAGCCTTACCTTGCGGGGGATGCCTGTGATAACCATGCTGATTATCAGCTCTGCACAGCGCTCAGCTACTGGCTCCTGGCTACGTGAAGACTAGGTAATGGGTTTACAAACCTGTGTCTCCACTGTGCTATTCTGGCTTCCCTCCTGTACCATAATAATAGTATGATATATATATATATATATATATATATATATATATATATATATATATATATATATATGTGTGATAGATTATTATAGTGTTGTCTAATAACTCCAGAACTGCCCTGTATTCAACCTAAAGAATAGATATAGCATTAGACGTAGCTTTTTCCTATTACCAGGCAACAGTTCACTGGAATACCTTAAGTATTTTTATTTACAGATGATCCTTTTTAACATAATAAATAAGGTAATATAACGTCTCAGTATTTAACATTTAATTGTAGTGAAGGAATAATTGGGTATTAAAAGCATCACTTTGCAGTTTTCCTAATTGGAATTTTTAAATAAAAGTATTTTGAAAACAGTCAGGGCTACTACTTTATGGCACCTCAGCATTTTACTATCTTTTATTAAATTTAACAGGCACCTAAGTAGTCCTTGTAGAATGATTGTGGGACACATCTGCTGTTGCAGAGTTATCTAACATTGAAGTGTATTGTGCGGTTATTAAAATATAAAGAATTATTATATATGGGAAGATCTTGGTAATAAAACAGACTAAAACATATTCAATCAGTCTTTTTAAAATGAATGTCAAAACTCATCTAATGGTTTTTACTGGGTAAAATAGGCTTATATTTATGTCTGCTTCTACGAGAGATACGAAAATTGTGCAGCTCTCTTGATTTCCTTCCTTCCTGTCACAAAACCTCCAGATTCCTGTAATGTCTGCAGGTCCTATTTATTTCTGTCTGGTGTGGAATCTTCTCTGTGCTCTAGAATAATGTTTGCTGAATCTTTCATAACTAAAATAATGATAGTTACATATTTCACGATTCAAATATCTGCGAACATTAGTCAGAATTTTAATAATCCTCATAAGGAACACATTTGAAAGGGCCAAAATAGCAACGCCTAGTGATTACCCTCTGGCTTGGTACAAATGCAGAGTATCTAACATAACTTTAAAAACCATATCAAAATGCCATTTAACAATATTGTGTTACATAAATATCCTCAATAAAAATCTAGCTTTTACTAATATTTGTATTTGCATGCTTTATGTATACAAAACCTATTTCCTGTTAGATATCTTTCTGTAACTTTGCTAATCATACTAAAAAGTCTTTGCTAACAACAGTTCTATATCTTTGTGTTTCTGTTCTGTTAATTCTAATGATTGGTCCTAGGCTGTTCCTCCCCTTCCTTTAGGAATGGTACCTTCTTCCAGTCTCTCCATGTGCATGAAAAGTGACAAGCATGGGTCCCCATATTTCTACTTATTGGGCCACCCTAAAGACACGGTTTGTAAACTCTGCATGTATATTATAATATTCTAATCTACTCTTGTTTCACTTGATTGTTACTTATTCTTCTAAATATGTTTTTGCTGCACTGTAATTTTGTCTTTTCACAGTGGTGTTTATGTAACCAGGCAGTGTACACAAACTTCTACTATAGTCTTTACATATAACAGAGCATACATATAACACAATATAGAAATATTGTAGGTAGAGCATTTTTATACAGAATACATTTTTTTATACCCGGTTATAAACATAATAATAATAATAATTAAATAATCCAATGGTTGGCATTGTCAATCAGAAACTTGCTTTTTCTACTTGTTTTATCATGATGTATTCAAAACTGTGCATGGATCTGCTGAGAATATTTGGATGGCATGTGCACTGACGCAGTCAGTAGCTAGGGCTTGTAATGTAGGTGGCTTCCCACTCACCAGATGGCAATATTGCTGGATTTTCCTGACACTTGCAGTAGATTTACACAATCTTAAGTTTCAGAGACAAGATGAACAGAAGAAAGAGGTTTGTAACTTGCATTTGAATATACTAGGAGCCTATGATTACAGCGTGAAAGAGATATTATGTGATAGTTTATGTATAATATATTGAAAGAACAGAGCATCATTTCTTACTATTTGGCCTATCAACTGATTTAGGTATATCATAATTTTACATTTTCTAAGTGTTTATTGGGAACACAATTTCAACTATTGATGAAAAATGCTTAACTTATATTCCCCTTTACACCAGGTAGTACAAAGCTTGTAATGTGCTGTGGTTAATGAAAGCAATATCTGATTTTCTCTCATACTTGCCAACTTTTGGAAACTTAATTACGAGGGGCGTGGCGAATCGCGTCCTTATGGCCCCGCCACAAAATGCCGGTTTTGTCACAGGGGCGGGGCCAAAATGACCCGATTCACCGCGAATCGTGTCATTTTAAAGAGCAAGTTGCTGTATGTAGGATCCTTGCCTGCTCTCGCGGGAGTCCAGGAGACCTACCCGAATACCAGGAGTCTCCCGGAGTTGGCAAGTATGTTTTATCTGTCTAGTATAGTTTAGACCAATGAAAGAAAAGATCTGATCATTTCCTGCGGATCACATCAGAGTTGTGTTATTTGGGTCATGTTTTGTAACAACGTTTGTAGTAATATTATGTGCATTGCACACCCTAGTGTATGAAATTAAAATAAGACAAAATCTACCTGGTACTACAACCTACATTAATCTGCTGGACATGATGATAAAGTATATGATAAAATATACAACACACTGGTGCAGTAGTTCAGTATGTAATTGTCTAAGGGCCCATTGAAGCAGTGTCTGTTAAATGTATAGGCAAAACTGTAATTTGGCCTCACTTTTGAGTGTGTGTTTTCCACTTAGCCTTTGAAGCACAGTGTACTATTTACTTACAGAGCTCCCACAGGACCATATTATATTGTACTGAGCGATAACACTAGTGAACACAGTAGGCAGTGTTGGATTTGATGCAAAGTTAGATGCTGATAGTGTGAGAGGAGGCAGGTTAGATTATTATTTTACCAGTATTGTCTAGAAAAAAAGTGAATATTTGCTGTCAAATAGCCCCTAAGACTTCTGCTGGGGTATCGTGGCCTAATCAATGCTTAAGCAGGTCAAACAGGGTATAATTTTGGTTGTCAATTTGTTTTGTTTTTTTACCAGATTGGCCAACTATTGTACTATGAGTTACTTTATGACAATATTTTAGTTACCATCAAATTCCTATCCTATTGTTTTTGATTAGGCGAGACAAAAATTATTAAAAATTATTATCTCTGCACATATGTAGGTGCTCATATTTTGCTTGCAATACAATTCTGTCTCCTGATTAGCACAATTGTGTTCTCCATGTGTATGGAGGGGTCTATTTAGGAAGCAGAGAAAATCCTAAATATAGGGTTTCTTCCTACTTATTAAAGGCTAACGTCGATGCAAACAACCTCCCTGTATTGCCCATAGCACAAGGAAGCCTATTCAACAATGACCACAGCAGTGCAAGAAACAATGCTATTGTCTCAATATGGCGATAGCAGTGCCAGTATGCAAAAAAAATGCCTTATTCACTTTTGCCAAAGTCGGGCTTCCAGTTCCTCTATGAATCACCAATGGCGGCTCACATATGTACAGAGGCTCACTGTATCACTGCCAGCTGCCCAGGCAACCTTTTAGTGATAATTTGGGGTAATACCAGACTTTCTATCACTGGGATTAAACAGCTATAGAAAATCTACGTGATCACCCCAGCTTAATAAATAGGTTCCTAAATTTTTCACTGTTTTTTGGCTTTTTTTGTGTGGTTGTGTTGAGTAATGGATTACAGCTTTTGAGCACCATTGTTGTTATCGTTTCAGTAAGTTTTAGGAAGAGAAATAAGCTGGAAGACGTTAAAGTTTAGATTACAGGTACTGAACACAGTACATGACAAAGGTGGTTGATTTCTTCAATATATATTTATAGCTTTTGAATTACTTGCAATGGGTATTTTGTTGGTATTATGAATTGCATATTTGAGGTTGTATGCATGTATAAATTGATATTTGCTGACTTTTATACTGTATAGATTTAAGTAAATGATTTGGGTAGCATGGTGGCTTAGTGGTTAGCACTTCTGTCTCACAGCATTGGAGTAATGAGTTTGATTTCCAGCCATGGCCTTATCTGTGTGGAGATTGTATGTTCTCCCCGTGTTTGTGTGGGTAAAACATTCTAGTAGGTTAATTGGCGGCTTTAAAAAATTGACCATAGTCTGTGTGTGTTTAGGTAATTTAGACTGTAAGCTCCACTGCTGCAGGGACTGATGTGAGCGAGTTCTCTGTACATCGCTGTGGAATTAGTGGTGCTATATAAATAAATGATGATGATGATTTCCTTATTCACATCATGTTTTCTTATTAAATATATCAATATCATGTCTCAACTTTTATATGTAGTAGAAATATTTTTTAGAAAATAGGAATGTTAACATCTCTCAAAGACAGATCGACTAGATGAAACCAAATTAAGGTTATTCAGGGGGAACTGCATTGAGTTGAAACATGATGCGGACAAAACAATAAATTATTCAATTTAACCCATAAGTTAACACCACTCAATTGAAAGAAATGTGTAGGATAATAACATAAGCATTAATTATCAGTAAAAACATAAGTTAACCCTGAATATCACTGTTAGACCATTGTTGTAAATGTTTTATGACAGTACATAGCATATTAAAAATGTTTACCTTTAGAGCAGTGTTTCCCAACCCTAGTCTTCAAGCACCCCTAACAGTGCAGGTTTTCCAGGTGACCAGTGATATAATTATACCACCTGTGGATCTTTCAAAATGTGTCGTTCAATAATGTTTACACCTGTGTTCCAGCTAAGATATATGGAAAACATGTACTGTTAGGGGTACTTGAGGACTAGGGTTGGGAAACACTGCTTTAGAGGATAGCAGGAAGGGTATAGTCATTCCCTATAAGCCTTATGATCTGTAAATGATAGTGTTAGAGTAGAATTTGCTAGAAAATGCAATGTGCAGTTCTCTAAATGGTCTATTTATGACCAGTCACATATTGTTCACGTTAATCGCAATGATAACAAATGATTTAACATGCTTATTAATTCAAATTCTTTAGTCGGACAGTGGTTCCGACTGAAGAATTAATCTGTCCCAGCTAATAGCCTGTTTAGTTATCATCTTGGTCATACCTAATGAACCAATTAGGTATGACCAAGATGTCCCTGTCAACTTTATTATTTTTTTTTTTTTTTACTAGGTCCCATGATTTTCAGATTTTAAATAATGTGTTTAAAGCTGGCCCTGGGCTGCTTTACATGGCTGGTAGGATAGCTCACATTAGAAACATTTACTGTCATACATCAACATATCTCCATTTTCTCATGCAATAGTACAATCCACACTGTCAGTACTAGCTTTAGCCTTCCAGTGAAAGTAAAACTAAACAGTTGTCCAATGTTATCTACAGAAACAATAGAAATAAAACAAAGTGCATTTCTTATCTAACCCTTTAATCCCAATTACAATGGCTGCCCTACACTTAGGCTGCCATCTACAAGCGGCTCACATTTTGGAAGTGATTGGGTGGTGTTCTTGACAACCACTCATTTCCTGTCACATGGGAATAATAGTTTCATAGAGGCTGATGTGCCCCATGCATTACAATGGCCTCTGGTGACAGACAGGAATCCCTAGAGATGTGAATACAGTGGCTTACTGCAGTAAAGAGAATGCAGGTCTAATATTTTATGGGTTGTGTTATTTTTTGTGAGAGTAGCTAATGGAAGAATAATGAAAAAAAACCTTTTTCCAAAGTAATTTACCACGACAAGAAAATGAGGAAAGTGGTAGGCCTCTAACGTTCATTAACTATTTTACTGTCAGTGGTCTGTGCCAAATTTACACAAGTATTGAAATCATGTCACCAGTATATGTTAGAAACCTTCTTCAGTTCAGTAATTTAAAGTTAATTTCAAGTTAAGTTTATTTACATATAGCAAAGTAGTAATATTCTGTTATGAGTTCTGCCTCAAATTTTGTAGTGTAATTTAAAATGTTGCTAACTGATAAACTGTACAGGAATGGCACAGTGAAAATAATTCAGTATACCTTAAGAACTAAGGGGTCTATTTATGATCCATCAGAGAAAACATGGATTCTCTGGTACTGCTTATTGCAGCGATAGAACATCTTGTTTTGCTTCTATTTAAAACTTACGCTGGTGAAACCGGCAGTACTGGCTGGCCGCGGTAAGAGGACTTTTACCACTTTGCCAGGCAGTACTCTTTTATGAATATCCCTCTTATATAGTAAAGAAATTCTGTAGTAAGAGGTAGAAATGAGAATTCCATGGTCACAAATGTAGAATTCTCAGGCAGTTCCACTTTTTAAACCATATTTTCTTTACTTTTCATAAATAACCTGCACTATTTTCATGATTGCTTTCCTCCGATATGTCCTCAGCTCAGCATATTAAAGATGCTTGATTTGTAGTTCTAATTGATTTTTTTTCTGGCACCAATGTATATCACCAATTAAAATTTCCCTTATGAACACATCTAACAACACAAAACTATTAAATGTTTTCATGGATATGTCCACTACTTTTACAGTTATATTATAAATTATTACAACATTTTCCACACATGGGGAAAAGATGTAACTGGTTGATAAGGTGCCGACACTTGTCAAAGCCACCTCTATGATCTGGTCTTTCTCAAAACCATATCCAACACATCAACCTTCTTATTACACTAAAGGACTATTGGCACAGGTGTCTGAAATATATATTCTGTCCTTTTATCCTTATTTGCCAAATCCTAACATTGCCAGGAAATAAGAATATGTAGCTAGACGGAGGGGTAATTTAGATTCATAGTACTTAGCATACATAATCTGTGCGTCCCCCTTGGTTGTGTGATATATCAGACAATGCATTTCACACTACAGCAATTTTATATTGTGTATTTCATGGTCCAGCAAGTAACGGAACCATTAAGAAATACCAGTCCTATGTTGCATTTTTTATTCTAAAGGTTGGTACAACTATAAGATGAAAAGATATTTGCAAATAAGAATGTGCATATAATTTAAGAATTGGACTGCATTACTAAAGAAAGCTAATAGATAATTAGTGCTAAGTGCATGATCCGAGACTATTCACAAGAGTAAAATATTGATACCACTCGCTGTCAAACATCATGTATGTACAATAAATTGTAATAGCCAAATTATAAAATGTTACACTTTCTTGGAATTGGAATAGTTTGGCAAGTGGTTGGGCTCGTGTCTTAGAAATACAGTTATCTGACAGAAGTCTTTACGTAAATACTGTAGGACTGATATAAATGCACACTGGTCTAATATGTCATTGTGTTCGATATTCTATGTATAAGTGTACTCTGTGTGATTAGATTTATACATTTTTTAGTGGGTGTGCCATGACAGCTTATTGACTATCCAGGAATATACATGGACTAATAATGAAAGAGTACTTTTCCACCAGCTTTTTACAGGAATGCAATTCATCTTTGGGAATGTCCTATTGCAGGGGTGGAACAGTGCAATGCTGGACACCGCAGTAAAATTTGGGTAGGGGTCATGCTTGAGCACAGAGGGGGGCTCTTCTGAGCATGCACGCTCCAGAGCCTGCACAGTGGAGTCCACTCTGTTCAGAGCAGAGAGGGGTCCGGGTGGTGGAGGAGTGCAGGGACCTCTCCTCTGGGACCTGTAGCAGCCACAACTCATGCAGCCACCGTAGTTCCTCCACTGTCCTTTTGTATAATTTCCTTTAATTATGATGTATTGATAGTCTTTGTTCATGGAAATTCTGTTCACAGCATGTGAATGAGAAAAAGGTGTTATTGTGAGTTTCCATTCTACTTCCTTTAAGTGTCTTAAAATAACATATGGAGGTTTGTTTAGTTGACAGTTTACTAAGAACATAGGTATTTTATAACTACTCTGTAATACTTTAATATTATCCCTAAATATGCCTCCCACAGTCCTCATTAAATTGCCATAGACAGCCACTAAATGCCAACAAAGGCTATACTTGGTCTAACTTGAAACAATCATTTCAAGACAAATAATTAGCATGATATTCTTATTGTACAGTCATGGCCAAAAGTTTTGAGAATGACACAAGTATTGGTTTTCACAAAGTTTGCTGCTTCATTGTTTTTAGATCTTTTTATCAGATGTTGCTATGGTATACTGCAATAAAATTACAAGCATTTCATAAGTGTCAAAGGCTTATTTACAATTACATTAAGTTTATGCAAAGAGTCAATATTTGCAGTGTTGACCCTTCTTTTTGAAGACCTATTCAATTCGCCCTTTCATGCTGTCAATCAACTTCTGGGCCATATACTGACTGATGGCCACCCATTCTTACCTAATCAATGCTTTTAGTTTGTCAGAATTTGTGGGTTTTTGTTTCTCCACCAGCCTCTTGAGGATTGACCACAAGTTCTCAATGGGATTAAGGTCTGGAGAGTTTCCTGGCCATGGACACAAAATTCGATGTTTTCTCCGAGCCACTTGTTTATCACCTTTGCCTTATGGCAAGTTGCTCCATCATGCTGGAAAAGGCATTGTTTGTCACCAAACTGTTCTTTGATGGTTGGGAGAAGTTGCTCTTGGAGGATGTTTTGGTACTATCATTCTTTATTCATGGCTGTGTTCTTAGGCAAAATTGTGAGTGAGCCCACTCCCTTGGCTGTGAAGCAACCCCACACATGAATGGTCTCAGGCAGCTTTACTGTTGGCATGACACAGGACTGATGGTAGCGCTCGCCTTTCCTTCTCCGGACAAGCAGTTTTCCAGATGCCCCAAACAATCTGAAAGGGCAAATCAATCTTCTTGACACAAGGCCACCCCCCAAAAGTCTTTGCCTCACTGTGCGTGCAGATGCACACACACCTGCCTGCTGCCATTCCTGAGCAAGCTCTGCACTGGTGGTGCCCCGATCCCGCAGCTGAATTAACTTTAGGAGACGGTGCTGGTGCTTGCTGGACATTCTAGGGCAACCTGAAGCCTTCTTCACAACTATTGAACCTCTCTCCTTAAGTTTTTGATGATCCACTAAATGGTTGATTTAGGTGCAATCTTACTAGCGACAATATCCTTACCTGTGAAGCCCTTTTTGTTCAAAGCAATGATAATTGCACGTGTTTCCTTGCAAATAACCATGTTTAACAGAAGAACAATGATTTCAAGCACCACCCTCCTTTTAAAGCTTCCAGTCTGTTATTCTAACTCAATCAGCATGACAGAGTGATCTCCAGCCTTGTCCTCGTCAACACTCTCACCTGTGTTAACGAGAAAATCACTTACCTGATCCTGGTCCTTTTGTGGCAGGGCTGAAATGCAGTGGAAATGTTGTTTTTGGGATAAAGTTCATTGTCATGGCAAAGAGGGACTTGCAATTCATCTGATCACTCTTCATGACATTCTGGAGTATATGCAAAGTGCCATCATAAAAACTGAGGCAGCAGACTTTGTGAAAAATAATATTTGTGTCAGTCTCAAAACTTTTGGCCACAACTGTACATTAGAATACAAAAAATATTTTATTGTGATAGGGGTATCCTAAATTGAAACAGGTCAAAGTTCAAATTAACTCATGTTATATTCTTAATGAGTAGAGATAATCAAAAATTTCAAACAGGTTCAAAACTCAATTGAATTTTACCAGTTCATGAACAAATTGATCATGATCCCAATTTGTTGTTTGATATTTGTAGCGCGTGTTTTCCATTCATCATTTTTGGTTATCTTTGCAGTTGAGGTTCAATGTTCACTTTCAAGGTTTTCTTTTTGCCATTCACATTAAAATTAGTGGTGGTAATATATTCTAAACTAAAGTATAGTATCTTTTGTTTGAACTCCAAACACTACTGTTTAAAGTTTGCGTTTAATATGTGCCATAAAATATATTAAAAAAGTGTCAATTTAGGATTGAACACATTCAAGCTGGATCGCACATATGCAAACCATCTTGAACCTATTATTTTTTCTAATTTAGCTTCCAAATTAAAATTTTTGTACTGATTTTACAGAACCGATTCAATAAACAATAGGCAGCTGGTGCAAGCATTTACATTAATGAGTATTATACTTGTGGACACTAATACATATAGGAATAAATGGTGATGTCACTAGGGTATTGTTCGTCATTTCTTTACAGTTCCCCCAAACAGAATGGTGCTCTCATTTTTACAAAGCCATGTGCTGCATATCAAAAAAACAATCCTATGTAGACTTAAAAGGACCTCTAAACGTAAAATGTAAGTTTCTTTATAGGAAAGCAATATCCATAAAATTCACAGATATGTAGGTGCAATTTAGGAAATACTTATTCCCTATCCACTAAAGCCTTTCTATTCTTAGAAATACAACTGTAGACATGAGATGTCCTCTTTGAGTACTAATTTTGATTTTTCTGCTCTCACTTATGAAATCATTCTTTATGCCTCCTTGTTCCTACTCTCTTTAGAGTGTTCAGTGGGCACGTGATGTAACCTCTGCACAGGTATTTTATGCTCCTATTCAGATACTCGCGTAACATTAGAAATCTAGTGCATGCACACTGTGATGAGATTCTAGGTACTGCAGGAGTATTATATGCTTATGCAAATGATACTCCCTTTCAGCTGTAGTGCTGCTGTCATCATGAGACAGCAATGCTTCCTAGAAATGCCAGCAGTGTCGGCCCTTTTTACACTGCTGGATTACTCATCACTTGCATGCGGGTTCACTCATTCTGGTGAAAGTGTGTGTGGCAAGGAGTTGCTTGGCAAAATATAAAGCAAATAGAAAAATAAAGACAAGTAAATTACCTTTTAATTCACACTCATACCCTTTTTAATAACTTTCAGATGACAGATCTTCTTTAATTCTAGTGAAGGATGCTGCAGTGAGTCAGACGGATCTACAAATGACTAATAACAGAGAACAGTGTATTGCACGCAGTGTCTATGTCTCTTGCTCTAGTCTCTCTCTCTTGGGTCTCTGACTTTGTTGGATTTTCAAATGCTTCCTGTAGAAATCTGTATGGAGGGAGGTGCAATGAATAGGATCTCCAGATTAGCACAAAGATGTTTCTCTCAGGAGCCACACACCAGCAAATAGATCAGAGTCAGGAGTAGGTTAAGTCATTGTCACATACTGTCATAGCAATCCCTGTGCTTTTGTAGAAAATATACCTCCTACTCTCATCCAGTGCACTCATCAGAATATACAGTTTGCTTTATTAGATCTCCAGACTAACCAAACATAACTCCTGCACTGATATTTATAGTTCTACCAGACAATCGTTCTCTTTAGAGCTAACCTGAAAGATGTAGTCCTTAGAACAATCACAAGCTTGGCTAGCATGTCCAGTTCCCCTAGTAGAACCCTGGACACTCTAGTGGGCAAACACACCTAGTAGATGTAGACTCTTAAGAACTGGAAATGAGAATGTTAAGATGTAAGAGAACAATGTCATCTGAGCATTTTAGTTATTGAAGCTGGCTGGAAGGAAAAGCATCTATGTTACTATGTGTTGAGTTGATCTTACAATAAGGAACAATACAATTTTAGTTACAGCCTCAGGCAACTGGGAGGTTGGTTCAGTCCCTGAGAAGAAAATGAAATGAAAATTAGCTACTTGCCACGTAAAAATACATCTGTGCATTTTTTGTATGCACTCCATACGATCAGTATGAAATAGGAAAGAGTAAGTGTGCTACATTAACTAATTATCCTTAGACTACACCCAGGAATTGTACTAATCTCAATAGGGAAATTATGACCTAATTTTAAGTACAGTCCTGTAGTAGTAAATAGTTCTTAATCTAGTACAAAAATGTCAGAAAAATATTATGAACTTTAGAAACATTTGCCTAACTTTCCCAAATAATTCTTTTTAACAAAATGTTGATTTAAATTACAATATGATAAGTCTTAATTGTTAATGGAACCTGGTTGGTCAACCTACCATAATATATTTGCAACATTTTTCTGTAGGACACTGTATGTGTGTAAATATCCCTGTATGCCAATATATAAACAGTGACCTCTTATTTAATTGTATGTTCAGTCACCCAACCACCAGACCTTAACTACAGGTCCGCCTATGTATACTGTGCAAAACATTTGCGTGTGAATCTTTGTCACACATGTCACATTGTGTAAGTAGATTCATAAAGCAATTAAGAGATACAATTTTCAGTTTAAGACCATCCATGGAAACTGTTTTGAAAACAATAATTTTATTATTATATATATACACATTATGATATTTGTTGTCCATTTTTGAAGTACAAATTAGGCAATGGCAAACAAAGCGTACTTTGATGGTCCACACAATGCATCAGGGAAAAACTGCATGCTGATTTTTCCAGTTAATTATTAAGACTATGGCAGACCCTTAGCATGTGGCCTATGAAGCACACTGCACTTTGCATGATAACATAGCACAGCAATGTAGCTTCACATGCACTCTGGCACCCTGTCCATGCCATATTGCTTCAAGGCAACACACAACCATGCTACTGGCAGTTTGAATTCCCTCTTTGTGTTAATTAGGACTATATCTTTTCCACATATTTTCGGAAAAGACTTTAGAGTTTATTTTGTGATTATATTCAGGTTAATTGTGTCATAATTCTCTTACCAAGGGAGCTAATCACAATGTCTGAAAAATATGTTTTCCAAAATGTAGTGGGTAGGTCCCTGATACCTAAAGTGACCTGAAATATTACAGTATGCTAAGAGACCATTATTTGTCGTAGAGCAACATCGTGATTAATGGGAGTCCATGCTCAGATGCTCAAACACCAACTTTCTATAAGCATCATCCTTTCTCATACTGTAAGTGGGGTTAGACCAACAAACTCACAACTTCAGACTTAAAATTAAAGGATAACCACTTTTCATACATTTTCCCTAATTGTATTCTTGGCTTAATTCATGTATTTCTTCAGTAGATCCCCACCACACATTAACTAACTGCCTCATAATTCTAAGCAACTTCACCCCCACCATATGAGTGTTTATATAACAATATATTACATCTGGTGGGGATTAGTTACTAGCAAAGTACAATTGTGCAGTAACCTCATAGCAACTAATCAGACATTTGCTGTCATGGTCCTGCACTTGATGAATTTAAGCTAATTACTTATCCATTCTTATATGGATTACTGCACAGTTGCACATTTGCTATATTTCAGAAATGAAAACACATTGGGGATTATTTATTGCAAAGTTGATGCAATTATCTTTAATACAGTATTTTAGCATAGTTGTATGCAAGTATTATTAAAGGAATATGCGGGAAGCACATCATAAATCGGTGGAAATGTTGCTTCTTTATTCACCCTTACAGTGTGTTTTCTATTACAATCCTGATAAAACCTATATTACAGTAAATGAACATTCAATTTGTAGATAGTGGATTTTAAATTTAGTTTGTATAAACTATGTATATAGAGTGGTAAAAGCAAAATAAATCAGTCAATCATTTGTACTTTGAACAGCAAACTGAGAAGGCTCCTGAGCATCTGAGTATTGGAATCCTGTTGTATTGTTAATGTATACGCCCTACGTAATTCAATGGAATTCTAGCCCCCCCATCACTGCTGGCGTTACCGATACCTCAAGGTACTCCCACCTCAGATGGTGTTGTCAACTTTAGATGACTCAGAGGTAATTCAGACAAAGACTGTAAATCATCAGCCTATTAAGTCTGTCTCCATTATATCACCCAACGCTCTTTCAATGGCTTCTACTATTGATTGTCCTCTTTGCCATATGCAGGCTTCCAAGCTTTTTATATTGGTCTCAGCTTTCAGAAGATTTGTTCAATTGGTAAGTTTAACATATGTGTTTTTCTGCTACAACAGGAAGTTCCTTAATGGCAACAATACATGTTACTGATCATGTCTAAAAGCACAGTGAAACGTTAAATTTTTAGCACCAACTGTAAAGTGTGTATTAAAATGTATCCCTGTGGTAAGTAAAGATGGATATGGTGGAAGGTATTATGGACGGTACTGTACTTGGTTAGTGATATGGTTACATTTAAGGTAAAGGGCAGCATGATTGAATGTTGCAACAACTTACACACATTAGTATCAAAATAAATCTTGCGTTACAATAATCAAAACTTTAAACAAATTTGACAGTACAATAAGAACCAGCATTTGTGAAATAAAGTAATATAATCTGTAAGGTATCAAAGATACAAGTCAAGTTAAGATAAATGTGTGAATATCAACACAGTGATAATCAAGAGGTTTTCAGAGGGGGCTCCTCAGTTGCCTTTCACCAAAATGTTCACATTTTCTGTTTAGGTATTCTCTGCAGATTTGATATATATATATCCTGCCTTGGTAAAAATTTTATCACTTACTGCTCTGCAAAAAGAAGAGAGTTCTAGGAGGATGGAATGCAGAGGCCCCCACTTTGCTCTTCTGAAAAAAGGAGGAGATTGGAGCAGAACCTCCCCCTCCCAAATGTTGCTATGAGGCCCAGCGATTCTGCTTCTTTCAGAAAAGCAAAGTGGGGGGCCTCTGTGGATTATGGGGGTATGGGGCTTCACTGCTCCAGCCTCCCTGCGTTAAGAAGGGTACAAGATTCTGCAGAGGGGTGGGCCTCCTCACCACCAGGCCCATAGTGCCCTGCCTTGTCATTAATTCCACCACTGAGTGCAAAAGATTATACATAAAATGGTAGCACAACATGTTTTTAAAATAATTTACTGTATAGTTAGAAACTCCCAGACTTTTCAACTAGCATTATATATTAAACCTAGCAAAGCAAAGCACACTACAAAACCTGACTATATAGGATTACATCAGTGTCAGCCTCATGCCATTAGGTAGGAATGGTGGACGCTTTAATCATCCTATTCACCCAAATGTCCAGACATCTCATGTTGACCACATACAGTCCCCATGACTACTATATAAAAATGTTATGACTAGTACCATAATTAAATACAGTTCCAATGCCACCATTTACAATCCCATGTCTCTATATAGAGTTACATATTATAAACTACCACATGTAAGCATAAAACAATCAAATTATTTTGCCTAACTTCCATATAATCTGGCTAAATAACCAGAGAAAGTTTTTGTGTTTACGAATCTCCATATTCTGGCAGCAATCACTCAGTCACCGAACATTGCCAGATAAACTATAATTCTTAGTAATACCAGCTTCATTTCTAAAACTTCTGGTGTGGAAAACAGACTAATATACTGAATGAAAATGATATTGCATCATAAAATTGGACAGGTTGAATTTGAGATCCCAAATGTACCCACTGATTCATAGCTATGGTAAAAACTATTCAAGGACAAAATTGCATATTAAATTGTGTTTTACAAACACATCTGTACTGCACATTAAATATGCAAGAGCTGAAAGGCGGCAGAATTCTGATAATGTTAGGGTTGACACTGAGGTTCCAGTGTTTTTGTTGTGGGAGACAGGGTGACCTTTCATTATAGTCACACAACGAAACATGGGAAATATATACATCATCGATATATTAGGTCTGCGACGAAGACATTAAACTCCTTTTAATGTGGTCAGGGTAGTGATATCAGTAAGCAAGAAAACACAAATGCTACCTCTTCACAGCAGGAGAGGTATGAAGTATAGCAGAAGACACCCTTCAGCGACAAGCACTCATGCTCAGTAGTAGCCAGCTTCCTCTATACCTCAGTGCTCTCCTGCTATGCAAGCTGGAGGAAGCTAACCTGGGAGAGAGCCCTGCACAGAAATACCATGCTCAATTAAAATCTCCCTCCTGGGCCAAGGGGGTAAACTGTGTTTTTTGTTTTGTTTCTTTTTTAAAACTTTATATGATGAACAAGGTTCTATGAAATAAATCCAAAAAAAGGACTGTGACAGGTCCACTTGACACTATCTGCAGAATGATAATATAAAAGCAGTTCAGTATTATTGCATGGGCAACAAAATTATGGATTTGAATGATATTCTTTTTCAGGGTAGACTAAGAAGTTTAAAGATGTATGTATGATATTTTAGCCCATTAAACCCCAAAACAGAAATTAAAGAAATGAATCCATGAAGGTAAAATACTTTGCTCCGCATCAACTGCACATTCCACTGTAATTCTGTTACACAGTAAAGAATTCATATAAGTGCCAGTATTTCAAAATAGCTCCTAAGACACTTTTTCTGCTGAACTGCTGCAACTAAGCACATCGCGCCCGATCCTGTCTCAGCGGAGCTAGGTAAACTGAAATACTCATTATCAGGCAAATTACTGAATTTCATTATATCATGCTTTTTGCATCTTAAAAACTTCTTAATCAATTTTAACTTGTAAAGCCTAGTGTACAAGAATGGATGGTTAGAAAGAAGAATTTTACTGGGTAATTGGTCAATATTGAAAATTATAGTTATTTCCAGAGACAAATCTTTAAAAACTGAATTAAAGATATTTGGCAGCTATATATTAATTCCCCACAACATTGCAGAAAGCTGAAGACAATTCTGTAGCTTTAGAACGGTGTCCTAATGGGATCTAATATAAGACAAAAAGCTGAAAATTCAAGCATCGCACTTCTCTTGACATCATTGTCCCTGTGTTTAAATCAACCAACACATAGTACAAGTTTATCAAACTGTCTGTCACTCTGTGTCTGCTACAAAAACATAGCAACCTACTGCTGAGGTGTGAAAGAGAGCATAATGGAGTGGACTTTATCATACATTACTGTCATTTTATGTATAATGTACCACAATTCAGCCTACTCAGCAGACAGACTTTAAACAGAAAATACATGTTTGATAAAGAAAATAAGTTGGAGAGCTTATTTTTTTGGGAATATGGAGACAGTTTAGGAAGAATGATGTTCAGGATAAGGCCAGCATCAGGCAATGACTAAATGGATGGATGTTCCTTTAGCATAACAGAAAAATAGATGGATACGATTAAGGTGTCTACGCATGTCTATATGAAACACCTTGTAGTCGGGGCACATGCACACTGCAAGGAGTGGTGTTGGCTTATTCAGTGGACACTTTTAGGCCACAGTAGGCAACAGAATATTTAGCAAGCCACAAACCAGGAGTGCTACGGTACATTGACACCAAAGGATCCTACCTTTGGGAGTTGGTCCTCATATATAAAAATATGACCGGCCCATGGGGCATTTTCCCCTCTGTCCCTTGCCAGAACTACTGTATTCGGAAATTTATGTTCGTAACGAGGGCCAGGCTAAACA
This sequence comes from Mixophyes fleayi, assembly GCF_038048845.1. Taxonomy (NCBI): domain Eukaryota; kingdom Metazoa; phylum Chordata; class Amphibia; order Anura; family Limnodynastidae; genus Mixophyes; species Mixophyes fleayi. The sequence goes on from NC_134405.1 coordinate 162,696,370, forward strand.
TGCTTTTATGGATTGATATATTTCTTGTTGTATTTTGTGTATTTTGTAATACTAGCCACACTTGACCAATTGTACTGGAATCTATAGATACACCACAAAGCAAATCATACAGTCCACAAGGGAAAGAGTACAGAGCCCCTCTATAATCACTTGGTGTCTCCTTTTGTGGGACTTCTTTTCAGATGGAAATGTGCATGGTGGGTGCAATACAAGATGTATTTGGCTATATCCACCAAGATCCTCCCATCTGAAGGTTAAAATGTTACATTCCCACAGATGATGCCGTCATTTCTGAATAAACCATATGGTTGCCTGTATAAATGGACATATTTGCGCCAATTAGGTGCATGGCGACACAAAATCGTTGTTGTGCCGCAAGCCTGCATAGTTTTCTGCTTCATAAATTCCCTTTCGTGAATCTTTCATGCTGCTCAAGAGGGAAAATTGTTGTCATAAAATGATATTTAATATGATTCCTGTTGGATGATGTTAAATGTGTGGTGTTGAATATAATGTAGAGTCGACTGATGAAATAAAAGCACAACAGTAATCTACATAATGTTAAACAAAACAATTCTTTACAAAATAATCTAATACATTGAGTTCTAGCATATCAAAGTGCAAATGTCATGGTGCTCAAATGATGCAATTGCAGCCATTTGTGTACACTCAAAACTGTGAAGTACTCACAATAGTGGTTTGTAGCACTAATACTGTTCAGAATATGACCCTGTTACTCTTTAATTATGAGCAGGTACAGAAATCTCATATTTTCCAGTTGCATAAAGAACATTAACAGCTAAATATAAAATGGGTCCACATACACAGGAATTGATATAGCAGACCTCGTATAAAAAGAGATATTTTTTTTTGCTGTATATATCTACACTAATTTTCATATCTTGTATGTTTGTGTTTTTTTCCCAATTTTTAGAGATTATAATGAGGTATATTTTGAAGTCCTTATCTGCTTTGGGTTTTATCAGTTTTTTTTCTTACCAAGAATGAAGTACAAGCTTTCACTGAAACATAGTAGCCTGCCACCCTCCTCTCTATTCATGCTCCATCCCGCCCTCTCCGATCTGCCAATGACCGTCGCCTCTCTTCCCCCTGATCACCTCCTCCCCTGCGCGTATCCAAGACTTCGCCCGTGCTGCCCCCCTCCACTGGAACAAGCTCCCTCCCTCTATCAGAACTTCCCCTAATCTGTCCAGTTTCAAACAGGCTCTAAAAACCCACCTTTTTCTTAAAGCCTTCCAGTCTCCCACTTAATTTCTTACCTTTTCTTCTACCTCTTCCCCTTCATTCCCCTTCCCTTATCCTTATCTCTTCCTCTCTCCCCCGTGTCTCTCTGTCTGTCTACCCCACCCCATAGATTGTACTCTCCTTTGAGCAGGGTCATCTCTCCTCCTGTCTTCACCACTTTTAACTCTGCTCTCCAGCTACCTAGCCCTCCTCCTCCTCGAGGACCCTCTTCCCCGATCCCCTCTCGCTCCTTCCTCTCCCCTCTGGGGGTTTCCCTGTCTTCTGGGCCCTCCCTCTTGGGCTCAGCCGTATGCAGGACCTTCCCCTCTCCCCACCCCTCTAGCTGTGCTTTGAGCTCACTGAGTTACCGTGCTTATTGTTTACTGTACTGTGCTGTCTCACCTTGTATTGTAATTTTGTTTGTCCCTGTACGGCGCTACGGACACCTAGTGGCGCCCTATAAATAAAAAATAATAATAATATAATTCTCGCACAATATATACAGTAGCAGTGTAGGTAGTCTACATTATACTTCCCCAAAAAGTTCTGTATTTTTATATAGATGTATGTGTCATTTCCCAAGATATTCTACACTTTCTTAATGAACACTTTTAGGGAAACCTTAATGTAAGAGACCTTAAACTTAACGTAGCATAATTAGCATTCAGCATAGCTACTTACCTAATAACCTTACTTTATGTCTCCTACTTAAAGCTTAAGTAAGGTTCAAGCATTACTGAATGTGTTAAGTAAGGCACTTTACAACATCCACACATGCTCTCATTTTAAATCTGTTCTGCTGCATGTGCACAATCATTTATGTAACGGCAGTGCATTACTTAAGGAGAAAAACAGTTCTGCACATGTGCAGTACAGATTTCCTCTCACTTCTTCTGTAGCACTGTGTGATAGCGCTCAGAGAAGGGTTGTGATGTCCAGAGGCAGCAGTGAGCTCATTAACTCACCTTTGTGACAGACGACATCATATGTCATTTTGGCACCCCAGAATACCTTGCAACTAGCATTCTGGACCTCAAAGTGCTTAGAGGGGATCATCGTCCCCCTATGAGTACACGGCAGAATTTAGCTCTGCAATAAATGCATCCTGCATTGGTGCCTTCTAAACAAGATGTCAAAATCTGATGCGCTCTGAATATGTGGAGGTGGAATCATGAGTAGAGGGTGAGAATAATGATACAGGGGGAAGAATGATGATAATACAGATGAAGAGGTGTAATGTTAAAGGGGAAGGATAAAGGGGTTTAAAGACGGAAGTGGTAATAAAAAGAGGGATAGAATGATGATAATTATGAGAGGTGGAGAGATGCACAATAGGACTGAAAGCAGAGATTATTTCAGTTCCATTATTTAATAAAATAATCTAAAACAACTCCTATTACAGTTATATATTATATATAAAAGTATTTAGAAAAAATGCATAGATCTGCAAAAAAATTCATACACACATATGATAGATGTATATAAACATGCCAACCATGCTTATACCTGTATATGAAATATATGCATCTGTGTATATATAATTTTATATAGTTATAGTCATAATAATTTTTGTTATTTTAGCTGTTTACCAAAACATAGTCTGCACTTACTTACTGTAACTTAAATATCAGCTTTAATTTATGGGTATTCACAGCCAAACTTGAAGAATGGTTTAGGATTTACACCTGTTTAATATGTAGCCCACTCTTTTTCAAGGGACCAAAAATAATTGGGCAATTGACTTAAAAGCTGTTTCAAGTGTGGGCTATTCCTTTGTTATTTCTTTGTCAGTTAAGCAGGGCAAAAGGTATGGAGTTGATTTCAAGTGTGGCATTGCATTTGGAAGCTGTTGCTGTGAACCCACAACATGCGGTCAAAGGATCTCTCCATTTAAATGAAACAGGTCATCTTTAGGCTGTAAAAATAAATCTGTCAAAGAGATAACGAGAACCTTAGGAGTGGCCAAATCAATAGTTTGGTACATTCTGAGAAGAAAAGAATACACTGGTGAGCTCAGCAACACAAAAAGGACTGGACACATGGAAGACAACAGTGGTGGATGATCGCAGGATCCTTTCTATGGTAATGGAAATCCCTTTCACAACATCCAGCTAAGTGAAGAACACAGAGGTAAACATATCATCATCTAAGTCTACCAAAAAGAGAAGACTTCACCAGAGCAAATACAGAGGGTTCACCACAAGGTGCAAACTACTCAAAAGCCTCAAGAATGGAAAGGCCAGATTAGAATTTGACAACTAACATCTAAAAAAGCCAACATAGTTCTGGAACAGCATTTTTTGGACAGATGAAACAAAGATCAACCTGTACCAGAATGATGGGAAGAAAAAGTATGGAGAGTGCTTGGAATGGCTGATGATCCGAAGTATACCACATCTGTAAACCACGGTGGAGGCAGTGTCATGGCATAGGGATGCATGGCTTCCAGTGGCATTGTGTCACTAGTGTTTATTGATGATCTGACAGAAGACAGAAGCAGTCAGATGAATTCTGAAGTGTATAGGGATACAATTCTGCTCAGATTCACCCAAATTCAGCAAAGTTGATTGGACGGCGGTTGACACTACAGATGGACAATGACCCACAACATACTGTGAAAGCAACCCAGGAGTTTTTTTAAGTCAAAGAAGTGGAATATTCTGGAGTGGCCAAGTCAGTCACCTGATGGCAACTCGATTGAGCATGGATTTCCCTTGCTCAAGACAAAACTAAAGGCAGGCCAAACCCACGAACAAAAACATCCAGAGCTGAAAGACTGCTGCAGTAAAGGCCTGGCAAAGCATAGCAAAGGAGGAACTCAGCATTTGGTGATGTCCATGGGTTCCAGACTTCAGGCAGTCATTGCTGCAAAGGATTCGAGACAAAGTATTAAAAAGGAACATTTTATTTATGATTACGTTAAATTTGTCCAAGTACACTTGAGCCTCTAAAAATAGTGCACTGTGTATAAAAATGGTTGTAATTCCTAAACATTTCATTCAATATTTTTGTTCAACCACTTGATTTAAAGCTAGAAGTCTGCACTTCATTTGCTTCTCCATTTTTTTATTTCAAATCCATTGTGGTGGCGTCCAGATATATATATATATATATATATATATATATATATATATATATATATATATATATATATATTTGCCTTGCCTGGGAGAGAAAATTGTACAGAGCATTCAACATGGTAAATCTTATAGACTATGATACATAAAATAGTTAATAGTTTGTTATTTCAAAATTTGCACAAAGCCTATAGTTAGAATCTACTTAATATGTATCTGAAACATGAGAGAGCAAAGTGCTGAATGATGTCAAATCATGGAATATTTTTTTTTATGTCTAATAAAAAGCAACGAGGCTAGTAACAGTTGGACACACTTAAATAAACCACTCTTGTTTCAACAAATAATTTAAACCCTTTCTGCTTGGAGCTGCAGATGACATTGTGTTATTTATGCATTGAATGTGAATAGTTCTTTGTATCATATTTTGTTCTAAATTTTACATTTATATGATTGAGTTAATATTTGAATAAATAAGTATAACATGGCTGAAAATACCATTAGAAGGTGAACAGCTATAAACAAGTAATTAATTTGCAGCACCAATTAAACATGAAATGCATAATTGTTCTATTTTATAAAACCTGTAGCTATAGCACTCGGCTGCAGCCCTGTCCTTTAAAGAATAAATAGAAAAGGTAAACATTGAGGACACAAAAACTTGAGCCACTTGGTTTGAAACACTTGGTTTGATGACTTGGCAACATTCCTAAAGGGTTTTGCTGCTCTTCTGACAGGACACAGAGTTGAAACACTTTTTGCCATAAGAGTTACCCATGGCCGATTAGCATGCTCCGCTTGTAGAACCTAGTTCTAGATAACATCACAGCACCTAAAATGAATTCATTTCCAACTTATGGAAAGACAGAGCCTGATGTTTGGTACCCAAACTATTCAAAAAATACTAACAACCCTCCCAGCTATTCTGTCAGAACACTGATTGGATGGTTGCAGCAGCAAGGACTGGAGCTCCTGCTTTAGGCTAGGGGAAGCCTAAAAGTGATGAGAGATGACTATTGAGTCGTGATTATATCATAGCAATGGCTCATAGTTTATATATTTCTGTGCAGCTATTTGTTTCTATGATTAAAAAAAACAGTGCACGTCTACATCAATATAAAAAGTGTAGTATATACAGCATACTTATTCTGTGCTTGTGGGTGTATTATATATATATATTCCTATTTTAGGCCTTCTAGCTCACGATTCAAATCTCAAATCATTCTCACAATTTTGATGGATTAGGGTTTATTTTCATCAGCATATATCTACAATAATATGCAGAAATATGCAGATTTCTAGTTCCATGTGGCATGTAAACAGCTAACTAGAGAACTGTTCACAGCTGTATACATTGTATATTCAGTTACAGGGGCTACAGCACAAGGCTGAGTAACAGATAATGAGGGAACGAGAAGCCATACTATATTATGCATTATTTATATGGTGCCAACGTGCCACGCAGAACTGTACTATTGTGCCTATAGTGTCACACACTGCGAAAAACATAGTTGTTAAATTATAAAAACAAGTTACTATATAAACAAAAAATGATGTGGTATTTATTGTAAACATTATTCTATGCATTGATCTTTACCTTTATATTTTGGTTTACTATTTAGACATTACATATATTTTATTTTTATCGCAGTTTCAAGTTCCTAAAAAAAATAATTACTTGTGTATTCTGTTTTTCCCACTTTCCAACACAGTGATCCATAAAGACCTGTGTGTGTGTGGGCATGAGTTCATTTTTAGAATGACAATGGGTGTGCAATTTAGGTAAAATAATAACGATAATGATTATAATATCTATCTATATATTTATATATATATATATATATATGTAATCACATCACACCAGGATATTACATAGTATTGTACAATCAGATCATTTTATTTTTTATTCAGCCACGAGTCCCAGTGCAGCTTACAACGTAATATCACAATCGGGGTGTATAAACACACGGTCAGGATAGGTAGAAGCTAATTAACCTACCAGGGGGTCTTTGGACCATGGAAAGAAGACAGAGCATGCAGAGCAAAGCTGTATGCTGATAGCACCCTAGGCAATGCCTTATTGCTGCAAGGTGGCAGTATAAAAGCTATGGCACTGTGCTGCCCCACAAGGAGCACTTATTACATACTTTCCTACATTGGCAAGGACTCCTCCGGGAGATCAGTGGGAGGGGGGCGTGTTGGGGGTGGGACCCGACGGCTCATGTCATTTGGCCTCGCCCCATACCAGCAATTGCTGTTTCCAGCCAATTACAGCAGGGGGCGGGGCCATGATGCGTGATTCACGTCCTAGGCCCTGCCCCCCGCCACTTTACTATAGGTGGCGATTAGAAACCGGGAAGTTTCCTCTCTTCCCCGGGAGGAAATTCGGGAGTCTCCTGGACATTCCCGGGAGAGTAGGCAACTATGACTTATTACTATGTAGTGAAGTGCTGTCACAGACCTTCGCAAATAACTCTCCTTAATCTCCAAGCTCATTGTGTCCACATTTGCTTTTGTATTTGCAAGTTTTGGAGTGAGACTGCCGATGTGCATTTTACAGTCACTACCCCTGAAAGCTACTTAATATTAAAAAATATTAGCTGATTATTTTAAATAAATATGAATTCCAACATTACATTTTTTTCATTTTACTTTTAGATTCAGAAATTTTAAAACTTAGTTTTACTGCATGAAGAGACTTTGAAATGGTCACTTTTGGACAGCATCAAGTTTAATGTCCATCAATTTGAATACTTGCAGATATAATGTAGGTGGTAATTTATAGGGTGTGTTTACACGATTATGTATGTTTCATGAATAAAATGATTATATTGATTATAAGACATTCAGCTCGATTTTTGAAACTCTCTCCTTATATATGTTTTTGTTTTATTTTATTTCATAACAGACGAACCAAACTCCTGGAGTTCGCCCTCTGCCACCTCCCCAGGGCCGGAAGTAGCCGTTTCTCTTGAAGACATGATTGCACCATTATCTTCATCACATTCAGCCTTGCCCTCTGACCCTACTCACCAGATACACCCAGAGCCAGCATGGGATATCTACAGGGAACAAGATATGGGAAAACCAAAGGAGCATACTCCAAATGGTCATAAAAAGAAAAGGTTGGGAGAGTCAAGGGAGAGATCAGCAAGCCCGAAGAAAGTAGATAGGTCAAGGCGTGAGGAGAGTTTCAAAAAAGATTTTCAAGACGGCAAACAGAAAAAAACAGATAGTGGCAAGACCATTTCTGCAGGGAAAGTGACAGTGAAAAACGTTGGTGATGTGGGAGAAAGCGGGTACTCTGCAGTCAGTGATGGCGGAGACCGGACCTCCAGGTCCACTGAAGCAAGCAGAGATGGAAACTTCTGTACAAAAGACATATACAAGGATGCAACCAGTGATAAAAAATCAGTGACCACTCTTGAACAGAGCAGGTCAGATTCAGGTGGGGTATCAAAAGTGTACAGTAGCAATATGTCCAGCTCTCGTGTGAATGCCATGGAACAAGAGGAGAGGGATGCGGAAGCTAAATGCAGTGAGTTTCAAAAGGAAGGGCATCTCCATGCCAGCAGCACCCGCCGCGCCAACACTGCACCTCGGAAAGCAACTGTCTCACCAGGACCATGGAAAATACCTGGCTCCGATAAGCTACCTAGCACCCTGAAATCTGGCACTTCAGCCATGAGCAGATAACTGAATATGTGACTGTTCCCTTTACTTGTTTCACGTAGACTTGGAACATTTTTCTTAGCTTCTGTCTCAAATAATTTAATTTTGATTTTCTTTTTATTTATTTTAAGTTTCACATGTATTTACCTACACAAACGCATCTGGGACCAGGAGCATATATTTTGTATTTCTGTAAGGCTGTGCACAATGTCTAACCTGTATAAAGAAGCAAATACAGTAAAACTGTACATCAGTACCTGGAGCTCACAGGTCTTATCTCTGGGCTCTAGCAGCTATGGAAGAACCAAAACAGCGGAGAGTGCACCAGAGGCAGACAGTGCAGTGTAGCTTTAGTAGATTTTTTTCACTGTATGAAGGATATGGGATCCAACTCCAGTCTTGTCTGTAGCATAACAAATGGATAAATATAGAGCAATCACAAACTGGAACATCGCCTTAAATCAAACTGCACTGAGTAAGATGAAGGAGAAAAACGAGTTATGCCTTGTAATTCGATGATGGTATTGTAAATATATTGCTATCAGCATATCTAGACAGGGGTTAAAGCATTTCTCTGAAGCTTTGAATCTGCACACCATAACGTGTTCAGTATCTTCATTAACCCGCCTGATTCACGCAGCATATGTAGGTAGATGTGTGCTGCTTGTTAACTTGGAGAGTTAGTGTACTGACTGATGTGGCTCCATTTTTATTGCCATTTTTGTATGAATAACCCATATTTCTGTACATTTCAAAGGAAGTTAAACTGGAGTTAAATGTGTACATGTATTGTATAAACAGTACATGGTAGTTCTTATAAGTTCAATCAAATGTGAGTAGTGATCCCAGAAAATATTAAAGGAGGAAAGTTAAACGTTAGGTTTGGACATTGGAACAAAAACTAAATTAAAGTGTGATCCTCACAAAATTTCCTAGTGTGTATTATTAAGTATGGCCTTGTTTCATTGGTGGAAAATATAGGGTGAGGCATAAATTATTCTATAGCATGCAAATCTGCGGCTGAAGTTTTATGACCCTGCATTGTGAGCAATACTAGCACCTTGTATCGTCATGCCATTCACACCGAATCCCTTTCTGTGGATCTCTAGACGTAAAGTAACAATATTGCCTTCCTTAGAGCGCATAAGCCCAGCGCACAGTGGATTTAAGGAAAACAATTAAGTCATGAATTCAAGTTGTCATTTGCAACTATTTGATGTTAAGAAATATAAAAGGTTTCCCCTGTTGCCTTATACTCCACCATACAACTGTCTGAATTCCATTATCTACATATGGAGGAGATTTATGAAATCGCATCTGCACTTTCAAAGGGTTTGCTATATTTCTAATGCAACCAAGAGCAGTTTATTGAGAAACATATTTTCATGAAAATATTATACGTAAATATCTAAGAAATTCTATATTACCAGGATGTCTGAGGAGACATGAGGGTGCATTCATTTCACACTACTAACTATGCTTTTCAATTTTTATATAACTTACCCATCTGTCCCTGTTCTTTGACATCTTCAAGTTAGTCCTGTTTTAATAAACGGTGCATCAAATGTTTTTTGTTCCATCTGTGTCTCTGAAAAAAGAAAGCATTTAGATGCTGGTTGAAATTAAATTTGCAGTTTAATAAATCACCATCCGCAATATTAAAGCACAAATGCAGAGCATTTTTATTGATGTTCATTGGCCACCTCTTGCCTGTTGCTCTCATGTTAGGCAGTCACCAGTCACTTGCCTAATCCAGTTTTAGAAAATGTTTCCGTAGTGTAAGTGCACGTCCCAATATTCTTCTTTCTTGTTTTCCATATGTGACCAAACTGCTCATAAAAGGAAGCAAAACCACATAAAACAACATTATAAACTCTATTTGGCAGAGTATATTGCAATTACAAATGAAGTACTTGTTTTATGCAGCTATAACTGATAACGTCTGAAAACAGCACGTCATCTACAAACTATTCCAGATTATGATTCTGTGTAGTGTTCGCTGTGAATTTACCTTGTACAGCTGTATCTCTATAAATATAATTCCATGTATTAATAGTCACAGAAAGGCTGTAAGTGAGCAACTATTTTTATGAAACGCACCACTACGGTTAAATTAACTTTTACATAAATCTTGTTTACTGTATGATATTCTAAAACACTGTCAAATAAAATATATATCCGAAAAATTCGAAACAGATTAGTAGTATTTTCTGAATGAGTACAGTTCAAGATGGCACTGCACGTTCTATGTACTGAATGCTCAGAAAATGGTTTTAGTAAACACTTGACAAGAGTAGAGTGTAGTGTTGAAAAGTTGTGTGACTTGCGGTTTGTGCCTAAGAGCTTAATTATATGAATACTACTTACCTGACAATGAAATGTTTAAAAGAATGTGTGAGTCACACATTCTTTTAACAAAGCATAGAGGCCACTGCTCTCTGCGTAAAACTGACACTATGGTGTAAACGTATCATACCCCGGTTTTGAAAACCAGGGTATGATACATTTACCCCTATATGTATTAGAGATGTTTACTGACCCCCGTGTTTTGGTTTTGAATCTGGATTAAGTTAGTGTTTTGGGAAAACCGCCCTCACGTGTTTTGGTTTTGGATCTGTATTTTTTAGAAAAAATAGCTAAAATATATTAAAATCACATCATTTTGCTCTTTTTTTTTGTTTCTACATTATTATTAACCTCAATAACACTAATTTCTAGTCATTTGCAGTTAATTTTGACCACCTCACAGGTCACAATATTATTTTCATCCACTTTCAGATAAAGACTGCAGCGACCTGGCTGGATGCTAAGCGACAGAGCAACCACACGAACACACAGCAGTTCATAACACATCTAGGAAACACAGCAGTGGCAGAAAAGAAAAATGGTGCAAGATGGAATTGTCCTTAAGCCCTACCACCCACCCTTATGTAAGATATTGAAAAAGACATGTCCAGTTTAACAAACCAAGCACTTCAGCCAAAAAAGTGGCACTGCTTGTTGCTGAAGTGCTTGGTTTGTTTGGGCCCCAGCAAAACAAGCTACCAATAGCTTAGCTGCCTTAAGCCTGTCAATGAACTCTACACTATTAAACCATGTCTGCTCATGCTGCATCTTTAATCTCCTTCTCCTTGTGGATACCTCCCTCTCATCCCAGAAGAACTGCCAGACCTATGTAGACACAGGAATGGATATTACAACTGGAGTGGCATTAGATCTGCTTTAGACAGACTAACACAGAACATGTGGGCAAAATGGAATCTGTCATGTTGGAATATGCTTCATTGAACAGAGATATAAATCAAGTATGGTTTCCTCATCTGCATCTATATATTAAGTTAAAACGTGACCCACCAGATAAGATCCTGGATTTAAGTGAGCTTGTACATGAGAGATACACTGCACTTCAGAAGAATAATACAGAGGAGGCCCTGAGGCAGGATGATAATTATGTCCAGTGTAAAGAACAGCTAAGAGACCTGAGAAAATAAATGGGTGTGTCACCAGCCCCTGCAGAGTAAGCTTTGGTAGATGAAGACGAGGAGATCGCCGTCACCCAGAGCACTCCTATAACACAGTTGGAGATGGTGAACCCAGTGATAAACAAAGTATGTGTTCACACGTATAAGAGAGAAGCAATTGAAAGGCTGATTGAAAACAGACTTCAGAAGGGTAAATCCGCCAGGTGTCAAAAAATTGGCTGTGATCACTCTGACATGAGTATATTGAATCTTGTTTCAGACAATGCACTAAAAAGAGATATTGAAATTCACAGCAAAAAGCAAGGTCATCACTGAGCTTCGTATCAGCCCCAATTCACAAAAAATTTAAATATAGCTAGGTACCTTTGATGTAAAGTGCAGATTACAAATACTTTGCTGCTGTTTCATCAGTATTGCACAAAGTGAAAGGTTTCAGTAATACATATACACGTCTATTTAGACATCCATGCTTACATTACCTTTGTAACCATCGTTCTTTGTTAATAAAACTGTTGTCTTTATACCGTTCAAAAATATTAATAATAATTCTGCACCATTCTTTGGATGTTGATAGTAGGATCAGGTGGCATTATAGCAGAGGTATCACTAGTTTTGGTCAATTCTTTTACAGTAGACCAGATGTCAAAATGTTGTGCTTAGTCATCTGCATCATCAATGGGTATCTTTTGAGTTTTGCAAAGCACAACAGTATATAGCACATGTAGGTAACATTGGCACATAGCGGTAGCAGAAAGGAAAAGTAGTGCAATATGGGATTGTCCTTGGGCCCTCCCACCCACCCTTATGTTGGAACTTAAAAAGGACATGCACACTTTAACAAATCAAGCATTTCAGCGACAAGAAATGTCACTTTTGGGGCTGAAGTACTTGGTTTGTTTGGGCCCCCACAAAACAAGCTAACAGTGCTGTTAATGAACTCTACTGTGGCAAGATGTTGTCATCATCCTCAGCCTTACCCTCATCCTCACCCTCATCAGTGTGTACATCATCCTCACACATTATTAATTAATCCCCGTTGGAATCCACCATTACAAAAGTCTCTGTATGTTGATGTAATTCGCGGGAAAGGCCTTCCTCGTGGAAAAGGTAGTTCATTTTGATAAACATCATCTTTACCACATTTTGAAGTAACCTCCTACGCCAATTGCTGACAAGGTTCCCGGCTGTGCTGAAAACTCTAAATACACACTGGAGGATGGGCAAATTAGGTAGTGCAAAGTGAGTTGGTACATGGGTCTCCAAGTTCCCTTTTTTTCCCTCTCAGTATGTAAAGGGACTGTCTGATGTGTTTACTTTTTATGCTGTCGTTAAAATAATCCTCCACCATTCTTAGGATGTTAATAGTAGGATCAGAAGTTACGGCACAGGTGTCATGTTTTTTGGTCAATTCTTTTAGACCAGACCACGGGGTAAATGTATCAAGGGCCGATTTTTTCAGCATGTTAAAATCGCGGCAAATTTTAGTTCAAATTTTCTCAAATGTATCAAGCTGCGATTTTGACCCTGATCTTCAAAATCGCTGGTCATCTGTGGCGATTTGCTGCGATGTAAAACACTCCCGTGTTAGCTAACTCTCCTGTGTTGTAGCAGCGAGTTGTATTTACCCATCACTGTTACACTGCCTGTCATACAGCTGCCGGAGTTCTGGCAGCTGTCAAAAGTGTTAAAAATAGATTAAAGTTAAAAAAAAAAAAAAAAAAATGTGGGGTCCCCCCTCTATTTAGTTTTAACCCTAGTGGGTTCCGTGAAAATCGGGAAAAAAAATCCTATTTTCACGGAACCAGCACTAGGCAATGCAGCCGGTGTTGGAGGCACTATAGCAGGGGGACACGCAGCAGGGGTCCCCCTGCCATAATGACTAACCAAACCCAAGGTTGTTCAGCGCTGGGCTGGATTGCCTAGGGAGTGGGGTCCGCTTAAAAAAACTAGCGCCCCCCCCTAGGGACAACTAGCCCAGTGCTGATAGCACTAAGGCTCTTCCTACACCCCTGCGCGGGGGGTGTAGGGTAATAACGGCAAAATAAGTGATAAAAAAAACGGCCGACATTTTGTTTTGTGGAACTATAAAGTCCCAGCCAGGTTGCCCTAAATAGTGTGGGCATGCTGCTACTTGTATAACTACAAGCACCAGCATTCCCACGGCAGCCAGTGCATGTTGGAACTTGGAGAACCACAAGTGCCAACATGCTCTGACACCCACGGCTGGCTGGGACCTGTAGTTCCACAAAATAAAATGCTGTCCGTTTGTTTTTTTTCGCCGTTATTACGCTATACCCACCGTCCAGAGGTGTAGGAAGAGCCCTAGTGCTAACAGCACTGGGCTGGGTGTCCCTAGGGGGGGGCCAGCTCGTTTTTTCGGCGGACCCCACTCCGTAGGGAATCCAGCCCAGCGCTGAACAGCCTTGGGTGGTTAGTCATTATGGCAGGGGGACCCCGGACGCGTGTACCCTTGCTATACTGCCTCCAACCCCGGCTGGTTTGCCTAGTGCTGGTTCCGTGAAAATAGGGGGGACCCCACGCAAAATTTTTCCCCGATTTTCACGGAACCAGCAGTAGGCTGGCAGCACTAGGGTTAAGACTAAATAGAGGGGGAACCCCACGCTTTTTTTTTTTTTTTTTAACTTTGATCTATTTTTAACACTTGACAGCTGCTGGAGCTCCGCCAGCTGTATGACAGGCAGTGTAACAGTGATGTGTTTATACAACACGCTGCTAGCAAGCAGCGTGTTGTATCTGGCGTGTTTGAAAGCAAACTCTCCTGAGTTTGCGTAATCGCAGCTTCATACATTTGAGACTTGTATAGCTGCAGTGGCAAACAGTCGGGAGCTTGATCTCGATCTATTTTTTGCAAATAGCGATTTTGACAGAAGCACAACTCTGGCGATTTTGCATGAAATCTCAGCTTCATACATCTGCGAGTTTCAACTCTCCCGAGAAAATCGCTTGATTTGCAAAATCGCACCTTGATACATTTACCCCCAGATGTCCAAATGTTGTGCTGAGTCATCTCTTGCGAAAAGTAAGTTTTTTCCGAGTAGCAGTTGACTGAGAAACTGAAGGAGGAGACGCTGTACTGTTACATAACACTTGAGCTGTGATCTTGCTCACCAGGAGCTCCTTGCATCTCTTGAGATCTGGGTCAGCTGTAAGCAAAGAGAAGACATAGCTCTTAAACCTAGGATCAAGCACAGTCACCAAAATGTAGTGATCCGATTTCAAGATTTTGATAACTCTTGGATCCTGGCGAAGCGAATAAAATACTTGATCTACAAGTCCTACATACTTGGGGTAATTGCTTTGTTTCATCTCCTACTTCAGTTTCTCAAGCTGCTTTTCCAAAAGTCTAATTAAGGGAATAACTTGACTCAAGCTAGCAGTGGCTGAACTCCCTTCACAGGTGACTACTACAAATGGTTTCAGCACCTTGAACAACATGGAAAGTATTCTCCACTGCGCTCGAGTAAAATACATCCCCCCTTCTTTCCCAATGTCATAGCTTGTGGCGTAAGTGTGGATGGCTTTTTGCTGTTCCTCTATTCCTCAGAAGCATATACAGGGTGGAATTCCACCATGTTACCACCTCTTGCTTCAGTTGGTGGCACGGCAAATTAAATTGCTCTTGCAGCTGCTGCTATCTCCTACATGCTGTTGCCTAATGCCGAAAATGTCCAGATATTTTACAGGCCACAGACAGCATCTCCTGCACGTCCCTGTCATTTTTTTTATAAAGCTCTGCACTACCAAGTTTATTGTGTGAGCAAAACAGGGAATGTGATGGAATTTACCCCACTGTAATGCTCTCACAATATTGGTGGCGTAATCATAAATTACATATTCTGAGTACAATCCAAGTGGAATAAGTAATGTAGCAATGACACCCCTTAGTTTTTGTAACATTGTCAGCTATATGCCTCTTAGTGAAGCCGGTGATACACAGAGTAGTCTGCCTCTGAAAAATGTGACGTAGTTGGGTACATGCTGCTGCTGTTCCTGCTGGTGAAGGCGAATCACCAACCCAGTGGGCTGTCACAGTCATATAATATTTAGTTTGCCCAGTTCCGCTTGTCCACATATCTGTGGTTAAGTGTACCGTGGGTAGAATGGCATTTTGTAGCCCAATAATTTCATTTTTATGAACTTCTGGTAGAGGTGAGGAATAGCTTTTCTAGTGAAATGGTGTCGTGATGGAATTTGGTAACGGGGACACAAGACCTCAATTAACTGTCTAAAACCAGCTGCATTAATAGTGGATATAGGACGCAGATCTAACACTATCATAGTCGCCATGGCGTCTGTGATCCGCTTTACGACTGGGCGACAGCTTTCATACTTGCTTCCTCTTGCAAAGGATTAACAGTCAATTGTTATAAACTACTAGTAGTCTTCTTCTTGGTCTTCTTCTGGGATAAAGATCCACCTGCAGCAGCAGTGGGACTGACGCTCAAGAATTCTTTTGAGAAATTCAGGATAGTGGAGGAGTCATCTAGCCTTAGCAACTTGGATGCAGGACTAACTCCGATCGCTACTGAGGATATTGATGAGGAAGGTGTTGAGGTGTAGATTGCAGGTGCCAGGATCTGGGTGAGAGAAGGGAACTAGCTGATGCTGGACTGCTTGTTGTTATTTTTTAGCATACGTTTCAGATTTTCCCAAAAGCTTGCCATGAACTCGCTTCAAATTGCGTAACATGGATGAAGTTCCTAGATGTTTAAGGTCCCTACCTCTACTGACTGTGGCTTTACAAATGGCTAGACAACTGTTGTCAGGATTTGGGTTAAAATAATTCCACACATAATAGTTGGATTTCTTTGGTCTTATGCCCAGGCATGACAATGGCCTTCTTATCACGTGCAAGAACTGCTTCCACTGGTGCAGGACTTACACAAACAGCATCAGCCTCATCAACAACCTCATTAGCACAGTCGTCAGCTACACAAATATCCCCCTGATCCTGTTGCAATTCCAAAGGGGCATCCTCAATTTGTGTATCATCGGCTACTCTTGGGCTGCTCATCCACACATCTGCAGAAATGCTGAAAGGAGGCTTCTTTATGGGTACAGTATCAGAAAGGTCAGACTTACACATAGCACTCGTAAATAGACTCTCCTCTTGGATTTGTGTCATTTTTGAATCTGAACATACATTTTCTTCTAATGCCTTACTGTTTTCTTCCATCTCAGCTTTTACACATAAAAGTATTTGGGCACCACTTTTTGAGTCAGAATGACAATGTCTTGCTTGGTCATGACTGACCTTACAAGAAGATGAATCAGTGACGGTTGCAGAACTAGCACTCCTAGAGAAAGGTGAAGGCCTGATTCTTTCCTTGCAACTGTGTGTGTAGAATGGCATGTTGGCAATTTTATTTTTTTCTGCAGTTAACTTTGCCTGGATTACAGGTCTTTTTTCTTTACCAAGGTAAAAGGTGTTTTTTTTACATTTTTGTTTCCCTGACTTACAAAACAGTATGCACTTTAACATAGGCTTTACCAGATAATGTAGAGGGATTACTATCATCATGACTGGTGCCAGCAACTGCTTGGTGCTCCTGGCCATGTGTACGGCTCTGAATCCATAACACCGTACAATGTAACTGCAGATTTTGAAGAACACTGACAGCCCTATTATTTTTATTTCAGCAATGGACATCTCCTGTTTCTGCTATAACTCAGTAGAATGTCACTGGAGCCTTTTACGAAAACTGCCACCCCTCCTCTTTATGTTTTAGCTATGACGCTGCCCAACTGCACTAGAGAAGTGCTACCCCTTCTGTATGTCTCTGTGAAATGGCACTGGATCGCCATGGAGGGCGGTACTTATATAATCCAAAACTCCTGACATCCGACAACGCAACAATGATGTTTTGCCTCATTTTCACTTCTGAGGGCATGCAAAAGAACCGAGCCGGCTCAGCTCGGTACTCGGATTGGCGAAGTCCGGGTGGGCTCAGTTGTCGGAGAACCGAGCCCAAGCATCTCTAATATGTATATAGTCTTTATTAGGAATAGAATGACACATCATGAATTGAAAAGAGTGGTGCATGCTGCCATAATGTATAATGCATTTTATTGTCTCTCATTTAAGTGGAGTGAATTTGGTAAATGTGCAGTTTGAACAAAGGAGAAACTCAAACAAGACTAGTCATATACTATTGAAGTAAATTATAGGCACTCGTGTGAAGAAACAGTAAGCACACAGACTCCGCACACAGATAGTAACCTTGATAGCATTCGCACAGTTTAATAAGCAACATATCAATTGTTCAATTCATTTGATTTTTATAAATTGAACTGACTCCTAAAGTGAAGTTATCAATGGCCTAGTCTGAATATTGATGCATAACAAGACACAGAAGTTCTGAATGTAAACTAATTTACTACAAAACAAAACTGAAGGAAGAGGTGCCTATGGTGTAGTATTTTAGGAAGTATAGTCCCAGAAACCAAGGTGTGTGCATAGGCGTACCAAATATATACTTGAAAGTGTGCTCATCAATGCAAGGAGATTGGGTTACTTTACTGCTATCATGTAGATCCACTCCAGGCTTGTATGCTCATATAAAAAGGAGAGAGAACCAAATAGAGCAATATCGTCAAACAAATAAAACCAGCAAGAACCCTGCCACCTGGAATTGTGCGTACCAGATATATGATAAAGAGCGCTCATCTGTAAAGTTCTTATGCAGCTGGAGCTATCCCTTGCTCAATTCACTCCATCAGTAGGTTCAGGACCAACAGACAGAAATAAAAGGTTCCATGTAGTGTAGTATGTTCAAACACAGTCCAAATTTATTAACAAAGTAAAATACACACTCACAATAGAAATATAAAACAGAGCTTATATGTGTTCCAAGTGCAATCCTTATCTCCACTTCAGTGGGTTCAGGTGTCATAGGATTGTAATTATGGTAAACTGGAAACAGTTGCCAAAAAGAGGGTACCAACCTGTACTACCTTACCTCGATGCGTTTCACCTTAAAAAAACCATCAGGAGGATGTGTAGCCTGTCTGTTCATTTATTTATAGCGATGGGTGTCGCCATTTTGTGCATACGAATTACTTACTGCGCAACTGCGACTCCTGTATTGCCGCATATGCTAATTCAGTGGCTTCAAATACTCATTTATGCAGAGAATACATTCCACAAGGTAGTGTTTGCAATTGAGCAAAATATTAGTTCTTTTCTCCGGTGACCATCTTTATATAGGGCATGAAATATTATGGACATTGGTAGTTGGCCATATTTAAAATGGGGAAAAAAAATGTTATATCAATGTATATTGCTGTATGACAATCCTAGTTAATACCAGGGGCTTTTTCAACTTGTGGCAAAATAAAACATGATCATTAAAATCACAATAATTAATATAAAATACAATAAAAAAAATTATAGCGATTACAGAACATATTTATAAAACCCAATATATGCTCAAATAAATAAGGACTACTCAGCTTCCCATGGGAAATAAGTAAAAAAAGAGAGAAGAGAATAATAAATATAAATGTAATCATAAAACATATTAGTTATGGACTAAACCACTATGCCATTTCTCATTAGAAAGTATCAGCATAAATCAAACCAGTTAATATCAAAATATTTCAAGATGAAAACAAATTGATATATTTTAGTTAAAGGAAATGTAGACACATTATAAAAACCTATAACCATCTCTATAGAGTTGTGACATAGTAAAGCAAAGGATGACAAAATCTCCATCTCACCTAGCGAATAAATTACATGGTAAAAAAGGAACGTATTATTACCAGTCCAAGAACGGCAAATTATATCACACATTTATACCATAAAAATATATCAATGTGTGGATCCCCAGTAAACTAAAAATAAATGCATAATTAGTGTCTTTCTTTAAAATCATTTTAAAGACCATATATAGTATCAAATAATATCATAAAATATACTGTATTATAGGTACATAATAGTATCAAGTCACAAAAAGGGTGCAATCTCGTAACCTTCATTGAAGCCTGATGGGGCGAGGGTAAGTAACTGGAAAATCCAAAACATCTCCCTCTTGGATAGTTTAGTTTGGAAGTCTCCCCCTCTAGGTCTCAGAGACACATGTTCAATCCCCTTAAAAGGTAATATGACTGGGGTCCGAGTTATGTTAGTGCATGAAATGCTTAGAAACAGAGTTTCCACTTTATTCTTAATATTCCTGTATTCTCAGTTTCAGAGGTCTTTTACTTTTCCCCACATATTTAAGCCCACAAGAACATTCTAGTAAATAGATCACTGAAGATGTTTGACATTGTTTGATATCATCATCATCATCATTTATTTATATAGCGCCAACATATTCCGTAGCGCTTTACAATTGGGGACAAACATAAAAAACTAATAAACAAACTGGGTAAAACAGACAAAGAAGGCCCTGCTCGCAAGCTTACAATTTATTTGATATTATATTTAACACTGTTATCAAAATTGTAAAATACCTTTTTATCTGGACTCGCATATTTACAGATATTACAGTGACTACACTTGATGAAACCATTAAAATCAACAAATGTTTTGTTGGTGTCACTACATATTTCGGGTAACTTGCTGGGGGCCAGGATGTCTGAGATTTTTATTCCTTCTGAATACAATATCTGGTTTATCAGGTATAATGTTAATATAGGATCCATTTTCAGAATCTCCCAATGTTTAGTGATTGTGGACCTAATTCTATGTTCGTAATATTAAGAATAAAGTGGAAACTCTGTTTCTAAGCATTTCATGCACTAACATAACGCGGACCCCAGTCAAACTACCTTTTAAGGGGATTGAACATGTGTCTCTGAGACCTAGAGGGGGAGACTTCCAAACTAAACTATCCAAGAGGGAGATGTTTTGGATTTTCCAGTTGAACACCCTCGCCCCATCAGGCTTCAATGAAGGTTACGAGATTGCACCCTTTTTGTGACTTGATACTATTATGTACCTATATTACAGTATATTTTATGATATTATTTATAATATTATATATGGTCTTCGAAAAGCTTTTAAAGAAATACACTAATTATGCATTTATTTTTAGTTTACTGAGGATCCAAACATTGATATATTTTTATGGTATAAATGTGTGATATCATTTGCGTTCTTGGACTGGTATTAATATGTTCCTCTTTTACCATGTAATTTATTCATTAGGTGATACAGAGATTTTGTTATCCTTTGCTTTACTATGTCACAACCTTATAGAGATGGTTTTAGCTTTTTTTTATGTGTCTGCATCTCCTTTTTTAACGAATATCAATTTGTTTTTCATCTTGAAATATCCTGATATTAACTAGTTTGATGTATGCTGCTACACTTACTAATGAGAGATGGCTTAGGGGTTCAGTCCATAACTAATAATATGTTTTATGGTTACATTTATATTTATTATTCTCTTCTCTCTTTTTACTTATTTCCCATGGAAAGCTGAGTAGACCTTATTTGTTTTAGCATATATTGGGTTCTATGAACATGTTCTGTAATCGCTATCAATTTTTTATTGTATTTTAGATTTTAATTATTGTGATTTTAATGATCATGTTTTATTTTGCCACAAGATGAAAAAGCCCCTGGTATTAACTAGGATTGTCGTACAGCAATATACATTGATAACATTTTTTTCCCATTTTAAATATGGCCAACTACCAATGTCCATAATATTTCATGTCCTATATAAAGATGGCCACTGGAGAAAAGAACTGATATTTTGTTCGATTGCTAACACTACCTTGTGGAATGTATTTGGCGAATTAGTGAGACTTTGAGGCTGCCGAATTAGCATATGCGGCAATACAGGAGCCGCACATGCGCAGTAAGTTGTGCGCAAGATGGAGGCACCCATCTCTATAAATAAATGAACAAAAAGACCATCAGGAGGATATGGGTAGCCTGTCTGTCTAAGACGAAACGCGTCGAGGTAAGGTAGTACAGACTGGCACCCTCTTTTTGGCATCTGTTTCCAGTTTACCGTAAATAGAATCCTATGACACCTGAACCCACTGAAGTGGAGATAAGGATTGCACTTGGAACACATATAAGCTCTGTTTTATATTTCTATTGTGAGTGTGTATTTTACTTTGTTAATAAATTTGGACTGTGTTTGAACATACTACACTATATGGAGCCTTTTATTTCTATCTGCCGGTCCTGAACCTGTTGATGTAGTGAATTGAGCAAGGGATAGCTCCAGCTGCATAAACAACTTTACAGATAAGCTCGTTTTATCATATATTGGGTACGCACAGTTCCAGGTGGCAGGGTTCTTACTGGTTTTATTTGTTTGACAATATTGCTCTATTTGGTTCTCTCTCCTTTTTATAGGATCATACATGACTGGAGTGGATCTACATGATAGCAATAAAGTAACCCAGGCTTCTTGCATTGATGAGCACACTTTCAAGTATATATTTGGTACACATATGCACACACCTTGGTTTCTGGGACTATACTTCCTAAAATACTACACCATAGGCACCTCTTCCTTCTGTTTTGTAGATTTGAATATCGACTTTACCACCCGAAGTTTGAAGGGATGCTGCCACTTTGAATGAAGGTGACCTGGTATGAATGAACCTTGAACTATTATCTATACAATCTCGAACTGAGCACCATATTTATTGACATTGACTTAAACTAATAGCTCAATTTATATAAAAGATGGGAACATAAAGGTAAGTGCAATATTATTTCATAAAGTAAAAAACAATATGCTTGTTATTAACTATATGACCATAAACTTGCAAATAATCCATATTTAATGGGGAATAAAAATGTAATTCTTTAGGATTTGTAGAAAACAGAACACATTTATAAATAAACATACATGAAATTTAGAATTCATCTCAGCTCACTTAATATAATAAGAAAAATGAAATAAAAGGAGTTAAACTTGAAATACATGACAACAACAAGCAACTATAAATGCTCTGTATATCTTGTGTTCATAAAAGCAAACTCCAGTCCAGTAACTATTGGTTCCTGGCCCAGATAGTACAGAAGAAATACAGGGACGGCATGCTGCCCTTGGTTTTATCATTTTATCACTTTGCTATTATTCCAGCTAGTATTAAACTATATTATTTTAAATATACTGCTAAACTTATTACTTACGCTTATTTTTTTACACACACGATAAATGGAAAAGGTTGGCACCATGGAGCTTTTTGTAGTTGGGGAAAAGGAGGGGTGAAGCCAGAGCAGTCGAAACAAAAAGACAGAACGGTAGTGAAACCAGGAAAGTGAGTCAAACAGTTTCATCTAATTATGAGGTGAGCAGACAATGTCTCCTATGACATCTCTTCTATCAGCATTGTAACATTCACAGGAGAAATCTGTTTTGATATTGGGGGCATGGCTGTAAGAGAGACAGAGCGGTCATGCACAAGGATTTGCAGATGTCTTGAAGCATTTTTTTTTTTATTAAAGATTTTATTTTATACAATGTCAGACAGTTATCATCAAACAGACCTGATAATTAAGAAAAATTCTTATGAATACAAAATAATCACAGCAACAAATAGAGAATCACAAAAGTTGCAAAACAAATTAAGGTTGATTATGGGATTGTCAACCAGGGTTTCATATGAACTTTATATGGGAAAAAGGTAGGAAAGGGGAGGGGGGGGGGGGGGGGGTCCAGGGGGTTTTAAAATAGTGTACAGTAGCTGTGATACAGAGTTTATTTAGTGTGTCAGAGACAGATGGATATTATTGTAAATCACCTAGGGTCCCCAAGTCTAGCAAAATGATTTTGTCGTATTATTAATTATAACATTCATATGTTCCATGTGATAGACACCCAGTATGTATTTTACAACTGCGGAAAAAGATTGGGGGGGGGGGGGTGGATTTCCAGTCCACCATGAGCTGTGCCTTAAAGTAATGAAGGGGGAAATAAAAGTGGTTATACAGAAAAGGGTGTTGCCATTTATAAGAATTTATTAATCAAAAAATAACATGTAACTGTATAACATAGTTGAGCAAGTGTATAGTTAGAAAACATAGCGATTTTATAGTGTGAAATTTTATGATCTCGCAAAAACATACACAAGCCGATTAGTTTATGAGCAGTAAATGCTCAATTATCAAGGATCTTACATATAATCCACAGAATAAGCATAAGAGAAGGGAATAGGATAAAAGATCCTGGCTAGAAAATCTTATTGGTGGATCTACAGAACTCCCAATACAGAGGCAAAAATACAACTGAATATTAAAGAGTAGTAAACAATATTAAACCATACTCATATTAAATACAGCTGGAAAGGTTTTCATCAATAGTGAAAGGTTGTAATAAACACTGATCTTGATTAGCAATAACTCAAAGTAAAATCTCTCACCATATTCTGAACAACGAAGGCATAGAGGCCTAGAAAGAGAGTAAAAGGTTCAGATTTGAGGGAATCTGGTCCTTCAGGTAGTAAAAGAGCTTTTTAAAGAGCAGGATTCCGCTCTCTGCCATTATGGGTGTGGAGCTAGATGTGGGATGGGGAGAGGAGATGGCTTCAGGGAGGATGACAAGCTTGGAGCGGAATGTTTTAGTGAAGAGAAATGTGGAACCTGAAGAGACTTGTAGTTGAAATGGAAAGCATCATTTGTACTTAATGTTGTGGTCTTCGAGAATCTTAGTGATGGTCTGTAACTCTCCTTTTTTTTTACTTGTAGAAAGAGCAAGGTCCGAAAAAATTTATATGGGCATTTTGGAAGTCAACGTAAGGAGAATTTTGGAGAGTTAATATGATCCGCTGTTTAGCTTTATAATAATGGAGTCTCACTATGACATCATGGAAACTTTGTCCTATGGATGGTCTTACTCTAAGGACTCTGTGGGATCTATCCATCATCAGATCAGAATCTGAGGCATTAGGAAGAGCACGCTCAAAGAGGTTGAGAAGGTAATCTGGTAGTGTAGAAGGGTCTGTAAATTCAGGGATATTGCAAATCCTTAGGTTGTTACAGTAGGATCTATTTTCAAAATCTTATTTTTCTTTTATGGATTCAAGCTCTGACCGAATGAGTGATTTCTCTATTAACAGTGGTTTGAGATTTACAGAGTTTTCTGATTTTATGTTTTAAGGGAGTCTCTCCTGCTACTGAGAGAAGCAATTTTAGCCTTGAGGTTGTCAACCGCTTTTTCTAATTCTTGATGGAAGGCAGCTCTGATTTCATTCACTAGGTTGGTCATAAGTTGTTGTGCCCCTGCAGCTATCTCCACATTGAGAGATGTCTATTTGGGTGAAGATGGTTGAGGTTGAGCTGGAATGCTTTTGCCAAAAAAGTTTAGTTGCCTCAATTGAGCATTCATTATAGTTTTGCTCAACATTATGGTAGCAACAAGAGCGGAATATGAGGTAGAGGCACAACGGTTTAAATGGTGAAGAAGTAAGTCCACTCATGGGTCAAGGTGGATAAGCAGATGCCATATAGTGTGGTGAGGAGGAGATAGATAAATTGTTTTATTGTGGTTGGTAAACTTTAGGAGGAAGAGTTATCCTAGAATTTCTAAGAATACTCATGGGCTGTCAGTATGCAACAGGTCTATCTGGTCTTAATGCAAGGCCAATCCTATGGGAAAGAAGACTTTACATTGTTTAAATCCAAACCTCTGTATGCAATTGCTGTAATGCTCCCCCTCCCATAATGGCTGTCTCTAAAGCTAGCGTGGATGCCATATATTACCTTTTAAACATTCACATCAGTCTTATCAACAGTCTATATGACTAGATATGTGTGCAACTACCTAAACTAACTAGCTAAGTATAGTGTACTACTCTAAGTCTACAGTCATGGGCAACAGTTTTGAGAATGACAAGTATTTGTTTTCACAAAGTTTGCTGCTTCAGTGATTTCAGACCTTTTTGACAGATGTTACTATGGTATACTAAAGTAAAATTACAAGCATTTCATAAGTGTCAAAGGCTTTTACTGACAATTACATAAAGTTTATGCAAAAAGAGTCAATATTTGCAGTGTTGACCCTTCTTTTTGAAGACCTCTGCAATTTGTCCTGGCATGCTGTCAATCAACTTCTGAGCCACATACTGACTGATGGCCGTCCATTCTTGCCTAATCAATGCTTGGAGTTTGTCAGTATTTCTGGGTTTTTGATTGTCCACCCGCCTCAAGAATTGACCACAAGTTCTCAATGGGATTAAGGTCTGTGGAGTTTCCTGGCCATGGACCCAAAATTTCGATGTTTATCATGTCTGTATTATGGCAAGGTGCTCCATCATGCTGGAAAAGGCATTGTCCGTTACCAAACTGTTCTTAGATGGTTGAGAGAAGTTGCTCTTGGAGGATGTTTTGGTACCATTCTTTATTCATGGCTGTGTTCTTAGGCAAAATTGTGAGTGAAAACACTCCCTTGGCTGAGAAGCACCCCACACATGAATGGCCTCAGGATGCTTTACTGTTGGCATGACACAGGACTGATGGTAGCGCTAACCTTTCCTTCTCCGAGCAAGCGTTTTTCTAGATGCCCCAAACAATCAAAGGGGATTCATCAGAGAAAATGGCTTTACCCCAATCCTCAGCAATCCAAACCCTATACATTTTGCAGAATATCAGTCTGTCCCTGATGTTTTTCCTGGAGATAAGTGTCTTCTTTACTGGCTCTCTTGACACCAGGCCATCCTCCAAAAGTCTTCGCCTCACTGTGCGTGCAGATGCACTCACACCTGCTTGCTGCCATTCCTGAGCAAGCTCTGTTAATGGAGTACATTCACAGGAGGGAAAAGTTACCAGCGGAGTACCACAAGGATCTGTACTTGGACCAGTGCTTTTTAATATCTTTATTGAATACATAACAAATGGTATTGAAGGGAAAGTATGCCTTTTTGCAGATGACACAAATATGCAACAGGGTAGACACACCAGAAGGGGTAAAACAAATAATTGATGATCAAGGTAGACTAGAGGAATGGCCAAGAGAGCGGCAACTACAGTTTAATGCCAAAAAATGAAAAATCATGCACTTGGGTCTCAAGTCTAAATATAGTATTAATAGCACTATAATGGAAACTACTGAGGAAGAAAGGGATCTAGGAGTCACTATTTCAGGTGACTTAAAGGCAGGTGAGCAATGCAACAAAGCAATGAGGAAGGCAAGTCAGATGCTTGGTTGCATAGGGAGAGTAATCATTAGCAGAAAGAAAGAAGTAATAATTTCCACTGTATAGGTCATTGGTATGGCCTCATCTAGAATACTGTGTTCAATTCTGGAGGCTATATCTCCAGAAGGATATAAATATATTAGAAACTGTACAAAGAAGGGCAACTAAAATGGTGCAAGACCTACAGCACAAAACTTACCAGGAAGGACTAAAAGAACTTAATATGTATAGTTTGGAGCAGAGAAGGGAAAAGAGGGACATGATATAAACTTTCAAATATATCAAAGGTTTGAACAAGGTACATGAGGGAAACATTCTTCAAAGGAAGAGAAGTACTAGAACACAAGGACATGCACTTAAACTGGAGGGAAGTAGGTTCAGAGGAAATTTGCAGAAAAATTACTTCACCGAAAGGTTAGTGGATAAGTGGAATAGCCTCCCATCAGATGTAATAGAGGCTAATACAGTAGAGCAGTTTAAACATGCTTGGGATAGACATAAGAATATCCTTATAAAGAATAAGGGATCAAATAAGGTTTAAGATTACCATAGGTTAATAAAACAATGGGCAAACTAGATGGGCTAAGCAGTTCTTATCTGCCATAAAATTCTATGTTTCAATGTACTGGTGGTGCCCCAATCCCGCAGCTGAATCAACTTTAGGAGACAGTCCTGGCTGGACGTTCTTGGGCACCCGAAGCCTTTTTCACTTCTATTGAACATCTCTCCTTGAAGTTCTTGATGATCTGATAAATGCTTGATTTGGGTGTAATCTTACTAGCGGCAATATCCTTGCTTGTGAAGCTCTTTTTGTGCAAAGCAATGATGACTGCATGCGTTTCCTTGCAGGTAACCATGGTGAACAGAGGAAGAACAATGATTTCAAGCACCACCATCCTTTTAAAGCTTCCAGTCTGTTGTTCTAACTCAATCAGCATGACAGAGTGATCTCCAACCTTGTCCTCGTCAACACTCTCACCTGTGCAATCGAGAGAATCACTGACCTGATGTCAGCTGGTCCTTTTGTGGCAGGGCTGAAATGTAGTGAAAATTTTGTTTTTATGATAAAGTTCATTGTCATGACAAAGAGGGACTTTGAAATTAATTGCAATTCATTTGATCACTCTTCATGACATTCTGGAGTGTATACAAATTGCCATTATAAAAACGTAGGCAACAGACTTTGTGAAAAATAATACCGTATTTCCCCATCTATAAGACGCACCCTTTTCCCCAAAATTTTGGGTCTAAAACCTGGGTGCATCTTATACAGGGGCAGCAGGGATGCAGGGGGGAGATGGCAGCATTACAGGGGCAGCGGGGGGGATCAAGGGGGAGCAGGGCAGCGTTACAGGGGCAGTGGGGGGATCAAGGGGGAGCGGGGCAGCGTTACTGTGGCAGCGGGGGGGGATTCAGGAGGAGGAGGACAGGCAGAGAGTGGCAGCGGGGATCCAGCAGGCGGGGACAGGCAGAGAGTGGCAGCGGGGATTACGATCAGAGCAGCCGGCCATTACACTCTCCCTGCCTTTTTTGACAGCTACCGTAATATATTTTTTTTAAATTTCGGGGCCAAAATTAAGGTGCGTCTTATACATGGGGAAATACGGTATTTGTGTCATTTGTAAAAACTTCAAATGCCAAGAAAGCTAGTAAAGACGACACTTTTGGCCATGACTGTAATATACAAATCATACACCTTTCTAAAATGTAGCTATCTGCACTTTTCATTGTTTCTTTCACAGAGGCCTTTTTAGGAATGGTGGAGTATTTATCATACATTCAAGCGAATAGAGAGGTGTTTAGGTTGTTTTTTTAAGCGCCCTCACCTCTCTGCTTCTTACCATAGTAGGTGGGAGGTGAGGGCTGCTTCCTCTGCTCCCTCTGTAGGAGTTTGGCGTTTGACTCTGACATCATAGTCTATTGCTACTCTCTCAGCCTATTGCAGACATAGAAGAGCACCAAGTGTGAGCTTCACAGGCAAGAAGCTATTGGCTGCTTCTCCTTCAGATCTGAGGCCAGCTGTCTGTGTGAGGGCATACAAACACTGGATAAATGGCCAAGTCACAATGGAGGCTGTGAAGCACTAGGCTGTCTCTCAGAAACCACGATTTCCCTCCAGACCCTGTAGGAAGCACCAGTAGCAGGTGTGTGGCACCCGTTCACTGTTGCTTTGCTATGCAGAGCAGTGATGAACATCAGATTCTTCCCAATATTCCCACCCATGGGACAGCGAGTCAGAGCTCTAAAATTGGGACTGTTTCACCAAATTCGAGACTGTTGGGAGGTATAGAAATTTGTGAGAAACACTTGTTATTTCCATTAACTGAGTAAAATAAAAAAAGGCAAGCATATATTTATCATAAATGGGAAGTAGCTCCTATTATTTATTAGATAGCAATATGTGGTTTCACTTTCTTTAAAATTCTCTATGCTTCTATGCCTTGCAATGCCAGGTTTCATTTTCACTCTAATAATGGAGACCCTGGGATTCATGTTGATGCTGCGGATACCAATCAACAAGCATCTGTAGCAGGTATGACCAATTAATCAAAAAGGTGGTTCTGTCTACAGTCTGTATTCCCTATAGAGAAGAGATGAAAGAAAATAAATTCACATTAAATTGAGGCAAATGCTTTGCAGACAACCATAATCACAGAAATGTCACAGGGCTCTCAACAGGCCATTTACTGGCACTCTAATCCCTGTTATAAACTATTGATCATAGAAGAGTTGCAAATATGTCTTTACTAGATGTTCCATGAAACTCACTGATTTTTCAAACGGTAAAAAAGGTTTAACAAAGATGGTGACTTCTACAATAGGATTACCATACAGCAGCAGAACAAATGGACAGTACTTCAATATTCATACACTGACTGCACCAATAATAAACATTGTTCAGTGATGTCTAATTTAAGATAGATATATATATATATACATACATATATATACATATATATATACATATATATATATACATATATATATACATACATATATATACATACATACATATACATATATATATACATACATATACATACATATATATACATACACATACATATATATACATACATATATATACATACATATATATACATACATATATATACATACATATATATACATACATATATATACATACATACACACACACACACACACACACACACACACAAGTTAACCCGTGCATGATACTCATGCATTCTAGTCAAATCAAAATACTTAAGGTCTTAAAAAGGTTCTTGTTATGCATTTGGGCCTAGCCCAGGCCTCCTCAGGGGAAGAGCGTTACTTCCCGACGCAAGCGGCCTTTTTAATGTGTGTTCATGAGGTAAAATTACCTCACGAAAAGGAGTTTGACCCCTCAACTCGTAAATTTAGCCTTTACTACCCCTCCCACGGGAAGAAGGTGGGATGATGGAAGTTAACTGACTTGACTATTCTAATTTTTTTGTCAAATAATGTCAGTATACCAAATTTCAGGTCAATTGGATGAGCCCTTTCTGAGAAAATAGTTTTTTCCACACACACACACACACACACACTAACGCACGCCTCTATACATGTGTGTTCATGAGGTAAAATTACCTCACGAAAATGAGTTTGAGCCCTACCAAATTTCAGCCCTTTTTGAATTTTTTTTCCCACACACACTAAGAATTTAGTAGGTCAGTGTATAACTCTGCCCAGCAGGTGGCGCTGCAACTTGTTGTTTTTTTTCACACACAGACAGACAGACGCCACTAAGCATTTATATATTAGATATATATATATATATATATATATATATATATATATATATATATATTTATTTTATATTAGAGATGCTCAGGCTCGGTTCCCCTGGACACACCCAAACTCGGGATTGAAAACAAGATGAGACGAGCCATTGTTACGTCATTGGATCTCACAAGTTTTGGATTCTATAAGTACCGCGCCTCCATGGCGATCCAGCGCCATTTCACAGAAGGACACAGAAGGGATAGCACAGTTCTTGGCAGTCTGTAGAGCAGTTGGGCAGCGTCAGAGGTAGAATAGAAAGAGGAGGGGGTAGCAATGTTCTTCAAAGTCTACAGTAAAATTCAGGAGACCTCCATTTCTAATTGTCATTGCTGAAATACAAATACTAGGGCTGGTGTAAATCTGCAGTCACATTGTACTGTTATCAAAATGGATTCACAGCAGTCCGAAGCTATATTGAGACAGAAAAATATAGGGAAGGGTGCATAAATTAAGGCAAGACATTCAACAAAACTTCAAACAGTGATGGGAAATGGGTTGGAGAGGGTTAAGGAAGAGGGAGACACAAGCCCAAGGTTTTAGTGAATAAACAGACACCTAGGGAGAGAAGAGGGAGACAGAAAATTAATCATCTTCCTCTTCCTCAGGACTGTCAATGGTGTTATAGTCTCATAGCAGGCTCTGGATCAGCCTGCTACAGTCCTGGATGATCATCTTTCCCCTTTTAAAGATGAGGAGATTCCTGGCAAGCCAAATAGCATCCTTAAAGCAGTTCATAAGGCGCCAGGCCTCCTGGATTGTCCCAATGGTGTGGGTCACAGGAAATAATCCATAAAATACCAAATGGTATGAAAGGCAAGTTCTAGGCACACTGTCCTTAAGTTCATGTGCTCCACTGGAAAAGGGTCAGTTGACATATCGGCACAGGTTCTGGGAGTGCATGAATGTCCTGAGAGGCAGACCTCCCTGGATAGCCATCTATGCAATGTTTTGTGTCTATAAGCCTCTTAGAGTCCACATTCTCCCACATGTGTTTTGTTGTTACAGCAGGGAGCCCTGGAACAGACTCTATAATGTCTTTAGCTCTGATGAGCTTTTGGACAGTTTTTGGCTTCCACAAGTCTGCTTTAAGTCTCTCCAGATGGTGATCTCTCACAAATTGTTCAACAGCCAAGTAAAACCAAGGTGTAGTCCAGTTGTAAGGGAAGGAGCTGTCCCACTTGTCTCAACCAAGGGTTCTCCAAAGAGGCATGAGAAAAAAGCGAGACATGGACTTCCCAGCAGAGCAAATGTTCTTTTCAATAAGAGTTCTGCAGATGCAGTTCCAGACAAAGGCGGCGCGCAGCATGGTGGGGATCCCTTTCCCACCTTTGAGGGTCTCCTTGTACATGACTGCACGCTACACTCTGTCAATGTATTAGCTGTAGAATTACCACAGTTATCCAAGGAACGGGTGGAGCTATCAAATGAACCATAACTGATTTCATGATCCAAGGTTAATACCATCTTGCACCACTTTTCTTTTCTGCCACTGCTGTGTGCCAATGTTTCCTAGATGTGCTAGGAACTGCCGTGTGTTCGAGTCATTGCTCTGTTGCTTAGCATCCAGCCAGGTCGCTGCAGTATTTGTCCGAAAGTGTATGAAAATAATATTGTGACATGCGAGATGGTCAAAATTGACTGCAAATGACTTGAAATTAGTAATGAGTCTAATAATAATGTAGGAACAAAAAAAAAAAGCAAAATTATGTGGTTTTAGCATATTTTAGCAATTTTTCTAAAAAATACAGATCAAAACCAAAAACACAGGAGGGCGGTTTTGCCAAAAGACAAAGTTAATCCAGAACCAAAACCAGAAAACAGGGTCAGTGAACATCTCTAAATATGTGTAATATATATATATATATATATATATAGATAGAGAGAGAGAGAGAGAGATAGTATTTACAAAATTAACAATACATAGTTGATCAAGGCTCCTTATCCACTTGCATTAAAAATCAGGTAAGGTAGTATGGGAATGGAATCCATTGGTTACAATTACCCCATACCCACTTGCGGTGTTGGGAGCATTAGCTGGTATGTGTTTTAATTGGATACGGTCTGCCTTATTTACTATTGTTTACTGTCTGTGTGTAACCAACGTTAGGGATCATAGGCTCACAGTAGGTTTTTTGCTTTGGGTGTTAAATTAGCAATGATAAATGGAACCCAATCAACAATTAGTTTGATATGGGTTTTATGCATATAAATATATATTGTAATTATTATTAATATCATTTATTTGTTAGGCGCCACAAGGTTTCCGCAGCGCCGCACATAGTACAAACAGTAGACTATACAGGGTATAACAGTACAGAACAATAAACAAAAGTACCAATACTTCAGAAACTCCAGGCAGGCAGATGCAATAGACACGGAGCAGAAGAACGGGTAAGGAGACAGGAGGGAAGAGGGCCCTGCTCAAGCGAGCTTACATCCTAAGGGAGGGTTAAACAGACCAGGCACAAGAGGAGCCAGTTGAAGGAATGGGAGAGAGGGGAGAATGAGTGGAGGAGATGGGGGTTAAGTGAATGGTTGGTAGGCTTTGAGAAAGAGGTGTTTTGAGTGCACGTTTGAAGGAGCACAGAGTAGGAGAGAGGCGGATGGAGCGAGGGAGGTCATTCCAGTGAAGGGGGGCTGCACGGGAAAAGTCCTGGATTCTGGAACGGGAAGAGGTGATCAGAGTGGAGGAGAGGCGGCGGTCATTGGCCGAGCGCAGGGAGCGGGTGGGAGTGTGAATGGAGAGGAGGTTAGAGATATAAGGGGCAGTAGAGTGGGAGAGAGCGTTGTAAGTGGTGGTGAGGAGTTTGAAAAGAATTCTGTAGGGGAAGGGGAGCCAGTGTAGGGCAAGGCAGAGAGGGGAGGCAGAGGAGGAGCGGCGTGAGAGGTAGTGTACTGTAATGCTACTAATTTGAAATATTTTCATAACACTAACACGTTATAACTATATATGCATCAATGGCTAATAAAGTATTGGTGACAACAGGTAAATGCTATCCTACATAGTACATTGTCTACCTATTATTTTGTTAATTATACTAAGAAAAAAATGTTTGAAGTTCATTGAGTAATTCACAATTATTTAATTTGGTTCAATTCATTGACCCAATGCTATTTAAGACATAATTTTGATATAATCATCCCTTCATATGGCGCTCCAAGAGTATCCCTTTATGCACCGTTGCCCCATGTCCCACAAAAGAGGAGATGCAGGATATGTGATGAACAGGTTTATAACCTTTATTTACATAAAGTGCAAATAAATAATAAATCAGAGTAATCCGGCTGTGAAAATTATACCTTATTTTGATCCCTCTATTGATGGATTTAAATGAAAAAATACACAAAGAAAGTTTTCATAGAGAAAGACGTACTCTATTAAAGCAAAACAGTACAAGAACCATTGGAATCTCACCCACTAATTAGATCAGTCTATACTGAAATTTATAGCTCAACCAGTAGCATCAGTTAAAGAGATTATTATCACTTATTTTTTATTCAGCTCACCCTTGATGAAAGGCATAAGGTTTCACACATTATTTACCTTTAGTTGTAACTGCCGCCAACGCTGTTATCTAGCTCCCCACTCCTTAGTGCTCAGGCAGGAAGTGAACACACTTCCTATCTGAGCACTATATTGTGGGGCTGCTGGATGTCTCCTTGGAACACTCACACAGCGCTCAGAGGAGTGTGTGCAATCAGATTCACCTCATGCATTTTTAATGCTATAAATGTCTGGGCACGTGTCCCCTCTTAATCCGGCTCTGGTGGCGATATGGAAAAAGTAGGTAAATGGAATTTGATAGTTTTTTATTTAAAGCAGTAGGAGAAGAGGGGGAATGGCATACTACTCTATACCAGCCCACTTCGAACACTGATTTACATTCAATAAATAGCCCTCCTTTTTCCTAAACAAGCCCAGCATTAAATGGTACCCTCATCCCACCTTATATTAATATGCACCCCCATTAAAAGCCCCCACCAATAAATTAATATTTTCCACCCACTATTAAATTAGTACCCTCCACCACCACCATTACATTTACATCCCATAATCTTATTATCACCTCTAAATACCCTTCTGTCCATGTTTTTATTAATGCTTAATTAATTCATTTTAACTTGAATACATGGCACTGTCCTTTCCTTTTTTTGTGTTGGGTGTCTGTAACTTGGAACCAGAGGGAGTTTGGGGCCAACAAGGAATAGTGACTATAGGTAAAGTATGAAGGCAGCGTAAGGGGTACATATATGGTCATGTACATTAAGGGGAAGAAAAGGTGTGAGCGGTCTCTGTCCTGACAGGGAGTTCCTGTCATCCAAAAAGCCAGGGCAATCTGGGCAATATATATTATAAATATATATACACACACATATACACATACACACAGATAACATTTGTAAACTGCTTTATGGTGACTTCAAGACGACTATGGTGAGTTCATAGTCCATCAGAAGTTTTCAATGGTGTTAGTGTGTGCCGCACAGTTATTTTATTAAACAATTACCTCTAATTTTTCTAGTTGTAACCCCGAAACTTGCTCTCACCTGTCTAGGAGGGCTGGGTTCTGGGAGCTGATTGACAGGAGAGGAGTGGCCACCAGCAGGAGGGGGCCATACAACACTGCTTCTGGTGTTGTAAACAACACGTCATGAAGCGAGAACAAAGGAAATTATTACAGCCCACCAAACATGGAGAGCTTGGTGCCACAGAGATAGAAGGAGGATGGTAGGATGAGGTCATACAGGAGGGAGGCGCAGTCAATGTTGGTATTGTCAGCATACCAAGTGAAGCCCAAGGGACACAGAGAGCAGCGCAACCACATCCACTGAGCCTGCAAATGAGAGCAGCAATCACTGTCAGAGTGAGTACAGTGGGACAAGTGTTGCACAACAAGGTAGAGGGTAACAATATAGAGAAACTGTAGGAGATGAGAAGGGTTATCAAACCCTTAGAGAGAGAGATGAAAGTCTCAGTGAGAAAGCTGCATGTTAAATAGAGAGAGCTGCCAATCTTACCGAGAAAGCTGAAAATATTGCCAGTATATCAGGGAAATCTGACAGGTTACTAAAGAAAGCTGCAAACTCACAGAGGGAACCAAATACAAAAAGAGAAGAGTGCAAATATGGTACAGTACTTTCAAAAGAAAGAAATTCTTCCACATATACATGCTTACTTTCAATAATACATGAGTAGTATGTATACTGAGGTTTCAGCTGGAACTACTTCCACAATTTAAAAATCTCCAGCAGGGTCTCTCAAAATGGATTTGGACCAGGTATTATAAAAAGCTATAAAAAAATAACATGTATGCCACCTCGTGGTGCAATAACATAGCATGGCTTTTAATTATAAATAAATGTTAAATTTAAAAGAAAGGTGAAATTGGCTTATCTCTATGATGTTGTAGCATATCCAAGAAGCAAGATTCTTCCTTGTTTAAAACACTGACCACAGTAGTCCTGTGCGCAGACCGTTGTCTGAAGAACTGCACTGTAGATGCCACTGACGAAGTTGTTAAAATAAAACACATATAGTGGCTTCCTGCACACTGCGTTAATTCTGATGTATTTACGGAATTCTCCTCCACTCACTCTGGAAGGAAGAATTCAGCTGCTCAACTACAACAAGGTTTCCAGAATTGTTCAGTGTTCATGGCAAGTATAGTAACCCTCTATATACTGCACAGCACCAGTACTGAGCCCCTGTTTGTCACACACCGCTGGGACTCCTCCTCCTCTAATTCTATTATATTTATTTTTTATTCTTGTTCAAGGGACCGTATCCCTAACATTATCTTCTTGTTGAGTAATAAATATGCTGGAAATACTACCCACATCATAGTCTTCTTCCTCATATTTGTCATTCAGAATACAACTCCCATTATATTTGTTGTCTTCTAATTGTGAGTTATTTTCTTTATTGTCTTCAATAATGAGACTCATTATTATTGTTCTTTGTAATTATCTTATCATACTTGTTGCAAAGACTATGCTGCTACCCAGAATTACAGCAGGACTTTATGGGCTATAGCCCAGGGGCCTCGGGTGGCTGGGGGCTCCAAAGAAAGATCTGCCATCAGCATTATATATACACAAACACACACACATATATACATTTTTCATACTGCCGGCGATCGCTGTCAGTGCAGGAATGGTGCGCCCTGCACTGCTTAGTGAGGTCACGTGAGACTGTGACCTGACCACACTAAGCAGTGCAGGGCGCGCCATGCCCTCACTGACAACAAGCAGACATAGGTCCCGCTGGAGCCTGCACCGATCAGCCGGAGAGGAAGACGACAGCAAGTAGGTAAGTAAAACATATTCCAGCGCTCCCTATTATACTACAATATCTATGGATTAATGTACCTTATGTATGTTCAACAATTTGTAGGAGTGCAATAGTTTGAAAACAAATGGTGGTTTATAAAGGTTCAAACAATGCTAACTGGTTATAATTTTAACA
Organism: Mixophyes fleayi; assembly: GCF_038048845.1. NCBI lineage: Eukaryota > Metazoa > Chordata > Amphibia > Anura > Limnodynastidae > Mixophyes > Mixophyes fleayi. The sequence goes on from NC_134405.1 coordinate 162,733,233, forward strand.
ACCATTATTTACCTATGCTAAAACCAGTTGCCATTGTTTTAACCATAATAAACCAGCATTTGTTTTCAAACTCCTACAAGTTGTTGAATATACATAATGTACATTAATCCATAGATATCTTTTTTGCTTTTTGAAAATACAGAGTAGGTATATTAAAATTAGAGATGGGCTGGTCCGGTTCCCCGAGAACCGAACCCACCCGAACTTTGGGTATCCGAGTACCGAGCTGAGTAGCTCGGTACTCTCCCGCCCGCTCCGAATCCAAATCGAGGCCGAACGTCATTGTGACATCGTCGGATACTTCAAGATTATAAATACATGCCTCCACAGCAATCCATCGCCATTTGACAGAGGGAGAGAGCAGGGTGTAGTCACAGGCTGATTAGAGCAGGGACAGAGAATACAATATTCTTATTCCAATTGCTGTAACAAAAATTGCTAGAGAAGAGGAGGAGGATAGAGGTTTATTTAATTTTTTTAATATTTGGCACTCCCCAGTGCTTTTGGGGTGTCCCCCATAATTGTGCATAAATATTTCTGGCTGTCAAAAGTCATATTTGTCAGCAGTATCTTACCAAATAATTTTTACCACTACAAGTGCTTTGTGCTCAGAATGGATTCAAAGCAATCCACATATGATTAGAATGAGCAACCAGGTTCTGTCACCAGTCCTGATGTTAGTGTTCCCAGTACGTCATCTGGGCAAGGCGATGTCAAACTGCACAGTGTTTTTGAAATCAGTCCAAAAAAACAAAAACTCAAGCGAAAAAGAAGTGTTACTGAGCAAAACTTAAGTGCCGATAAAAAAAAAATTGCCAACATGCCATTCTACACACGCAGTAGCAAAGAGAGAATGAGGCCTTCACCTTTGCCTATTAGTGGCAGATCCCAAAAAGTTACCGAGCCTACAATTGGTGCACAACTACTGTTACGCGTCAAAGCCGAGCTGCAAGATAACAGTAAGGCAGTAGAAGATAATGTTTGCTCTGAATCAGAAATGACAATCCCTGTGGAGAGTCCATCCAACAGTGGGATGTCTAATCGTGAGCATTCTGTTAGTGTACCCATAAAGAAGGGCCCTTTCAGCAGTTCTGCTGATGTGTGCCTGAACAGCCCGAGTGTAGCCGGTGATACACCAAGTGAGGATGACACTTTGTCTTTAGAAGAGGATGTGGGGGAGATTTGGGTATCCGACGATGAGGATGCGGTTGATTGTGTTAGTCCTGCAGCAGTGTGGCACCAGTGGGAGCAGTTCTGGCACCAATATGCACTTTCCAAACACAAGCAGGGATGACGCAGGTGGCAGACCACAACAGTTTGACATCTGGGCTGGTTTGAAGGATTTGTCAAAAAAATGTTTGACCTTGACCATAACTCCAACCAATCCTACTATTAACATGCAAAGGATGGTGGAGGGCCTATCAGGGATTAAACTGTATTTTTCCTAATTTTCACTAATAATGTTTGGGTGTAATATACACCCAAAGACGAGTGCTCAATTGCTAAGAGTCATTGATGAAGAGGAAGACAAGCAGGCTGGGAGTCTGGGATCCTTGCAAAGAAAATTAAGTATTTAATCTACTATTAAAATATAGTTAGCACATTTACTTTGTTTTATTGCACACTATAATTTTCTGTAGCACCTTTTCAAAATTTATTATTAAGGCAATCACTTGACTCAAGCTAACCGTGTCTGCACTTTCTTCACAGGTAACTACTTCGCTGGACTAAAATATATTCCCCTCAAATGCTAGTCTTCTTGCAACTGCTGCATTCTCCTACATGTTGTTGCAGAAACCAGAAATTGACCCTAAATATTTCTGGACACAAACAGCATCTCCTGCATGTCATTTTTAAAAAGTTCTGTAACACCAAGTTGCTAGTGTGTGCAAAACAGGAAATCAACCCCGCTGTAATGCTTGACCAATATTGGGGTCGTAATCAGAAATGACATATCCTCAGGAGAGTCCAAGCAGGATTAGACATCTTTCAATGACATCCCTTAGTTTTTGGAACAGTTTGTCAGCTGTATGCCTCTTACTGCAGCCGCTGATACACAGAGTAGCCTAATTCTCAAAAATGTGACGTACCTGGGTACATGCTGCTGCTGTCCATGCTGGGGAAGGCGAATGACCAACCCAGTGGGCTTTCACAGTTATATAATCTTTAGTTTGCCCAGTTCCGCTTGTACACATATCTGTGGTTAAGTGTACAGTGGGTAGAATGCCATTTTGTCGCCCAATAATTAAATTTTTAGGAACTTTCCGGTATAGGAGAGAATTAGCTTTTCTAGTAAAATGGTATAGTGATGACATTTGCTAACAGGGACAGAACACCTCAATTAAATGTCTTAAACCAACTGTATTAATAGTGGACATTGGACATAGATCTAACACTAGCATAGTACCCAGGGCGTCTGTGATCCGCTTTGCGACTGGGTGACAGGTTTCATTTTTGCTTCCTCTTGCAGAGGATTGTTTAACTGCCAATTGTTGGTTATGGGGATATTGATTATGAAGGTGTTGGGTGGGAAGATTGTAGGTGCTGGGATGTAGATGAGAGAAGGGAGGTAGATTATGCTGGAATGCTTGTTGTTATTTTTTTTTAACCGAAGTTTCTGATTTTCCCAACAGTTTTCCAAGAACTCTCTGAAAAATGACGAAACATGGATGAGGATCCCAGATGGTTAAGGTCCCTACCTCTACTGAGTGTGGCTTTAAAAACGCTACAAATGGATAGACAACTCTTGCCAGGATTTGTGTAAAAATAATTCCACACTTAAGAGGTGGATTTTTGGTCTTATGCCCAGGCATGACAATGGCCTTTTTGTTATCACTGGCAAGAACTGCAGCAATTTTTCTTTTCAAGAGTATGAAAATCATATTGTGACATAGGAGGTGGTCAAAAATGAATACAAAATGACTGGAAATTAGTGTTACTGAGGTTAATAATAATATAGCTACAAAATAATACCTAAATTATGTTATTTTAGCACCAATAAATGTAATTTTTAACAAATTGCAAAACAAAACCAAAACACGCAAGGGCGGTTTTGCAAAACCAAAACACGACGGTAATCCAGATCCAAAACCGAATCCAAAACCAAAACACGAGGGTTAGTGACCATCTCTAATTAAAATAAACATTTGTCAAACAACGTAGGCCCATTCCGATATTACAGTATCAGATTGGGCATACGTCACTTGAAAAATGGGGGCCTCACAGTACCCCTAGCCCAGTGGCCTACAGTATCCTAATCTGGCACTGCTGTTACCTCATCTTTTACAACTCAGAGATTATATTTATCAGGTGCTAGTGTTTCCATTTCGTCCGTGTTGCCTATATAATACAGTCTCCATTTCAGTATGGGGTCCATATTTTTGATTAAGAGACTCTCCCTCTTGAAGGCCAACATCTAGCCTGTGACTAAACCTGATCCAACCAATTCGCTAATGTTTTTTCATTAAGTTTGCTCATATGTTCTCACTAATTGTCTTTATTGTGTCACAATCAGGGCCGGACTGGAACTTAAAATCAGCCCTGGCATTTCAAGCATACAGGCCCATCTCTGTTGATGAGCAGGACAAAACTGTGTGCCGCTATGCATCACCAGCGCCGCCAGGGGCGTGCCCACATTATGTTGGGGGCGTGGTCAACATGGGGCATTGATACATACATTATAATAAAACATTACATTTATCAGGCCCTCCCAATGATACCAAACCCCACCCCAGAAACACATTACAACACCCCCAGCCCACTGCACTTATCTATGCTTCTGATGCTGCTGACATCCATCAGGGTGGGAACTTCCTGTAGAATGAGCAGGGAAGCACTTAGTCTCACAAGATTAATAAATCTCATGAGACTTAGAGCTCCTTGGCTTGCTCTGCAGGCTGTGTCCTATCCAGGAACTGGGAGTAGCTATCCACTCCCTCCTGCTAACCAGAGCTGGATTAAGGCTCGGGGGGCCCTAGGCACTTAAGACAGGGGGACTCCTATGGTGTAATATGGTTATTAGACACATTTTCAACAAATACATGGGCAATACTGTGAGCACTACTATTAGGTGCACACAGTTCTGCCTTCACAAGCAATACAATGTAAAGCAGTACATACCTCCCAACTGTCCTTGTAGTCAGATCAAATCCTGACTAAGTGGGACAGTCACCCACCAAATTCAGGACAGTTGATAGAATGTCCTGGTCTCTCTTACCTGTCTTGTCATTGTCTCCACTTGTGGCTGCTGGTGTCTTTAGATCAGTTGCTGCTTGTCTGGATCCTGGAATGTTGGGGGCCCTATTTGGGAAAACAAAATGGTTACATGAAATTTAGAAAACTGCAACCAGCAGCGGTGTTAAATCAATAGAACACCCACGTTTTAAAATTAGGCCTTACTCCAGCCCCAACATTAAAATGATAGTATTCACATTTGATAAATACATATATTTCCCTTCAACTAGCCCTGACATTAAATAGTATATACATTTAATAAATAGACCTATTTCCCTACAACCAGCCCCAACATTAAATTAATAGTATTCCCATTTAATAAACCGCTTTCCCTCCCTCCAAACAACCCCAGCAAGAAATTAAATAGCATTTATATTTAATAAAAATAACCATTTCCCACAACCATCTCAGGCATTAAATAATTCATAATTTCATTTAATAAATATACCTAATTTCCCCCAAACAGCCCCACATTCATTTAATAGCACACATAGTCATATACTGTCCCCCACACACATAGTCATATACTGTCCCCCACACACATTATAGTCATATACTGTCCCACACACACACATTACAGGCATATACTGTCCCCCCACACACATTACAGGCATATACTGTCCCTCACACAGATTGGCCATTTTTTATTTTCCCCCTCCTACAGCCATTGCTCCCCCTGCAGACATTGTCACACACTCCCCTTCCCTCTGCAGCCATTGTCACACACCCCCCTTCCCCCTGCAGCCATTGTCACACACCCCGCTTCCCCCTGCAGCCATTGTCACACCCCCCCCTTACCCCTGCAGCCATTGTCACACCCCCCTTCCCCCTGCAGCCACTGTCACACCCCCCGGTTTCCCCTGCAGTCATTGTCACACACACCCCCCCCCCCCTTCCCCCTGCAGACATTTTCAATCACTTCTCCAGTGTATTTTTACTCATTCCCTTCCCTTGCAGTACCTGTCATTATCCCCCGGACACACCAACTCACCTCAACAACCCCGCGCCCTCAACAGTTCGGCGGCTCCTAGGCGGCTGCGTGACGTCATGACGTCACATCGCACAGCCACGCGTAAGTTAAAAATAAAAGAAGAAGAAAGCTGCGGCACTTGAAGCGCAGGGACCGGACCGGCCCATACAGCAATCGGCCCTTCTGGCAAATGCCAGAAGTGCCAGATGGCCAGTCCGGCCCTGGTCACAATCTAGTATCTTGCATGTGAAATAGCCCCAGTGCCTGGCGGCAGCTGACACCCGGTATCAAGTCTCTGTATATGGTTTACTGTGTATGGGTAATACAAAGTAAATACAAAGGCACACCTGGCCATGGAGTGGAATGTTGCTCAGCTTCACCACCAAATGGTCTGCAACATGAATAGTTCGCTTAGGCTTGTTGTGCAGGAATGCCTACATAAGGTGTCAGTTATACAGAGTTCAGATAATTCATAGACAAACTTAATAGACAGACTGTAGAAATAAATAGTCAAAATGCCAAGCTGCACAGGCAGTAGTTAAACTCCTCAACAAGAACCCAGCATTGAGTAACAAATGTTCCCACCTGAATATGGTAGATAATTCAAGTTGCGATAAAAATAATCTTCTGAGGGAATCCAGTGCTCCAGCAGCAGTGGATAACAGTAAGAATCCCTGATATATATTGGTAGTGAAAATAATTATTGAAGTCCCCAGCAGGAACCCAGAGCTTAAAGAGTAATGAGCAATGGATTGCGGTGTTCAAGGTGTAAAAAAAAATACCTCATTCTCCAGGAGTTTTGCTGGTAGATGAGTCTAGCGATAGTCAGAGGAATAACTGTTGTCTGGTACACAGGAAAAGTCTCATAGTACTTATCAAACAGAGGTCACAGGTATAGCCAGGGTCAGAGAAAGGAGGCAGTGGTCACAACCTGAATTAAAGAAATAGCCAAGGTAAAAGGTGCAGGTGATGGACAGCACAGTAGTTACATTAATAAACCAAAGTCTGGTTCACGGATGATAACAAACAGAATTAATGCTGGATACTGGCCAGGAACAACTCAATAATATGACAACTGCACTCTTGCATTACCAGTTCTTTATAGCCACAGTTATGCACCGGGCACCTGTAATGACATCACTGCCCATCAGGAAATCACCTCTGTGTATTCACGCAGTTCAAATCAGAGGAGTCATAAATCACTACCTCCTATCTGACCTGTTCCTTCTCTGCCCATCTCAAGATACCAGTACAGTGAATGCGTGTACATTGTAACATTTTGCCAGTTTATAATAGAATGCTTTTCCCACAGTAAACAGCTCTAAGCCGCTTGGCACCAGCAGAAGTTACTACTGTCATGGTTTGTGACATTGTCATTATTTGTCTTCTCATTCCATGGTTAGATTGATCTATAACCTTATCAAATATTAAACTTATTTTACATTACTCACAAATGAAGGGTGCAATTTAACTCCTCTTTCACCCAGGGCCATCTTAAACAACATTATGGGCCCCTGGGCAAAGCAGTGCACCGGGGCCCATATATATATATATATATATATATATATATTTTTTTTTTTAAATGTACTCGCTCAGTGACCCTTGTAGTTTTTTTTGCAGGATTATTTATTCTAATTGAGAGCTCTGCCTATGGGGCCCCCTTGCATGTTGGGCCCCCAGGCACCTGCCCATCGTGCCCAGTGGAAAAGATGGCCCTGCTTTCACCTCCAGGTGCGCTAAAGTACCTGATGGTACAGCAGGGACTGTTAAATGCATCCAACATGCTGTAAATGTAGTAATATCAGGGTTAAATGAATGGCTGAATGCCAGCAGGTCCATGCCTTTGCCTTAGGACATCCTTAAAGTAACATCAGAATAACATAACAGAGCAATGTCCTCTTCAGTAACCTTTTAGTATTAAGAAAGGCACACATTTATGTTTAAGGTCATTAGCTTCCCTTCTGTATGTGTCATCAGTTTTTCTATGTCTTGAAAGGCACAGAACGTGCATGTAAGTAATGCAACCTTACAGAATGACCTTCATGCATCATGTTTACACTGCCTTAAATCTTTGAAACCAGAATAAATGCGTTTGCAGCCTTCAAATAAGACAAAGACTAGATAGGAAAAAATGGAAAAGAAAACAAATTGTTGTGCATCCATTTCTAATCTAGTGGAAAACAAAATGATCCATGACATAAAATTACTGCAGGGAATTATTCTGCCCAGTACTTTTGTCTTCTGAAATGAACCTTAATAAAGCAAATTCACTTGCCCACAGAATTTGCTAACTGTAATCTTCCATTATGCGTCAGTTACCCCTAAATTAACTTCATGCTAAACCTTATGTCTAATAATAGAAATACGCATTTTGGCAATTAGTAATAAGCTGAGCTCTTACAATGATTTCCCTGCAGTGTTTTGAACCCAAGCTAAGGTTACCTTTTTGTGTCTGTCACTTCGTTGTGATCAGTGATATTAAAAACCTAGTGATTAGATATGCATTGGATTGTGATCTCTGCAGATGGCCGATATTGCTGCTTAGATAAATTATATTATGTGCTTCACTAACAATTGTCTTTCCAGATTTGTTTTGTTTGTTCTGTTTGATTTCTCCCAGTGGTGCCTCTATCCTAAAGCCAACCTCTCACAAGAGCAGCTTATAACCTGAGCTGTTCTTCAATTATTAGTGTAAGACAGGCAGTGAAGATGTTCGGAGCAAAAATGTACGTGATATGTTTCAGAACAATGCACTGTGTCAAACCTTTATGCATTCTGTAAACAAGGAAAATAGAACTCAAGAAGACAAAAACAACAGATTCATTTCTATGCTGTGCAGGTTGTGAGCTAATGTATCACATAGTAATAAAATATTTATTTCCATCGCAACTGCATCAGAGAGAATAACAAAAAAATAGTATAGGGAAATAGACCTCATCCCTAGTCACAAATTACCTATGTGAGGTTTTGTTTTTTCACATAACAGGATAAAGTAGACTATACAGTCCATTTCAAACACTATGTTAGTTTAACTCTTCCTAGCTTGTCACCATTAATAGGGACATAACACACACTGCATGATACTAGAATGCAGTTATGGATACAGCAGTTTGATTGATACATACATTTTACTGTATAAAACCAAGTATTATGTACCTGATAATAGGGTGTCCTCGGCTCCTCCATGGCAACACACAAAAGTTGCCTGTCCTACGAGAGGGAGAAACTAACCAAAGACAACAGATTTGGAAGGTATATAATGGTGCTCCTCCCCTGATCCTCTGTCTTCTTGTTTTGAAACAGCTGTAACATAAATTAACACAACTTATTAGCACAACAACTTAGGGCTGGGTAGTGTGCTGCCATGGAGGAGTAGAGGAAACCCTATGATCAGGTATATAGTCAATTTCTTTTTCCTCATCTGTGGCATCACACAATGGATGCTAGCTATCCAAGCCGTTACATCCCTAGGGTGGGTCACCTAAAAACGTCCGTCCCCCCAATTAATATCAGAAAATCTTTTTCTTCCTTCACTTTGTTTTAGTTTTTTTGAATAACAGCACTGAGATCTTCTTTAAATGTTGGATTTGCAGAAGCTTGCTCATTAATGTAATAGTGTTTTTGTAAAGGTGTGTACAGATGCCCATACTGCTGCCTTGCAGAGCTCTTCAATTGAGGTGGATTCCCTCTCTGTCCCAGATTTTACCCTGGCCTTCATTGAATGTGCCTCAATTCTTCAATTTCTTCTGGCACAATGTTTCTTAATTTTATATGCTTTCTGTACAGTCATGGACAAAAGTTTTGAGAATGACACAAGTATTGGTTTTCACAAAGTTCCCTGCTTCAGTGTTTTCAGACCTTTTTGTCAGATGTTGCTATGGTATACTGAAGTATAATTACAAGCATTTCATAAGTGTCAAAGGCTTTTATTGACAATCACATTAAATTCATGCAAAGAGTAAATATTTGCAGTGTTGACCCTTCTTTTTGAAGACCTCTGCAATTCGCCTTGGCATGCTGTCAATTAACTTCTGGGCCACATACTGACTGATGGCAGTCTATTCTAGCCTAGTCAATGTTTGGAGTTTTATCAGAATTTGTGGGGTTTTGTGAAAGCCAATACTTGTGTCATTCTCATAACTTTTGGCCATGACTGTATACAGGATCTGATCCACCTCACAATGGAAGCTTTAGAAAAGCTACTTGTCCTTTTGATTTTCCCTTTATCAAAACAAACAACTGTTTTACTTGGCTCAACTCTGCTCTTCTATCTGAGAATGGCCATTACTAAATCTTAATATGATATTTCCATTCCTTTTCCCCTTTTGACTTAGGGCATAGTGAAGGGAATACTATCTGTTGATTCACATGAAAACTTGATGCCATCTGTGACACAAAAACTGGGCTAGTTCTAAGGACTACTTTGCTCTCAAATATGTTTAAAAATTGCTCCTCTGACCTTAGTGCCTGAAGTTCTGCCACCCTTCTCGCTGATGAATGCCACTTTCCTTGTGAAAAATTTCAAATATTTTTTTCCCAAATGTTCAAATAGTGATTTTGTTACAGTCTCTAGAACAATATTTAGATCCACTGTGCCAGTTGTTGAGAGAATACAGGGTGTATATTTTAGAAGCTAAGCTCTTGTTCATTAAAGCTCATAATGCTGCTATCTGTACTTTGAGAGCACTAACTGCCGAACCTTTTTCTAAGTCATCCTTAACGAAGTCCAATGTAGCAGCTATGGAACTGCTATGTGCTTATATTCCTTTCTTAGCACACAATCCCTTAAAAGAAATCCATGTTCTGTAATTGATATTGATTGCTTCCCAGCCTAGAGGAGCATATCAATCGCCTTCTCAGAGAGACCTTGGGGTTTAACAATTCCCACTCAGACGACATGCCATGACGTTCAAAATTTGTGGACTTGTATGACACACTCGGCCCTGCCTTAGCAGATCTAGTAATTGTGCTAAATGGCCTGTCTACTGCCAGATGAAACACTTGAATAAACCAGGCCCTGCAAGACCATAAAGACAGAACCGCTATCCCCAAGGCCTTGATGTTCTTTATTTTTTTCTCAACAATTGAGGAATCATGGTAACTGGTGAATATATGTATTGCCAGACTGAAATGCCATATTGTTACCATAAAAGCTATTGGGTTCTGCATGTCTGCAGAAGAACCTATTTACTTTTGCATTTTTCTGTGTTGTCATCTATCTAAGGCTTCCCCCCATCTTTTGGTTATGCTTTTGAATATTTGACTGTTTAATGGCCATTCTCCTGAGTGTACTCTGTGTCTGCTGAGGAAATCTGCAACTACATTGTTGACACCTGCTGTACTGCTGAGCCCTTCCAAACTGCACTTTGCTCATGTCAATAATGACCTTATCTTGTGCTTCACCTGCGCCCCTGGCGATTGACATATGACACCATTGCCCGATTGTCTGATTGTATTACTAGCTGGTGTCCAGCATCTTGCTCATTGAAATATAGACAGGCCTCATCTCTCTTACATTTGATGACTGCATTACTTTTTTTTGTCTTCATTGTGCTGTATTGTGCCTGCACACTGTGTCCAAAGCTTGTTGGCTGGCATCTGTAGTAATGACTATTGATGTTGATGCGGCAAAACACCTTGCTTGGTTTGACAACTTTATAACCTGGTCTTTGTCCCTTCTGTCCACACTGCCAGGAAACATCACCCAAAGGACAACTTCTATTGCTGCTGCCATGAATCTTGGACTCTCATACAGTCATCTGCTGTAAACCATGGTTTCCTCTTACGCACAAAACTTCTTGTTTTATCGTTTCTTTCCTGTCTTCGGCAAGGAACGCTTTTCCCACAGCTGTGTCCAATTTCATGTCCAGATTTTTATTTTTTTTTGTGTTGGAATCAGTTGACATTTTTTTTATATTTATTAACCAATCAAGATGCTTTAACACTTGCAATGGACCTTCCTTACGTCCATCTCTGAACTTTCTGATATTAGAATGTCGTCCAGATATGGCCAGCGGAAAATAAATACCTTCCTCTCTGAGCCTGGCTATGATCACCACCAGGACCTTTGTGAAAGTCCTTGGGGACATGGACAATCCAAACGGTATGCAAGTGAACTGGAAAAGGTCTGTTGGACACACTGAAGAAACTTTTGAGGCTTTTTGTATATTGGTACATGAAGGTAGATGTCTTTTAAATCTACTGATCTATCTCCATTGCCCTCAGAATTTATCCCATCTTGAATTGTGAGCTCCTTATTGGTATCTCCTTCCATAATGCATGCCTATGAAAATCTGGCCTCTCTAAATTCTGCTTTTGAGCTCCCTCTCACTGACCTTGTGTTATATGGTCTCCTAGTTTGTGGCAAATAACTAGACTTTCCCCAAGATAGTTTCTGGGTCATGGCATCAAGCTTTTGCCAAAACAAATATTCACCCTCAAATAACAATGATGTTAACTTGCTTTTCGATTGTACATGTGTCATCCCATGTATTAGCTATAGTGCTGTTCTCACTGTCACCTTAGGTGCTATACTTCTTGCTGTAAATCTTATCGTGTTCATAAACGCCTCACATTAGAATTCACATGTAACAAGCGCATCTTGTACGAACTTCAATGATTCACTTCTTTTTACTCCGTCTTGGGTACATCTCTCCAAATCATTACCCCAGACTCTTACTGCTCTTGAAGATACTGCATTGGACACTGCTGCTTCTGCTGTCATGTGCACCATTTTTACTTCTAACTAGAGATGGGCGGGTCCAGTTCCCTGAGAACCGAACCCACCCGAACTTTGGGTATCCGAGTACCGAGCTGAGTAGCTCGGTACTCTCCCGCCCTCTCCGAATCCAAATCGAGGCCGAACGTCATCGTGACGTCGTCGGATCTCGTGGCTCGGTTCTCGCAATACTTGAAGATTATAAATACACGCCTCCACAGCAATCCATCGCCATTTGACAGAGGGAGAGAGCAGGGTGTAGTCACAGGCTGATTAGAGCAGGGACAGAGAATACAATATTCTTATTCCAATTCCTGTAACAAAAATCGCTAGAGAAGAGAGAAGGATAGAGGTTTATTTTATTTTTTTAATATTTAGCACTCCCCAGTGCTTTTGGGGTGTCCCCCATAATTGTGCATAAATATTTCTGGCTGTCAAAAGTCATATTTGTCAGCAGTATCTACCAAATAATTTTTAGCACTCCCCAGTGCTTTTGGGGTGTCCGCCATAATTGTGCATAAATATTTCTGGCTGTCAAAAGTCATATTTGTCAGCAGTATCTTACCAAATAATTTTTACCACTACAAGTGCTTTGCGCTCAGAATGGATTCAAAGCAGTCCACATATGATCAGAATGAGCAACCAGGTTCTGTCACCAGTTCTGATGTTAGTGTTCCCAGTACGTCATCTGCGCAAGACGATGTCAAACTACACAGTGTTTCGAAATCAGTCCAAAAAACAAAACCCCCCAAAAAATTTACTGTGTTGAAGCGAAAAAAAAGGAGTGTTACTGAGCAAAAGTGTGCCGATAAAAAAAAAATTGCCAACATGCCATTCTACACACGCAAAGAGAGAATGAGGCCTTCACCTTTGCCTATTAGTGGCAGATACCAAAAGTTACCGAGCCTACAATTGGTGCACAACTACTGTTATGCGTCAAAGCCGAGCTGCAAGATAACAGTAAGGCATTAGAGGATAATGTTTGCTCTGATTCACAAATGACACCAATCCCTGTGGAGAGTCCATCCAACAGTGGGATGTCTAATCGTGAGCATTCTGCTGATGTGTGCCTTAATAGCCCGAGTGTAGCCGGTGATACCCAAATTGAGGATGCCACTTTAGAATTAGAAGAGGATGAGGGGGAGATTTGTGTAGGCGACGAGGGCGCTAATGAGGATATTGATGAGGATGAGGTTGTTTGTGTAAGTCCTGCACCAGTGGCAGCAGTTCTGGCACGTGACAAGAAAAAGGCCATTGTCATGCCTGGGCATAAAACAAAAAAATCCACTTCTTATGTGTGGAATTATTTCTACCCAAATCCAGACAACAATTGTATAGCCATTTGTAGTGTATGTCAAGCCACAGTCAGTCGAGGGAGGGACCTTAACCATCTTGGAACCTCGCCTATGTTACGGCATTTAACGAGAGTTCATGGCAAAGTGTTGGGAAAAGCTGAAAGTTCTTCCCAAAAAATTACAAGCACTCCATCATCGGCTAAGACCCTCCTCTGCTCACCAACATCCCGACAGCTACAAAATACACCCACCACACCATCCTCATCAATATCCTCAGTAGCGCTCGGAGTTAGCCCGGCATCCCACTTAAGGCTGGATGACTCCTGCACTATTATTGATTCAAGAAAATGAGCAGTCCTACATTTCAGCAATTAACTGTGAAACAATCATTTGCGACGGGAAGCAAATATGACAGCAGTCACCCAGCGAATCACAGATGCCATGGCTGCAATGTTAGTGTTAGATCTGCGTCCAATCTCCACAATAAACGCAGCTGGTTTTTCACAGTTAATTGAGGTTTTGTGTCCGCGTTACAGAATTCCATCGCAACACCATTTCTCCCGTAAAGCAATTCCACAACTATACCAAAAAGTGTGTAAAAATGTAGAGATTGCGCTGAAAAATGCCATTCTGCCCACTGTCCACTTAACCACAGATATGTGGACAAGTGGAAGTGGCCAAAACAAAGACTATATGACTGTGACAGCCCACTGGGTTGGTCATTCACCTTCACCAGCAGCAGCATGTACACCACTACGTAACATTTGTCACAGGCAGGCCACTCTTTGTATCACCGGCTTCACTAACAGGCATACAGCTGACAATTTGTTACGCAAACTGAGAGATGTGATTGATGCATGGCTTATACCACTTGGACTCTCCCCAGAGTATGTCATTTCTGATAACGCCAACAATATAGTGCGAGCATTACAGCTGGGTGATTTCCAACACATTCCCTGTTTTGCTCACACACACCATCAATTGGTGGTGCAGAGCTTCCTACGAAATAACCGTGAGGTGCAGGAGATGCTTTTCGGTGGCCCGTAAAATTTCAGGCCATTTCAGGCATTCAGCGACAGCATGTAGGAGATTACAGCAGCTCCTAGAGCAGTTTAACTTGCCCTGCCACCAACTTAAGCAAGAATTGGTAACTAGGTGGAGTTCCACCCTGCACATGCTTCAGAGGATGGAGGAACAGCACAAAGCCATCCAAGCATATTGCACAAGCCATGACATTGGGAAAGAAGGGGGGATGTATTTCACTCTTGCACAGTGGGGAATCCTTTCAGTGCTCTGTAAGGTACTGAAACCATTTGAAGTTGTGATGTGTGAGGTGAGTGCAGCAGACTCTGCTAGTTTGAGCCAAGTCATTCCTTTAATTAGACTATTGGAAAAGCAGCTTGAGAAAATGAAGGAGGAGCTGAAAGCAAGCAATTCAGCAAAGTATGTTGGCCTTGTCGATCAAGTACTTAATTTGCTTCACAATGATCCTCGAGTTATTAAGATCTTGAACTCGGATGAGTACGTTTTGGCCACTGTGCTTGATCCAAGGTTTAAAACCTACATTGAGTCTTTACTTGTAAATGAGCGAGATGTGAACTTTTGCAAGGAGCTATTGCTCAGCAAATTGGCCGCTGAACTGGGCCTCGGCTTGACGACGTGTCCTCCTTCACTTTCTCAAGCTGCTGCTGCTCGCAAAAAATTAAATTTCCCAAATAGAAGCAGGGAAGACGCAGGGGGCAGACCAGAACAATTTAACATCTGGGCTGGTTTGAAGGAATTTTCAAAAAAATTTGTCACTTTGCCCATAACTCCATCCAATACGAGTATAAACATGCAAAGGATCGTGGAGGATTACTTTCAAGAGGTAGTTGATATGGAAATGTCAGACAGTCCCTTTCCTTACTGGGAAGAAAAGCAGGCCATTTGGAAACCCATGTACAAACTTGCTTTGCAATACTTAAGCTGCCCACCCTCCAGTGTGTACTCTGAACGAGTGTTCAGCACAGCAGGGAACTTAGTCAGTGATCGCCGTAGAAGGTTACTTCCCAACAATGTGGAGAAAATGATGTTTATAAAAATTAACTACATCTTCCACGAGGAAGGCCTTCACCATCCAAGCACTGACTGTTCTCTAATGTCGGATTCAAGCGGCGATGAATTGATAGTCTGTGATGATGACGTACACACTGATGAGGGTGAAGATGAAGCTGAAGATGATGACGATAACATCTTTTTAAAACTTTCTATGTAAGTGTAGGATGCAATCTACCCCCAAAGAGGAAAGGGACTTGTGGCATTTCCATATCACGTACCATTTTGAAAGGCTGCTGTTTGGGCAATTTTTCCTTAAGGGTAGGGTGTCAGACAGAGTGACCCCAAACTGGCTTTGTCCATTTCTCTTAATATTGTACAGTCTATAACGGCTGAATTTTTTTGTATTTTCGACAAGTGGAGGGGGGCCTATAGAGGCAGAAACCAAACTGCCTTTTTCCATTTCTTTACATATTTAACTATAAGTGTAGGGTGTAATATACATCCAAAGACGATGGCTGCATTGCCAATATGCATAGATGGAGAGGAAAACAATCTGTTTTGTGTGTAGAATAAATGAAGGCCTACCTACCAGGAATTAAACTGTTTTTTGGATGATTTATTACCTCTACAATTAGATTACTTATTTATGAAACAGTTGGAGCACTAAAATGAGTTATTTTAGGCCCAAAAACATTGATTTTTCAACAAAATAGCAAAACAAAAACAAAACCAAAATACGCAATGGCGGTTTTGCAAAACCAAAACACAACGGTAATCCAGATCCAAAACTGAATCCAAAACCAAAACACGGGGGTCAGTGACCATCTCTACTTCTAACTCAAATCTTCCTGTCCATAGGATCTCTAAAAGTATTCACATCTTCTAGCAGAATAGTAGTCTTTTTTGATATCCTGGCCACTAATGCACTAATTTTAGGGGATTCATGCCAATGCCTTGTACCCTTTACCACAAAGAGATGCACAAGGCCCACTTTATTAGTGTTAAACATGCATCTATCTGAGTGATTCCATTCCTTTGTAATCGTACCTCTAATTATTCTATTGTGTGAAAAACACATGCCCTTTGTCTTTATGATTGCCGCCTTTCTTCAGTGTCCATAAACTTATGGATAGATTTAAGCAGCCTATCCACCAAATGAATTTAAAAATTGCACTCTTCTGACAACAAAGCTGTTTTCATATCCATTTATTTGATTTCTGAATAAACATCCTGTATCTTCCTCCTGGGTAAGATCTCTTTAGACGCCTCACTGACCACAAACCTAGTTCTTTTTAGCCTCAGCTGTTTTAAATCCTATTTAGTTGCAATGTATCTGTGAGCCCAACTTTCATCCATTTCTGCATCTCTATTATATGCTGAGGGAGATGTTACTGCTCATTTTCAATACACAAGACACAGATTTTCACATTATATACTTCAGAGAGACCCTTATAACAGACAGTTAATTATTTTACATTTTTTCACAGATCTTTCCATGTCTACAGCAGCCTTATACTAACTAGAACCAAGCTTTTTAGATGCTAAGAGAAAACAACTAAATAAACTGTGGGCTTACTTTGCCTTCTTAGACTAAGTCCGTCTTTCCTTCATGGTTCTATTGCAGAAAAATACTGGTGTAGAAGCACACTGCCCTGGCTGGCTTTCCCTGTGCCCCAACGTGTAAGCAGAAACAGTTTGTTTTTCTTGTTCCAGCAGCAAAGGATTTCAAGTGCTTATTGAAAATTGCGCTTCCTTGCTTTCTCATAACAAGTCTGGAGCGTGCGACATAATCTGGCTTCCCAGCATGCAATATGTTCTTAAATGCATAATACTCAAATTTGGCCACTGGCCCACCAGTGATAACCTCTGGCCATTGCCACTGGTAACCTCTGCACATTGGTAAGCCTACCACTACCTATCTCTGCCCTGATTCTCTCAAAAGAACAGGAAAAGAAGACACAGGAAGAGAGGAGGAGCATCCTTCCATGCCTTGCAGGTGTGTGTTCTTTTTCCTGAGGAGGGATTACCCAATTTGCATGTGGTGCCATGGAGGAAGAAGAGGAAATATCTAATATCATATTAAATATAAGCACAAATGATTCTTCAGGTTTCTTACACTATAGAAGAGGCTGAGTCCTGGTAGGTAAATCAAATCAACAATAGACAGTTAATATTGACAGTTAAATATTCCCCCAGTAGAGGAAATGTAGAACTTTCTTTTTTCCTGATTTCCATCTGTGGGAAAAGATAGCCGGTGACTATTACAACCGTAGGAATTTACCATCTTTATGAGAGACTGTTTGAGAGTTCTTCTCAAGTGAGAAAGACTTTGCATTTATATTTGCATACTGGATGATTACGTGTTTTAAAACATTTTTTACCATGTGTGTGTGTGTTTTTTATCTTTTAAAAATTGAACATTTAGTAGAGGTAATGCACAAGATCTGCCATTATTTCTATTTTTATTTACATATATCAATGGGAGAAGTGATTGGGAAGTAGAGGAATAACTGGAGGTGAATCCACTTAAAATACATTGAATAAGGCTCATATACAAGAATCCATCTAGTATCACCTAAAGGGGAGATATCCCTGAAAAATATGCACCAACACGTGGATTTCTTGGGATCTCTGGGAGAACATTTGGATTCTACAATGAAATCAGTGGCACTATATAAATAAATGGTGGTGATGATGGTACAGAAATGGAAGCTGCTCAGTAAATTTATAGGTTCACAGCAGGTGCTTAATAATATTACTAAATAATTTTGCTTTTCTTAACATGTTTTAGATATGTTGACGCCCAAAAAAAGGTGCCTCCATAATTAAAAATTACCTAAAATATTCTTTTAATCTGTTGTAATCCAATTGGAATCTTGGAATTCTAGAGAAGAAAAAAACCCATTGAATGCATGGACCGCTTTTAAGGAGCACCTGGCACACAATGAGTTAAGCTCTGGTGAGCCCAGTTACTTATTAGCCAGGCAGCCAATCAGGTATGGTCTTAAACTACTCAGTCAATCACAGATAGCCTATCAGATAGAATAAGCTATATAATAGGTTCAAACAACAGGTAAGTAAATCTCCCCCAGAGTCTTATCGGATTACATAAATATAATGCTGTCACTATAACACAAAAAAAGTAAAATTTAACAAACTAAATAAATAGCAGTCTCAAATTAAGAAATAGTGCTAAAAAAAAAGGTCTTCTAAAATATTCAGCAGTGATTCACAGTTGAATTATTGTAATCCACATATAATCATTACTTAAATTAAGTTCTTTCCACCAATATGTTTCCATATTAAACATGAGCGTGAAATGCACTGTGAGGTCTTGCCACTGCAGTTTTGTTTTTTGTTTTTAAAGTTCAGTAGGTTGGAGCAGTTTCTACTCCCTCTCATTACAATGAACCCAAATACTCAAACATTTGCAAAGCATACCATGTCAGTTTTGATTGCGGTGACATCACTGACCTACCCCTGTGTATGAATCCATTTATCTGTAGCCTGTGCAGAACTTTTCTATGACCTTGGACTTGCTAGTCAATCACATAACTTCTAGCTTTACACGACTGTAAATTGGAGATTACCTATTCCCTGAAGGAGAGAACAGACAGCATTAGTATAGAATTAGTTAACCCCAAACACTACTTAGTTATGCGATTTAGCTCACTTATTAATATGCTTTCATATATGTTAATGTGAAAGTGACTTTACATTTTCTTTATGGAAAGAAATGCATAGTAATGATTCATTTTGTGTTTAAAAACAAAGTTAACTGTTGCGCTATAGTGGCAGATCTCTCACAATATTACAATTAAACATGAACTATTTACCAATATATTATTACTACCTTATTGCTTACTCATACAGCAAGAAGATGTTTCAATCATATGAGCCTGCTCAAGCTATGTTCAGATAGGATACTTGCCAAAAACATAGTATATAGCCCACAGAGGTAACATTAACACTTAAAATTGAATTAGAAAGGTAAATTTGATGATGGATTCAGTAGCACTGTCTATGAGAAGTACCTACCCACATGAAAGAAAGTACGTAGTCTCAGCCTTAATCAGTATGTCCCACAGGGCTTAAGGGATCAGGCCACCCTAGGCTAATACACTCGTAGCGCCTCTTTGCCTTCCATGCCACCCTAATACACAGTAGTTCAAAATATAAACTTGCCCTTAATTTAAAATCTGGCTTCCTTTCCTTCCTCCGTTATGTTTCACTCCTGCGAGTTGCACTCCAGTTTTCAACACTCATATCTACATGCTGTCAGAAGCTGGCAGACATGGCTCAAGGTCTCCACCGCATTAATCCTCTCATATTTGATGAAAACATCGCCGACAACTGGCTCCGGTTCAGGAAGGAATGGAAAGTATACTGCATCACTGAGCTATCTAAGAAGTCAAAAAATGTACAAGCATATACTTTACTAAATCTGGCAGGAGCAGAGGCAGAAGATAAAGCAGACGCATTTGTCTATAAGGAAGGGGATGATAATGAGGACTCTTAAGTGCTTCTAAAAAAGTTTGAAGAAATATGTTTACCAATAAAGAATGTAATAATGGACAGACATATTCAATACCACAAACCAAAAGAGTGATGAAAAGGTGCAATCATATGTGTCAACTAGTAGCAACATTTTTTTATTTTGGCTCCATCACCAACCAACTAAAGACAGAATTGTTTGGTATTCATAATTTTACTGTACGCACACATCTGTTAAGAGAAAACAAAATTTACTTTGGAAACTGTTCAGTAAGCATGTAGATGTGAATGGCAGTCTGAGAGGAGTATAAGGGAATTAAGGATGGAGGCAGAAGTATGTTGTAGACAGCATATACTACCACAATACATGCAATGCAATAACTGTGGTAGGCACCACTCACCTGAGCAGCTAAAAAGCCCTGCCTTTAATAAACGCTGTAACTACTATAATAAATGGAACCACTTCGCAAAATCCTGCAGATTAAAATACATGATGGCAACTAGCATGTCACATGAAACACTGAAGAAAAAGCAGTCCTATAGAGTCAATAACGTGGAGACAGAGTCTGTATCAGAACTCACCAATGCGATATATTGTGAAAGTGTAGATCTGGTCACTGAAAAGGGATAAATCTTGAATAGCCTTTGTGTCAAACACAACGGAAACATACTGTGACAGGATGGACCGCCTACGCCACCCTGTCTGTTGTTGCTGGAAACCAGCTGGGCTTACTTTGCCACTGTTCCCTTTCATTATCCAAAATACGCCCTCTATCTGTAGTAGGAGGGGCTTACAAATGCTGCCACCACTGGACTCCCTCAACGGCATCCAGAACCGCGTTCTTTCTGGGTAACTGTCGCTGCTAGTGGACCCCCCTTGCTGGTGTCTGCGCTGGTACCCCTGACCTCTTCCTAGAGATCAGGGTTGCTGTGGATGGATCCCCTCTGGCCTATCACACTGACCAGAGCTGCTGGGTAGTGCGGTGGTACCAGAAAGCTGGGTCCAAACCTCAGTACAGCCAGGAACGGATTAGATTTAGGTCTAATCTGTTGATCACAGGAAATTCAGCGTGGAAGAAATTGTCAGCAGGTCTTTGAAGCAAGTGATGCTTATTTGCTTTCACAATGGTTTAAGGTACCAGTGATCAAGAGGTCAGAAGAAACAAGAATGATACATTTCAGTACAAATCAGTGCTGTTTTATACAGTTTTGAACACAGCCTCACGGGGTAAACCAACCCCTGAAGTCGGAGTTATTTTTATTATCAGGATGCAATAGGTTTCCCCAAACATGGATTTAAATGCAATTTATACTTAGCAAAATTTACACTTATCTGCGATATCCTACATCATGTGCTGTTTACAATGCTAGGTTTCCTGTCTGTCTAACAAGACATGCACAGAGGTAACGATCCCATGCTGGGCCTTCAGCCAGAGCAGGCATTTGACACTTCACATCAAAAGACTTAGATAGCATGGAGATTTCCTCTAGCAAAGTTATAAAAACCCCAAACAAGACATTTCCTATACCAAAATACATGCAATATCAAAAATAAGTACATTTGCAATTATATAAATAAGCGCCTTGCACTATTTCCTTTCAGTAAATTTATACCATAAGTTATTTATAAGTGATCCAACCACACATAATGAAAATAAAAATTATCACTGGTGCCAAGTGCAACATCATGTCAAAGACTCTCCTGCAAAAAATAAACCCACAGGCTCTAATAGGCCAGACAGATTCAATAAACCTTGTGGCGTATGGAGTTCAAATCATTAAAACTTTGGGCCCAGTCTCACTAGAGTTCACGTGTGTGCCATTACAGTTTTATATTGTTGATCGTGACATCAGACCATACTAGGACTGCCTGATAGTGTTAAACTGGGCTTGATACACCGGGGAGCCAAAGTCCATTTGGTACAGCCAGAAGCTCCAGAACTTAAGGAATTCAAAGATCTGTTTGACTGTGATACCATTGGTAAACTTCCTGTCATTTACCACATGCAACTGGATGAGTCAATTGTCCCCACACTCTGTGCACTTCGATGCATTACCGTTACCATGAAGGACAAAGTGCTATGATGAACTAGACTGAATGACAAGGCTCGGTATAATTACCCCAATAGAGAAAGCAACACAGTGGGTCTCAGCCATGGTAGTTGCAGTAAAAAAAAAAGACAGGTCAGTAAGACTATGCATAGACATGCCTGAGGCAAAAATCTTGATCACCCTGAACACTAAATGTGGACTCGGACAGATACCTCTGGACAAAGATTCGTCCAGGCTTACCACGTTCATAACACCTGCTGGACGATATGCTTTTTTTGCCTCATGGCCTGACCACCGGCCGTGAAGTTTGGCAACAATTTATGGAACAGCTGTTTGCAGGATAGCCATGTGAAATCATTGTCGATGACATCCTCATCTGGGTTCACAACATGTAAGAACACAAGCGCCTCCGTCAGGTATTGGAAAGGATCCGTGCCATAAACTTAAAGCTCAACCCAGACAAATGCTGGTTCCGGGTGTCAGAACTTCCATATGTGGGTCACCTCCTCACTGACAAGGGGGCAGAGCCAGACCCTGAAAAACTGGCGGCCATTCAGCAAATGCCGTTCCCTGAGGACAAACTCAACCTTCAGCAATCCCTGGGAATCACATACCACCTGTCCTAATTTCTTCCAAACTATAGTGAAACAACTGCACCACTAAGACAGCTCCTACAACAAGATACAGAATGGTGCTGGAAGGAGCTACAGCAGGTTGCAGTTACAAACGTAAAACGCACTTTAATAAGTCCTCCAGTACTTCAGTAATTCAATATGCATTTATCAGTGGTGATCTCTGCAGATGTCTCACAAAACGGACTGCATGCTGTTTGCCTCCAAAATAACAAGCCTATAGCCTTCTCCTCAAGAGCATTGACTGAGCCTCAATCACGACATGCAGAGATTGAAAATGATCTCTCTCTCTCTCCAAACAACCCTGACATTACATAGCAAACACATTTAATATATAAACCTATTTCCCTCCCTCCAAACAGCCCCAAATATAATTTAAATAGCATTTACATTTAACAAATATTACCATTTCCCACAACAATCACAGGCATTAAAAATACATAATCACATTTAATAAATAGACCTCATTTTCCACAACCAGCACACAATCAATAAATAGCTCCCAAACCACCCCAGCATTAACTTAAAGGTCTAATTACCCCATTATAAATTCATAGGCCCCACTATTAAATGAAATTGCCCCACCATCACCGCACAAATAAAATAGCACCCAATAATTAGCCCCCACCTGCACTCCACAATTAAATTTAATTAATAGCCTACCTCCCACATTATATTAAGACATCCCCCTCCCTCCCACACTACATTCATTTACTGGCCCTTCAGTCACACACACAAAATGCTGATACACACACACACACAATATGCTGATACACACACAATATTCTGATGCTGACACACACACACACAATATGCTGATACACACACACACACACACACAATATTCTGATACACACACACACACACACACACAATATGCTGATACACACACACACACACAATATGCTGATACACACACACACACACAATATGCTGATACACACACACACATACATACAATATGCTGATGCACACACAATATTCTGATACACACACACAATATTCTGATACACACACAATATTCTGATACACACACACACAATATTCTGATACACACACACACACACAATATGCTGATACACACACACACAATATGCTGATACACACACACAATATGCTGATACACACACACACACACAATATGCTGATACACACACACACACACAATATGCTGATACACACACACACAATATGCTGATACACACACACACATACAATATGCTGATACACACACACACACAATATGCTGATACACACACACACACAATATGCTGATACACACACACACAATATGCTGATACACACACACACACACAATATGCTGATACACACACACACACACACACACACACACACACACACATACAATATGCTGATACACATACAATATGCTGATACACACACATACAATATGCTGATACACACACATACAATATGCTGATACACACACATACAATATTCTGATACACACCATACTTGCCAACTCTCGGAAACAAGTTTCCGGGAGAGGGGGCGTGACAACGTAATTTACGTCGCGGGGGGCGGGGCCAAAATGACGCGATTGGCCTCGTCCCGCTCCCGCCCTCAAAAATGGCGTCAATCACCGAGAATCGCGTCAAATGACGCGATTCTCGGTGAAATCCAGGATGCGGGAGAAATGCCAACGAGCCTGGGAGCCTGAACCGAATTTCGTGAGTCTCCCGGACATTCCGGGAGAGTTGGCAAGCATGATACACACACATACAATATGCTGATACACATACACACGCACACACACACATACAATATGCTGATACACACACACACACACATACAATATGCTGATACACACACACACACACACAATATGCTGATACACACACACACACACAATATTCTGATACACACACACACAATATTCTGATACACACACACACAATATTCTGATACACACACATACAATATTCTGATACACACACACACATACAATAAGCTGATACACACACACAATATTCTGATACACACACACACACACACACACAATATGCTGATACACACACATACAATATGCTGATACACACACATACAATATGCTGATACACACACATACAATATTCTGATACACACACATACAATATTCTGACACACACACATACAATATTCTGACACACACACAATATGCTGATACACACACACACACACAATATTCTGATACACACACACACAATATTCTGACACACACAATATTCTGATATACACACACACACACACAATATTCTGATACACACACACACACAATATGCTAATACACACATACAATATGCTGATACACACACACACATACAATATGCTGATACACACACACACAATATTCTGATACACACACACACAATATTCTGATACACACACACACATACAATATTCTGATATACACACACACAATATTCTGATACACACACATACAATATTATGATACACACCCATACAATATTCTGATACACACACATACAATATTCTGATACACACACATACAATATTCTGATACACACACATACAATATTCTGATATACACACATACAATATTCTGATATACACACACACACATACAATATTCTGATATACACACACACACATACAATATTCTGATATACACACACACACAATATTCTGATACACACACACACAATATTCTGATACACACACACAATACGCTAATACACACATACAATATGCTGATACACACACACAATATGCTGATACACACACACACATACAATATGCTGATACACACACACATACAATATGCTGATACACACACACATACAATATGCTGATACACACACACAATATGCTGATACACACACACAATATGCTGATACACACACACAATATTCTGATACACACACACATACAATATTCTGATACACACACACACATACAATATTCTGATACACACACACATACAATATTCTGATATACACACACACACACACACAATATTCTGACACACACACAATATTCTGACACACACACAATATTCTGACACACACACAAACACACACAATATGCTAATACACACATACAATATGCTGATACACACACACACATACAATATGCTGATACACACACACACACAATATTCTGATACACACACATACAATATTCTGATACACACACATACAATATTCTGATACACACACATACAATATTCTGATACACACACACACACATACAATATTCTGATACACACACACATACAATATTCTGATACACACACATACAATATTCTGATACGCACACATACAATATTCTGATACGCACACATACAATATTCTGATACACACACATACAATATTCTGATATACACACACACACACAATATTCTGATACACACACACACACACACACAATATTCTGATACACATACAATATTCTGATATACACACACACATACAATATTCTGATATACACACACACATACAATATTCTGATACACACACACACACACACAATATTCTGATACACACACACACACACAATATTCTGATACACACACACACAATATTCTGATACACACACACACACACAATATTCTGATACACACACACAATATGCTAATACACACACACATACAATATGCTGATACACACACACAATATGCTGATACACACACACATACAATATGCTGATACACACACACATACAATATGCTGATACACACACACAATATTCTGATACACACACACACACATACAATATTCTGATACACACACACATACAATATGCTGATACACACAATATTCTGACACACACACACAATATTCTGACACACACAATATGCTAATACACACATACAATATGCTGATACACATACACACATACAATATGCTGATACACACACACACACACACACACACACACACACAATATTCTGATACACACACACATACATACAATATTCTGATACACACACACACACACATACAATATTCTGATACACACACACACATACAATATTTTGATATACACACACAATATTCTGATACACACACATACAATATTCTGATACACACACATACATACAATATTCTGATACACACACACATACAATATTCTGATATACACACACACACATACAATATTCTGATATACACACACACAATCAATATTCTGATACACACACACAATATGCTAATACACACATACAATATGCTGATACACACACACATACAATATTCTGATACACACACACACATACAATATTCTGATACACACACACACAATATTCTGATACACATACAATATTCTGATATACACACACACACACACAATATTCTGATACACACACACAATATGCTAATACACACATACAATATGCTGATACACACACACATACAATATGCTGATACACACACACATACAATATGCTGATACACACACACATACAATATGCTGATACACACATACAATATTCTGATATACACATACAATATTCTGATATACACACACACATACATACAATATTCTGATACACACACACATACAATATTCTGATACACACACTGTCAGGATTTGAACCAGGGCTTCTGCGGACTGCTGCTCTACTGACTGAGCTATTCCGGCTGCTGGACAGTTCCTTGCCTGTATTCAGTGTTCTAGATCAGTTCCAGTGATCTCCTGATCTTCCAGCATGCCTTAGCTCCACCCCTTGACTTCCTATAAAAGCCTGGCCAGTTTCTGTCTCCAGTGCCTGATTATTGTGCTCTGTGCCTGTGATCTAGCTCCTGCTGCTGTTCCTGATTACCAGCATCTACTACTCGTGTACCGACCTCGGCTTGCCCTCCACTTCGCCTCTGCCTCAACCTTTGGACCTCTCCGCCTCTCTGTGTACCGAACCCGGCTTGTTTGACCTTTCTTACCTCCTGTTAGCCAGCCTTCCTCCTTGCCACTGGGCTCCTATCCTGTCTCCAGACCGTGACACACACACATACAATATGCTGACACACACATACAATATGCTGACACACACATACAATATGCTGACACACACACACACACATACAATATGCTGACACACACACACACACATACAATATGCTGAAACACACATACAATATGCTGACACACACACACACACACACATACAATATGCTGACAATAAGTAATAAATTCTTCCTGATTGAGCTCTTCTAAACCAGTTAATTATATCGATGCTGTGTAAAAATACTGTATACAACAGCTTCAATATTGCGAGAAAATGTATCAATGAACTTACATCGTCTCTGGAATAGGGTGAACTAAACTAATCTGCATTTCTTTGGTAGCTAGCCTAGGAAAGCTCAGTGTATCCAGGAAAACCTGTATTCATGCTTTTTGCATTCCATATAAAGATAACTATAACTAATTTAGCAGCTCATAAGGTGTTAATCTCACATAAATTTACTATATTCATATATTTCATTTTCTTTGGTTGTATTTTTATAGAGTTTTAATGTCTATACTAAACAGAAAGCCTGGCTAGTGTAAATGACACGTACACTATCATCGAGACAGGAGATAAAGTCTGCACATATGCTCCTACCATTACAAGGTCATATAGATTGCATCATCTCTACATCATATAAGCTCTCCAAGGTTTATCATCTCTGGTACAAACATACAAGCAGTGACATAGTCCTTGCTGAAAAGATATAATATGTAGCATGTGTTTAGAAGAAATATATATGTAACAGAATGTTAGTCAACATGCAGCTATAGAAGTGCCCATGGCTGGTTGTACCTCACTGTAGCCTGTAGACACACATTTAGCATCTCAAGCCTCTCCCCATCAATATTACTTTTCCACACTACATTACTCTAATTGGTTCTGTCACAGAGTAAAATATAGCAGCATTACATGGGCATAGTGGTTAGCACTTCTGCCTCACAGCACTGGGATCATGAGTTCGATCCCTGACCATAGTCTTATCTGTGTGGAATTTGTTTGCGTGGGTTTCCTCCCACACTCCAAAAACATCTGAGTAGGTTAATTGACTGCTATAAAATTGACCATTCTGTCTGTCGGTCTGTGTATGTCCCTGCCTCCAATGGGGCAGGGACTGATGTGAGTGAATTCTCTGTACAGCACTTCGGAATTAGTGGTGCTATATAAATAGATGATGGTGATGATTACATATGCATTCCCCCCCCTCCTGCCCAATCCTCAGTTTATATCACTGTGGTGAATTATCAGTGACACTAGGGGGTAAATGTATGAAGCTCCGGGTTCTTCAACACCCACGAGTTCGGCGTCTTCAGCGCTTAAATTTAAAGGGAAGTTTCCCTTTACAAGGCAGCGCCGCTTTAAATTTAAGCGCTGAAAACGCCGAACTCGCGGGTGTTGAAGAACCCGGAGCTTCATACATTTACCCCTAGGTGGTGTTAAGATAAATTACATTGAGCACTCATATATAGAAAGTTACTTTTAGCCTGCTTGTGTGTTACGGAGATCTTTATGCTGAATAAAACCTGTGTTGTATGTTACTGCTGGTAATCCTATCTGCATCCTGAGCACTACACAACAGTCACCAATGAATTTAAACTTACTTATGTCAGTTAATGACAAAGTTTAAGCCACATTAACAGTTTTTTCTCACTCCCACGGATTATTCTCCTTTTTGATAAAAAAGAAAAACATCTCAACATGTGCAGTGGACAGGGAAATAGCCATCTCTCAGGCTCTGTCATAGGCCTTTGTCATTAAGTTGAACCTAACCTATATAACGCTATAGAAAGTAAAGCATAAAAACACCATGTTTAACAAGTGATAGCAGTGGGAAAACGTTTCCCCAAGAAACGCAAATTCCATTACTTATCCTATGTTTTGCCATGCTATGTAAATAGTTATTTAAATAGGTTGCCTGTTAAACAGTTATATTTGTATAGCTATCCATCAATTCATTTGTACGAGCAATACTGATTATTTTTAAATGCAAACCATTTGAAATTCAAATGTCTTCGTTGCAGAAGTAGAAACCCGGTTATTTTGTAACAATAAAAATAAACTCAAGTTTGTGGTGATGTTTAGGGATAAAGGAATAATTTAAAGTTTCATACTGACTGTGCGGCATTAAAAGTAAATGGATTGCTTTTCAAACAGTTTATGTCTCGCCCTGTCAGGAAGGGTTTCTTGTTATCAGGTTGCTTTGGGACACATCAATACAATTAAAGATTTTGTCTGGTGCTTGTTCTTTAGTGTAGTCTCTAGGATAGTACTACATGTAGATTAGTTTACATGAAATCAAGGTGCCTCGAGCATTAATTTGGATTAATTAGTTCATCAGTAAAACTATTACATTCACACAATGACATGACGCAAACGCAGACATAGTGGCCGTGATAGAGGTGTCTTCCTAATAAAAATTTGCAGGAGATTTTCAGTCATTGGGAATGGTTACCGTTCAATGTAACTTTTTAATTAAAGGCGTTTTTAACTGAATCATTAAATTGTCTACGACCTAATAAAGCCCGGTGGCGAGTACAATGTGAACACTACAGAAACTCCAGGACATGGACAGCCTGGAGTCCTGACTGGTACACACTCAGCAGGAACATACCATTAGCTCCCTGTGCTGCAGGTACTCTACAAATAACTAGACCATATGCTTAATAGGGCAGAATACTTTTAGAATGTTCCTCTTGTGTCTTTGTGACATGTATTGCAGATGTTATAACAATTCTCTTGTTATGTACACTCAAGCCCACGAAATATACTCTAATGATGCAGAGCAAATAATTTTTTTTTTAATTATATCTTGAAACTAAAAATACTTGCAGATTGAATAATCTTTGTAAAATGTATTGCAGGGAATTAATAGCATTTCAAAATTGTTCTGACATAGTTGATATATAAAGCAAATCATTAAAATCTTACAGACTGTGGGTCATAATATTAAAAAGACCCGAGTTGAGAAAAAAGGCACTCCAGCCCAAAGGTTTCCTAGTTAATGTTATATCTTTAAAACTATTATACTTTTATTGGTAACAATTTTTTTTAAAATATCTTATTTCTACATTCGCCAGATCCATAACGGCAAAAAATTACAATAAAGATTTAGAGAGTGAAAACAGAAAGAAATTAAGTGCTCTGTTAAAAATGATTCAAATCAAACCCTTAAGCGGGGACGGCTATAAATTATTGTAGGTTCGGGTCCCTATGAGTCAAACTCACATTTGTATGCCATTTTTTCATCAACAACCTCTTAATCCTGTATTGAAATTATGATTTAACTTAATCCCAATAAATTTAATTTTAAAGAAGATTTTTTTGTGTCTTTATTATTCAAAAATACACAATTTTATTGAAAGCAACCCTTCATTCATTGGCATTCACATTGAATTCACTTATTTCATCCAGAAGGGGTTTAACATGAGGGATATCAGTTCTTACATATAACATTGGTTGTTGTCATTAGCAGTGGCACTGTTGTGCCCATTTAGCCCCCAAACTCATATCCAACTAATCTCCCATATTCACATTATTGCATATGCTACCTTCTGGCAATAACAGAAACATGGCTCACGCAATCAGACACTGCCTTACCCGCAGCCCTTTCACATGCTGACCTCCATCTCACCCACACCTCCAGACCTGAAGGAAGACAAGGAGGTGGGGTTGGACTACTTCTCTCCCCACAGTGCACATTCACAGTTCTATCAAATGTCCCTTCACTCGTGTTCACATCTTTTGAAGTACATGCTATTTGCATTTTTAATCCATTATCTCCACGTGTTGCGGTGATCAATTGCCCCCCCCCCCCCCCACTGGAGCACACCAACAATTTATTGAGGATTTCTATGCTTGGCTCCCTCACCTCTTATCTTCAGACATCCTCAACCTCATCTTGGGTGATTTCAACATCTTCATTGATAACCCTCCTTCCACAGCTGCTTCCAAACTACTCTCTCTAACCTCTTCATTTGATCTCTCCCAATGGATTAAATCATCTACTCATCAGGATGGCCATTGCTTTGATCTTGTTTTCTGTAGACTATACTCAGTTTCTAATTTCCTTAACACACCCTTCCCCCTCTCGGATCATCACTTTTATCCGCCACACGCTCACCCCCACTGCTCTAACCTCTCTTCTGTCTAACTCTGCCAAGACTCCTCATATCCGCAGAAATTTTAACTCTATTAATATTTAACAATTTTCCACCTCTCTCCAACACCTTCTCTCCCCTATCTCTACATTTTCCTCCACTGAGATGGCAGTACCTCATTTTCACCAAACCTTAGCAACAGTCCTTGATCAAGTGGCTCCAGCAACTCTTCAGACTACACGTCGACTTCAATGTCAGTCGTGGCACACTGCAGCAACGTGAAATCTTCAAAGCCTTTCCCATAAAGCAGAAAGCCACTGGCGTAAATCTTGTACCTCTAATGACTTCTTCACATATACTTCTAACTACCGCACCTATCGAAATGCTCTGGACACTGCAAAACAAACATATTTACAATCTATCATCTATGCACAGGCTTCTAACCCCAAACCGCTTTTTTAACACATTTAAATCTCTTTTCAATCCTCCCACTCCAAACCCTACTGATAGTAGTATCAGTGCCCAGAATCTTGCTTCCTACTTCAAGGACAAGATTGATAAGATCAGAATAGAAATGGTGTCCTTCACCTTGACAAGCAATCAGCTCAATTCCTTCCCACCACCCTCTGACACCCTCTCTTCATTTGACCCCACAAATGAAGAGGAAATTTCTACTCTCTTATATTCCTACTCTACCTCCTGTCCTCTTGATCCTATTCCCTCGCAAAATGGTAGATCCCTGTCTCCTGTGCTCATTTCACCTCTAACTAAAATCTGTAATCTCTCGCTCTCTACTGGTATCTTCCCATCACTATACAAGCACACAAGAACAAGATTCTGACCCAAACTCTCTCAAATTACCGTCCCATCTCTCAGCTCCCATGCCCCTCCAAGCTTCTAGAGAGACTTGCCTACACTCGCCTCACACGCTTTCTTTCCGCAAACAACCTGTTGGATCCTCTTCAGTCTGGCTTTCTTCTTAACACTCCACAGAGAATGCATTGACTAAGGTTGTCTATGATCTGATCACTGCTAAAACTAAACGCCATTATGCTCTGCTAATTCTCTTGGATATCTCTGCTGCATTTGACACCGTTGATCACTCTCTTCTCATACAAACACTGCAATCCCTAGCTCTTCAAGGCACTGTCCTATCCTGGTCCTCAGCCTACCTTTCTAATCGCTCCTTCACTGTTAATTTCTCTGAAGCCAACTCTGCTCCACTTACTTTATCAGTTGGAGTACCGCAAGGCTCAGTGCTGGGTCCTCTGCTGTTCTCTATCTATACCTTCTCTTGGAAATCTAATAAGCTCCTTTGGATTTCATTATTATCTCTATGCCGATGATACCCAAATTTATCCATCCTGTCCTGATCTCTCGACATCTGTGTTGTCCCGTGTAACTGACTGTCTTTCTGCCATTTCATATTGGATGTCCTCTCACCAACTCAAGCTCAATCTTTCTAAAACAGAGTTAATAACATTCCCACCCACCAACAAAAGCATACCTGACATTTCTACCTCTGTTGATAACATGACCATAAACCCCACTTCTAAAGCTCGCTGCCTAGGTGTGATCTTTGACTCAGAACTATCCTTTGTTTCTCACAGCCACTCTATATCTAAATGATGTTATGTACATCTAAAAAACATTTGCAGAATACGCACATATCTTACACAAGACACTGCAAAAACCTTAATTCATGCACTTATCTCTCGCATTGACTATTGCAATTCTCTCCTTACTGGTCTTCCCCTAAACAGATTCAAACCCCTACAATCTATTCTGCATGCAGCGGCAAGATTGATGGAAATCGATATTCCTCTGCTGAATCACTCTGCATATCTCTATACTAGTAGCCTGTTTTCTACCGAATCAAATATAAAAATACTTTTACTAACTTACAAGGCCATCAACAAAGCTGCACCAACATACATCTCCTCTCTTATCTCAAAATATCTCCCAACTGCGTTCTGCACAAGATCTGCGTCTCTCATCCACCCTCATTACATCCTCACATTGCCAGTGTTAAGTGCATTTTGTCGCTAACCAATAACGATTGTCGAACCTCGATTTGTGTTTCCAACGCACAAAGATTTATTCGCAAAAAGTAGTATAATATGTTCAAGCGAAGTGATAATAAATACAGCCGTTACTTATCGCAGGCGCTCTGGATCCAGTGTGCAGTCATTCAATCCTGAAGTCTGGGGACAAGATGTCTGAACACTAGATGTGAAGCTGCTGCTTATATGCACACAGAAATACAGTAATACAATGAAGATGGTATAGCTTGCATCTATTGGTCCAGGTCTCAGGAAGGTCCAAGGGGTTGTCAATCATTGGCTAGTTCATTCTAAGGAATCCAAAGGAGGGGGTCATCTCTCCAGGGGGTATGCTCGGCTCTTCCCGCCAAGATTCCTTAGTCTTAAGTAGTTCATAATTCCCTATCATTCATAACTTGCGTATGCACTCTGCGATTCCTGCAGAGTAAACCAAACAGTAGGAAATGTTAAGAGGTTTATTATGATACCACTCAAGATATGATTCCTTCAACCTGTTCCGTATATTTCACTAATATGCATGTAACTTTAATATAACACATAAATACTACTATATTTCGACATAACTGAATATGTGTTGCAACTACCATTAATGTGTACTATTTTATAAGTATGCGTGTTTGTGCGAATGTATGGTAAAAGACCAAATACTGTTGCTGCCTCGTGTAGTGGCTGCGTACGCCCTTTCACGCCGTAGCATGCCCTTGCACGCCGTAGCGTACCGTACGCATCTTTTCAGACAAAGACAACCAAGTTTGCTCGATTTTAATTGAAATGACTTTATCCAATTTGCTGACTTCGACACCAGTTACAGGACTTTTTCGGGCTTCACCCACTCTATGGAATTCACTCCCTCGCACAATAAGACTCTCCTCTAGTCTACAAACTTTCAAGTGTTCTCTGAAAACCCACCTGCTCAGACAAGCTTATAATATTCCTCAACCACCCTCTTAACCTCACTAGATTACTCTATTACCACCCATTACACAATTTCACACAAGACAACTACCCCCTGACCAACATTGTTGTGAGATGGGATCATTTAGCCTATAAATCACTTTTACCTTTGCAGTCTGGCTGGACCGAAATGCAAAATGTAGACTTAACCTCATGTATCAAACTCCATTGTCCCATAGATTGTAAGCTTGCGAGCAGGGTCTTCTCACCTCTTTGTCTGTTTTACCCAGTTTGTGTCCTACTGTATTTGTCCCCAATTGTAAAGCGCTACGAAATATGTTGGCGCTATATAAATAAATGATGCTTAATGTCTTAATCCTCTGTGCTCCCCATTATATATATTTCAGATCAAACCAGATATGCTAGTAATATTAATTATTATTAGTAAGAGCTGACAATTTTGTTCAGGGAAATCTCATCCTGATATAATCACCCTATATTTTCTCTCAGCAGTTCCAAATGAAATAGGTAAAACTAGCCTCTATTAGAAAGAGGTCAGTCTTAGTGTACCTTGAAGAAATATTATTGAATAAATTCACATGATCACTTCTATTTTAATGCTTAACCTTGTTAAAATGTACGCATCAAATACTGTATACAAATACATTAATAATATTTCATCCAACTTATATATTTGTACCATAATGTATTCTACTACATCCCTCCCTTTGTGAATGCAATTCACACTCTATTACCTTTAGCTAGAAAACCATTTCAAATACAAAATAATTCTAAAGCAAAGTAAAAAGGACAGTAACATCCCCTATATATTAAAACCTAACTATCAAGAGGGAATTGTTCATGTAAGTTGTGGTGCAAATAACCTATTTTCCTTGATATTTTTCAATGCAATTGAGACTTTCCCTTGTGATTCTGAGACAACATTAATCTGTAAAGCCTTTGTTCCAACCTTGCACAACTTTCCTAACATACCTGGAACACATTTTAAAAGTAGATAAATTAATGTACATATTAAAAAAATAATAACATTTTCCTAAGGTCCAGAATAAACCTTTCCTCCATCCTGATACTCCTGAAAATATACATGTAAACCAAGTAGAAGGATTCCACCAGGAACTTTCCCACCAGTCATTTTCAGAATCTTGAGCATGATGGTTTATTCTAAATTTATCCTTTATTTATGCTATATTTAACATAAATGTATCTCTCTCTTCCTCTGGATTGTCAGTTACATTGGTCACATAGGTGCAGCAATGAACTCCATGAACAGTTTCTAATGTGCGACAATATCCACTACTTTGTGCAGTTAAATAATCTAATATTAATCTATGTTGAATTAAGTCAGTGTTATAAGCTTGAAGTTCTTTGGAAACATATCTAAAAGTGTCATCATAGATCTATGTAATGTTATCCAACAAATCAGCTAATTGTTCAGTTGCCTCAATATTGTTTAAATATCCAATATGTCCATGAGTGAAATCATTTTCAAAACCTACCTTTACCTTAACTGAATGTTCTATTTTAAAAAGAGGTTTATATTTAGCACTTATAGTTTTTATAGATCTCTTTGTTCTATGGTTTATAGTCTGAGTGATCAAGTCAATTAGATCCCTATATTCCATGACAATTGTACTAGGAATTAATTCTCCAAAATAACATATACCTTCAGAATTTGGAGGTAGCCATTTATATGATCGCCTTCCACACATGAAATACAAATTCTCAGGAAGTGTATATGGTATATCAGACATTAAACTATGAGTTGCCTCATAGTCCAATTCACAAGTGGTCCGATTAACAGAATGTATCGTCCACCTAGTTACATTTCCACTCACTGTTACATTGATCAGTTCTTCGATTAAATTTAAGTTGTTAAACTGTACAATCTTCAAACATTCTTTTATTGCTCCTAAATATATTTTCGGTACATTATAATTCACTCCTTTTTATGAATTGTAGGATTAGCAGTTTTTTTATAACATGTTTTCATGTATCTCATTATAATATTTTATCAACTTTATATGTGGTGGCATGGTAGTACTATGCTCTCCCTTAGTTTTGTTACCACATTTCTTCTCACCTAATTTACTATCATTTATGGGAAACGGTATAAAACCAACACTATGGTGTCTACGAGGTACTTGAGTACAAACCCAACACTCACTGGTATTAAAGCTTCTTTTCTATTAATTGATGAAACACGTCTATAGGATGTTTATCACTAAAACAATTCGGATCGTCTAAACACCATTGTACACATTGTCTTTCTGAATGATGATCACAATATTTACAAATACATGCTTGAATTGGAGATAAATCTTTCCAATGCTCATGTGATGTAGTCTCCCTTTTACCTCTCTTTTCCAAGGCTGTTACATTATTGTTCTGTTGTCCATTTACAGGGCTGTAAACATACAGTTCAAGAAACATACCAATTGCAAATGTCAGTGTTAAAACAAATAGGTCCTGAACCAAATTTGAAATTATGATCATTGCTATCAACTCTGAATACCAGTTTATTTCCGTTTCTTGTCTTTTCCTCTTCACGAGACTCTCATCCTCTGACTTCATCAAGAGGAGAGTGTCTTGCCTTTGTAAGGGCTGATACATTATTATGGTCTCAGAAATATCCCTTACTTGTAGAATAAAGGTGATAATTATCTTCTTACTTGATCAGGATGGGTTTCCTTTTTACAATTGGAAGCATGTATCCAAGTGCTTTTCTCTTTAAACTTTATTGAGGTTGGTGTTGTCAATAACACGAGATATGGACCTTCCCACCGATCACTCAACGAACCAGTTCTCAAGAAACTTCTTGTCACCTAATCTCCAGGATGCAGATTATAACAGGCTCTATCAATCAGAATTGGTGTGTGCCTATCACAGTAGCTTGAATCTGCCTAAACTGTTTAGTAAACGACAGAATGTAGTTAACAGTCACATCATTAACTTGGCTTTGACTGGTATTGCAATTCAGAGTCAAATTAGGATTATTTCCAAACAGAATTTCATATGGTGATAATTTGAGAGGCTCTCGAGGGGCTAATCTGATAGCATGTAAAACTATTGGTAATGCTTCAGGCCACTGCATTCCTGTTTCCTTGAATATCTTAGACAGTTTATTTTTAATAATTCCTTTGTATCTTTCAACTTTCCCACTACTTTGTGGGTGATATGGTACATGAAGCTGTTGTTTTATAACTAGCAATTCACACATTTGCTTAAAAACAAGTCCAGTAAAATGAGGACCTCGATCAGAAGAAACTACCTGTGGTATGCCACATACAAATTCTTGTACTATCTTTTTAGCTGTAACATTAGTGGTGGCTTTTGCAACTGCATAACCCTCAACCCATCCGGAGAAGTGATCAACACATACTAATACATATTCTAACATCCTACACTTAGGAAGTTGGATAAAATTAATTTGAATTATTTGAAATGGGCCGTCAGTTGGTGGCAGGTGATTAGGTATTGTTTTTACTGCCTTCCTTGCATTACTCTGCAGACAGATAATACATGAAGCATAGTACCTGGCAGCTATGGCTGAAAATCCAGGTGCATACCAATACATTTGGACTATATTCTGCATAGCAGTCTTACCTGCATGGGTCATGACTCATTTGTGCCAATGCTGGCAAGAGTGCTTTGGGAGCTACAGGCTTAACTCCCTTCCCACGCCACAGTCCATCTTTATCAATTTGACATCCTGCCATTTCCCATTGGGCCTTTTCCTGTGAAGCACAACCTTTTTTCATCTCAATTAGTTCAGTTTGATCAGGTATTACAACATTTAATATTTCAGTACTTTCAACAACCTGTGCAATGTCTGTTTGTGCCGCGTTCTTAGCAGCTAAGTCAGCTCTATGATTTCCTTTTGTTACCTCATCATGTCCTGTCATATGCACTTGGCATTTAATAACTGCTACCTATTTTGGTAACTGAATAGCATGCAGTAATTCGTTTACAATTTCATGAGCAACAGTTGTACCATTAGCTGTGATGAAATTTCTTTGTCGCCATGTTTTAGCATAATCATGAACAACACCGAACCCATATTTACTATCTGCGTAAATATTTACTGTTTTACCCTCTGCTAATTGACAAGATTTAATTAATGCGGCGATCTGAGCAGAATGTGGAGATGATAAACTTTCAGAATATACAGTCATTATCACCTACTATTGCAAATCCTGACTGTAATGACCTTGTATAATTTTTCCTATGACTTTCATCTACATAGAAAATCAAATCAGGATTCTGCAATGGTATTTCTTTTAAATCCGGTCGTGATGCAGTAGTTTGCTGCATGTGCACACCACAATCATGTGGCTCATGAGCAAAATGTGTAAAATTCTGACGTGTATGCTCCTCATCTGATTCACTTAATGCCAAATCGTTATCATCTGTATCCAAATATACCTCCCTCTCTCAATCTTACAATATTCAATATCAGAAGCAATAGGCAACAGAGTAGCAGTTGTTTAAAATATTGCATCTGACAAGTGTAATATTTGGAGCCATAAAAAGAATCAATTCCCATTTTGTTAGTCTGGCACTTGTAACATGTCTAGTCATATGACAATTTAAAAGTGCATTTACTGCATGTGGGGCTTATAATTTTGGGAAATCCACTAAGAGTACGTCAGCACATTTGTCTACTAACAAGGCAGTGGCTGTGACAGATTTTAAACAATTTGGGAGCCCTCTAGCCACTGGATCAAGTTGTTTACTGTAATATGCAACAGGTATAGGGGTAGTTCCATGGTGCTGTGTTAAAACACCAGCAGCATGACCTGAATGTTCATGACAAAACAAAGTGAATGCTAACTCATAATTTGGTATATCCAATGCAGGGGCATGTTGAAGCTGTTCAAAACAACTTTTTGTAATATCAGTTGAATTAAATTTAATTTGTATAAGGAGGCATGGTAGGACAGGGTGCTGATACTCCATATACACGCCTGTCTCCGTTTTCGCTGGAATGAATGGGGGCATAGCCTCCCGACACTGGAAATTCCTTGAAATACTCAGGTACAGAACAAAATATTATATCCAAAGTGTAATGACAGACAGGGGTAAAAGGCTACAGGGTCCCGAGTGATGAACAGAACCGGCCCATGCACTGTGCCTTCATTGTGCAGTCAAGCTTCCCTGCGCACAACTTACGTCCATCGTGGCATCTTCGGGTCAAGAACGTTTAGTGCTGCTTCCGCCGGAAGGGGCATTCCTCTGTGAGCCGCACTTTACCACTGGTGGGCTGGCAGAGGACTGAAAAGCAACCAACGCACAGAACCACCTTATCACAACCTGGACATTTCACATCCATGAAGTAGGAGTTGGAGCTTTGGACCAAGCGCTTCTGCAACTGTGGCCAATACATCAATGTCTTTTAAAGCCCACAGGGGGTCGAATTTGCATTCTAGTTTTTAAATTTTGCTTTAACCCCTCAACAAAAGCACTAGTTAAAATACTTTTAAAATCAGCTTTTGCAAACACATCAGAAACGCCTGAATAATTTACAACTCCTCTTCTGAATCTAGCTTTATATTATCTAACCCCTTCAGTTGCACCCTGTTTAATCATAAAAACTTTGGACCAGGTAGCGCGGTTTGGACTCCATGCTGGCTAGAAGTGTCTTATGTGAGCTCCGTCACCGTAACCTTTAAAACCCAGTGAAATCGGGTGCAGGGAGCCCCCTGATCATCTTGCGGGCTCAGAAGCTATTAAGGATTGCCCCTACCCCCCCCCCCCCGTCTCGGCAGATTTGCACGGAGTCTGGGGAGACTATAATTCGGCGCTCTGTCTGGGGCCTACTTGGGCACATAAAAGCAGCCACACGCGGACTAGTGCCGGGTACCACGCTCGGGTTTTTGGACCTACAGACGGGCCATCAGAGGCCATCAACGACCAGCTTTATCCCTGTGCCCAACAGTTGACTACTGAGGCACCTCCAACCCGCAGGTCGCCTTGAACCGCCTCCCACTACAAAGCCGCCGGATCTTTTGTGTGAGCACCTTACTGTACTCATCTGTCTCCAGACGTGATTGGAACCACTGTGCGGCAGGACAAGCAGGTACTTTCAGCTGAGGTTTCTTCATCCCCAACGGCGAAACCGGAAGTTACTGGGGCTCCGCACTTCCGGTGGCTGGCGCCCAGGCTTCCAGCGCCGAGCAAGAGGTGGTGGTGCACTTTGAGCCCATTTTTCCTGTGGCCGCGGACCGCCGGCTGAGTTTCATCTCCTCCGTCCCCCTCCCTCTCCAAGCAGACTGCGCTGGGTTGATGACCTCTGCTATTGGACCGCACAGTGAGTTCCACTGTATACTGCAATAAACCATCCCCAGCTGTGTTGTGTCTACTGCCTTGTGGTGCCTGTTGCCTCTTCCCCACATCGGGGTGCCTGCGGTTCTGCTTCCCTCCCATCCTGGTGCCACACTCTGGAGTAAAGACATCTTCTGATTAATACTTCGATATTCTGTGCAGAATTACACATCTGACGCCACCTAGTGGTCTTCGCTGGTACTGCACCGCCTACCTCCATAGTCCTGTCAGGGCACACAGGATTGTCAGAGACGCCCTTACCATTCTAAGAGCTCTCTGGAGGCCTCCTCTGCCCCGAGAATTTCATGGTTGCAGCCTAATCAACCGGCCTGCGAAGAATTTGATTGACCTTAAACACCACATCAGCCATCCCTAAACATCGACCTATTGCTGGACGCTGTAATCCCGGAGGTGGTCCCCTGCGGCCTAATGTGGTCGCTGCTGGACAGGATCAGTAGGTCAGTGAGTGGGTACTGTGTCCCCTGTTATTCTTCAGGGTTCGTCCATCAGTGGCAGCTCTCATTCCTGGTGCGGTGCCACGAGTTTGTACATAGGTTCTAACTTTGCTTCTGGCTCACTGAAGATGGCCGGGGTCCCTGTTTGGTATGCAGCTGTGATGTAACGGTTACCACAATCCTGAGAGGCTTTTTCTGATCGAATCTTCTGTTCGGAAGTTTGCTGTATTTGACCTACCTTCTCCAACACCTCCTTCATCCTTGACCCGACTCTACTGAGCTATGCCGAAAAACAAAAAACTCCATTCGAAGGGTATCCCTCAATATTACCCTAATAAGTTCTCTACAGAACAAGCAGGTTCCCCCCGCTCTCATGAGGACTCAGACTCCGACGAAGATGTGTCTGCTCCAGTTACCAAAAAAGACTCTTTCCTTGATCAAAGAAATGAAGGAGCTTCGATCTTCAGTCCACACTGAACTTCAGCACGCTCTTCATAGTCTGAGATCAGAGGTGTCCTCGTTGGGTTCTCGCACGGATCATATTGAGAGAAAGATGGATGATTTTGTCTCAGGTCAAGACGCAACGACCGATAACCTAACTCAAATCAGCCAGGAACTCAATAATATCCATGAAAGCCAAGCAGATATGGACAATAGAGCCCGGAGAAATAACCTCCGAATTAAAGGGATCCCAGAGTCTGTTGAATCTGTGCACCTGGACCCCTATCTCCGGAAACTTTTCTCCCAGCTTGCTCCAGAAGTCCCGGAAGATCAATTCTTGCTGGATAGAGCCCACAGAGCTCTTAAACCCCGTCCATCAGATCAATCTACACCTAGAGACGTTATCCTCCGCCTTCATTATTTCACGAGCAAAGAGGCTGTCTTACAAGCAGCTAGAAAGCTCCCTGCTTTATCCTATGAAGGATGTACCCTCCAAATTTTCCAGGACCTCTCTCCCACCACCTTGTCTCGATGGCGGGAACTCCAGCCTGTCACCTCAATCCTCAGAGAGAACAACATCAGATATCGCTGCTGGTTCCCCTTTCGTCTCTACCTTTGGCACCAGAACCAACAACTGTCAGCTAAAAGCTTAGGCGAAGCACGGGACCTCCTGCGAAAGATTGGATTGAATCAACAAGTCTCTTCAGATGCTCCTCAAGCCCTTGCTAACGTGGCGGGCCCCACCACACCGAGAGCACAACGGCTTCCTCGTAGAGACTGGTCAACTGTCCCTCGACACTCTAAACCGCAATCTGCGGATCCCTGACCGGCAAGTTCCCGTCCTTGCTCCTTCCTCAAAGTGAGGCCGCACTTCCCTCTATGGGTCTCGATGTGGTCCTTGTTACTTCCTGACAGTCCTATAATTGGACACAGAATTCAAGGCTCAAGTCAGATGTCCCCGCCCTTCATTTCCTACTACACTAAAACTATAATGTTGGTGCTGGACACTGTAATGCCTTTTACTATCTGTTACCTTGTTGCTGCCTGCCCCCTGAGAAGGTGGGTTGTTGTTCTTTATATCTTTAAGGTGAGACGAGACACTGACGAGGCGCATACTACAGCTCCTGCTTTCGCCACCGATAAGTAGCTGTGATGCTTTGTTCTAATTGTCTCCATGTTGTATTCACGGTTGTTATGATGTTTATTTGTTTCTCTTTCTAAAGCTCTTTTATTGGGCCACACTTGGTGGCTTCACAAGTGTCTACTACAATATGCCTAGTGTTATTGAGTTATTTCCTACCTCATATATTATGTTTATTGCCGATAATTATGACCTTTGTCTTCTCTCTTCTTGTACTTCCCCCTCTCCTCATCTACCGTAGGTGTTAGTAATCTCCCTATTCCCTCCCTCCCAATAGGTCATACACACCAAAATGGTCTCTCGAATTCCCCTTCTGGGTCCCCGGGCCCTCCACTTTCTTCTGTGGTTGCTCTTAGTCTACCACCCCCCCCCCCTTAGAGCCTAGGGCTCTACGCTGGTCCCCCTGATGGCCTGTCCATCATGTCCTATCCTCTACCAGCATTGACGACGAGTGGTCCACTATGTCAATCCCCTTGTTCCCTTAACCTTTGGTTCCCCCCTCCTTCTCCTCACTGGTCGCCACCTTCCATGTCATTCCCTGTGCACTCTTCCTTTTTTCTCCTCTCCCCTGACATTTCTTCCCTCTTCTGGTCTCTAGCGCTCCTCGCATTGATTTTCCTATGACCCTTAACCTTATCTCCTATAATGTGAAAGGCCTCAACTCCCCTCAGAAACGGGCTAAACTCCATTCTTCTCTAAAATACCTTAAAGGGGACTTGATATTCCTACAAGAAACTCATTTTGTCCACCATCTCCACCCAGAAAATTTCCATTGACATTTCATGCATGTGACCATAGGCAGAAAAAGCG
Organism: Mixophyes fleayi; assembly: GCF_038048845.1. Lineage (NCBI taxonomy): Eukaryota > Metazoa > Chordata > Amphibia > Anura > Limnodynastidae > Mixophyes > Mixophyes fleayi. The sequence goes on from NC_134405.1 coordinate 162,776,870, forward strand.
TGGTGTAGCAATTCTGTTTGCGCGTCATTTAATTTTCGAACTCCATGATTCTCATAAAGATAAAGAAGGTAGATTCCTGATTCTCATAGGCACTCTGAATAATCTCCCCTGTACTCTAATGAACCTCTATGCACCCAACACCGGCCAGCATAGGTTCTTCAAAAAACTGGGTTCTTCGCTTGTTCGTCAAGGTGAACTTATGGTTGCTGGTGACTTCAACGCTGTTTTAGCCCCGACCATAGATCGTTCTTCGGGCCCCTCCTCTTCTCCCTCGAGGAGAGATGCCCACACCACAACCGTCTTACAGGCTTTCCTGAAACTCCATAACTTATACGACTCATGGAGAGTATTGGACCCCCTGGCTAGGGACTATACCTTCTTTTCTTCTCCCCATAATACCTATTCCCAGATTGATATGATCCTGCTCAGCCACGACCTCACTTTTAAACTTAACTCCTCCCAAATCTTTCCTGTTACCTGGTCCGACCATGCCCCTGTTTCTGCTGTACTCACCTCCCTTGCTCACCGCCCTCCTAGAGCAACCTGGAGAATCAACAAATCACTCCTACATGATAAAGATACCACTGCTCACCTACGTTCTCTTCTCTCTGAATATTTTGAGACGAACGACACCCCTGATATCTCTCCTATGACTCTTTGGGACGCCCATATGGCGGTAATACGGGGTCATCTTATTGCCTTGGCGTCTCGGACTAAGCAAGTCCGTTTGGCTAAAACTATTCAACTGACGGACTCACTGAGAGCTTTAGAGCAACGCCACAAATTGAACCCTGATCCCTTGGTCCTCCAGGAAATTGCTTCTGTCCGTGGTGAATTAAATCTCTTGCTGTCCCACCAGGTTGCTAATAAACTGAAGTGGCTCAATCAGCGCTATTATGAAAAGGGCGACAAGGCCGATAGATTGCTGGCCACCAAACTTAGAGCTAAGATAGCGGCCCGGAATCTCCTGGCTATCAGGGACTCCGATGGAGTTTTACACTATAACCCTCAGCGGATACGTGCTGCCTTCCAATCCTATTACACTAAACTTTATAATCTTCCCCAACCGTCTGATCCTTCAGTCTCCCACCAACACTCGCAGTTGATTGAATCTTTTCTTTCTTCTGCTAAGCTTCCGAAACTCTCTTCACGGGCCAGCACTCTTCTGGGGGATGAGATTACTAGTGATGAAATTGAACAAACCATAAAGTCTCAGAAAACAGGAAAGGCTCCGGGGCCGGACGGCTTTACGGCTGTGTACTATAAGAAGTTTGCTGGGCTCCTGGTCCCTCATTTGCACACCCTATTCAACTCAATCCTGACTGGGGGTTCCTGGTCTAGGGACTCTTTGGAGGCTCGGATCTCCATCATTCATAAAGAGGGTAAGGATGTTCATGACTGCACCAGTTATCGCCCCATCTCCCTGCTTAATACAGATGTCAAATTATATGCTAAAATTTTGGATAATAGACTAAATTCGGTCCTTCCCTCCCTTATACATTATGATCAGGTTGGCTTTGTGCCGGGTCGTCAGGCCAGAGATAACACCAGGAGAGTCGTTGATCTGATTCATATCATTAATACCAGGAAGGCCCCGGCCATTGTTCTCTCCCTTGACGCCGAGAAGGCTTTTGACAGGATCTCCTGGAACTTTATGTCCCGAGCCTTGTCGGCGTTTGGGATTTCGGGTAACCTCCTCACGGGTATCCAAGCCTTATACTCCCGACCCTCCGCAAGAGTCATGATCAACAGTTCTCCCTCTGACCTTATCACCATATCCAACGGTACACGCCAGGAATGCCCTCTGTCTCCTCTCATCTTTGCCCTGGTTATAGAGCCTCTTGCGACCTCTATCCAGGCCTGCCCGAACATACGGGGTGTGCGAATGGGGAATCTGGAAAGCAAGCTCTCTCTCTTTGCGGACGATGTCCTTTTGACTCTCCTGCAGCCTGAGAAGTCTCTCCCTGAACTCTTTAGCATATTACACCACTATGGGCACCTCTCGGGTTACAAGATCAATATTACGAAATCGGAAGCTCTCCTACTTAATATTCCCTCCCCAGAAGGACTAGTACTCACCTCCCGCTTTAACTTTCGGTGGCAGAAAAAGAAAATTAAATACTTAGGTATCTTCATTACCGACTCCTATGACTCCCTCTACCGGGAGAACTACCCAGGCCTCTTTGCTAAGATCAGGTCTGAATTGTTCTCCTGGCGCTCATTGATCATTTCGTGGCTGGGCAGGGTCATCTCTGTCAAGATGAACCTCCTTCCTAAGCTCCTCTATTATTTCCAGACCCTTCCGGTCCGAGTCCCCCTTTCGGATCTGACATCTATCCAAAAATGTCTCTATAGATTTATCTGGAACGGCCGGTCTCCCAGGATTAAGCTGGCTCTCTTAAAGAGACCCACCAGAGGTGGTGGTAGGGGTTTCCCGGATTTTAAAATCTACTATTGGGCAGCTCATTTGAGCCAGATTGTAGCCTCTTTTGCCCCCCCCCCTCCCCCGCGGCACTGTCGTGGGTTGACATCGAATCAGCTTATCTTAATTTTCCAATTTTGTCCTGTATATGGGGTCTCTCAAAACAAGCTAGATCTCCCCTCACCTCCCAATGCCCTACCCTTCTATTCTCAGCTGCAATATGGGAGACCTGCCGACCCCATCTCAAGATACCGGAGTCCTCTCTTACTGTCCTACCTCTTTGGGGTAACCCTGCCTTTTCTCCTGGGCTCTCCTCTGCCTTCTATAGTCCCTGGTTCACTGCGGGAGTTCGATTTGTCGGAGACCTATTATTTCAGGGGGCCTTTATCTCCTGGGATGACCTACGCTCTAAATATCCAAGTCTCCATCCTAAATTCTACGAGTATTTCCAATTACGACACTTTGTGCGCTCTCTCCTCGGGGGGGGGGGCTCCTCTCCCCCCTCTTAGGTCTCCCTTTGAATCTCTATGTCTCTCCTCACCCTTGGGTAGGGGCATAATCTCCTCTATCTACAGCTTAATTCTCAATGTACTTTTACCTCCGGGCGGTAGGCATGAGAGGGAGTGGGAGAGGGATCTCTCCAGAGGAGGATTATTGGGAAATCATAAGGGATCAAGTTGCCACTAGCTCTATTTCCATTTTGGTGAAGGAGAACACATATAAAGTTTACTATAGGTGGTACTATACACCTGACAAACTCACTAAAATGTTACCCTCTAGTTCTCCATTATGTTGGCTGGGTTGTGGCCAGATGGGCTCCTTTTTGCATATTTGGTGGTCCTGCCCTAAAATATCCTCCTTTTGGGCTCGAGTTAGAACCCTCCTCTCCTCACTCCTTCCATGCCCTGTCCGGAAAGACCCATGGTCTTTTCTTCTCTGTTACCCACTGATTGATGATGATAGACAGTCTGCGAAATTGGCCTCCCATGTCCTGGCTGCTGCGCGATGTCTAGTAGCTAAGTCCTGGAAACAAGTTGAACCCCCTACTATGGCGGCCCTGCGATCCTATATCTGGTTTATTGCCCGAATGGAACAGATTACATACCACCTGCATGATAAGGATGATAAATTTCACCAGGTTTGGGCTCCTTGGCTTTACTTATAACCCCATACCTCCTGTACCATCTCCTTCCTCCTAAAAAGACTCCCTATGCTCATAGGTGGCCTGACTCTTGACTCTCTATGCTGTTTCCCTTTCCAGAGAATATAAAGTAATAATCTCCTTTGAAACTTTTATTGCCCCTCTTCTATTTATTTGTTTCTCTTCTTAAAAAGGGAAAGCTAAGGGTAAGGAATTCTGTGGATAAAGGGAAGTGTGTTTTTTTTTTTTTTCTTTCATTCTCGGAGGTGACCAGTGGCGTGGCGTGGCGTGGCGTGGCCCCCCCCCCATTATATAGTTATAAAATGTTGTATTGAGTATTCTGGATAACAATTGTATACTTACCTGTCTTTATTGACAACCTCTGGCTATCTTGGATATTTGCTATTCAAATATTTTCAGCTTCACTGACATATGCCTACGATATGTACGGTTCTCTGTTTTTGTTTCTAATCCTGCAAATGTACAAATTGTTGACTCTTATCTGTACATGATTGCTATTTATCAAAATAAATAGTTAAAAAACAACAACAAAAAAACTTTGGACCAATCCACCTTCAGGGGAACCATTTCTTTAAATTTTGCCATTTTAAGTTCCCACTGTGTATCAATATCAGCTGTTGCATCATTTCTAGGGGCTTTAAAATTCATCTCATTGTACTCACTCTGAATATTTAAAGTAGTAAGTTCATCTGAGGTTAATAGGGCATGGAACAATTGCAATATATCTGAAAATGTGGGACTATGTGTTTTGTATAATCTTTACAATTTAATTATTACCTCTGCAGGTTTAGTTCTATAATCTTTACATTCAGTGACAATTAAATTCAATTCTTGTCCAAGGGACATGAGCTACCCACTGTGTGCCTTGGTCTGTAGTTATAGTTCTTAAGGGAAGCACATGAACATCAGGGGATTTCCCAGACCGTCTTGGAGTATTGGTAATGTTACTTGTAGATATATTTGCATAATCTTTACCCATAAAAGGTTTTTTTTAAAATTTCTGTAACAAAACCCCCTACTTCTCCTCTTCCTCACTGTCCTCATCAGATATTTGGGGCTTATCAGACCATACAGGAGTTTCATCCTCCCTTATTGTTTCTTCCACAATTCCATCTCCCAATGATATATCTATTTGGTAATCCACTGGGAGAGGTACCTGTGGATACAGCCTTCTCTGTGCTACCATTACAATAGGTAATAAATCAGATATTGGGTAGTTTTGCTCTCTCCTTTTGCATTAGGAGTTTTAACTGCCATATATTGTATATTGATCAATATACGGAGGCGGGATTGTAGCCTCATTTAACCATAATTGTACTTATTTACTTTTAGAAACACCCTTTCCTATTTCCTCTAAAACATTTAAATCAAAATTTCCTTTCGCTGTAAATTCAGGACACCTTGTTATCCATTTATGCACATATTGAACAGACTTTTTTTTCATATTTATGGAACATAATTGCGGCCGGACTCCAGGGGAAATGTCCAACCATTTAGGCTTTTCCTGTGTTCTAATTGGTACCAAATCTATACATATATATCTATTCAAACATATAAACAGTTCAAAAATACATTTGCAATTTCACACTTAGAGACAACTATAAATACCTTTTCAGCAAACCCAGAAAGTAGGAGACAGAAGTATATAGTCAGAAAAGATAAAATTTACCTTTGCGGCCAAAGTTGAATATATAGTTCATCTCCCATCTCTAGATGTGTTTGCTGATCGCTACTTACAGATCATCTCGGTGGGACCTCCAAATTGCTGTAGCACTCAGAAAGCAGTAAGTGTTGAAAAAGCAAAGTTCTTTTATTCTTCCGTAATGCAATGCATGAGTCTTATTTATAGGGTAGAAGAAAACTGCCTTTACATTCAATATACACAGATTATATACCTAAAAATCCACCCCTCCTAACAGATGTCACTAATCATAGTCACATAGGTACATAGTCTGAGTGTCATCAGCACTAATTCACGTGTATTGTTAGGAACCCCTCCAGCCGGCACAACACAACCCGGGGTCTACTCTGCCAGTCAGGTGTTCACTGGAGCCCCTGATGGTGGGGACAGACTGGGCTGCAGACTGACAGAGGGTCGTGAAGTGTGTACCGGCTGGGGAGAACCCAGGCAAGAAGAGTCAGGTCCACGCAGAGGTCAAAGGCCGGCAGCAGGTATCAGTATCGATGAACAAGCTGAGGTCAGAGGTCACAGGCAAGGTAGCGGAACGGGTAAACAAGCCAAGGATCAGGGTCACAGGAAACACGAGCGAAGTCCAATACAAAGCCAAGGGTCAAACACGGGAAGTCAAATGTAGATATCAGGATACAGGAACTGGAACAAGCAGGTCAGCAGACTGGAGCACAGAAGCTATAACCGGCAATGAGGCAGCAGACCTCATTGCCTTAAATACAGACAACAGCCAATCAGGGTTTGCCCCTGGGAGGTACACAGCTGCAGACTAATTGTCTGCCAGATCAACAGGCCAATCAGGACCATGAAGAGGACAGCTGCAGGCTAATGCCTGTTAACTAAATACTGCAGACCTAATAGACATCAGGTTACTGCAGATCTGTGCGCACGCGCCCAGCTGCCCCCTTGTTGCTGGGACGCGGCGCTGCTTTGTACAGAGTCCGGCCGTTGCCTTGGCAACAGCCGGGGTTTAGGAGGAAATGACGTCCCGGTCGTGAAGGTGACGGCCGGGACGCCAGGGGGAGCCAGAAGCGAGCCGCCGCGGCTGTGAGTACCGCCACGGCTCGTGACATGTATACAGAAATTTCTTGTTTCTTTCTTAATCTTAATTCCTGTCAGTGTGAACTATTAATTTTAACAATACTATGCCTGTGATCACTGAAAAAGGATTCATGATGATGGTAGATCAATCTTGACAGTCAATTTCTTGCAGTGTGACGCGTGGACCCAGGTTTTCTGCATCCGAGTTTGACTGACATAGGTATTGTCAATAGGACTTGATAAAGGACCATCGAATCTGGGTTCCAACGTGTTTCTCACATGACGTTTCAGAAATACCCAATCACCCGGTTGGAAAGAGTGTACTGCAGAGATATTATCTGGGTCTGGAATAGAGGACAAAACTTGAGAGCACATTAGTTAAAACCCTGGACAGTTGTATCATATAATCAGTTAGGTCAGCATGGTTATGCTGCAACTGCTGTGGAAAATAACATCCTGTCCTGGGTAGACTGCCAAAAAATATCTCATAGGGAGACAACTTGTGTAGTCCTAACCGACTACAGTGCTAATGGTAAACAATCTACCCAAGATTTTCCTGTCTGTGCACACATTTTCTGGATTTTCAGTTTTAATGTTTGATTCAGTCTCTCTACTTTACCACTTGCTTGTGACCTGTAAGGTGTATAAAATGCTTGTTTTATCCCTATATCCTTCATTATGTTTTGCATTATTTCTCCTGTGAAATGGAGGCCTCTGTTTGATTCTATTACTTTAGGTACCCCATATCTGCAAACAAATTTACTTATTACTTTCTTAGCTGTATTTTTAGCTGTAGCTTTTGATACTGGCCAAGTCCAATTTATTATTATTATTATCATCATTTATTTGTTAGGCGCCACAAGGTTTCCGCAGCGCCTTACATAGTACAAACAGTAGACCATACAGGATGAAACATTACAGAACTGTTACAAGCCGCGGCGGCTCTGGACACCGCCGCAACTCACTTCCGGGTATGGCTAGGCATCCCGGCGGTCGTTATGACGACCGGGACGTCATTTCCTCCAGAACCCGGCCGTCGCCTAGGCAACGGTCGGGACGCTCTCTATCTCCTGCGCCGCGTCCCGGCATCTAGGGCAGCCGGGCGCGTGCGCATTCCTCATTAATCATAGCCAGCTGGGCTAAGCGTTCCCTGCTGTGCAGGGCACCGTTAATTGGCTCTGGTTCGTTTATTAGGCAGCAAGGGACAAGCCCTTACTGCCGGTTATAGTTCCTGCTTCTGCTGACTAGCCTGCTCGTGTTCCTGGTTGCTGTACCTTTGTTGGATTGATTCTTCGTTGTTGACCTTCTGCCCGATTCCTGACTCCGTTTGATTGCCTGTGCCCTTTTGACCTCTTTGCCTGGATTTCTATACTGCTGATTTGCCTGTGCCCTCTGACTCCGGTTCGTGTCCTGGATATTCTGTTTGCTGCCGGCCTTGACCCTTGCCTGACCTCACTCTGCTATTTCTCCCATCTATCATCGCTGGGTTCTCCCCAGTCCGCGCACAATTCACGACCCTCAGCTGTCTGCGGCCAAGTCTGTCCCCACCACTAGGGGCTCCAGTGAAAACCAGACTTCTGAGCAGACGCCGGGTTTTGTGTTGCTGGCTGTGGGGGTTCCTAACATTATAACCGGCCTGAAAATAAAGGGTTATACTGAGTGAGTTGTATTATCCGGCCCTATGGAACCAAGCCCAGCACAGGTGCTGGCAGGACAAATCCAGACTCTGTCCCAGATGGTCCAGGAGCTGTCCCAGCGGCAGGCTGCCCAAGAACAAGCGTCTAGAGCTTCACAAGCCGCCCAGTCTGCGGTGGTGGAACCCAAGATGCATTTACCTGACCGCTTTTCGGGAGATCGCAGGCTCTTCCGTAACTTCCGTGACAGCTGCAAACTCTATTTCAAATTGAGACCACTATCGTCTGGATCTCCACAGCAAAAGGTGGGGATAATTATCTCTCTCCTACAAGGGGATCCGCAATCCTGGGCCTTCAGCTTAGACTCCAACAGCCCTAAGTTACAGTCTGTGGACGCCTTCTTTGAAGCACTGGCGTTGATTTATGATGACTCGGACCGAGTGGCTTCTACCGAAGCACAGCTGCGATCCTTGTCATAAGGGCAACGATCCGAGGAGGAATATTGTTCCAGTTTCAGGCGTTGGTCTTCAGACTGTGCATGGAATGACCCAGTTTCAGGCGTTGGTCTTCAGACTGTGCATGGAATGACCCAGCTCTCCGTTGTCAGTTCCGTCTGGGTCTCTCTGAGCAAATAAAGGACTCCCTGGTCCAATATCCTATTGCAGAATCTCTTGAAGAAATTATGCAGCTAGCTATCCGGATCGACAGGAGATGCAGAGAAAGGAAGACCGAAAAGGAAAGCTCTTCTACCTTTTCTTCTATGCTTCCGCAAGCTGCTCCTTTTGACCAAGTCGAGCCTATGCACCTGGGGGCATATCAACTGTCATCGGAGGAACGAACCCGGAGGCGTACCTTAGGTATCTGCCTGTATTGTGGAGTAAAGGGTCATCTGCTCCGTTCCTGCCCCGTCAAACCGGGAAAAGACCGGGCCAAGTGAATATGGAGGGTGTCCACTTAGGCCTGCAAGTAATCTCTCCCAAAAATTCTTTACTTGTCCCTGCTCAGCTCACCTTTGACGGACAAGAATTGTCCATTCCAGCCTTTCTGGACAGTGGAGCTGCCGGAAACTTTTTGGACTTGGCCCTCGCCCGGTCCTTGGGTTTCGCATCCGTTCCATTGGAATCCGTCATCACGGTTTTCGGATTAGATGGAAATCGTCTAGATAAGGGTGAGATACATCATCGTTCACCTCCTTTGCAGTTAAAATTGGGTGCCCTTCACTCCGAGACCATCTTTCTGTATCTAATTAATTGTCCTTCAGTTCCTTTAATACTGGGTCATCTTTGGCTAGTTCTTCACAATCCCTGTATTGATTGGATCAAGGGGGAGATCATCAAGTGGGGTCCTCGATGTTCTTCCTCATGTTTGTCTCTTCCACTCAGAATTACTCGGATCTGTCCGGAACGGTTCCCTTTTCATTACCACGAGTCTTCTGACGTCTTCTCTAAAAAAGAAGCGGATGTTCTTCCTCCACATCGGGAGTACGATTGTGCTATTGACCTTGTCCCTGGTGCAAGGTTGCCCAAGGGAAGATTATACGCCTTATCTATTCCAGAGACCCTGTCCATGGAATCATATGTAAAGGAGAACCTGCAAAAAGGCTTCATACGGCCTTCCAAGTCTCCTGCCGGAGCAGGCTTCTTCTTTGTGGCTAAAAAAGATGGTGGGCTGAGGCCTTGTATTGATTATAGAGGGCTAAATAAAATAACCATTAAAAATACTTACCCTCTGCCACTTATCTCAGCCATTTTCGATCAATTAAAAGGAGCTAAGATTTATTCCAAGATTGACCTACGAGGAGCCTACAATTTGATACGTATCCGAAGTGGCGACGAGTGGAAGACCGCCTTTAATACTCAAACGGGCCATTATGAGTACCTTGTCATGCCCTTCGGCCTCAGCAATGCTCCAGCTGTTTTCCAAGACTTAATCAACGATGTCCTTCGTGAATTCTTGGGTTCCTTCGTAGTGGTTTATTTGGATGACATCCTGATTTATTGCCGCTCATTAGAACAACACCGGAAACATGTTCGGCAAGTACTCCTGAAGCTCTGTCATCATCATCTATATGCTAAACTAGAAAAATGTGACTTCGAAGTTTCCAGGCTCACTTTTCTGGGGTGTGTTATTTCTCCTGAAGGTTTTGCCATGGATCCCACAAAGGTACAGGCCATTCTGGATTGGGTACAACCCTCTAATTTAAAGGTCATCCAAAGATTCCTAGGATTCGCCAACTACTATAGGAAGTTTATCAGTTCATTTTCCATCCTCATCGCCCCCATCACTGCTCTGACCCGTAAGGGTGCTGATCCAAAGGTCTGGTCGCCTACTGCAGTTTCCGCCTTTGAAGCCTTGAAACGTGCTTTCATGTCTGCCCCAGTACTAAGACATCCTAATCCAGATCTCCCATTCATTGTTGAAGTCGATGCTTCGGATGTTGGAGTTGGAGCCGTGTTGTCTCAGAAAGATTGCAAAGACCATCGCCTTCATCCTTGTGCTTATCTTTCTCGAAAATTCTCTTCCGCTGAAGAACATTACGACGTGGGCAATCGTGAATTACTGGCCGTCAAATGGGCGTTGGAAGAATGGCGCCACTGGCTTGAAGGAGCAAGACATACTATCACAATCTATACGGACCACAAAAACCTATCCTACATTGAGTCTGCTAAAAGATTGAACTCCAGGCAAGCACGGTGGTCCCTCTTCTTCTCCCGTTTCCAGTTCATCATTACCTTTCGGCCGGGTTCTAAAAACTTAAGAGCGGATGCCCTATCCCGTAACTTCATTTCTTCTCAAAGTCCAGTTGCTGAGCCCTGTTCTATTATTCTGCTTCTTCTATCTTAGTTGCTTTCATGCAGGAACTGGGTAAAACCCTTCAGCAATGTCAACCACAGGCACCTTCTGAAACTCCAGTGGGCAAACTGTTCGTGCCGGTACACCTCAGAAAATCGGTCCTTTCCCAGTGTCATGACAATAAGGCTCTGGACATCCCGGTATTGCCAAGACTATTGAAATTGTTTCTCGTTATGACCGGGACGTCATTTCCTCCAGAACCCGGCCGTCGCCTAGGCAACGGTCGGGACGCTCTCTATCTCCTGCGCCGCAGCCGGGCGCGTGCGCATTCCTCATTAATCATAGCCAGCTGGGCTAAGTATTCCCTGCTGTGCAGGGCACCGTTCATTGGCTCTGGCTCGTTTATTAGGCAGCAAGGGACAAGCCCTTACTGCCGGTTATAGTTCCTGCTTCTGCTGACTAGCCTGCTCGTGTTCCTGGTTGCTGTACCTTTGTTGGATTGATTCTTCGTTGTTGACCTTCTGCCTGATTCCTGACTCCGTTTGATTGCCTGTGCCCTTTTGACCTCTTTGCCTGGATTTCTATACTGCTGATTTGCCTGTGCCCTCTGACTCCGGTTCGTGTCCTGGATATTCTGTTTGCTGCCGGCCTTGACCCTTGCCTGACCTCACTCTGCTATTTCTCCCATCTGCTATCGCTGGGTTCTCCCCAGTCCGCGCACAATTCACGACCCTCAGCTGTCTGTGGCCAAGTCTGTCCCCAGCACTAGGGGCTCCAGTGAAAACCAGACTTCTGAGCAGACTCCGGGTTTTGTGTTGCTGGCTGTGGGGGTTCCTAACAAGAACAATAAACACAAAGTACCAATGCTTCAGAAACTCCAGGCAAACATATGGCGTGAGGGCGGAGCAGAAGAGTAGGTATGGAGACAGGAGGGGAGAGGGGCCCTGCTCATGCGAGCTTACATCCTAAGGGGAGGTGGACAAAACAGGCACGAAAGGGAGGCAGAGATGCGAGGGAGAAAAAGGACCAGGGGAGAGAGGGGAGAACAAGCAGAGTAGATGAGGGATTAAGTGAATGGTTGGAAGGCTTTCAGGAACAGGTGAGTTTTGAGTGCCTGTTTGAAGGAGCACAGATTAGGAGCGAGACGGATGGAGCGAGGGATTCCCGTGTAGGGGGGCAGCTCGGGAGCAGAGCAATTTGAGGTCAGTGCACACAAATACATATTCATAACTGCATTCTCTGAAATGGGTATAATGTACGCATTTAAGGAGTCTTAACTGTCTGTCCTGGTTTATATCTCCCACATAGAAGACATGCAGCTGAATAGGCTGTGGCCGCTGAATTAAACCCTGGAGCCACCCAGTGTTTTAGAACACTATTTGTCGTGGCCTCCTTTGAGCTGTCCACATGTTCATGTACCAATTGGGTCATCATGGGGTAAAGGCTTCTGGGTAGACAGCATCTGTCACTTGTTTTCCAGAGGCCATCCTGACAGGCAGCACCTTCCTTTTCCCAGGCGTTTTTTGTTCCTATAGATTCCTGTGCCTGGAATTTGCTCAATATTTCTAAAGTCACAGGCTCTGCAGGGCCATCGGCCTGTGTCATATGACAGACCTGGACTGCAGAGAACTGTTGCTTTTGCCTCTCCATCTGCCCTCGCATTTCCTCTGGCCTCAATTATCTTTTCTCTAGTATGGGCCTGAACCTTTAATATGGTTACTTGGCAGCTGTAATGCTCTGAACAATGTCCTTATTCTTTCAGCGTGCCTTATGGGCTTTCCTGCTGATCGTATGAAATCCTTACTCTTCCATATAGGTCCGTAGTTGCGGGCCACTCCATATGCGTACCTGGAGTCTGTATATATATTAGCAGTCTGATTTTCTGCCATTATGCATGCCTCAGTGAGCGCCTGCAACTCTGCCTCCTGTGCTGAACAGGAGGGTGAGAGTGGTTGTTGTATTAATACTTCCTCCAGAATGGTCACAGCATATCCTGTGCGCGGTGACCCCTCATGATAATATCTGGAACCATCAACAAACAAATTCCAGTCTGCATTTGGTATAGGAACGTCAGTTACATTGTCTAATTCTTTAATTTCTAATCTCGTTAACTCAACGCAATCATGAGAGTCAGAAAGACTGGTACTGGTGTGTTCCTCTTCTCCCGATTCATCAAGGGGAGTTGGATTCCCACCTTCATACCCTCTGTTGAATCTGCTTCTATTGGAAACAGTGTAGCAGGATTCAAAACCGTGCACCTTTTGATTGTTATATGTGCAAAACCTAATAATGCTACTTTATATTTAGTGAGCCTTGCTGTGGACAAGTGCTTTGTTCTTGCTTGGTTTAACATCCCTGTTCTAATTCTAAACTTGATTTCTCTGATGCTAGATTGACCCTGAAAACGAAGCTTACCAGCATGATAAGGGTATGCAAGTGCTGGACTGTGCCATGAAAGATTGTTTGGCAGCAGCTCAAGTTGATAATGTTTCATGAGCAACTATATCAATGATGATGTCAGCATAGACCTCCAAAGAGAAAGATAAGCAAAGGGCAACAGTGGGTGGAAGCCCATCCAAGGCAAAACAGGGGAACTACTGCAGATCTAATGATTACAAACTGACGCGGGCGGCCAGTTTAGTCAAAAATGGTCTGATAAGAACACCACAGAGCAGGACATAATGACCTAAACCATGACAAACTATTATTTAAGTTCACAGGTGATGGAATACCAAGCAGTGGAAGAAGATAATACGTTTGGATAAGTTATCCTTCTCCATATTCTAAACAAAAAGACAATCGCACGTGTAGTGCCAACCTGAAGGGGTTGGGTACTATATAACAAATGTTTAAAATCCGACACTACTTACCCCTGCAGGATGCAACCGAACGGCACATGCCCGACTGACTGCAAACACTGACACCTTCCAACGTAGACTTTCCTCAATTGCGGCACTTGAAGAAGCCGGCAGTGATTGATCAAATTGAATATTTTCAATGTCATGTCATCACAGTTGTTTAGGTAATAATTTAAGGAGACAACGCCTGTACAAGGTACATGGTTTAGTAATGGACCTTGTACAGGCGTTGGCCTGCTCTCTCGTAGCTGCCTCTCAACTGGTATCTCTCATCCTGCCTTTTACATCTCAGCCTGTAGCTCTCATAGCTGTTTCTTTTTATCTCTCAGCCTGTCTAATAATTGTCTCAATCAGTCTGTTTCTCACAGCTATCTCTAAGTTCTCAGCATTCCTCTCAACCTCTCTCTCACAGTTGTCTCTGTCTAAGCCCACAATTTGTTTCAGCCTGTCTTTTACCTCTCAACCTGTCTCTTTCTCATCTCTCTGCTTGCATATCACTCAGCAGGGGTTGGCCAGGCATTGTTTGTCAAACTCAGAGAAACAAATCTAACAAACAGCCTTTGTCAGTCACACACGCAATAAAGGCAATTGCCTACAAGACATGCAGGTCTGCTACAGCTCATGATGTGCACACAGTCGATCACTATCTTACTGCCTCCAGGCAGCCTCAGCAAGCCATTGGCCTACCGGGAAAACTCCCGGTAAGGTCTATTACCAATCTGCCTTTGCTTATTGCATTTCTAATGTGAATATTACTTAAGGTTATACCATCTCCAACCACCCTCAACCTTTTCTATCACCCAAAAATTCTTAAGGGAATTTATAAAGCAGGTATGGGTTTTTGTTTTTTTTTGTTTTTTTTAAATGGGATTAAACTGAATGGTTTTCAAATGCTTTCTCAATATTGCAAATATGATCCACCAAAAGACTTTTAAAAGGACGAAATGTCCATCCAACATAAAACAAACCACATTTGTGTTACAATAAATACACCACATTATGGCTATTACATGTAAATAAATGTTTGATCTCGAAAATGTAAGTTAGTTACTCTGATTAACAAAACTATCTTTATAGGCCTAACAAGAACCACATATCATTAACAAAACCCTTTTTTTTTTGTTTTTAACAGCATTAACCAATACGCTTCTAACGAACTTAGCCCTAAGGTTGGGTGATCATCTATACATAACTCTAGGTTTCTAAGTTAATGCTGCATTCAAAATAAGAGCTTTCTTGTGCAGTTTTCACAATTAAAGACTGTTCATTTTATTGTGTTGAGAATGTATTTTAGAGTCCCCCCACCCCTTTTTCCACAAACTCAGCTCTCATCTTTTTCAATTGGATATCAAACGGATTCCTTTGTGCAGTCCCTTTTGAGTATTTTAAATTGGCCGAGGGAATATTCTCAATCCATTTATAACAATGCTCACTACTGGCCATGCTATACAAGTTGGAACATGTGGACTTTTTGTACATTTATTACCCTCTAATATAAAATGCGAAATCCAAAAAATTCACAAAAATATTACTAATCTCATCATTGAGATGCACATTCATTTGATTATAGTTCAACGATGCACAAGAGGCATCCAGACTGACTCTTTATTATCCTTCCTAATAAAAAGGAGATCACCAATAAATCTCTGCCAGGGCACTAGGTTTGCCCCCAAAGGAATGTTCACCACATTCTCAATGTTCCTACCAGTAGGCCAAAAAAAAATTGGCATAAATTGAGGCAAACCTAGTGCACATTACAGTCCGCATCTCCTTTAGGTAGTATTGGGCATTCAAATTAAATTAAAATAGTTGTTAATCAAATTCTATCCCATCCAGGATTAACTCCGAGATCCTTTTGAATATCATTACCCTCCAAAAAATACCTAAGCCTCCAATCCTTTAATTTCCAATTATGGTATACAAGGATCTAACATCAACAATGACCCAAAAAACCCCATTGTGCCATTCTACTGCTCTCAATTTCTCTAAGACATCATCACCTGTGTCCTTAAGGTAGGAATTGTTTTAGTCACTATAGGTTGAAGATGTAAATCTGTAAGAGCCGATTCATTTGTAGTAAGGGACGTTGTGAAGATATCGGGTTTTCTGGCCCAATGCTACCCACTTTATTCTGGCTGGCCACCCACGAGTGCTTTTCTAAGCCAGGGAAACCTACACAGTACCTTCTAAGGTTCTAAGTCACTCAGGCAAATGCAGTTAGAAAATTACAACAGTACATTTATTGTAATAAAAACAACACTAGAATATTATGTGCACACAGCAAATAAATGCCAGGCAGGTTTACCACATTATCTGTCCCTTATCCCACTAGCTTAAGGAATTAGTCATTTAGCTGTCTGGACTTGACGACCCGTGGACCTGCTGATGTATTTCACTGGTAGAGAAGAGCAACTCTAAAACCAGCCACACTGCAGCTTCCAGTCCCAGAATGATTATCTCCTCCCTCTCTGGAGTGGCTCCTTATATCGATGGTCTAATTTCCACAGTGTTTTCCCTGCTCCCTGGGCAAACCCCTGGTTTTATCCTTCTTAACCACTGGTGGGTGCTGTATCAGGGGATTGGAGAGGGAGTGGAGATGAGTTGTACTTCCACAGAAGGTCCCCTGCTGGGCTCTAGACAAAATGTCTAAACTAGTCATGTTGAGAAGAATGGATACTAAATGGCCTTCTCCCTCACCTGTATCATGCAGTCTGATCCTTACCCATAACCCACCTGGCTTCACTTTAAGGACAATGACTAACAGCTTCCATGCAATATAAACAAGATACATCTTTACAATGAGCTACAATGTCCCCTTAACCACATGTAATAAGACACTGCAGTGGTATTCTGTTGAGCTGGGGAACAAAAGCAAGGGCTATAAAAAGTACATGCTATAATCCACATTTTGTGAGAAACTAGGGACAGCCTGGTTAGGGTGATATTAATACCTTGTTTCACCACAGACATAATCTCTGCCATAATAGATTTCCCTGGTGGATTATGGACTTATCACAGCATCCTTATGGACTTGAAGTAGTATATAGATGATAGGATAACTGGCTATAGAACCATTTCTATTGCAGCTTCATCTTCACTGCTATACCCTTTATTTATATTTGTGAATAAAAAGATTAAACTTCTTTTAAAGCTTACAGTGGGATCATCTATATATGTACCATCATTGTTTAATTGCCTAATAATTCCTCATATGTACTTTTCTATATCCCTTAAAACAACCCTACCCTCCTTAGCAGGTTTGATTATAAGATTGCAAATAAGATTGCAGGATTTTAAGGACTTCTTTTCTTTTTAGTCATATTAAGTATTCCTTTACATTTTTTGGGAAGTGATTTTGTAATCATTTTCATCCAGAATCATCTGTATCATGTATGGAGTTAAACATTGACTATATAAAATTAGATCTAGGTCTAACATTTACATTCTTCACTTTCTCCTCCTCTACATTATTAATATTCAAATACCTGGAGATAGAATTTTCTGATTGATAACTTCCTTATAAAACTTTTGTGTCCCCACAAAAATCCCAAAAGTATTAAAGGCATTCATCAGAACAAATTTAGGCCGTTCAAAACTGATTTTTCATCGTCTGACAACATATATGAATTGAAAGTTTTCACACTACCATCACGAGAACTTAAATGAGGATATCCATATTATTTTTATGTAATACGTGTGTGCGAGGGGTGTCTACCTTAAGTAATCTTGAGTTTGTGTAGATGAGAAGCTTCCTAAACCAGACAGCAAGAGACCTAAAGCACTGTTTAGAAATTGGCGGAGCCTTTTACAGCTAAAACAACATGAGAGGTAGGGTAATTTCCCAGCCACCAATGGTTGACACATGGATACAAAACAAGATTGTTCTAGGTGGAAGGTGGCTTTCTTTTGTCCTAATAAGGAGGAGAGGTCACTGACATAAGTAGCTCCTTGCTTAAGGTAAAAATATGGCACAGGATACAAATAGTGTTTCAGGAAGAAAGTTTTTTTTGGGGGGAGGGGATATACACTAATGGCCACTAGAGATCAGCAGTGTCAAGGGTCAGGTGTTCAACTCAAAGACTGAGCCACCGACATGAGTATAAAGCTGACAGGGCCCTCTAGTGGTGGTCTCAGGTACAGCATGTCTGTACAGAAAGTCAGCTGAAAAATATATGGCTTCCCTCCATTAGACTATGCATCTAAGAGCCTAGAAGCAGTTATGAAGAACATAATTCCAGCAAAGATTATGAAAGAGAGAGGTCCCTTACTGAAGTGCTACCCAGGACTTGCCTTTTACACCATTCAGTATTTTATGGATTATTTCCTGGGACCCACACTTTTGGGGCAATCCAGGAGGGCTGGTGCATTATGAACTGTTTTAAAGGATGCTATATGGCTTGCCAGTAATTGCCTCATCTTGAAAAGGGCCATCCAGTCCAGGACTGTTTCAGGCTGATCCACACCCTGCCAAGAGACTGTCTTCTTCTTCAGGACTGTCCATGGTATTATAATGATTTTTTTTTTGTCTCCCTTTTCTTCTCCCATGTGTCTGTTTATTCAATAAAACTTTGGCTTGTGTCTCACCCCTCTAACCATTCTTCCATGACTGTTTGACATTTTGTTAAATGTCTTGCCTTAATTTATGCACCTTTCCCTATATCTGCATTTGTCTCTCAATAAAGCTGCAGACTTGTGACATCCCCTGCCCCCTACCCCTCTCACCTACCACTCACATCCATTGCTTATTTAAATCTGTTGTCTTAACTTTGTATAGTTAGTGCAGTACTTGATGTAAAGTGTTGTATGTCATCTGGTAAATTAGGTCTTGTATTGTGCTAAAAGTATTAATGATTATGTTTCACTGTGTGCACTTCAATGTAATGTAGCATGTTTCTTGTACCTTTCTACAAATAAAGATAATTTTCAATCAAATAAGGAATGTGGCTCACTCTATCACTTATAATTAGGAAGCTGCTTGGGATAAAAGTATAGGAGGTTCACCTCTGGGAAGGGGGTCCATGAGACATTTACTACCATACTGGTGTTGAGACAAAGTGTTAAGGGAGAAGGGGGTTGCAGCAGAGTAGAGGATGGATAAGTCTGAGACTGTATCCGATGTCAAATATGTAAATATTTATAGAAGTCACAGGTAGGGATATGAAAGAGGTCGTGTAAGTGAGAAAAGGGGAGGAGAGTACAGTTCTCAAATCGGTGATGCAAGTTAATGATCCCATGAGCCTGCCAGTGGAATAGGTGCAAGTTGGGAATTAGCTTAGCCAATCCTATGATCGATAAAGTTGATGGGAGGGTAAATTCTAGTGTCAGATGAATAAGTTTATCCCATGCCTTATGGCAGTCACGTATGCTATTTCACCATCATCAACTATTTATAGTTGAGAAAGTCTCCAAGGGCCTGTTTTTGGTATTTAGTCAACAGATATGCTAAAGAGGAAGACTGGGAAGAGTGTTTTTCTATACTGACCCATGGTTTGGGTCGAGTCAGTAGCTAGTCTGTTTTTAATTTGGTACAAAAACCATGCAAGTTGGTAAAAGTTTTGTTTAGGAGAGGCAAGTGTCTTAACTTAGAACTTGCCAATTTGTCTTTTGCTAGCATTGGCCACCTACCTTTCCATATGAACTGCATGGAGTCTCCATAGAACTGGTTGAGAAAGTGATGGAATAAAATAAGAAATAGATCTAAAGAAGGTTTTTTTTCTATAATTCACAATAGTGATGCAGAAGCGAAATAGTGGGTCTGCCAACTTAAGTTCCTGGCTTCAATTGCTGTGTAGGCTTTGCTCTCCAGTACTGCAGGAATAAGAAATTTTTAATTTGCTGTTTCGGGAACTTCTGAGAAATACTGTAAGTCTGATGGTAGAGTCGCCTAGCAACCCAATTGTTCAGTTTTTGATCCAAAAAGAGAAGAGGAAGGAGACAAACTTTGGCTGGTGACTTGATGTTCAAACTATACAAGCTTCAAATAAAAGTCTTGAGTAGGGGGTCAAACAGCAGATTTATTATGAAGACCACAGGACACAGATCTAGTTTGCTCTTCATATGTGTTGCTAAGTACCAAGCTCGGGGTACAATGGTTCCTTCAAAGGAGATGTCCACCCTCCCCAAACACCAGCCAAGACTAGACTGAATCTGAACCCTTAAATAAGCCTAAATACCTCCCCTATGAGTATGGGTGGGAACTCCTCCTGACTCCCAGAAGGTTAACCCTACCCTCATGTGTTTTAGTTTAGCACCCTACAAGAGGGGATTTACATTTAGCATGATTATTAAAAGAGCGTACAAGAATTAAAAGCCTCCCTACTGTAATTAATCTCTATTTCAAAGTATATAGCAAGTAAATAATATGACAACTCCTCTTCTGCTGCCTGGTTTCAAATCCATGGAAAACTACAGTGAACTAGCTTGCAAGTCTGGGTGAAGTTTACCTACAAAATGAGGTTTCTGTAAAAACACAACATACCCTGTCATCGCTTTAGGGAAAGAAAAACTTTAGTGCTTTTCTGAGAGCTGGTTAGTCAGTTAACATTACATCTCAAAATATGTGCTGCCAAAAACAGCTCTGACCCATCGAGGCATGGACTCCACAAGACCTCTGAAAGTGTCCTGTGGTATCTGGCACTAAGACATTAGCAACAGATCCTTCAAGTCCTGTAGGGTGCAAGGTGGGGCCTCCATGGCTTGGACTTGTTTTTCCAGCACATCCCACAGATGCTCAATCGGATTGAGGCCAGGGGAATTTGGAGGCCAAGTCCACCCCTTCAACTCTTTGCAATGTTCCTCAAACTGTTCCTGAACAATTTTTGCAGCGTGACACGGCACATTATCCTGCTGAAACAGGCAACTGCCATCAGAGAATATCATTGCCACAAATGGGTGTACTTCGTCTGCAACAATGTTTAAGTAGGTGGTACGTGTCAAAGTAACATCCACTTAAATGTCAGAATCCAAGGTTTCCCAAGAGAACATTGCCCAGAGCATCACACCATCTTCATTGGCTTGCTTTCCTCTCATAGGGAAGAGATGGCATCTGGTTGCACTAAGTAAACACACACGCACCCGGCTGTCCACATGATGTAAAAGAAAAAGTGATTCATCAGGCAAGGCCACATTCTTCTATTGCTCTATGGTCCAGTTCTGGCTCTCATGTGCCCATTGTAGGCGCTTTGGACAGTGGTCAGCGTGGGCACTAGTCTGCAGCTACGCAGCAAGCTGCGATGCAATGTGTGTTCTGACACCTTTCTATCATAGTCAGCATTCACTTGTTCAGCAATTTGTGCTATAGTAGTTTCTCTCTGGGTTCAGACCATCCTTCACTCCCCACGCACATCAATGAGCCTTGGGCACCCATGACCCTGTCACTGGTTGTCCTTCCTTGGACCTTTTGGTAGGTACTAACCACTGCATATGGGGAACACCTCACAAAACCTGCTGTTTTCGAGATGCTCTGATCCAGTTGTTTAGCCATCACAATTTGGCCCTTGTCAGAGTCGCTCAGATTCTTACACTTGCCCATTTTCTCTGCTTCCAATACATTAATGTCACATACGGACTGGTCATGTGCTGCCCAATACATCCCACCCATTGACACACATACATATACACACACACACACACTTATTGGCCACTTTATTTGATACACCTGCTTGTTAATGCAAATATCCAGCCAGCCAATCATGTGGCAACTCAATGCATTGAAGCATACAGAAATCAGTATCAAATGAGGTGTGTGTGTATATATAATATTCTCCATCTAAAAGCAAAGTAGATGCTTGTATTAGTAGTAGTTTAATTTAGTTATGTTACTGTTTGTGCAAGGTTAAAACTCAATACATTTTATTTAAGTTTTTCAAATTTTAGCCCATATATATCTATATATCTATCTATCTATCTATATATATATATATACACACACACACATTTTTTTTATTATTTTTTTTTCATGGCACTGTACTTAAATTTTCTCTTTAGATGGAGAATCCATTAAAATCTTAAAAGTATAGAAGCCGAAATAACTAGTGCAAATATGTGAAGAGGAAAAATAAAAAAAACACACGCATACATACATACATATACATACAAGTAACATGCTAGGCAAACGTTTGTGAAAGCTTTAGTGAACAATGTGTTAATATGTGCTAAATAAAAATGGGTGTTACTCTAGACTAGGTTACCATTTAGAAAATGACATTTAAAAATTTCATGACCTCTGGAAAAAAAAAAAAAAGTTTTTTCCATAAACAAACAACAATGACATAATGAAAGTGGATTTGTTCATATTTTTATTTCATTAAAACCTGACAGCATATTCCTTAACTTGTGGTTTATTCACACATTTGTTTTTCAAAATATATATTTTGTGCAAAATGTAGTTCTGTGGAGTACCATATTTTGAAAAATGTCTTTATAAAATGGTTTATTCTGAAGAATCATAATACTACAGACACGTAAAAGAAATGCAGCACATCAAAAAATCAGCATGTCGCCAAACTTTTCTTTCCAGTAATCACAATGTACTTTGGTCATTAACAAGTTACAATAGAAAAATGTATGTTGCAGTGTTTATTTAATATATTGTGCACAGATATACATCTGTATTCAGAATTATCAGGGCCCTTACCCACTGGTGTCAGAATATATGCTTTTACTGGCATAAAACTAGTACAACTAGTAAAGGCATGTAAGCAGGTAATGCTACCCTCTAGCATTTGTACTTGCTGTCAGGAGCATTTGCATTGCACTTTTTCCAAAGCGTCCTGCTCCGATTACATGGGTTGACACAAGTTATCACACAGGGCCAATGGAATGCCCTTCACAGACACCCACACCCCCAACTGTAAAGTGCTTGCTAACCACCGAGTGCAGTATCACTGGTGTTTAAAAAAACGTCAGTGGATAGTCAGCCTATAAAGTACATAGGATTACCAACTTTGCTTTCAGAAACATTTGCCAAAAACAGCTTCCCAAAGTTTGATTTAGAATTTCTCGAACATTTAAACTGGTTGGCAACAGTACAAGACCTTCATACACAAACTGTAAACTACTGGAAGCAATACATAGTCTCAAATGCTCTTTCACAGCCCTGCTATTGTGTTATTGCTACAACTTTCAATTTATACGTAAAAATTGAGTAACACTGCACTACTACTTAGTAAAAGATTTTACTAAAGGGCCCCTATCAGAGCCCCGGGGTCTGCTCGATGCAGTTCTTCCTGTTTGCCCCTACATTCCATTTAACATCCCGGATGAAAGCGGAGGTGATTGCTGCATGTGATTGGTCCTCCTAGCTCACACGCCCCCCTATACTGCAATTTAAGGATGGTTAATTGATTTATAGCTTCTGCACTAATTGGTGAGTCCTGGGAAAAGTAGAAGTCCCGAGAGCTCCAGTTAGGGGGAGGGGCACCTTGGCAAAATATTTTACCGAGGTTGAAGTGCATGAGAAACATGGAACAAAATAATTCAGAATGCAATCATTGCAAATATCTGCTCTCATCATTATCAATAATCATATAGGTCCATTAGTTGATTGCATCTTAAAGGAAATGTCTATTTGTGGACTTTTTGCTTTTCTAATCCAACTACACAATCCAAAAAGGTTAATTTTGTAAACTGCACCCAGTCCTATCTTGTTTAGTTTGTTTGGTTCAATTAAGAGTAAATAGAATAAAAGATATTAAAAAAAAAAAAAAAATTGTTCACCAAAGCACACATTTCCTTGAAAGTGTCAGTATAAAATATTAGTAAAAATTGTAAATTCTTTACATTACAAGATTGTTTGCAATGTAGAGCTAAATACATGTTCCCTTAGCAGTTTGTTTATATTATTGCCTAGAGCAGCACCCTTTCATTAAAAGGCCATCTCCATTTTTGTGGAGTTTTATTTTAGGGGTTCAGTGGGCAAAAAGAGAGCATGCAGGAACTTGCCTGTCCTGAAACTTATGCCCTCTGCTGCATCGTCTTGTATCATATTTGAAGAGTAGTGTGAACGTTATTTATGCTGCTCAATTCAAACTCAAGGACGTTTTTGATGTAGCAGAGAAAGGTAGGCAGAAACAGAAGACCCACTACAGTTATCCAGAAGAGGGCAGGATAAGTAAGAGCCATCTATATTCTCCTAGAGATTGTATATAGCAAAGGATTATTCGTTATCCTTCATCACATTGCTCAGAATGTACAAGAAGACCGAAATCATCACGCAAATTAAAGTTACAATGATAGAGACAAGGATTGCCACAAATTGAGATCATATGAAATCTTTCTATAGCCCAGCATCTACAGATATCACCCTTATATCAGCACATGTGTATTTTGTACAACAATTTAAATACATGACAATGATCAGTTCTTGTTAAAATATCAACTTTTGTGGTTTGTTTTAAAATCATTCATCAGTTCTATACTCCTAACTACATTTATATGTCTAGCTTGGTATTGCTTTTTGAATGCTGGCACAATTATAGCATCATACAGAAATTAATGACCCCATATTCAAAGTCATTTAAAGAGAATACTGCAGAACAGAAAATGTAACACTTTTACTGAAACTTAAATTCACTTTTACAAATGGGGACATTTAGGATGAAACACTGTACAATATCAAACTACTACTACTTTTTGGCACCCACATTTTTCGCTCTTAAAATGTCTGGAATAAAACAAAACAGGACCCTATAATGGGGCAAATTTAAAGTAATACAGATTCTGCATTTACCCAAATAAAGGTTACTATTTGAATTAAAAATCTCTAGGCCTAAATACAGAAATGTATGTTAGAATGCTTACTTGCATATTTTTGGAATGGCATTGGTATAGCAAGACGCCATTTAGCATATATGGTACAACACAAACTTGTGAAATGGCATTGGACAGAATTACCTTGTTACCGTAAAACAAAACTGTTCAACATAATGAAACTGAATTAAAATAAAAAGAATACATATAAATGTAACATTAAAAAAGGTGCTCATCTGCAACTCCACAGTACTGCAAACAGGAAAAAAAGTGTTTAATGTGCCATAAGCACATTTTAGAACATAGAATCCTACATAATAGTAGCCTTGTACAATTATTGCTTCACTAGCAGTTTCTTTGAGGCACACATTTAAACGTTTACACATTATAATCTCAGTTTAAGGTGGTTTAAGGGGGATTATCACACATTAACTATTTTTTTTTATGGGCAGTTAAAAAAAACAAAACAAAACCCTACAAAGATTTCATATAAACTAAAATAATGTGAAATTAACTGCATTTGTACAAGATATTTGGTATAGATCAAAATCTCCAATTACTAATGCTGGTCATACCATACACGCAGTGATATCGACCGGCGATATTCAGCAGATGAAGGCCGTCTGTCTGTGCAGTATGCTGACAACTAGTCGCTCAAATTTGATCATCTTTGTGTTCTGGGACTGAACATGGATTTTGTCCTTCAGCACTTGAGCCAAGCAGAAGGGCAAGCCTCCTGTGTGGCTGGCTTAAAACATAGAGAATCGAAAATAAACAATTTTTAAGCTCTTCTGAAGCTAAAATAATTATATTAAAAATAATTGCTTGGCAATTAAAGGTTCCCATAGATGCTGTGATATGGACAGTCAATGAGGCAATTTTAAACCTAATAGGTCACAAATCTCTGCATGTATGTGCCAAATATGGCTGTTGATTCTGATCTACATCTGATGGGAACAATAAGATGAGCATGGGAAGGGTGGCAGAGGCAGTCGGACCACACTAATGGTGTCCTGTCAGAAGTTTAAGATTAAGCCATACATGTGTATGGCCAAATTTGACAAAGAAACAAAAATGCCACCTGACGATTCTGTGTATGGGCACCTTTAGACCTATTTACGCACTCTGTCTCTTATTTACTATCTGTTTACCACAATTACAACTTGAACAAAGAGAAATCCCATGAGTAATCAGGACTAACTGGAGATTATCAGGATGAATTAATGGAACAATTTAACATTACTGTTTTTTTCCCCAGGTTACCCTCTTTTAGGACACTGGAGACTACTTTGACCCAACAGCATGTAAATGAATTTTAAAAATAAATAATGGTGATTGCTCCCTTGAACCACCTCATTTTGGTTCTGTAACCAAATCATTACACGGACTAATCCAAAACAAACCCAAATGTCCTTTAAAAAAAAAACAAAAAAAACTGCTTTGATTATTCTGTTACTGAATAATAACTGTAAATTAAATATTACTTTTGATGACATCCATTTTTTTAAAATTCAATAACGCAGATTCCATTGTTGCTTAATAAGTTCTTCATAATGTGTCTCATCTTTAAATATATTGAAAGTAAAATAAGCAATTTGCAACTTTACAACCAGTTGACAAAATCATTTTAAGAAAACACTGGAGTTTGGAGGCTTTATTCCTCAGTCAGTAAAGACTTCTAAATAACTGTCCAATTTCTTTCTTCTCCCTACTTTTTTCTAATCCATCCCTGCCAATTTATATTAACAAGTGCCATCAAGAGAGAAAAAAATAACCTCTCAAAATGATTTAAAAATAACCCCAAAAAAAACACATGTATCATAAATCAGGCAAAATGATGCCTATCCACTGGTTGGTGGAGCATGCTCAGAGAGGCCCATATTGCCTTCCCCTGATGTACTAAGGCATATGCTCAGACACCTTAGGCAGGTGAAAACTAAAATAGAAAGAATAAAAATAAACACTGACAAGGTAAAATAAATAAAGAAATTGCACAAGTCAGTCACACGTAAACACTTCAGTTTTGAAAACCATGTCTTGCCACAGGCCTCAGCTTCTGAACACAAGCAGAGTCATCGCTGTGAGGCAGCTTATATTTTGTCAGAAAAACAGTAATCTTGCTCCAAATTGTAGAAAAAGCCCTCTGTTCAGCATTATGATTTGATCTTCCATAACTAGAATGAAAAGGCAAAAAATATTACAAATATGTAATAAAACCACAAATTGAAGCAGAAAGATTTTTTTTTTTTTTTTTACAAATGCTTTACAGAAATACTATAATATACTATATGTTATGTGCGCATATATGTATTTAAGGAATGGAAAGCAATAGGAGCATCAATAATAGTACAAATCCTGCAGTTTTGCCACAAAATAAACAAAAAACAAACTTCACTTTTACATATGACAAAATGTCTTAGAAATTCTCCATGTGAAATCATAACGCTTTACACAAACTATCTTCTGACTTGCATATATTCAGAGCCATCTTAACTCATGTGCTCGCTGGGCAGTTGCTCAGGGGCCCCACGATCATGGCGGCCCCATAGGCTTGGCAAATTTTCAATATATTACTCCAGCAGATTTATTCAGAACCTTCAAACGCTCTTTATTAAAACATTTAGGTGCACTAGTCACCTCAGTATCAGCTGTTATCTGTACATATCGCCTTGCTATTGCGAATATCCTGACCTTGACGATGACATACACATATTAATTGTACGTAAGCAAGACAAAAACATATTAGAAGAACTTTACGGCTTAAAAAAATGATGCATGTTGGTTAACAGTCCAGGTCAGTTGCCTCCCCCTGCTACCTACTAAACGTAAATAATGAAAGAAATTAAATGGAGGGCAATGAAGTTTGAAGGCTATGACACGACAGTGGCTTCAAATTTTTATTCCAGTGAGTGGTTGTGTAGGTAGGGCCACAGTGCACTGCTTTGCCCAGGGGCCTATAATGCTGTTTAGAAGGTGCTGCATATATTAAACAATTGTTATGACAATCATATATGAACCAGTGGTTGAAGTGGAAATTTAGTGACAGTATGGAAAATGTAAGTGAATGGAATTTTATAGTGCTACAATGAAGGCAGTAGGAGAACTGACTGTACAACATACCACCGCATACTAACCCACTTCGACCACTGGTCTGATCACTATAAAATCTATAATGACAAACTTAATTACCCCTTCCATTGGCACTTCTCCCACATTAAATACTTAAGGGTACTCTACCTTACTGGTGAGGGCAATACCCATCAGGCCAACTATCCCCCTCTGATTAATTGTACCAATAATGATCTTACCCCTTGAGATAAACTTATGATCGGGTAACCTAAGTCAAGATGAATGTGCTCCCCAAACTTATGCACCTCTTTAATGTTCTTCCCAGATCCCTCCTCTAATTCTATACATGCTGCAAAAATCTTTAATGTGATGGGCCCGTCTCCTCCAGTGCCCCCCCCATGACATGTGGCCTTGGCATCCTTAATCTTAAAAATTATTACTCAGCCCAATTGACTCAGTATGTTCAGTGGTACACTTCCCCTGTGAGCAGAGTTTGGGTAGACATAGAATAGTCTCTGCCGGGAGGCTCCTCAATATGCTCCACTGCAGCGCTCTGCCATTGTTCGCAAACATCCTGTGCTCACCCTTTCTCTATCCATATGGTCACAATGTAATAGGATGACCACCCTTTCCCCATCTTGCTTTGTTATGGTCCCCCTGTGGTCCAACCCTGCTTTTGAGTCAGGCCTCTCCCTTCAAATGTTCTCTGGCTGGGCCGTGCCTAGAGTTCTCCTCCTCAACATCTCCAGAATAGCTTATTTTCCTCAGTTTTCTGATCTTCCTAGTTTTTCAATGGGACAGTTTCACCAGTATTTACAGGTCAGGCACTTCTTTCACTCTGTTAAACCACATATTTTAGCTAGGCCGACCATAATGTTTGTGTATCTATTCCTTTCTGGTCCCTCCTCAAAAGGTCTTATCTCTACACTATAGAACACACTACTCTCACGACCGATAGAAAAGTGTTTCCAATTAAAATGGGAGGTGGACCTAGGAGGATCTTTGGATCAGGAAGAATGGTCTGATGTCTCTGAATGAACTGCAAGATGCTCTATTAAATGTTTACATCAAAAGAGAATATGTGGAAATTGCTCCCTTCTAGGCTACATAGTATTTATCCACAGGTTAGCAACCTGCCAGATTGCATGTTCTTGAAAGAACTCCTTTTCGCTGGCACACCTTTCTATCTGCAACCGGGTGTGGCACATTTACCAAATACAACATGTCACTAGCATCCTGAGGGGATCCTCTGTTTCTCCTTCCATAAAGTTTTGGTTCCCTGGGCTTCTTACAATAATCAGCCACTAACATCTCCATTAGACCAGATTCTGTAGGATGGGAATTACCCCTTGTTGCTCTGGCCTCTTATTGCTATTTTTCTGTGTTAACTTCTCTTCTCCTGTCTCTTCTATGTCCTCCTCAATCTACTCCATGCCCCTCCTGACATCTCCCTTTTAGCCACCCTTCCCCCTTTCTTCCCCAATTAATGTTAAAATGTGCAATGCTGTCAACATTATCTAGAATAATTTTCTGTAGGTATATTCATAGGAGTATAATGCTATCGTGGATTTTGTACATTGTACTACACAAGGCTAGATATCCTTTATTTATTAGCATTTCTGGTTTGTCTTTCTTGTTCTTTCTCTTGCGATGTCTCCAATAAACAGTATTTAGAAAAAGAATAAAAAAAATAAATCAATCTACAAATGACAGGATGAGGTCTACAAGGTTTACATCAAGTATAAAAACCATCTTGTGTTTATGGTTTGCAGTGAATTTTGTTTTAACAACATTGTCCTACCATAACAAGCAAAATTCTCACCTTGAGATTGAATCCTAGCAGATCACTAATAACACCAGACACAGCAGACAGGATGACTACCTGGGTGATATTGTAAAGCAGCGGATTCATTGTAAGACCATATAACCTAAAGGGGCTGTCAAGTTCCTTAGAGAGAAAACACAAATGAATATTAGTTTATGAAACAGTATTTGAAAGCACAACATAGGTTAGCCCAATTATAATTTCAAATGGTATATTAATGGACAGTCTATTGAACAATATTCATCATATAAAAAGCAATCAACATGAACAGACATGCTATAGAATGCTAGTAAAACCATTCTCTCCAAGCAGCCAATCCTGAAACAAAACAAAATACGAGAACCAGATTTTGTTAGTATGGCTATAAACTCATTTTCATAAGTTAATTATACCAGTATCTTAAGTTTTATAGGGAGGTGCTGCTGCTAAACTATTAGTGACTTGGAAGCAGAGAACAGTGTTTATTAAGGTAGTGCACTGACTGCCAATACATTTTGTAGCATATTTAAATTTATTTCCTCAAAACTCATTGGCTGTCTGCGCACTGCCATAATAAACCTTGTTCTCCGTTTCAAATTCTGAAAACAAAGCAAGACAAGTTCATTTTACAGTCCAAGCTTTCAGGACAGATTGACACACACACACACACACACACATACATACATACATATTAGATAAATAAATGTATTTCAATCTATTTTTATATCTATATAACATGTTCCTTCCAAATGATGGGAAAAAAAATAATAAAACAAACACATGCCAGTAACAGAATATTAGTAACCGGCTTCAATGTTTGCATTGGCATGCATATATACAGAGAAATAATACAGCATGATTCCAGTAAACCGTATTATTATTATTATTATTATACAGGCATGAAAACAAAAGGTATGGAGGGCCTGATCAAGTGAGCTTGCTCTCTAGTATGAAGGACTTGTGCATATTTTAAACCAGTAACTTACTTTCAACAGCTTAGTAGCTAATTTTAAGACATTGTTGACAAGTGTCAGCTCTTCCTTCTTGTTTGGTTTCTTCTCCATTTTCAAGTACAAATTAATCTATTTGACACAGGAAATAAGTTACATGGTGTCAGGTTACACTACACATTTGGTCAATTGCAGTACATAAGTTTACACTTTTTTTTCTGCACTCAATCAAAAACACATATGGGCACTACTGTAAGACACTGTTTTTAAATGACAAACTGCAATATTCACACACACACACACACACACACACACACACACACAGTGTAGTATGTACACATTTGTGAGCAGGGAGAGGCAATTTGTGAGCCATGGACAGATTGTGGATAAAGAAAAAACTCTGTGCAACAAATCTCTTCTGTGGTTACATGTATTGATTTTCATGTTAAAGCAGAATAAAACAATTAACACTTTAAAATTATCTTCTTGCAGCAGAGAATCTTGTTTGCATTAGTTTATATATTTCCATACAGTTCCTTTGTAATGGAATTTTATTCACTCTTGGCACATACGAACTAAAGCTGGGTACACACTACAGAAATTTCGATCAACTTTTTATGCCGAGCGATTTTACATGCGACCGATGGTCCGATCGCTCGGTCCATGGACTGCATACACACTAGCCTTGTTTAGGATGAGAAAGGGAAGAGCGGACGTCCCTTTAGCGACTTTTTACAGCCATGTTGTCGTGAACAATTATTTAAATTCCGTACACACTGCAGCGACATTTGCGGGGAAATGTACGAGATACCGAAGACATTAGCATAAAGGGGCGGACCCTGCACTATAGTTAACTCCCAAAATAGCTTAAAAACAGAAGGCTACACTGTCCCTTCATTCATTCCCATTTGTACACGTAAACTTGGAAAGAAAATAAATAAATTCTAAGTCCTGAAGAGTTGGTCGGACCTTAAAAATAAAGAAGCTAGGAGACTGGAGCGAATCAGTAAAAACATTAAAAAAAAGTGAGTAGCATGTGTAGTCGTGTAATGTACCTGTTTGCATTGGTTCATGTAACAGTAGAATGAAATACATAAAGTCCTTCAAACGTATGATTATTGTTTTGTCAGAAGCAAGAATTAACGGTGACAAGGCCAACATACATCCAAAGGGTAATAACCCACGTGCTTTATACACGTGTAACAGTCTACAGCCAGATAGGTGCAATACACATCTATACAAAACACAGTGATGTGCGGATTTCACACCATGTGGGACTGTGATTGACATAAAAATTTACATACACACACCCCCAGGTCGAGGAAGTAACGGAGGATTGTCGTGGATCTGTCGGAAGTTTATACACACTACACAGCAGAAACGAGATTGGAACGAAAATATTAAACGGTACGACCAACCAAATGAGGCGATAATCGTCCATTTGGGCAGACTTTCGACCATCGTGTAACTGTACACACTGACCCGACTTTTGAAAGAGCGGTCGTATGTCGGCTGTTTGAGCCGATTATTGGACGAAAACAGTGTAGTGTGTACCCAGCTTAATGCAACCAACTTTGAAAGACATAATATTGTAAAACTGACTGACAGTAAGAATTAGTCATGTATTGCTCAGAAAACAAGGTTCTCTCATTGACGCTCAATATTTTCATGCTGCAACCACAGTATAAACATGCATCCCACTGTCCAATCACCTTTCCTGTCCACATAGCATTAAAAAAAAACTAACTACATATAAATATTTTTCTACTACACAGACTGTTCTCTTCCCTCTAAGGAGAACATTTAAGAAGAGATCATAAAAAAAAAAAAAAAAAAAAAAAAAAGTGTTCACCAACATATCATAAAACAATCTGCTATGCATATACAAGACCATGGACTTGAATGACGTGAAGATTTTCTATAGGCATTCCTATAGTAAAATTATTTCTTATGCATACTTGCCTACTTTCGGAAACTTGTTTCCGGGAGAAGGGGCGTGACTGGAGGGTGGCATGGGTGGGGCGCGGCCAAACGCGTCATTTTGGCCCCGCCCCCTGCGACGGAATTGCCGTTTTTTGCAGGGGGAAGGGGGCAAAATGACGCGATTCACGGCAAAACGCTGCATTTTGGTATGCAGTAGCAGGATGCGGGGGATATATCAGCTCTCCCGGGAGTCTGTGAGACCGACCCGAATTTCAGGAGTTGGCAAGTATGCAAATCTTATCCCAGGATAACTCGTGCTTACAGTTAATTTGTAAGGCCAACTGACAGTACAATAATGGTTACTTGTATTTGTCTAATCTGGAAGAATTTCATTTGTAAACGCTAAAGACTATACAAATCAACACATGAAGATGGCGTGTATACAAACCATGGCTAACTCTGCAATGCGCTCTGATCTGCAAGTCATTTGGCTGTTGTAATAAAGCCTTTCTAATTATGTTTGCAAAAACATTTTTGCACTGTTTGCATTTATTGAATCTACATATGGTGGTGGGGAATTAATATATTTATAATTTTCTCCTAGTAGCACGTCTAGTAAGAGATTAAATGTCACAATAGGCAACCCTGGGAAGACTGTTCTGCAGTAAATGATTTAGGAGTACAATTTTCTAGGCACATAAAAGATTATTTAAGAACATACTGACCAAAAGCTTTTGTGCTCACCTGCTCAGTCAACAATATTGAGGTATTGCTATATTTTTTGCTGGTTTCTGAACCAAGTGTAACAAATCTCAATAAAAAAAGTGTTAAAGAAATCGACCAGATGACTAGTTCCCAATTGTAGTGACACTCCAGAAAAGTTTCATGAATATGAAGAAGCTGTTAAAAAAACAAATTACATGTTAAACAAAAAACACCAACACGATATTAGTCATAATTATATATGCCATTTTGTAGACTCAAATATTTATTAAGCCAACATGCATTGTTCCACTGTGTCTTAACACAGTTATGCAAGTGTGCTACAGTGCAGCCCATTTACAGTGACTAGGAAAAGTAAGCCTCTCCACAAGACACTTTTGAGTCTATGAACACGTGTCCAACTATTCCCTATTTGTTTCGAAACAGGACATTTAAGAAAATCTTTAGTTTTAACCTACAGAATGATCAAGGCTGCAGGATGATCAAGGCTGCAGGATGCTCCGAGAAATCTACACCCCAAATCCTCAAGTGGTGGAGTTAGGCTTGCTAGTATCTACAAAATGTTAAGAGTACACAGCGAATGTGAATATATCAACAGATTCTATAGTAGATCTTGTACTTCACTATAATACAAACAGCGCTTTTAAAAGCATACACTGATCACTAGTCAAAAGCTTTTCTTTGGACACTTGTAAACAAATTTCTGGAAAATATGACATACAAATACGGTAACTGTATACAAATACCCATGTTACTCACTAGATGGCAGGCCGATGCTTTGGTATAATCTAAAACTCTTTCCCGAGAACAATTTAACAGTGTTTCAAGAATTAACTAATATATACACATATGCATATTCAAGATCTTCAGATAAATCAACTAAATTGTATAGTAGTCTCCAAGTACATTTCTTACATTCAAGTTCAAAATGAAGACGTATAAAGAAGGGATATGAAAATGCAGAAGATGTTAAATACGGATACTATACAACTACAGAAAAGTCAGACTATTTACAGCCTGATTCAAAAGAATACTTGAAGGATTCTATCAATGTTTCCATTCATTTGGTGTATACACAAATTATATATTAGAAAGTTTCTTAATGAACGTAACAGTTTCTCAATATAGGGATTTCAAACTCATATGGTCAAGATGATTACCCATCAATGAAGGCAACAGTAGATTCAGAAAAGATAGACACATACTGAACAAAGTTTTATAGGCTAATATTTCACGAAACCACTGCAAATACAGAACTGCAAGCAAAGCATATACTAAAATACATAGATTGTTCCAAGACAGTGATAAGAGATAAAACCACATATAAGGTCAAAAGCAGAGGGTTCAGGTTTTTCTTTCCATCATAGTTCCAAGTTTCTTCATCAACAAAAATAATTTATAAGAAACAAACCATCTCCAGTAAATATAGTGCATATTGTAAAGTATTGTAGATATGCCTTTCATTCATGTATGATATCAAGTAGATCTACATTTTCCACAAGTAAAAACACATTGAGATGTAGAAAGATTTTAGAACACAAGCTGTTGTCTCATTTCAGTTATACTGCTAGCGTATACAAATGTTTCAAATCTATAGACTCAATGCTGTCTTTTTTTTTTTTCGTTCTAATCTAACAGTGTAATTAAGTCTAATCTGAAATGTCTGACTTTACACTTAAATTAACCTATTCAACATGGTGTCTGTTCTATTATTTGGAGAAAACAGACAGACAATCTTGAAGGAGGGCAGTGCTTACTTATTTTGCACCAGTAAAAAAAGCCAGGGTTTGTCAGACTGGCAGTAATATGCCAAGGCAGCAAAACGGATCTATGCAGACTGCAGATTTGTGGGTTCATAGTGGCAGGGCCAGGCAATTTACACACAGTAATTGACATGCTCTGCAATTGCTGTTTCCTCACTTGTGTCAGATCCACTTAGGACTGTATACTAGTAGTTCGTAATGAGTGGAGGAAATGCTCAATGCCACTTTGCTTTTTAACAGATCTGTATTGTAATGTTGACACAGGACGAAGCACTGCATTTGATATTCATGGTTTAAAACTGTCATTTTTGGATTAGTGCATTTTAAATTTATTTATATAGATACATACAGAAGAATTCTAAGCAGTCTGGTTTTATTGAAAACTCAGTTTTCCAGGACAGTGAAAACAGACGTGTCTTTTGTGACAGACTAAAAAGAGTTGCAGAGATGGAGATCTTATTTTAAGAATACATCTACGCAATATTGTACTTATTTACATGTTTTCCTTAATGAGCCAGATATTCATACAGCATTTCAAATACCTTGTAGCATTTAAATATTCCATTGGGATTCATAGAAATCCCATGTGTCCCACTGTTTTTACAATTAAAAATCAATTTATTTATTTTTTAAATAAAGTAGATTACCCTGGTAAAACCACAGTTTTCCCATAGTATGCCAGCTGAGCATTGCAAATGTTGCGAGTATGATAAGCCCTGGAGAACTGACCAATGAATTTTGTCAGGAATGGTGGTGGTCCCCAACATGGCACCCCCAAAGTTTCACGTTCTGCTGAGCTTCTATGTCTTTAAAAGTAGACATACAAGCTTCAAAAATTTGGAGAAAAGTAATGATCAGTTAGGGTCAAGATTTAAAAAACAAAAACAAAACCAAAAACACAATCTCACCTGTGCACAGCAAATAAATACTGCTGAAATGGTCAGTAAGAAGGCAGATGAAACTATTACGTCAACTGAACGTTGGGGTCCTCTTCGCTGGAAGGAGAAAAAACAAAAACATGTTATGCTTTATGTTAAACTATAACAAATATAATATTTAATATAATCAGTAGAATATCATGATTTGCCTTCCTTATTAGAATATTCATTGGCAAAGATAAAAAAAAGCAAACATCTCAAATTAATTTCAAAGACGCCTCCACAATACCAAGTGATAATCTTCTAGAAGTATCGACACCTGCCTTTGAGTGTGACAAAAAAAATATTTTGAGAGGTTATATATGTGGCATAAACTGTATTGCTTACCACCTCCCTCAGAGGCTTCATACTTGGTCTCCTAAGCCTGCCAGTTCTCCTAACCCACCACTACCGCAGTGGTGCACCCGGGGTGGAGGGATTTCCTGGTACCTGAAACGGACTGCATAGGGTTGCTTGCCAGACACCCCACTGGCATCTCTGGCTAGGAGGTGGGGGTTTCTGGCAAGCAACCCTATGCA
Source organism: Mixophyes fleayi (assembly GCF_038048845.1). Taxonomy (NCBI): domain Eukaryota; kingdom Metazoa; phylum Chordata; class Amphibia; order Anura; family Limnodynastidae; genus Mixophyes; species Mixophyes fleayi. The sequence continues at coordinate 162,812,907 of NC_134405.1, forward strand.
GTCCGTGCATAGGCTGCCAGGTCGCATACTACTAAATGCGGTCGCATCATTCATTCCCAAATTTTTTGTACTACAGCTTATAGTACAATATTCTATGAATAGATTATGCTGCCGCAGTGAGTAATATGCGATGTGGCAGCCTATGCACGGACCGGCAGGACGGTCTGCATCTCATCCTCCTCTCTGAAGGTAGACCTTGTGGCTAGGGGGGACAAGTGTGATCAAAGCTGCTGGGCAAAGGGGGTATGTGTGAGTAAAGCATGTGGGCATTTCTTTCTCAAAAGGTTTTTATTAAGTTTTTAGTAAAAGAATATGCAACAAACATAGCAGTTACCACAGAGCACAGTGCATAATGTAGATCCAATAAATCAAACAGAACTGCACATAAACCATCAAAAAGGTAACAAAAAACAATAACACAGGAAACATTCAAGTACACATAAGACAAAGACTTCAAGAGGGAGGAGGAGGGAGACAGACAGGGGGGCAGGAGTCGGAGACTGGCCGTATTGACCCCAATCAACCATAAAGGCACATTTTGAAAACGGGACATCTACCCTCTAGAGGGGTATACAGCATGGGAGATTTAGGTGGCAGACACAGGTCTATACTTTGAAAAGAATTCGTACCATGTGAACCATTTAAGTGGGCATTTCTTTAATGACAGTGCAACAGGGCTCCTTCTCTAAACTATGGGAGCCCTGTAGCACCAAATTACTGTATCCTCCAAGGATATTAAATTGTTCCTTGCCTTACGCTTGTCACCTGCTAGGCACACAACTGTGACACATAAAACTTTGCATGCTCTTCGACTATAGGGGGGCCCCATGAAGTTGCTGTACTGGGGCCCACAATTCCTTAGTGGCCCTGCATGCTTGAGGTGACTGGACCCTCTCCCCGGACCATGCACTTTACAGCTTATGGTTGCGGATCATTTATGATCCATCCTACACTTTCCCCTGCTGTGAGTCCCTGTCCCTTTCTCCCCAGTGCCAGCATGTGTGCAGCAGCAGGACACAAGATACAGCACTGGATGAAGGAGGCGAGTGTGATGAGTGTGATGAGTGGTTTCTCATGTAAGTGTGTCACAATGAGGGAAAGGAACTTTTAATGTAAATGGAGGAATTTAATGTACAAGTATAATATAATATTTATACTTGTATATGTACATTCCAATTAAAAGTTATAACTAGAGTTATTGTGCTGAACCTGTATTAAAAATGGAGCACAGGGGGGCGTGGCTAGGCAGCCATTTCAGGTGGTCGCTTTTCACATCAGCTCCTGCACTCAAATCAGGTACTTGGGGAATTACCTGCAAACTCGTGGCCCATTCTCCCTGAATCTGGCACCAGAGGATTGGGGCACTGCCCTGGATACCCCAGCTGCAGCTGGTCACTCACCTCCCCCTCCCGACGGCACCGCAACTGGTCCCCGCCACGCTGGGCCTCTCAGCTCTCAGCTCCTGACCGCCCATACAACTCCCTGGGGCTTCTTCAAGCGGAGCTCCGCTTCCTATAGAGCCCCCACGGCGCTCGGAGCCACAGACGCCGCCATCTGACAGGAATAGGTGAGCGGGACCCGGAGGCCTACTTCCGGAGAAGGCCTGGGGCTCAATTTCAGACCTACCCGGCGGACATCTCCACTTCCGGTTTTACCGCGGGGACTTCCGGTCGGGCAATTCGTCCCAGGGCTTCCTGCGCTGGGCCTTCAGCTCAGCTTAGAGCTCATGACTGGGCTCGGAGGTTCCCACCATTAGGGGTCCGCCAGCAGCTAACCACCAGGCGCACTCTCGGCCTGACAATTAGTGGCGCAGATATATCCCCCAGCAGCGCTGGACCAGAGGACACGGGCCAAGCCTGCAGCTGAAAAAGCACCCGGACTGGCGAGGAGACTGGAGAAACCACCCACTGCCAGCGCCCAACCACAGGAGCCAGGTCAGTGTGAAAAAACCAAAAAAAAAAACAAAAAAACAAAACAAAAACCTGCTACACACGGGGCAATTACACTACCGCTGCCCATTCTGCCTGCCTCCTTCAAGTATTCTGAGATTCTTCTAAGACTTCAGGCTTCACACCTCCTGAATCACTATAGTCCTAACCCATATTGTATTTTACCTATTATTGGAGCCGATCCCAGAGCTCCAGGGGTGCGCAATGACCCTGTAACCCCCTAAAGTGCTGACAGGGGCGGGAAGTCTTTTCCATGCTATTTACACTCAGACCCATGTGAATTCTCTTCCCTATGTGGGCCCTCCCATTGTAATTTATTCTACTATCCGGTTTGCTCACACAGCCCCTCTTACTGCCTGACAGCCCTGCCTTTGAGGATCCTTCACAATGCCTAAAGGCAGTAAGAAATCCCACCCCAAAAGCCTCCCTCAATATTTCTCGAAGCAATCAACCTCAACCCCGCATCGGTCGAGGACGGGCTCCCCCCACACTTCTGCTGAATCTGACTCAGAGGAAGATGATACGTCCCCGATAACCAGACGGGACTTCCTAACGTTAATTAAAGAAATGAAAGAACTGAAATCTTCCGTGCACTCAGAAGTACAAGCTGCCCTCCACTCACTGCGGACAGAGGTGACTTCAATAGGAACCCGCACTGACCAAGTTGAACAAAGATTAGAGACGGTGGTGTCCTCTCAGACAGGCATGGAGGAAGACATTGTACGCCTACGAAGTGACTTGACATCTGTCCAGGAACATCAAGAGGATATGGACAATCGGGCGAGGCGGAACAATCTGCGCCTAAAAGGCATTCCAGAAACGGTCGAACCTGCGCATCTGGACCAATACTTGAAGAAGCTTTTCTCCCAATTGGCCCCTGAGGTCCCGGAGGACCACTTATTGCTGGACAGAGCCCATAGGGCCCTAAAGCCCAGATCTACCGACCAGAACCAGCCTAGAGATGTCATCTTACGACTTCACTTTTATACTACCAAAGAGATGGTCTTGCGCGGAGCCAGAAAATTACATACCTTAACATTCGAGGGTCACAACATACAGATCTTCCAGGACTTGTCACCAACCACCCTGGCCAGACGTCGGGAGCTTGCCCCGGTAACGCAAGTTCTACGAGATCATAATGTCCGTTATCGCTGGGGCTTCCCCTTCCGCCTGTTCCTCTGGCACCAGGAGAGACAGATTTCCGCCCGCACACTACCGGAGGCCCAGGCCCTCCTACACCGCTTAGGTCTTGCTCCTGAGCCCCCCACGGGCGCCTCTCATTCATCTACCTCGAGCAACCAGGATCTAAACCCGCGGCCCCAAAGAGCTCCGCGAGGCGAATGGTCTACAGTACAAAAGTCCTCCACTCCTCGCAAGACCTAGTAATTTATATCCCTGACTGTCTTTTAGGGATCAGAAACTCCCCACCCAGGAAAGGTCAATCCGATCCGATCCAGGGCTATTGTAAACCGTTCCTGACCGCCTAATGGCCAATTCTACCGAAGGACATTTGAGGAACTATACTTACCCGGAGACGTGCCCTCCGAAATGTCCATATGTTACCTAACTTCTCAATATATTGTTCACACGCCTGAGGTCTGGGGTTCCTGTTTGCCCTGCCTTGTTTTTTGCTTGTTGTTTGTTTTGCTTCGTATACAGGTGGATTTCCATACCCATGGCCTTCTAGGAGTTACAGCGGAATGCCGCTATGGACCTCCCTCGGAAAAGCGGCATCTCCCCCATGACCATCGGCAGGCATGTTTATCTGTTTTTTTGGGGTCCATTTGGTCCCGTTATGTAATTGCTTTTTGTTTAACTGTTGAAATTCTCTATACGCTCACAGTGGTTCAAATTGGCATTTGTAAACATTTGTTTGTTATCTCTGTACCCTCTGGTTCGACAATGTTACATAGTTAATCCATATGTTTATATGTTTACATGATGTGGCCCCACCTTACTGATACAGCCCTCTCTGTCATCCCCTCTTCCCCCACACCCACGGGCCCACTGGGTAGCAGATACCCGCCTCCCCCCCCCCCCACCCCTGTCAGCCATCTACCTTTCGCCTTCCCGATTGGTAAGCCCTAGCCACCTCCCCCATAGAGCTTGACTGCTCTCAGCTGGTCCCCGGGTACCTAAAGTACCGTTCCTTCTGCCCCACCAGCATCCTGGACGGGTTCCCTGCACCACTCCCGTCCTCCTTTCCCCACTCTCCCACCACACCTACAATGTCTCCCCAACCATGGTCGTCTCTGGCATCTATCCCTTCAGCAAGACAAAACTACAATTCACTACATATATTTTCACCTCCTGACTCTCCCACTTTGACTTTCTCATGACACTCCGTCTGATTTCTTTCAATGTTAAAGGTCTTAACTCTCCCCAAAAAAGAGGCAAACTCTACGCTTCTTTACAGGCCCTTAAAGGCGACCTAGTATTCCTACAGGAGACCCACTTTATCAAACACTTGCACCCGGAACTTAAATCCAAGAGATTCCCCCTTTCTTATCATGCTTGTGACTCTGCCAAGAAGAGATGCGGGGTGGCAATCCTCTTCTCACGTAATCTTGTCTTTGATCTCGCAGACTCACACAGGGATAAAGAAGGTAGATACATTATCCTAGTAGGTAAATTGAACAACCTCCCGTGCACACTAGTGAACATCTATGCCCCAAACCAAGACCAGCACAAATTCTTTAGGCGCCTGGGAGCTACACTCTCTCAGGTTCGCAAGGGAGAATTGATAGTGGGAGGAGACTTTAACGCGGTCCTCACCCCCCATTTGGATAGGTCTGCCCCTTCAACTGCTCCTTCCGACGGGAGGGACAGGAGGAACTCTAGAGCCCTGCAGGATTTCATGAAACTGCACAATCTGTATGATACTTGGAGAATCTCTGACCCCTTGGCCCGGGATTATTCTTTCTACTCCTCAGTCCATAACACTTATTCCCGAATCGACATGATCCTGCTCAGCCACGACCTGACCCTCAAACTCACTAATTCCACTATCCATTCAATTACATGGTCTGACCATGCCCCAATTTCGGCGGACCTCTCCTCCCTAGTATCTCGCTCCTCCACATTCTCCTGGAGACTCAACGAGTCCCTTCTCCACGACAAAAACACAGTAGCTCATATTAAATCCCTAATATCCGAATATTTTGAAACAAATGAATCTCCTGATATTTCCCCCTCTACTCTCTGGAATGCTCATAAGGCGGTCATTAGAGGCCATCTAATGGCTTCGGCAGCAAATGCTAAGAGGATTAGGGTGGCCGAGACCATGCGTCTCTCCACGACCCTCCACCAGTTGGAAGAACAACATAAATCTAACCCTGACCCTGCTTTATTTGAACAAATGGCCTCCGTGAGAGGTGAACTTAACCTACTTCTCTCCCACCGAGTGGCCAACAAGCTGAAATGGCTGAACCAGCGCTTTTACGAAAAAGGTGATAAGGCGGACAAGCTCTTGGCCACTCGGCTGCGGACCAAAGTCTCGGCCCGTAATCTTATGGCTATTAGGGATCCCTCCGGGACTCTGGTCTATGACCCAAAATTAATCCGCTCAGAATTCCAAAATTACTATTTAAAATTGTACAACCTCCCTCAACCCCCCAACACTTCGGCCCACAGGGAACAGTCAGAGCGTATAGATAAGTTCCTGGAGGACGCTCGCCTTCCGAAGCTTACTCCCCAGGCTGCAGACCGCCTTAGTGAACCCATCTCCTTGGAGGAGGTAGTGCAGGTTATTAAGGCTCAGAAAACAGGAAAGGCACCTGGTCCTGATGGGTTTTCAGCAGCCTACTATAAGAAATTCGCTGCTCTTCTGGCCCCCCAACTCTCCACTCTTTTTAACTCTATCCTAAAGGGCAAACCCTGGCCTAAAGAATCTCTGGAGGCTCGGATAACCCTGATCCACAAGGAAGGCAAAGAAGTCCATAATTGTGCTAGTTATTGCCCAATATCCCTCCTTAATAATGACTTGAAACTTTACACTAAGATCCTGGCCAATCGCCTAAACACTGTACTCCCCGGGCTAGTTCACTATGATCAGGTGGGGTTTGTCCCTGGTAGGCAGGCCAGGGATAACACAAGGAGAACTATCGATCTCATTCATATAATTAACACTAGGAAAACTCCATCCATCATTTTATCCTTGGATGCCGAAAAGGCCTTCGACAGGATCTCCTGGCAGTTCATGACTCATACCCTCAAGCATTTCGGTCTGTCTGGGGATTTCTTGTCGGGGGTCCAGGCCCTGTATTCTCACCCCTCTGCTAAGGTTATGGTCAATGGTTCTCCTTCTGATCCCGTCCCAATAAGTAATGGCACCCGCCAAGGATGCCCACTCTCCCCTTTAATTTTTGCCTTGGTCATTGAGCCTCTGGCAGCCACTATCCGAGCCTCCCCAGATATCAGAGGAGTGGAGACAGGGTCCCTGGAGAGTAAGCTCTCACTCTTTGCTGACGATATACTCCTCACGCTCCAGCAACCAAGAATATCTCTGCCCAACCTGTTCTGCCTCCTCTCGAGATATGGTGACCTATCCGGGTATAAAATCAACATAACAAAATCCGAAGCCCTATTTCTTAATGTGCCCTCACAGGACTGCTATGATCTCACCTCCCATTTTCACTTTAGATGGCAGAAGAAAAAATTAAAATACCTGGGAGTATATATAACCACCTCATATGAAACCCTATACCAGGAGAACTATCCAGCCCTCTTCCACAAACTCAAGTCAGACATCTTCTCCTGGCGAACCCTAATCATCTCGTGGCTGGGCAGGATCATTGCGGTAAAAATGACTGTTCTCCCTCAACTTCTTTACCTTTTCCAGACACTGCCTGTGAGAATACCCCTAACTGAAATTTACTCTATGCAACAACACCTTTCTAAATTTGTTTGGCGAGGCAGGTCTCCCAGGCTCCGATTGGCACTACTTAAAAAACCTAAGGGCTGCGGAGGCAGGGGCTTCCCCGACCTCAAGGCCTACTACTGGGCAGCTCAGCTAAGCTCAATAGCCTCCTCATTTGCTCCACCGGCATCTCATGCATGGGCAGACCTGGAGGCTGCCTACCTCTCCGTACCCGACTTGTCAGGCCTTTGGGGAGTCCCTTCTGATATTCGGAAGGTCCTAACCAAACGTTTTCCAACTCTGGAATTTGCGGCTCGGATCTGGGAGACCTGCAAGGGTCATCTCTCTATCTTTCCTAACCCTCTGCACATCATACCCCTGTGGCATAACCCCACCTTCCCTCCGGGAAAGTCCCGATCTTTCTCTCGGCTATGGACTAGGGCAGGATTCCGTTTTGCCGGGAGCCTTCTTGAGCGAGGAAGGCCCATATCCTATGACGCCCTCTGCTCCAGGGTCCCTAACTTTCACCCGCCGTTCTACCAATACCTGCAGGTTCGGCACTTCCTCCTGTCACTCCTGTCGGACAACTCACCTCACTCCCCCTCCCAATTTGAATCTCTCTGCCTCTCTTCCCCTCTGCGAAGGGGTATGATCTCGTCCTTGTATAGTCTACTACTAGGAAAACTGATTCCCTCCGGGAACGCACATGAGAGGGAGTGGGAGAGGGATCTGGGCCCTCCCCCGGAGGAGGACTGCTGGGAGACCATCAGGCTAAACGTGGCTTCTAGTTCCATCTCCACATTAATTAAGGAAAATGCGTACAAAGTCTACTACAGGTGGTATCTCACACCTGACAAGCTCGCAAAAATGTACCAGTCAGCCTCTCCCGATTGCTGGAGGAATTGTGGCCATCGAGGCACCTTCGTGCATATTTGGTGGTCATGCCCGGTTATCTCCTCCTTCTGGGACAGGGTTTCGAGACTTCTTTCCTCCCTCCTCCAATGCCCTATCAGAAAGGATCCATGGTCCTTCCTCCTCTGTTACCCTATACAAGACCTAGACACCCATTCCGCAAAACTTGCCTCGCATGTTCTGGCAGCCGCCAGATGTTTGATTGCTAAGCTCTGGAAGCAGGCGAACCCCCCCCGCATCTCTTCTCTTAAATCTTATATATGGTTTATTGCCAACGTGGAAAAAATCACGTCGCTGCTGCGAGACAAAGAAGACAAATTTCATCAAATCTGGGCCCCCTGGCTTTATGCCTAAGATCCCCGTAGCTTTATCTTCCTCCAAATAGTCTCTCCCTCCACAACTCCAGAGAACATTGACCCCTTTACTCCTTTAAAAAACACTCCCATGCAGATATGACAGCACCCCCTTCTGAAGGTGAACATGCTCCTCTCAAGTATATCCCATGATTCGACCATCTCCCCCCCCCCCCCCCTTACCCACCCTACACCTCCTCCTCCTCCTCCAATACCCATTCCCTCTCCCTCCCGCCCCTCACCCATTACCATTCTGTTATAGTGCAATATACTTTACTGTTTTATGAGTGACATTGCTGGATATCCACTATGCTTTATGACTATTCCAATCAATATGCTTGTTATCTAAAGTCTATGTCATTCATACTTTATTATACAATAAAATTTTGAGTTAAAAAAAATGGAGCACAGCTTGGAGGGGCTTTTAATATAAGTGTGGGGGAAGGGGGAAAAGGATTTCAATGCAAGTGTAAGAGGAAGTATTTTGACGTGATCTGGGTGGGGAGTGAGGTATTATGTTTATAGTAGGGCGAGAGTGGGGGCCAATAATTTAATTATGGGTGGAAGCTTTTAATTCATTGGTGGAGGATATTTTATGGTGGGGACTATTTATTTTAATAGTGGGGTTATGGTGTACCTATTCATTTAGGCTGGGATGATGGGTAACTATTCATTTAATGCTAGGGTGAATTGGGTGCTATTAATTGAATGTGTGGCTGAGTTTGGGGAGAAGGAGAGCTATTTCTTAAAAGTGAAAGCTAATTATTTTATGTTTGGGAGGAAATAGGTTTATTAAATGTAAATACTATTGATTTAATGTTGGGTTCTTTTGGGGGAAATGGTCTTTTTATTAAAGGCAAATGCCATTAATTTACTGTCCAGGTTGGTGGCTGGGAGCCCTAAATTATTAACTGTGGCTGCTTTTGACTTAATATCAGGCTGCTTTGGGGGAGGGAGGCCTACTGTATTCACTCATTGCTGGGCTTTCTAGCTCTTATATTCCTATCCTTTTCCCAAACAGGGACCCAACATTCCGGGATCCAGACAAGTAGCAACTGAGCTTAGGACACCAGCAGCAGCAAGAACAGGTAGGAGAGAGCAGGACAGTCTGCCAATTGGTGGCTTTGGCTTCCTTTACTGTATATTCTACCATTTTGCAGTGCATTGTTTTTACCTTTGCTGTAATGTCCTTTACCGTGTTAACGTTACCACTGTATTCACTATGTACGGCACTGCTGACCTTTTGAGGTGGCTTAGAAACAATAATAATAATAATAATAATAATAATAATAATAATAATAATGGTTTGTCTCTTCGTACAAGAATTAGATAAATAATTAGAAGTTTTTCCTTGCGTGTTGCATATTAGTAACTGAAGGACGAACACAGTGAAGAAAAAACCCAAAAAGCAGCCCTGTCAACAGGAACCTTTAGTTTTTAAGATGCATTTGACTCAAGTCTTCGCACAATTATTATATTCAGTCATCATCTCCTACTTTTCTGGACAGTCCTCTGATCTGAAGGGGGCGTGGATAGAACATGTAGCCAATTATATCAGCAGCAGGAGACGAACATGGGAGGCAGCATGATTGGGTACTATAGTGAGAAGAGGGCTGCATGTGACAGTGTTGTGACGTGTGGGAAAGGGAATGGAGGTGTGCGGGAAGCCACTGAAAGAGTTAGAGTGGGCGAATAGTGAAAGGAACACAGGCCCCTTTCCCCTATCAGCATAGTAGTAGTGATGTGAAGTTTCTCCAAAAATGATGCAAGGAAAGTTGTGGTGTCAAACACACCATTATATGAAACTTGCTTTACTTCTGTTTCCATAATGACATGCTACATTTTTACAAAAAGCAATTTCATCATGAGATAATTGTAATTATTTCCAGTATATAAAGGAGTAGTTCACTTTGAGAGGCACCATCAACACAGCTCAGTTCAAATGAGGCTGAGATTTAATTATGAAATAACCATTTAATCAATTTTTACAGGAATGAATAGTTAACTCATGCAAGGAGTTTAAAAACTCATTTTGTTTTTAGTTCCTTTCGATTTTACCCTGTTCATATATATAACAAAAACATAGCAATCTGAAGCTCACTTAACGATCTAAGAGGAAAAGGTGAATTTACTGCTGCACTAGAGTGCTTCCGCTGTGCTGTCACAGCTGCAATACTCTAGTAAGGCAGGTAATCAACATTTCCTATTAAGGGACTCGTTTAGACTTCGGAACAAAGCAAAACAATAAATATTTCTACAAATCTTTTTTTTTCACATTTTAAATTTACCCCCTTCCCACCACGCAGCACAACATGATTTTGACAAAGTGCAAATTTGCACAGTTTTTTTTTTTTTTTTGCTTTGCACCTAGCTGTAATTGAGGTCCCGAATATCATGTGTGATTAAACTGGCTACTGAAATTATTGGCTGTAAAAATCACAGCTTTCAGAAGTGCAAGTGAGACGCCAGCCTAAATGACTAAATAAGTAATACCTTAAAATTAACCGGTACGCTTCTGCCTTTTGGATATGTAGTAAAATGTAAAAGTGGGTAAATATTCAAATACCTTTAGGTATGATCGGAGAGAGAGCCACATTTTTATATTCTGAACTTTCTTTAGACGGAAATGTGGAACTTCAGACTTTCTAGCTCTTCGGGCAGATGTCAAATGGCCAAATAATTTTGCAAACAATAATCTCTGTAAGAAAATGATGTATAGTTAATTTTCCCTCCAGATCAAGGAAGGTAATATATCTAGCAAAAAGTTGACCAGGAACAAACATATTAACAAATAGGACAATTGCTCACAACTAATGGGACTTCCATTCTCAGACAAGAATTGGATCTAAAGCATTGTTTGAGTTCCTTATTAGTGCAGTGTCATAAGTATGTTAAAGAGCATTGTTTTTTTTCCTAATGTTTAGTATATTTTGCTTCCTGTTCCTTGATGCCAATAGCTCTTGCTGCGCAGCATTTGTTTTTAGTTTGTAATGTAACCTGTCGGAGCAGAATATGGCACCAAGGGCTACATTAGGTAACTCAAGAAGGTGGATGGAGGGAACAGCGACATTATTATGTATTAAGTATCACTACCCTTGTGGCCTGATCTCTGTAATTGAGCCTCACAAGGTCTTAAAAGCCAGGGTAGGGGCATGCAATTGCTGGGGGGGGGGGGTAGAAGTGATTGTAGTAGCTGTAGTGAAGGAAGGAAAATCACTCTTCTAGCTCTGACATAGATGAGCTCAGCAGATATAACCCCCGCCTAAGTGAACAGTCTCACAAGGGTAACATCTACAATGATCTGGTGATTTGCTTTTGGTTCCAAGATCACTGGCTTCTGCGAATAGTGATTTCACTTTGCAGAAGCCAGTGGATTCTGACTGTCAAGCAAAAAGTGCTCTCGATTTTCTCTGAAATTATAGACATAATAATGAAGACAGGGATATATAATGGAATATAATCCATAAATAAGTCAGTTTACATCTCAATTTTATAATACTGGTAGAGTAAAGAAACCTAATAAAGTTGGTCATTTTGATGAGCACTCTTTAAATATTACTTGATCTCCTGCTCTGGAGAATTTCCCAGCCTATTCCTAACTAATGTGATCTCATAATAGGGATGACCGGCACATATGCAATTCCCAAAAATAAAATTCTAAATGCCAATGTGGCTAAATAAAAAAGGTAAAGGAAGAAATGGAAAGGAAGAAGTGTACATTTAAATTGTTTAAGTTTGTAGGGACTGAGGAGTCCTTCCGTATCTACAAGGAATGCAAAATATCATGAAAAGAGGAAAATAGATTGGCTACGTTAGAATTAGAAAATGAAAAGCAAGTTGCAAAAGAAAGTAAGACAACCCCTAAAAAGTTTAAGTATATAAATGGCAAAAGGATTAAAATGATTAATGATAAGAAAAAAAACCAGATGTGTTAAACACTTTCTTTTCTTCAGCATTTACTAGAGAAAAACAAGTGGTAGGAATAATACATAAAAATGGAAATGCAAACGTACTATTAATACTTAACTGACAAAAGAAGAAGTCCAAAATTAAGAGAACTAAAGCTCCAGGTCCAGATGGCATACAAGATGGCTTTTATGGAGCTAAACTCAGAAATAGCTAACCGCTATTCTTAATTTTAATTTCATCTGGATCAGCACAGAGGGACTGGCGAATTAGCAAATGTGGTGCCCTAATTTAAAAAGGGAATGAGATCACAACCAGGGAATTATAGATCTGTAAGCCTGACATCAATAGTGGAAGGTATATTAAGGGATAGTATTCAGGATTACTTGGTGCACAACAAGATTATTAGTGGGAATCAGCAAGGATTTTGCAAAGCCCTTTGTAAAGTGCCACACAAGAGGTTGGTTTACAAACGAAGGGAACTGAATCTAGGAACAACATTTGTACTTGGGTTGAAAACTGGTCAGAGAATAGGGAACAGAGTTGTGATAAATGGAAAATTTTCTAATTGGTCAAAAGTTTTAAGTGGTGTACCTCAAGGTTCCGTGCTGGGACCACTCCTTTTTAAATATACTTATTATTGACCTTGGTGATGGTGTAAAGTGCAGGGTTTCTATTTTTGCAAATGACCCCAAACTTTGCAAGATAATAAAATCAGAGCTAGATGTAGTTTCCCTGCAGAGGGATTTAAATAAACTGGAGGATTGAGCGGCCAAATGGAAGACGTTTAACATAGATAAATGTAAGGTTATACACATAACGATCAAAAACAAGAACGGAATCTATAAATTAAATGGGATAAATTTAGGGTAAACTATAATGGAAAAGGATTTGGGAGTGCTTGAGGAAGGTAGACTTTGCAATAGTGCTCAATGTCAAGCAGCAGCTGCAAGGGCCAATAAAGTATTGGCATGCATAAAAAGGGGCATAGATGCAAGGGAAGACTGTGTAATTGTGCCATTCTATAAATTGTTGGTAAGACCTCATACAGAATACGGTTCTGGGCACCAATCTATAAAAAAAAAAAAGATCTTTTTGAACTAGAAAGGTTTCAGAGAAGGGCAACAAAATTGATAGGGCATGGAGTCATTAACTTATGAGAAAAGGTTAGCTAGTTCAGGCAAGTTTACTTTAAAAAAAAGAGGCGTGTAAAAAGGGATATGATTACTATGTACAAATACATTAAAGGGTCAATACAGAGAACATATACCCACGTGTCCTGTTAAGGTTAGAGAAGAGCAAGCTTCATAACCAGCAAAGAAAGGGGTTCTTTATAGTAAGGGCAGTCAAGATATTTCATATAATTCACTGCCAGAGAAGGTTGTGATGGCAGATTCAATAGATATGTTTAAGAAAGGGTTAGACAAATGTTTAGCGGAAAAGGGTATCCAGGGTTACTATCGTTGATTAAAATGAAGGTAGAGGATCTAGGCAGAAACAGGACTGCAATATTGGATCAGGAGGGATTTTACCTGATTAAAACAGATTGGTGGTTGCTTCAACTGGATTAATTTCAAATATAGAGAGGTATCGCAGGAGATCCAGAATAGGCTGACCTTGATGTATTGGTGTCTTTTTTTTTCAACCTCATCAACTAGGTTACTACAGCCCTCTGTCACCAATTTGTCACAGAGGGTTGTTACATAGTGATTGGGGCTGCTCCTATAAAGTGCACACATTGTAATTAAGTACAGAGGCCAAGCAATAGTCCCTATGACTTCCAGCGCTGGCCAATTTAGTTTGACCAGTGCCTATACCAAATGGCACATTTCACTACATTGATCACATATAAGAAAGCACTTGTAAGAATGTATTTTTCAAGGCAAGTGATTGCTATAAAAAAAAAAAAAAAGCCGTAATTGGGTGGATTTAGTGCCTAATTTAACACTTTAGTCAAGAGTGCAGGTCCTCTTCAAATGCTTAAGATTTGCAGAATTAGAATACTTCTAGGTAGGATCATATGTAAGTTCAAGATAATTTTTCAAACTAAAATACATTATATTAAGAGAACCACCCCACAATAAACTAAAAACTTTGCATTTACATGCTCCTTGTACAACAGTTGCACAAAATGTCATAGCAGATTTAAAAAAAGTTATGTTACACTAACCTGCTTGTATGTCCTTTCTGCTACACATAACAAGAAAAAGAAAATCCAGACAAGGGAAACGCGAACGACAAAACTAATAACCACCATGGAAATAACCATGATATCAGTGCTGGAACCAAACGCCACACTATAGATTTCAGAGGCAGAGAGTGTTGCCAGCTGCTCCAAGTCTCTGGATTCAGACAGTCTGAAGGCAAATGGTGTCAAACCAAGGATGAGAGAGATAAAGTTTCCAAATATCTGATATCCAATTCCTGGGTTGTAACTGTTCACCTAAAATTGTAATTTTACTGTTAATTGCAATTTAAATAAATTATATACAGATTATATGAATGCAATCAAAAATTTTATAAGGGTATACTTTTTACATATAGGTTACAATCTGTGTTATGTTATTGGAAACACCAAAGGAGTTAAAGGAATCCAGATACATGTTGTATTTGGAGCTTGAACATAGGGCAACCAGTAGGAACACTACTTTAATTAACGCCACCACACCCCAACATAAAGGTTAAGTGGGATCCCTACAGTTACCTTAAATAACAGCACTGTGGATCCTTGAAACAAGTAACCAAGCGACAATAGCCTGAAAGAATTGTTAAACTCAGGAGACTTTCTGTATCAAGGGATGCAAAATTGACTCTACAGCTTCCAATGGACAGTCTCCATACCAATACAATGCAGCTGGCCAATAACAAAGTCTTTATATCAATATACACGGATTGGTATTTTTTTGCTTGCAACAGCAATCAGGTTACTAAAAAGTAACCAAACTAGGCACTGGCCTGCCTACTATGTAGAGGAAGGAGGCACTAACCTGTTGTTGCCCTGCCCCCTTTGGCAGCTATGGAAGGGGCCCCAAGATGTTGCTATACTGAAGCTTGAAACTTCTTTTGACAGCCCTGGATACAATTAAATTAACTGCACAAACATGAAGCTTGTTGTCGTACCAAAGAACAAAAAAAAACAAAATACAAAAAAACAAAAAACAAACAAAACCACCAAAACAAGTCTGCTGGAGAATAGAGTTCTATGAAGATGAACTTCTGCTTTATGATGAGTGTTTTAAGTTTGTACAGCATCTAAATCAGTTCCCTCCCAGTCTTACCTTTAGTCTATACAACAATATAGTTAAGGTCCTGGTTAATTGCCCGTTCTAAACTGATCAAAATGTGTGTAAAGAGCCTCAGTTTAATATGAAACATTGATTTACATAAAAATATTCATACTGCATAATTCTCAGATTTTTCCTGCAGTGCATCTTCCATTAAATTTGATAAAATTAGGGTATAATTTCATTTGCATTCCTCATATTCTTAAAGCATATATCCTGAATTATTTGTTGAAGATCAGTTATTGGATACAACCTAATATTTAGATTCTAATTTTACTAGAATGTTATTTAAGCAAATATTTTAGGGAAAATTCACATTTTAACAAACCAACAAGTTACTTACTCTGTTCATGATCATGCCACTGATCTCTAAAACAGACATATCTGCTTTCTTACAGTCATTTCCCTCCCACACTATAGCACTGACTTTTTCAAGCCCCGGATTAGAGCTATGCAGCCAAGGTAAATGACTCTGTGAAGAAAGAAAACATTATATGCAGTACCTGCTTAATATACAAAATGTCACGGAGGAAAATATACAGTGCTTGAGGACATAAATTGTAGTGATTTTAATGCAAAAGAAAAAGTGAAAATAAAATATTAAAGCGCATCTAATAAATGAATGCACCAGAACTTCAGAATGTGAAAATAAGTCTGGATTTCACTTAGGGGGAGTCATTCAACAAAGCCATACAAAAAATAAATAAAGTGAAAGTGGAGTGTGGGAGGAAGCCACGTAAACACGGGGTGAACACAAAAACTTTACACAAACTGACCTGGTCAAAATCAAATACATGACCCCAGCACTGGGAGATAGCAATGCGAATTGCTGCTCTTGAACAATAGAATGACAATGCAAACTACAGAGATGACTACAGCCCAAAGATATCAACTTACAAAAAGGCTAGAGTTTCTAAACCACTCATGATAGATACACATCCCAAAATGATCAAACTCTGTTCACATACAGTACATGCTGCAACCAGGGTCGCCTTCAGAAAAAAATCGGGCCCAGTACGGCCCCCCCCCCCCATGAGCAACACATACTTTCATACTTACCTGGGGAACGCCGCTGGTCTCCGCTATTCTGTCTTCAGCCTGGCTGTCACCGTGACAGCCAGGCACCATGATCCGATCGCAGGGGTGGAGGAATCATTCCCCCTGCGATCATGTGATCTGTCACAGGCAGAGCAAATGATCGCAGGGGGAATGAATCCTCCACCCCTGCGATCGGATCCTGGTGCCTGGCTGTCACGGTGACAGCCAGGCTGAAGACAGAATAGCGGAGACCAGCGGCGGGCCCCAGGTAAGTCTGTGTTGAGCTGTTGTACCGGGCCCCCTGGTGAGCCCGTGCCCGGTACAACAGTACCCCCCGTACCCCCCTGATGGCGGCCCTGGCTGCAACATAGGTGGAATTCTATCTGCTAACAGATATGGTTTGCCAGCCAGGGTCGCACTCGGGGGGGGGGGGGTTTCCTAGTCCCCAGATATCCCTGTCCTACCTGGGACGCTGTATGATTACAGTGGCTGGCCCCTCTCCCGGGATCAGCCACTACTGCTTGTAGCTTGGGAGGATCGTCTCCCAGTCAGTCCCCTGCTGTGTGAGCACAGCTCTCTGTCGGCAGTTTGGCTCCGCCCCTTCCTCCCACACAGCCAGCATGGGTGTAATGCAGGAAACAGCAGCATAAGGTAAGAATGTGTGTATGTGTCTGTGTATATGACAGCTTACATGTATGTGTGTTTGATCCTGTGTGTGTTTGTGTATGTGCTTATCTGTGTATATGGCAGCTTACATATCTGTGTTTGATCCTGTGTGTGTTTATCTGTGCATGTGGCAGTTTACATGTCTACGTGTTTATGTATATGTGAGTCTGTGCTTGTCTGTGTATGGGACAATTTACATGTTTGTGTGTTTGACCCGATGTGTGTTTGTAGCCACGCCCCTACACATGCTGGTCACGCCCACTGGTATCGTGGCATGAAAACCCCCCTCATCGAATCCTGCGTTTGCCCCTTCCAGCATAGTATGAGATACAGATGAGGATTTCTATTCTGCTTGCATGTAACAATGATCAAAATGTGACTCTTAAGAGCCCCAAGTCTTTCTGCAGCATTTGAGCCTCACCAAAATATATTTCACAGTCTGTATGTAGATGTTGAAAAGTGAGCATTACCCCATCAGCAATTGGAGAGAATTTAAGCAGATGTTGGCCGTATATGAGGAATTTGGATTATTTCTGTATTTGGGTCCTATAAAATGTTCTCTTGCTCTTCTTTGAAAACTATGTTTATATGACATGCTTACACTAATGAACAGCAAGTCAGGAATTTTTATATGGTTTCCTATAAAAAGTTTTCTTTGTACCACACTTGAATATTTCTTACATAGAGATGGAGTTACTACATCAACAATCCCTTCAATGTGCTAGTCATACTATGTACAATATAACAAGTTAATACGGATTCTTCTTGCTCAGGAAAAATCAATAATATGTTATTTTATTATCACAGCTAGTTTTATGAAAGTTAACTAAATCTACTTATATATTTTGTAGTTATCTGGGAAGTCATGGATAATTTTTTTTCTTGGTAATAGTGATGGCTGACACTTACCCCTCTACAGTGCTGCAGGTACAATGGACATAAAAAGTCTACACACTTATTGGAATTGCAGGTGTTTGTGATATAAAGCCTAAAATGAAGATAAAACACCAGCCATTTTCCACCTTTAATGTGACCTTGAAACCAACAAAATTCAAGTTAAAAACAAATAGTCCATTTTTAAGAAAATAAAGTAGAAAAATAACAAAAACAAACAAAAAAACACACAACAACAAAACTACTATATCCTGGTTGCACCAGTGCACAAATCCTTTATTTAATGCTTAGTGGAAGCACCTTTTTTTTTTTATTATAGCAAGAGTCTTCGGCCTCTCAGCGCTGGGGTCATGAGTTTGATTCCTACACAGGGCTTTATCTGTTTGGAGTTTGTATGTTCTCCCTGTGTTTGCGTGTGTTTCCTCTGGCTGCTATGGTTTCTTCCCACACTTCAAAAACATACAAGTTAGTTGGCTGCTGAAAAAAAATCATCCCAGAATCTGTGTGGTAGGGAAATTAGACTGTAAGCTCCAATGGCGCAGGGACTGAAGTGAATGACAAAATATTCTCTGTACAGTGTTGCAGAATTCGTGGCACTATATAAGTCTTTATCAATTTTGCACACCTGGACTTTGCAATTGTACCCCAGTCTTCCATGCAAAAAGAGTTCAAGGTCTATCTTGAGGGCACAGCCCTCTTTAGGTCATTCCACAGGTTTAAAATGGAAGCGAGGTCTGGGCTCTGACCGAACCATTACAAGACTTTGATCTTCCTTTTCTGAAAACATTAATTTGTTGACTTGAATGTGTGCTTTGGACCATTATGTTGGTTAAAATTATCTTCACCTCCAACTTTCGGAGAGGCTGTGTGTCAAAATATCTTGAGCTATTCATTATGCCCTCTATCCCGACTAAAGCCCTTGTCCCAGTTGAAGAGAAACAGCCCCTGAGCATGATGATGTGTTCACCAGCAAGCTTCACAGTTGGCATGGTGATCTTTGGGTGATAAGCTGTTGGCTTCGCAACACTTAGCAATGCTTCAGTGTTTTTTTATGTGAGAAACAGCTTTCAACCAGGTCACCCTACCCCATAGTCCAAACATGTGCGGGAACACGGGACATCATTGTCACATGCAGGGAGTGACTAATGCCTGCAGTTCATTTAATGTTGCTATACACTTTCGTAGCCTGTCTAATGAGTTCTCACTGTACAGTTATCCACTTTGGAGGCAAGTCCTGAATTTGGCAATGTCCTTGTTGTGCCACATTTTCTCCATTTAGTCTTCCCAGTGTTCCACGGTACACGTAAGCCTTTGAAATGCTTTTATATCCGTCTCTTGATTGGTACCTTCAAACAATGAAAACTATTAGATGTTTTGAAAGCTTCTTGTGTCCAATGGTTATCCCAGCAGGATGCAACCCAGTGCAAGGAAATCCAACAAAAACAGCCCCATTATGAGAGGGTGTGAATACTTATGCATCCAGGGCAGTCTAGTTTTTTTTTATTTCACCTTTTTCCTAAAAATGTCTATTTTTGACATTTACATTAAAAAAGATTCAATTATGATTTTGATCATTATGATTTATCTTATTTCAGGCTTTATATCACAAAACACCTGTAATTTCAATAAGTGTGTAGACTTTAATAGCCACTGTACACAAAAGTCATATTTGGGGGGTGGGTTACCTCAGGTTATTGAAAGCCACATGTGAAAAGGTTCCTTTTACACCAGTTGGTTAAATAGTTGGGCACAAGGTCCCTGTAGACCTAGGCTTTTGGTTGCTATCCTAGCGTTCCCAAATACAGAAAAAGTTATTGAAGCACTTGAGCAACACAGCTAGAGCGGTCATTACAGTACTCTGTATTTATGTCCACATGGTCTAGTTGGCTGAAGTTTAAAGAATCACGTTTTTACATGACCGTCTTCTCTCCACCAGACGACTCCACCCAGCACACCTAATTCACAATCCAACCTCGAGACTGCCATTCTCTGGCATGTTCGCTCTGGATTCACCTATATCTCCTGATTCTCTTGGGTCTCGATCTCCACAGTTCATAGTCTTTATACAACCTTCCTGGAGGTATGCAGCAAAGCAGGACAAAAATTGTTGGCAGAAGCTTGATCATTCTAGACATACTGCCAAATCACCCAAAGCATTAGAGGCAGCATTCTCCTTGATAGATCTACGTGTAGTCATTTCTAAACTCCCTAATTTGAAGAGCCAGGGTCCATAATGGACTAAACCCTGGTCATCACAAAAAATTTACATACAAGTTATCTTTATGGACATTTAACATTATTGGTCCTTCCATCACAAGTTCGGTCTGCACATGATGCCGAAATATATATAGACCTGGTAAGAATACCTTCATTTGCTTCAACCGTGGTTCCATATCACAAAATGTATGATAAATTACAATCTAATTGATTGCTCAACTGATCTCTGGCCTGGTTTACACATACCAAGTAGGTATCTATTTAAATATCAAGTTGTATCTAAGAAAGTAGAACCAAAACCAAGAGCGATCACTCTTTCACACTGAGTTGGACATGCGCCACCCATGATGACATCACGGAGCGGCGTGAATTTGCATTTCTTTAAAACGCAGACTGCACATTCGACGATTGGCACGTGCATGGTAGCTAATTACATGATGGCTGCTGCGTTTTCAGACACAGGCTATCTGCGCACTATTACTGGTACAGCAATAGCGCGCAACTGGGTGCAAGATATCACAGCTCTACAGGGGGCCAGCAAAGATGAACTCATCCCCCTTCTTACTCTGTTGTTGAAACAGGAGCTACTTGTTCATTGCTTAATTAACATGTCTTAAGTCCAAGGACTCCTGTACTGAGACTTTCTCTGAGTTCACCCCCAAATGTGGGTAAACACATGCTTTTCTCCTCACTTCACTTGCTGGACACAGAGAAAGACATCTGTTTCGGAGACTCCATGGATAAGCAAGTATTTATGGAATATACTGTATATAGAAGCTGCAGTGCAAGTAAACATGGAGAAATGGTTTGGGTAGTACCTGGGTAAGGATAACATAAGCAGTGAAAAGTTTTGCATAGACTGTTTGTTAAAGAATATTAATGGACTTAGAAAGTGATTAGATTGTTCTTGTAATTAAAGTTTGTAAGACTGTTTAGAGTAACATGGTAGCAATGTGCATTATAACTGCCATTGTAAATTAATATAATCACCATTATATATTATTTGTGATATGTTATGTGGAAGAAAGGAATAGTTATGTTGAATGCTTACAGCCTGAGGGTATCTCCCCCACTCAAACATATCAAGTACTTATTCCTCACCTTACTGGGGTTTTGAATAACTCCTCCTTATCTGATATTTTCTCCTTCTTACAAGTGTGCATTAAACATTCAAGTATACAAAAAACAAAAAAACAAAACACTAATCCTTCCTCTCCAGTAAGTGAGTACAACCCTGTCTTCAATCTCCTTTTACATACTATTTTCTTTAGTGCTTGCAACTGCCTAACCTGCCATCTCTTAAATCAATTTCACTTGCTCCACTAACCTTAACATTTCCTTATGACATTTTATCCTCAAAACCATAGACAGACTGTCTTTCCATATTGTCCTTCCTCTACCTTAAACTCAACTTCTCTGAAAAGGTCCCACCATACACAAGAAGATGCAGCCCGAGTGCCCTGACCCGTGATCAATTTGCCAGACAAACAAATCTAATCATTATATGGCATGGGCCGGTGTATGCAGCCATCTTCCGATCACATTATAGACCCCAGTGTAGAGGGTAAATGATCTGATAGAAAACCTCAAATGGCCAAAACTGAACAGTGTTCTGATCATTTTGTGGTCGGGGTCAGGGTCAGAATCGTATCATTTCCAGAAAGTTTAATGCAAAATAACTCTGAACAAACAATGTAAATATGTTCACCCTCTTGTTTGGGTGTTATAATGAGCAAATGACACAATATAAATATGACACTGAACATAACATTAGATGGCATGTATGGAAAAACTTTTTACTACATTAATAGAAAGGTTTGTTTTGGAAGTAAATATCAAGAAAGCCAAGCAAATATAAATGATGCTCCAGGGGCAAAATAATATTTGACTGGCATCAGAATATATGTCATATAGAAGGTGTTACTGTGCCATTGAAAGCATCTTTTTTTCTTATTGTCTTCTGCTACTCCCTTAAAGTGACTGTCATGCTAAAAATATAGCAATACAGGGGCAAATATGTACAAAGGGTAAGCAAGTGTACCTGGTGGAAAGGGTCATCTCTAAATTCCCTTTTCAGGCACAGGTTGCCATGATTAGTGTCCGCGTCTGTCTCACTGCTGCAGGAAGAGCGACACTCTGCACAGTGTAGTAGGTCTTCCCAGAGAACATCTTCTGTTTCAGACTCCGGTCTGGTGCTTTCCGAATCTTGCCGTGAGCTTGAGCAGCGAGAGCTACAACTGGTTCCTGATTTTTGGATGTCCTAAAAGAATATTTACATTATCCCAACATTTACATAACTTGAGAAGGCAACAAACAGGATTTTAGAGCAAATATATTTAAATGTGGAAAAGAAAAAAAAAAGTTCATTATTTTACACACCTGCCCTTCACTTCTCCAATACATATGTCCTTCCTTTCCATATTTTAAATTTCTACTACACTGCTTTCCATAAAAAGGCTACACACACGTCAACAATAGTAATATATTGTTACTAAAACATCAAATGCCAAAAGAGAGACACTTGCCTAACAAAGCATGTGATTTATATTGTTTGTCGATGCAAACAGCACGTTTTTCCAGTGAAACCTTGAACACAGTGTGTTAATCAAAATTACACTTATAGTGCACACAATTCCTAATTTAGGGTATTTTTATTCATAGGTGTCTAGGGCAGCACAAATGATAAATGCAGCCCTAATAACAACCCGATGCCAAGGTCAGCTATATTTATTCTCCTCTTTTATCAGCACATATTTATATAATGACAACCATATTCCTGTAACTCTTATCTTGTCAGTTCCCAGTTTAAAAATATGATAACTCCTCCTCCACAGTCAAAACATCTGAAAAGGTCAAACCTAAAAGGACACTAAACATAAAATATAAAGAGCTTTAAATAAAAGAGCTACAAATAACATTCACAATTATATAGGATACAACTTGAGATTGCAGGAACCATGTGTGTCCTTATAGATTTAAAGACAGGTGTACCTGGCCAAAAGAATGTGGACACCCAAACAACCTATCTATATGCGCTTGTTGAATGTCTCATACCAAAACCATGAGCATTAAATATCCAGTTGGTACCCCTTTGCTGCTATAACAGCCTTCTCTCTTCTGGGACAATGTTCCATTAGATTTTGGAAAATGGTTGCATGGATTCACATTCAGCCACAAGAGCATTAGTAAAGTCTGGCACTGATGTTGGGCAATATGGCCTGGAACACAGTTTGGTGCCAATTTTCCCAAAAGGGTGGGACGTGCATATTGCCACGCAGCTGGTACCATATATAATATGGGACATA